>NW_028327183.1:24225708-24858416 GCF_987537825.1 Furipterus horrens
GACTCACACTTAACCAATACTTTAGCTTCCCTTTACCTATACAGGTTGACATGTGACAGGCGTATAATAAACAGGGCTTGTATTCTGGAAAATGCTCTAGCAGTCTATGTTTGAGTGAAGTGATATTAACAATAGGTTTCTAGGTAGTCAGTGTAGTTTAGACATGACCAAATAAGCCTCCTTCAAAAATACGGTCTGATTCAGCTTCTGTCATTTTCATTTCTGTGTGTGTGGGCTTATGTGTTCATGTTTGTGCACACCGGAAAAATATTTTCAGAATCCTTACATCTAAGCTTATCTGAAGATTGGTTCAAAGTATCAGGCCTTCCCTCTTGCCCAAAATTCATGGAAATTATTCTTCCTCCACCTCCTTTTTCCTCCTTCTCCTCTTCTCAAACCCCCTCTCCCTTCCAGGCTCCTATGAAAATGCTGGGGAGGGAGTAACTCGTTCCGGCTCTGCGAGAAACAGGCAGCAAGGGTCACTAGAACTGGGCTTTCCTGAATAACTAGGTGATCACGTGGGGTGAGTGAAGATGAGAAAATTGAATTAAGTGAGTGCTTCATAGACATAATTCCATATATTGGAAGAGCATTGCAGCTTGTCACCAGGCAAGCCAAAGCTAGATTGTGGGAGTACTTGATAGCTACGCTGAAGAGCGTGCATTTTAACTTAAAGGCAGAAAGCTCACTTTTGAACCAATTAAACAGAAAATTATTCTACATGAGCCAAGTATTCTAATCCAGATTGGTGAGCAGTCTTGTGAAAGCCAGGCTCTCAAGACAGCCTCCAGTGAAATGTGCCTACCAGTGTTCGTGGCCTGGGCAGTCACCTACCATGCTGACTCTCCCTCTCACCTATAGAGGTTGGCAGAAGTGACTCTGTATGTTGCATCTTTCACTTTGGGGCCTTGGCGAGCTCTAAGGTGCCATGTAAGGTCAGGATATGAAAGGACTTTGTGAGTTGAAGTATGGTTAATATGTGATATGGTTGGGGCTATTAACCACAACATTAAAATCACAGTACTGCTTGGGTCATGAGGTGGCTTAAGATACATGGGCCTGGATGGCTGCCCCTCTGCCCTGTAGAGAGAGATGGTAACATAAAGATGGCCTGCCACCTGATGGGTTGTGATTGCCTAGGGAACTAGAGTGAATGGGATTCTAATGTGTGGTTGGCTGAGTGTTAAAGTGCTAAGATGGATTAGTGATGTCTGCCACAGGCATGGAGTTGGAAATTAGGCACATGTGTGATTTGTCATCTCAGAGAGGAGGGTGCTGCCCTAGGGCCTAGTTGACTTGAGAAGGTCAAATTCTACAGACTTGGGGGCCAGGGGGAAGAGTTCTGGTGAACCAGTTGACTCTCCCTCAGCAGAGCAAAGAGCTAAGTGGGAAGAAAGGGGAACAGCCATTCTGACATAGAAAGCCTCCATCTGAAAGCAAGAAGGCTTCCTTCATTTCAACATGAGCAAGCCCTGAGTCCCCAGTCACAGTCAGGCTCCTGTCCAACAGGTGTGAGAGAGTCACTCCGCACGTTTCTCCCAAACAGCTCTGTCAAGTGTGATATTGAAGGGCTGACACTGAGCCAGCCTGGAAACTCAGAAGCTCATCAACTCCCGTGGCTCAGAAAGCTCCCCTGGCTGCCTTGGCCCCTTTGGAGACATGAGCCACAGCAGCTAACAAGCTGTGACACAAAGCAGCCAGCTCAGCCATTCGCAGCAACAGCTCCTTCTCCAGGCTCCCTGGCCTCACCCGCTTCCTTGTTTCCTTTCCAACGCAGAGATGAAAAAGCACGCACATGACTCCAGGTGAGGAGCTCAAAGCTCTCCCCAGCGCGTGTGCTAAACACATTGGTCCGAATGTGTTTGTTACTTGGGCTGCTTTTGTTGGTTTGCATTTCCTTCCCCAAACTTTCCACAAAGTGTAAAACAAGGCATTTGTAAAACAGCTGAACCCAAGTGGCACAGGAATCTTCATTCTTTCAATCCTGAGATTGAGAGTTCAAGACAAAATATTTCAATAAAATAAAAGTATTGTCAGCAAAAAAACCCTACACACACAAATGACATACTGAGAATGCAGCACTATGATAAACTAGTAAAAAAAAATTGACAAAAAGCAGAAACACATAAGACTGCAATTTAATCTTTTTATTTGAAATATAAATATTGTTACTATCAAGCTTGACAGTATAGAAAATGAGTGCCCTGCAGCCTTCTGACAAAACAAAATTTATATTTAAAACTTCCTGAAATAATACCTTTCATCCATAGGGTTTTGTCACATTGCAATGGCTCTGAGCCTACTGTATGGCCCTGCACCTTTAATTATTTTATGCCTAGAAGACACATTTTAAATAGAAGAGGCGGGTTACAAGAGTTTTGACAGCTGAAGCTGATTAAAATACTGACAACATGCACTCCATAGAATTCCCTAAGGTTTTTGTCAAAGACCTGTAAGGAACTTAAAGATGAGGATCCAAAATAAATAAATAAATAAAGTATTTTTATCCACTAGCATGAAACATTCAGGCCAGGCTAGTGTCATTTGCTGCCCGGCCCCTGTCAGAGAAACTTTTAACAAAAATTCCCTTTTTCAAATGTTGTAAGGCCACAGACTGCAAAGCCGGTCAGCCGATTGAATTTACTAATCTGTTTCCAGTTAACAAAGCACAGGGCCTCTTTCCAAGGCCAGCTGTTTCATCTCATTTGCTGAGGAGAAGAAAAGCTGGATGGCTCGCTTATTTATTTATCAGTCTCTTTTACAAGGGTGTTACCAACTGGGCTGGTTTCCTGGATCTAGTCCCCACATTGTTTCTCATTAGGGAGTGTGACTTTTACAACCCCCAGTGAAAATAGTCTCTACCAGTCCAGTCACTCCAGCTGCCCGTTGCCCAGGGTAGTGAGCCAGAAGCCCCTGCGGTAAAGGAGCCATCAACCTGGAGATGATCTCCAGAAGCAGAAGGTCTCTCAATACCTGAGGCCTGACTTTCAGGGCTCATTGAGTTGGTTGAGTCCCACATGCATTCATTCATTAACTCATTCATTCATTGAACTGATGTAAATGGAGAACCCATTCTGGGCACAGCTTTCAGGGTCCTTGCCTTTGAGGAGGGCACCCAACTATAAACCATGACCGAATAACACTATACCTGGCAAAACTGTCCTTCCAAATGATGGAGGAATAAAAGATAGTCTCAGGCACATAAAAGCTAAGGGAGTTCATCACCACAACATCTGCCTTACAAGAAAAGCTAAAGGGAGTTCTTCAAGTTGAAATAAAAGGACACTATGTAACAACATGAAAGCATGTCATTAATACTCACTAGTAAAGATAAATATATATTCAAATTCAGACTGTAATGGTGGTGTGTAATAGACTTTTATCTCTAGCTATTATAAGCTTAAAAAACAAGGATATTTAAAATAAATATAAGTCAATAATTTGTTAGTGGATATACAATATAAAAATATGTAAATTTTACATCAATAGACTAACTAATGAGGGAAGGAGAAATAAAAGTGTAGAGTTTTGGTATATAATTGAAGGTAAGTTAATAGACTAATATCTGCACGATGTTTTATGTAAGCCTCATGGTAACCACAAAACAAAACCAATAGTAAATAGAAAAAGTAAAGAAAAAATAATTAAAAGATACCACCACAAAAAATAAATCACAGAGGAAAAGGGAAACAAAAGAATTAAAAGTAACAGAAAATAATGAACAATATATCAATAGTAAGGCTATTAATAATTGCTTTAAACCCAAATGAACTAAATTATTCCAGAATAGATGCAGAGAACCAACAATGTGCTGCCTACAGGAGAGTCGCTTTAGCTCTAAAGACATACAGAGCTTGAACATGAAGGGATGGGAAAAAAAAATTCATGCAAATGATAACCAAAAGATAACAGGGGTGGCTGCTATCCCTTTATCTTATGAAATAGACTTTCAGTCAAAATCAGTCACAAGCAACAGCAATGAAAAATCACTATATAGTGGTAAAGCAGTCAATTCATCAAGAGAATATAAGAATTGTAAAATATATATACATCCTACATTAGAGAACCTAAATATGTCAAGCAAATATTAATAGAACTGAAAAGAAAAATAGCAATACAATAAGAGTGGGGGACTTCAGTACTGCGCTTTCAACATTGGACAGATAATCCAGACAGAAAATTAATATGGAAACAGCAGACCTGAATCACACTATAAGCCAAATGGATCTACACCCATACTCAACATTATTTCACCCAACAGCACCAGAATACACAGTATTCTCACGTATGCAAGGAATATTCCCCAGTACACATCATATGTTAAGCCACAAAGCAAGCCTTGACAAATTTAAGAAGACTGAATTAATTTCAACTATCTTTTCTCACTACACTGCATGCAACTAGAAATCATTAACAGGAGAAAAATGAAAAAACTCACAAATATATGAAAATAAAGCAACACACTCCTGAACAACCAATGGGTCAAAGAAGAAATCAAAAGGGAAACCAGAAAGTGTCTGCAGATAAACAAAAGTGAAAACACAACCTACAGAAACCTGTAGGATGCAGCAAGAACAGTTCTAAGAAATTTATAGCAATAAATGCCGACATCAGTTGTATTGTTTCCTCTTTCAATTATTATTTTGTTTGAGTCCTTTTTCTTTCTTGGTTATTTAGCTAGATGTTTATCACTTTACATCTCAAAGGATTGGAAAAAGAACAGTTTAAACCCAAACTTAGCAGAAGGATAGAAATAATAAAGATTAGAGCAAACATATATGACATAGAGAGTAGACAGATGATAGAAAAAGTAAATCAAAGAGTTGAATTTTTTTAGGATAAGCAAAAGTGACAAACCTCTAGCTAAATAACCAAGAAAAAAATGGACTCAAACAAAAAATAATTGAAAGAGGAGACAATACAACTGACACCACAGAAATAAAAAGGATCATAAGAGACTAGTATAAATAATTTTACAACAAATTGAATAATCTAGCAGAAATGGGTAAATTCCTAGAATATACAACCTGTCAAGACTGAATCATGAAGAAATAGAAAACCTGAACAGACTAATAGTGACTAAAGAGTTTGAAGCTATAATCAGAACCACCCAACATAGAAAAGCCAGATCTTTTTTTATTTTTATTTTTTTTACTGATGAATTCTACCAAACATTTGAAGAACTAATGTCAATCTTCCAGAGGGAACACTCCCAAACTCATTTTATGAGGCCAGCATGACCCTGATACTAAAGCCATCTATAGAGTCAAGACAATTTCTATCAAAAGTCCAATGGTATTTTTCACAGAAATAAATTTTAAAAAATCCTAAAATTTGTATGGAACCTCAAAGATCCAGAATAACCAAAGCAATCTTGAGAAAGAATAACAAAGCTGGAAGCATCATGCTTGTTGGTTTCAGACCACATTACAAAGCTACAGTAACCAAAACAGTATGGCATAAGAGCAGACACATAGACCAATGGAACAGGATTGAGGACCTAGAAGTAAATGCAAATACAGTAATGAGGGATCCAAAAATATACAGTGAGGAAAAGATAGTCTTTTCAATAAATGGTGCTGGGAAAACTGGATCTTCATATAAAAAAAAAAGAAATCAGATCCCTATCTTACACCACTCAGAAAAATTAACTTCAAATATTCTAGATTAAATACTTTAAAGTAAGATCTGAAACTGTAAAACTCCTAAAAGAAAACATAGGGGAAAGGCTCCTTGACACGAGTCTTGGCAATAATTTTTCAGAGATGGCACCACAAGCAATGAAGACAAAAACACACAAGTTGAACAACAATAAACAAAAGCTTCTGCACAGCCAAAGAAACAGTCAACTAAATGAAGAGGCAACTTACAGAATGGCAGAAAATATTTACAAGCCATATATCAGACAAGAAGTTAATGTGCAAAACATATAAAAAACAACTCAGAATGAAACAAATAATCTGACTTAAAAATGGGCAGAAGACCTCAACAGACATTTTTTCCAAAGAAGGCATACAAATGACCAACAGGTGTATGAAAAGATGTTCAACATCACTAATCAGCATGGAAATTCAATTCAAAACCACAGTGATATACCACTTTACACCTGTTAGAACGGCCATTACCAAAAAGACAAGAAATAACAAGTGTTTGATATGGAGAAAAGGAAACCCCATGCACTGTTGGTGGGATTATGATTTGGTATAGCCATGGTGGAAAAGAGTATGTAGATTCCTCAAAATGTTCAAAAGAGAACTACCATATGATCTAGCAATCCCACATCTGAGTACATATTCAGAGGAAATGAAATCGGCATCTCAATATCTTCACTGATTCATTGTAGTATTACTTATAATAACTAAGATATATATGATATGCATATATATGGAAACAGCCAAAGTGTCCATTGAAGAATGAATGAATAAAGAAAATGTAATATACATATACATCATGGGATATTATTAGACATACAAAAGAAGGTAATTCTGCCATTGCATCATCATGAATGGACCTTGAGGGAATTACGCGAAGTGAAATAAGTCAAGCAGAGAAAGACAAATACTATATGACCTCACTTATATGTGGAATCTAAAAATGTCAAATTTATAGAAACAGAAAGAATGGTGGTTGCCAGGGGCAGGTGGAAGAGAGTTAAAGGGTACAAATTTCCAGTGATAAGATGAATAACTTCTGGGAATCTAACGTACAGCATACTGACTACAGTTAACAACATTGCATTATATATTTTAAAACAGTAAATCTTAAATGTTGTCACACACACACTGAAATTCTGTGAGGTGAAGAGTGGTAGCTAATTTTATAATGGCCATCATTTGGAAATGCATATGGGTGTAAATCATCACACAGTACACCTTTAACTTACACGGTGTGACATGTCAATTATATCTCAACAAAGCTGGAAAAAATGAGTATGTTTTTGAAAGAAAGCCACAGCGGTAAGGGGACTCTGGGTGGAAAGGACCACGTGAGGGAAAAGCAAGAGGCAGGGAAGAAATACCGACCCAGGAGGGTTGGAGCAAACTGTCTTTGAAATGAGACCTGAAAGGAGTCAGCAAACATTTTCTGGAAAGAACCTTAGGATAAATACTTTAGAGTTGTGAACCACACTGTCTCTGTCACACTACTCTCGTTATTGCCATTGAAGTGCAAAAACAGCCAAAGGCAATATGTAAACAAATAGATACTGCTGGGTTCCAATAAAACTTTATTTACAAAAACAGGCAAGGGGGCCTTAGTTTGCCAATGTCTGATCTAGGAAAGAAAGGAAAAGAAAGGGCAACAAAACATGTTGGGTTTGAAATGGTTTACTAAGGAATGTATTCTATCCGCATTAGGGAGCCTAATTAGATATGAGCTTTCATTAGATATGAAAGAGATGGATTTTCATTTGAACTTTGGAGGAAATATCAAGAGGTGGCATGTTTTCATCATATGCTGTTCCTTTCTTTTAAAAGCTAGTAAAAGCAATTACCAATACTTATCAAGTGGTTATTTTGTTTTAGGGTTTCATTTCCATCACTTCATTTAATACAGCAGTCCCAGAGCAAGATACAATTTTCCCTCCCTCTGTTCCCCAAGGGCTTGGAGTTGAAAAATCAGGTCTCCACTACTTCTTCTACCAGCAGATCTGGCTTCTGCAGCTCATCCAATTGACCAAGGGCTCAGAAGGCAGCGTGATTCTTGCAATTTACAAACTGTTTGGCTAGATACAAGGAACCCCTGATGAGCAGGCTAGGAAAACAGCAACCGAGAGACGACTTGGTGGCCTTCAGTTTGTAATCAGCCAAAATTAGCAAATACAGAGGAGGAAAGGTAAGGAGGTCGTACTGACTGCCAACCACTTGCCTGAGGTCTCCAGTGGCACGTCCTACTGTTGATGGTACTTGCACAGTTTTCAGATTTGGGCTATTACAAAAATCACCCCTGTAAACACTGTACTACATGTCTTTCAGTGAACGTACGCAAGCATTTCTGTTGCGTTTGTACTCTTCGATTTGTTTTATAGCAGAAAGTTAACTTGTCTATGCCAGATGTTTGCCTATTTGTTAATAAAACAGATGTACTGTGTATCATCTAACAGAACTCTTGAAGGCAAAATAGTGGATCGTGGACCCAAATCTCAATGAGGCAGAAGAAGAGGGGATGTTCAGAGGGGCACCACATTACAGATTAACAAGGAAGTGGACAAGACTCGAAAATGTACCTCCAACCTGGGTCAGAAAATCCAACTCATTATTACTTTACTGTGCTTTGATTAAAGCTTACAATCATTCTGAATCACTCATATTAAGCTATTCTTCTATTTCCCCTACATAATGCCTTAAAAGGAAATAAATTGCACCATCAGTTAACAGCATTACTTCATAAGCATTTTAAACACCACAACCTGGGGACAATAAAGCTTTATTAGCAGCCTAGTTCTAAATCTGCATTAGCTAAAGCTGCAGCTATTTTTGGAAAGCATTGGCTATTTGAGCTACTATAAGAAAATCTGCTTCTTTGAATTCTCCTAATGCTGTGGTGGCTTTCACTGATGCCACTGGCAGTATTTCAGGGCCTTGTCTATGACATAAAGGAAGGGTATTGTTGAACTTGGCTCTTGAAGTTGGGAGGTGAAGAGGTGATAGTGTTGTGGGGGTGGTTTTGGAGCTGAAGTTGAATTTAACGTGTACTGCGCATAGACACAGACAGCGCTACGGTGAATGCCAGAGGGGAAGGGGGTGGGGAAAGTGGAAGCAGGCAAAGGGAAGGTAGATGGGGAAAGAGACCTTCCTTTGGGTGATGGGCACACGATGCGGTGTGCAGATGATGTTTTGTTAAGTTGTACACTTGAAACCTGTATGGTTTTGTTAACCAATGTCACCCCAGTAAATTCAATTAAACAGTGGACTACAATATGCAAAAAATAGAGATCCTCAATCAGAGGCAATCTGAGCTGAGTTTGGAGAAACTAGCTGTGTGTATTTTGTTACATCCAATCTTGGAGCATTTTGGAATCTGGATCACTGAATATTCTCAGTGCAAGGACAGCATGAATTTTATTTATTTATCAGCAAGTAGTTTGTAAAAAGAGCAGAAACATAAACTTTAGAGTCTGTTAAACCTCTATTTTTTTTTTAATCCTCACCTGAGGAATGTTTATTGATTTTTTTTTTTTTTTTTTTTTTTAGAGAAAGAGGAAGGGAGGGAGAGAGAGAAACATTGATGTGAGAAACATCGATTGGTTGCTTCCTATATGGGCCCTGACTAGGGATCCAACTCACCATCTAGGTAACGTGCCCTGACCGGGAATCAAACCTGCAAACTTCTGACATCTGGGACGACACTCCAACCAACTGAACCACCTGACCAAGGGAAACCTCTCTAAGTTGTGACCTTGGGTAAGCTTCTTATCTTTTTTGAGCAGGGCCACCATGTATAGTCCATTGTATGGGCTGCTAACTGCAGCAAGTTCTCAGCTGAGGGGGCAGTGAGGACTGAAATCCCACCTACGCCTCACTGGCCGCATCATGAAGCTGTGTCTCCCAGGTGTCTCATCTGCACGAAGTCAAATATAAGCTTCTGGTGGCCCGACACCAAGCCTCAGTTTACCCACCTTTAAAATAGAAATAAAATCATGAACTTCACAGAACTGAAGTGGGAATTTTTAAAAAATCACACAAGTAAAGCATGCAGCACACTGTCTGACACCCTACACGCATTTTTTCCCCCCACATTTCTTGCCTTTCCCAATGAGGCATATGCAGTCCTGGGTGCTAGGAAGAGAAGGGAAGGAAAGCATCTCCTTTTCGGGGGATGTTGAATATGTAGGAAGCTTCTCGCTTTACATAACCCAACAGTGGCCTCTCTTTGCTTTTGTTTTTCTTATAAAACCAATATAGTGACTATCAAAAGAATCTGCGTAACTAGGAAAATATCACTGATAATCACATAGCTCATTATCATCATGTCTGTGGATGTGAGGCTGTCTGTTACATGAGAGGGTTTATCAAAGAAAATTCATATAAACCAGGACACAAATCATAATGTGATCATGGAGAGTGGCCTTGTGACCCTATTGAAGAAGATAATGCTTAAAAATAAGAACTGAGTCTGGCTCTAACCAAAAGACCAAATTGACGTTTAGGTCAATTTCTATAAATCTGACCCTTTTACAATCGCTGAACCATTACAAGCACTGATGATGAAATAACCGCATCAGCTCAACTATTCAAGCTCCTAATCTATTTTTTTGCCACTTGACAATTGAATTAACTAATGTGATTAAAATATGGTTGAGTTAGTGGCAGCAGAGAGATACCATCTATGATTGAGCGAAATGGAAAAGCCATCCAGCATGAGGATAGAACAGGAAAAAAGGTGGACCATGCCTGAGGCTTGAGTCTAGGCCCAGGCTTTGCTTTATATTAGCAGATGACCAGTCCACGAGGGTAATTTGTTGAACAACAGGGGGTTCCCACGGGTGTGCCAAAGACATGCCATTGCTAGCTCCATCTGGAATGATCCCAAACTAAAACAAGAGAGACAATCAGAACCTGGAAAATGCAGCTCAGATTTAAACCCAGGAATATGTGCCCCGGCAGGTGTGGCTCAGTTGGAGAGTCATCCCATAGACTGAAAGGTCATGGGTTTGATCCCAGTCAGGGTGTGTACGAAAAGGCAATCATTCAATGTTTCTCACATTGATATCTGTCATCCGCCTGTCTCTCTCTCTCTCTCTCTCTCTCTCTCTCTCTCCTCTCTCTCTAAAAACAGTGAAAAGAAATGTCCTTGAGGACAAATAAAATAAAATTTTAAAAATTAAAAAATAAATAAATAAAACCAGAAACATGGGAACTCAATGAATTTAGTGGAAGACACTCCGTCAAAGATGGCATGGAGAATATACAAGACACAAAGACCGAGGGAGCGCAGAGGGATGAGCAGAACAAGGAGTCATTTGTTTCTGTTGTAAATTTGCATCTGTTGAGTGCCTGTTTATAACAGCGACCTTAAGATTGATTTTGTGATAGTCCATGATTGATGGGGGAGATTTTAGATGGGAAGGTTTAAAAGGAATGAAATAAGTCACATAACAATGACAGAGTTGAGATGTGACCGAGTGCGGATGGTAACAAAAGATAATTTTTTAAATAAGCTAATGAACATAGACATGCTTGTGTGTCATACAAAACGTCATAACAGCAGCGTTAACACCTCCTTTGTGCCCATCCTTTTCATATATTTAAATGCTTGGGATGTCTTTTCTTGTTTAATTTCACTTACTTTATAATTAAAATGTTGAAATTTGAGATAAAATTCCAAATATTAGAAATGATTGCTCCTTTAGAAGAACATATGTGACCTGAGGTTACCCCAAGGAGGAGAGTGAAATAGGCACTTTTACTCAAGGGGACTAGGAAGTGTATATGCATCTTATTATTGTTTTTGCAATGAGAATATATTTAGGAAACATTATTTTAATTTTAAAAATATTTTAAAAAACAATTACTGTACTTATTTTTTAATTTTTTAGTTTCAGATATAGCAAAAAACAAAATTTTTTTTGCCTGTAGTTCTCTAAACGTTAGCACTGGCATAGTTTCATATAGCAACTACCACACTCAAGATACAGAACATGTCCATCACTACCAAAACACCCCTCCTGCTGTTCCTTTGTAGCCCCCCCCCCCGCCCTTTCCCATCCCTAAACCTGGCAACCACTGACCTAGTCACTGTCACTATCGGTTTCACTATTTGAGAATGTCACATTAATGGAATATAATATAACCTTTTGAGACTGGCTTATTTTGCTCAGTAGAATGTCTTTGAGATTCCTCTAAACTGTTGTGTGTATCCATAGTTCATTCCTGTTTATTGCTGAGAGTCTTCTGTTGGATGGATACACTACATTTGGTTTATTCATTCTTCCACTAAAGGACATTTGATTTTTTTCCCCATTTTTAGCAGTTATGAGTAGAGATTTTATAAATATTCATGTGCAGGATTTTGTGTGAACATAAGTTTTCACTTCTCTAGGGTAAATGACCAGGAGTGGAATTGTTGTAACCTATGATAAATGTATATTTAACTTCATGGGAAGCTACCAAATTTTTTTCCAGAGAGGTCATGCCATTTTAAACTCCTATCAAAACAAAAGAGAGTTTCAGTTGCTCCACAACCTGGCCATTATCGGTTCACAACCACAGAGTTTCCGGGGTAAAATCTGAAACTCATCCCCAAATAGCAAGAGCAGGGACAGATTCTGGTAGGAGGCAAGTTTAATAAGCAAGGAAACTTACATGTAATGGGCTTGTCTTAGGTGGCCACAGATGTGTAATTTCCACACCCACCTACCAGAATCTCGGAAGTTTATATAGAGGCCTAACTGGTTTCAGCCACATATACGAGGTCTGTCCAGAAAAAGTCCAGCTGTTGTTAATATGGGAATTGTTTGTGTGACATTGATGTAACCTGACAGCCAAGGAGAGTGGACTGGAATGCGCACGCATGAACAATGATGACTGCACTGTAGTGGTCAATGGGGGCAGTAGACACCATTGAGTGAGCACGTGTACTGTGTGGCCATCACATTCAAAATGACTGAGCAAGTAGAACTACAAATCTGCATCAAATTTTGCATTCATCTTGAACATTCCCTGCAGAAACTTTGGATGATTCAAAAGGCCGCAGCTATGGGCAACTGATGATTGGCAACTTCATCACCACAACATGCCCGCTCATGCATCACATCTCATGCAGAGATTTTTGGTGAAACATTAAATCACCCAGGAGACTCAGTCTCGCTACAGCCCAGATTTGGCACCCTGAGACTTCTGGCTTTTCCCAAAACTAAAATCACCTTTGAAAGGGAAGAGATTTCAGGCCATCAGTGAGATTCGGGAAAATATGACAGGGCAGCTGATGGCGATTGGGAGAACTGTGTGAGGTGCCTACTTTGAAGGGGACTGAGGTGTCATTGTCCTGTGTATGATGTTTCTTGCATATTCTTCAATAAATGTCTCTATTTTTCATAGTACTTGGTTGGATCCCTTCTGGACAGACTGCATACTGTCCAGATGATTTCAACAATATCTTATTCTTTCAAGGCCATGCCCTCGAAAATGGCTCCCACTCTGGGAACAGTGGGCAGAACATACATTCCAAGGACAGGGCACTGGGTGAGGAGCCCCCGATTGCCTGAATCCAGCTCACAGGTCAGCCAGCAGTCACACCGCTCAATGACCTTTTCCAACAGCCATCACTTGGGATTTTATTTATTTCCTTGCCAATCTAATAAGTGTATAGCATTATCATATTATGGTTTAAATTTGCATTTAATTATTGCTAATAATTGAACATTTTTTCATGTGCTAATTTGCCTTCTCTTTGGTAAACTATCCACTCAAATCTCTTGCCCTTTTTTTAAATTTTAGGTTATTTGCTTTCTTACTATTATGAGAGTTCTTCACATATTCTGGATATAATCTCCCCAATACTTTCCACTCTCCTGGGGCTCATTCCCCCCGCCCCCAATCTGGGGCTATTGTTACCCTGCTCTGCTTCAGCTTTCCCATAATTGTACCTGCACCCACAGCCAGGTGAGGAAAAGAACAATGGATATGCCACAGCCTACTGGGACCAATCAGAGAGTAAGGTCCCTCTCCCTCAGAATTTTAGTAGCTTGAAGAGTCCAGTTTCCATCATTGACACTGTGTGTCACCATCATGCAATGATTACCTGGGCACTGGTGCTCAGGGAAGCAAAGGTACCTTCTCTTGGAGCTTTGGAGTCCCCTTTCCTGCTACTCAAGCCAGAGCCAGAAGGCTTCTTTTGGACCCCTCTTTGTGTTTGCTGCTGGTCACCTTTGTCTTGTGAGCTGCCTGGTGCCCACGCTGTGGGCTAGAGGAAGGTACAAGGTAGTAAACCCAGTACAGGTTCAGGGACACTTTGAATTCTGCTCTTTGTCCTCAAGCTGCCTGCTACTGTCGCTTTCAGAATCTTCACATAACTTCTCCAGGCATCTTCTGAGCTTGTATAGCTTCGTTCAGTGGAAGAGACACCGGATGGAGCATGTGTACATCATTTACCTGAAACTGAAACTGACTGCCCCTGTGTCCTCAGGTTCATCCGTGGAGATGTATATTACCACGGACAGGACCTGGGTACTGAAGTCAGATCTGAGAATTCTCTCTGACACTTACTGTCAGTGTGGACTGAGACAGGTTGTGGGCTTCTATAAGCCTCACTTCTCTACCTTGCTAAGTGGGAGATGAATGCGTGTCACTGAGTGTGTTCTTGTCCAGTTCAAACAGGTGATGAGCAAAGTGCCTGACTCAGAGCAAGCGCTTAGTTATTATTCATTTATTACTTCCCCTTCCCAACCTGCCTCTCAATGCTGCTATCCTGGAGCAACAATGGAGGTGACATTTTGAGTGTGAGAAGCCACGTTTAATCTGATTTTGCAACTTCTTATGACTGGGAAAAGGTAGGAAGGGGAAGGAAAGGGGTTTGTGGCTGCAGAAGCTTTAGGCCTCTTTAAACATGAGAACCCCATGGTTCTACACAAATGGGGTACAAAGAGTTTTAAAAACAGCACAAAACCATCAATGGAGCAAGGCTGGGTGCTTCTGTTCTACTCAATATATCATTAGCAAGATTCCTATTAACATACCCCTGAAGCTATTGACATTTCATTATAAATGCTCAACATATGACAGCAAGAAATTACAATATACATATTTAAAAGCCGAGTCTTATATTTTTAAATCCTGGAAATAAAGTGGAATATAGTGGGCACTGATCAATCATTTAGTTGATTTTAAGAAGGCAACCATTACTTTTGGGAGGAGGCACAGGGTATGGTATATAATAATAAGCAAAAATGCTATAAAAATATTAAGTTAGAGTGTCTAAATCCTGACAGTAGATACTGCAGGGTTCAGGGGGAGTGTTACCCATTGGCACAACCCCCTCTGTTAAGGACCATTCAAGCAGCAGTACTGTGGACTCTTCATTGTTTTCTCTGTTGAGACAGCATTCAGTATTTTGCACGTGGTCTTCACTTTGGGAACCACAGGGGGGTTTGCTCTCTGGTTCTAGTAACAGCAAGGGCTGGGCATCTCCAAAGTGACCATTCTATTTTCCTTTTATAACCGCTGTGAATCATGTGCCCTTTTTTGAGTTGGCTGCCAGAACACTAAGCACCAAGATTGTGGTTTTCCTCTACCCAGGAGGCTAGAATGCATGACGTGCATTTATGTACTCTGTGTGCCAACTTCAGCACTGGGTTTGTTTGTTTGTTTTTCATAAGAAGCATGCATGTCACTCACCCTATTGAGAAAGAAAGACTTTGGAAAGAACTGATTTTCTGATCTCCAGTTTCCTCCTTTGCAATCGTCCCTCCTCACAGCAGCCAAGATGACTGTCCTACAAAACCTGTCTGAGGCTGTCATGCTTCTGCATAGAAAGTCTTCATTATCCCCTTCTGCCCAAGACACAGGGAGACAGGTGGGTGTAGCAGCTGGGAGGGTGGGAGCTGCCTGGGTCAAGCTCCACGTTCCAGACCCAGCCTCGTATGCCACAGGAACGTGACTAGACCTCTCTGGGCCTCAGTTTCCTCGCCATTAAGGAAGCAACAGCTAAGACCCTTAACCCTCTAGCATCTTCTCCCACCTGCCCTCATAGTTTAGGTCTCCCTGTGATATTTCCTCCATCCCAACCTGAGTCTTGCTATCCCCTTATGATATCTCTTCTTCCTCAAATGTACTCAAGCCATTTCTCCCACCACAAATGCCCTCTCCCACCCTACTCAAAAATTCACACCACTCTTCAAGTGTTAACATACATGTTATCCAACAGTCTGAAAGTCTTTCCTTCCTCACCATTCCTGTAGAACTTTGTCTCTGCCATTCCTCCACTAACACATTTATCTTGTTTATTTGATAAACAGTTATTTAGCATCTATTAGCTATACAAGGTATTGGGTAAATCTTTGGGGAAATTTAAAAAAGAAAAGAAAAACAATGTCTTTCTCCTCATAGAGCTTACAGTCAACAAGGGGAAAGACACAAAAAAACTTTTAAGATTTGGAGACCATGAGAGACTCTAAATGCCACAAGGAAGTATTCAGTATTGTAGGAGTTTGGGACGGACGGGTGTTTTCTCTTCTCTTATACACAAGTTGACATTCTTAATCTTCTTTTTAACTGTGTGTTTCCCATTCCCTTTGGGAAAGATCAAAAAAGAGGATAATGATGATAGCGCGTTTATGGCACATTACTCTGTGCCAGGCACTGTGCTGAATGCTTTATAGCAGGCATTCTCAGTCTTGGCTGCATAGTAGAAACTTTTGGGGAGCCTCGAAACATCCAAAGCTGAACCCCAGCTGTTAAAATAGAATCTCCTGAGTGAGACCCAGACATCTGTATTTTCAAAGGTCCCCAAATAACCGCAATGCACAACCAGGGTTAAGAACCATTGCTTTCCATGCATTCTATCAACGTTTTCCAGAGTATCCCGATGCCAACTACCAGCCAGAATACTGCGTAAAACTGCAACAGCAGTAACGACAACAACACAGGGTCTTGAGCCCCAAAGCCACTGCCTCAGAATTTCCAAGGATGGGGCCTGGGAAGCTGTATTTTTAACAATCACACCAGGTGATGCTTATCATTAACTCGAAAAAAGAGCTGCATTGTGTCATTTTAATTACACAGAAGTTCTTTTACTTATGTGCTGTTACACACTATTAATCTCACAGTTGAACAGGTGAGGACAGTGAGGGGCAGAAAAGTCAACGCACTAGCCCAACATCACATGGCGACTGGATCAGAACCCAGGTGGTCTTACATCACAGCCTTCAACCTTAATCACTACTGGATTGGGTTAGACATACAGGTTGGAGGACACAGATGTCCAAGTGGAAAGAGGTGACTTTTTGAGGCCAGGAACCATGTCCTGTTCATCCCTGCAGCCCCTTGACTAACACAGTGCTTGAGACTTAGTAGGCATTTAATGTTTGTTGAACAAACTAAAGTAATTGATGTCCTATGACCCAGCAAACTTTGCCTGGAAATACTGAGCTAAGCTGCAGGTCAGATCCCTTAACATTTAGATGGAAGGACATGGGACCTAGCACCTCCCTTTGGGCCTCCGAAGCTTTTATCACCTCACAGTGAGACATGAGGCCAACATTCAGCTTGCTCCAGCCCCAAATCTGTAAAATCGGAGAAACGCCACTCACCTACCACCTCAGATAACATTCTGGAAATCTCAAGTTGTACGGAGACACCAAACAATGGTACAAATGTGCGGCGAAGGCAGTCATGCTGCAGACTCCCCCACGCGTGTGCGCCACTCACCACCAAATTGCTCATCAGGATCATTGTTGCAAAACCAGTGCGGCTCCCCGACCCTATGATTTCTGCAAGTTCTAGAGGATATCTTGTATCTGATCATCAAGTTGCCTCCCCTATCTGGAATGAAAAGGGAGGCTTTCTTGGAGGAGGTGCAGATGAGCAGAACTTGGAAATGTGCTGGGAAGAGAAGGTCGAGAGATTTGGGTTCAGTCCCCAGTGGGTACCCTGGGTAGGTGCTTTACCTCGTAGATCTCAGTGTGTTCACCTGTAAAATACAGAGGCCAATGGCGGCTACCTCAGACCCAATGATGCTTGTAAATCACTGAACAGTGCCTGGCACCTAGTAAGAAGTGAAGTAATTGGCTGCAATTACCATACATCTTCATCATTTCATTCTTGGCGGAAAAAAAAATCTGATCATCTGAATTTTGCTCAGGAAAATCAATGTATTTCCAATGTTAATGGAAGAAAACTCTCCTCACCAACCCTAGACCCACCATCACTGTATACTCTCACACATACATACTACAAAGAATAAGATTTCCTAACGTCCATATATGTAGGATGATGACTGTGTTTGATGGTGGTCAGCAATATAATTCAAGAATGAAATATAAGGAAGAGAAGCTATTTCTGCCTTTTATGTTTAAACCCCTTTGATGGTATTCCATTGTACTTAGAGTAAAATCTGAATTAAAGGTGTCTAACTTTTCTCCCCTTTGCTCATTAAGTTCAAGTGTATGGAGATCTTCATGTTTTTGAAGCCAGATACTCATTTCCACCACAAGCCTTTGTACTTGCTCCTCTCTCTTCCTGGAACACTCTAGCCATGATCTCTAAATGACTGACTTTCTCTCCTCCTTTAGGTCTATGCTCATATTCCAACTTTTCAGAACAGTTGGAATTTCACCATCCCAAATCTGCATCTCATCCCACTCCTGGTTCAACCAAACACTATCATATAGTTACGTTCTTCAAAACACTTATTACTATCTACTGCTATCTTCTATGCTTAAGAGTACTTATTTGCTCCTCTTACTAGAATAGAACCATCATTAGTGTTGGAACTGTGCATGGCTTACTTACTATATTATCTCTAGAACCTATTGGACTTTCCAGCTCATAACATATAGGTGCTCAATAATATTTGCTGAATGAATAAGTGGTGAGTGCTAATACCTCTGGTATATGTGATATATGCTGCCCCAGTCTAGACTTTTTGGAAAATAGGTATTTGCCTTCAGATGGGCACAATTTTAAAGAAAAGGACAGCCCTGGTTCATTATTCACTTATTGCATGTTCACTGAGTGCCTACCACACCCCAATCTTTACAGGGTCCTGGGAGCACCGTGATGAAGTCACCAGTCCTCCCCTCAGAAGCTCATAGGATAGAGGAGGGAGCCAATGCGAAACAATTTATTGAGCCCCAACTGTGTATCAGGCACCCTCCTAAATGGTTTAACTCTGTATTAACTCTGTAAAATAATTCAAATAGCCTATGAGAGGAAAGCTGTGATTGTCCTCATTTTACTGAAGGGAACACTAAAGCCCAAAGACATTAAATAACTTGATCAAGATTTGACACTGAGCAAGTGGGAGAGCCAGGTTTCAAATCCAGAAATCCAACTTTAAATGGAACAGAGACTAGCCACCTCTACCCAGCCTTGCTGAAACTGCAGTAGTTGAGCCAATACATGGGTGTATTTTAAGTCACTAAATTTTAGGATGGTTCATTGCACAGTAATAGATAACTGAAGCTTTGAGAAAGTTGATACCCGAGACAAGTCTGATTAAACAGAGATCCTGTACTTTGGACTAAATGCTGATGATACAAGGATGAGGTATAACATTTGGTTCCTCCATTTCCCTGAAGATTGTCTTAGAGACAGATGTTGCCTTAGAGGCGAGTGTAGCCGGTAGCAGGTTTTACTTTTTAAGTGCCCTTCTCCTTCTCCCGCCCTCCCAACACACATTGCACAGAAGAGATTGCGCTGTGGGACGTGGCCACACTGAATCATGGAAAACTGAATGGCATCTGTATCAAATTAGTTATGTCCATTGTCAAGACAGTGGTTGGCTGGACCAGCAAAGATGACAAATAGGCTTTTAAAGGGCAAGCATACTCTTCATTTCTCTTGGATTTTGAAACTTTCGGCTCAAAGTCTGATCATTCTCTAGGTGAGAGAAAATGGCTGATATCCTACTTACACAATCATTATGATGCTGGTTGTTCAATCTATAATGCACATTAGAGTGTGGGCTATAGAATTCTCATTTCAGTAAGGACTATAGTGCACATTAGAGTTTTCAACCAGAAGCAGAGTCCCTAGTGGATACAATGCTTTACAAATCAGCCTTAATGGCTGCCTCTCACCTAGTCTTCCCATAAAAGCCAAATGGTTCAGAAATTACGCTAAATTATCCTTATTGGTTAAACTAATTCAGAATCATAAACCAGACCTTGGAACTCTTTAGTGTGTAGGCCTGTCTAGTTCATATCAAGTTCAGTGTAATCTCCATTATATAGAAGGGGCCAATTGGGCAAACTCAGATTTACATTTAATTCACACATATTGTGTAGCTTCTGAAACACTTTTGCCTTGATAAAGGTATAATTAAGAGATATACTTGTGAGCCAAAGAAAGGGATGCACTGCTATTATAATTAAGAGAACAAGACACAGTGAAAAAAAAAAAAAACACCAGCTTTGAAAGCTGAGTCCATGTGCCCCTATTCTTTCACTGACTAGTAAGAGATATGAACTTGTACGAATCATTAAACATTTCTGAGTATGGCACGCACTACTGGTTGGCTGACCTGACCCCCTCCCACAGCCCTGCCTCTCTGACCACCTTCCAGCTAGGGGCTGGCCAAGTAAAAGTCCTGATCAATGAAATGGAAGTGGAGAAGTCTGCATAAGGCTTCTGGGGAAGCTTTGATTTGGGTGCTACTAAAAGACACACACGGCAGGTGTGGCTGTCCACCCCTTTGCCCTTCATCTTTTTTGATTCTCAAAACTCTACAGTATGAAAGTAAAGAGAAGGGGTCTAGGTATTTGTTGGCAGATTCAATTCTGTTCTTAAAGGCTTACCGCCAGACTTGTTACCTGTTTCATCACTTTAAAGACAAATGCCTATTCCTTGCTTCCCAAGGGATTTTTTTAATGATCTATGAGCTTCCTGGTTTCTCTAACCTGTAAAATGGGGACAGAGAATTCTGCTCTGCAGAGCTGTTTGTGAGAAGTGAATGAGATGATAGCAAGGAAAAAATAAACAGCCATATGTATGCAGGCTGGGAGCATTATGCTCCTAGATAAGATACGGGGGAGCATTTTTATCTTCATGTTTTATTTCAGTACCCTGTTGATAATCTTTCCAAATACTTGGCACTTTATTCACCTTAGTTGAAGGAAGGAGTGGGGAAAATAGACTTTGATGAGGAGAGGAAGGATTTTCTATCAATATTTTAATATTTTAGAAGTAATATGGCTTCTGATTTTTCCAATCTTTTATTACCTAGTTTCTCTTGTTCATACAGATACATCAAATTATCTATGTATAGATATGATGAGGTCTGCCCAGAAAGTATCCAGCCATGTACTATGAAAAATAAGAGGCATTTATTGAAGAAGAGACAAGATATAAGAAACACTGTTCATAGGAAAATGATGTCTCAGTCCCCTTCACAGTTATGACCTTCTTAAGGAAATTTCGTTCATTGGTAGCAGTTTGAATCAAGCCATTAGCAACTGTAGCACGATGTTCCTTCTGCTCTGGTAGCAGAAGCCACAGAAAGAATTTTGCCAGAACACATTTTGTGCCAAGATTCTGCATCAAAATCTTGGACCTGGTAGTTTCTGAAATGCCAGATCAACTTCTAGTCCTCACACTGTCAGTCACCAATGTTTACTGATTGCAGCCTGTACACGTTCAACACTCTCAGGTGTTCTGCTTGTTGCAGGCCTTCCAGAACGTGGATACCTTTCGACAGATTCTCAACCATCTTTGAAGCATGTGTACCACACTTCTATTTGTGCTGCACTCATTGCATCATCCCTGAAAGCCTTCTGAATCATCCAAATAGTTTCTGTGGAGGAATGTTCAAGCTTAACCCAAAATTTGATGCAGATTCATTGCTCTACTCACTCAGTCATTTTGAATGCGACGGCCACACAGCACACATGCTCACTCAATGGCATCTACCGCCCCCACTAACTAGTACAGTGAAGTCATCATTGTTCACGCATGGGCGTTCCAGTCCACTCTCCTTGGCTGCCAGGTTACATCGATGCTGCACAAACCATTTTCATTATATTAACAATGGCTGGACTTTTCCTGCACAGACCTCATACACATACATACACATATAGGTTGATATATGTTAATATGTTTCTTGATATATGTACACATATGTGTATTCATATATGTGTATATAATTTTATTTATACACACATACTGTGAGGACACAGTAAGTACAGTATAGCTGGTCACCAGTAACGACTCCAAAATATGTGCTTTATAAAGCTTCTTTGGGAGTGTGTTAAAACTTGTCAAATTCTAATTCTCTGGTTAATTCTTTAAAGGTTTGAACAATCTTTAGTTCTAAAATCTTGGAACCGATCTATTATAGACCTACAATGTCGCTACCTGAAGTGCAGGTTAACAATATAGGAACTGAGTGAAGAGCTGACCAAGGAGGACATTTGTTTGTTTTATTTTTAATAGCAACTGGGAAATCAGCTTATGGCATAAACTTGGCTTTAGGGAGATTATTTCATTAGATTTCAGGGTAACGTTAGCAGGCAGAAAATTCCTTTTGGCTTCTGAACAATCTTAATCCAACTCTGGGACTATAATACATTCCTAAGGTATTTTTCATTGTTCTCAATACACTGAAAACATTGACTTTAACTTGTAAAGGCATAAAATATTTGCAGTTATTTTCAAGTAACAATACCAGAAAGTCTGCATCATGCTGGGTTAATTCTTGTTTTATTTTATTTGGTTTCATTTTATTCTTCCCAGAAAGTGAAGTCTGAGATAAACCCCAGCTCCAGCCCCAGGAAATAATACACAATGTGTCCTCATATTTGCTTAGCAATGTGCGTGGAAGATTCAAGGGAGACATTTTGAGAAAATGAGCTGCATATCCTTCAAGGACCCAGTAGACCCAACAGTGTGATCTGAGAGCCTTCTGCCTCCCTGGGGACCAACGGCTTCGATCATTTCCAAGGGAAACCAAGAACTCAGTGTTACTTGGACGAGTTTCCTATCCCTGAATTCAATTACTGCCCTGGCCAACCGGGAAGCCAATTATTGGTCAAATTTTATATTCCCAGAGCTCAAGGCATTTTGATAACTCTCAAAGGAAAAAATAAAATGATTTATTTCCAAAATGCAAATCTCCTTGGCGAAATTGCTGAGACCAAGGGTACTTCGGGTCACAATGTCAAAATGCCCTTTGAACCCACTGCTATCATTTTCTCCCGGTTTCCTGTTCCTGGAAGCCTGCTCTTTAGATTGTTTTGATTAAGCCCAGTTTGGGAAGCCAGATTCTCAGTGCACTCTCCACCATATTTTATGATAAATCTCATTCAATTTCCCATGTAGGGTGGCAAGCTTTATTGCTTAACAAACATTGCATCTACTCGGCCATAATTTATATCTGAATGGGTTTATTATAGGCGTTGCATTTCATTCATTGTGCAGCTAATTCCATAACATGCTGCCTGCTTTCTCTATGGCTGTTTGGCCATTATCAGCTTCCAAGACAATTGAATCTTTCCCTTGCAGTTTCACAAAATGGTTTATGAATATGTAATACAAACTGTGTTAACAAGGCAAATATACTTCATTTCTTTTATGGCTATTTCCAGGCTATGGCTGGGAAGAAGAGGCATAACAATGTGTCTCCTTTAGAGTGCGTTGTGCCCTTAATAGAGAAATGCACTCCCCTTAGTGGTTCTCTTTGAAGGCCTGTGTTGTCTTCGAGCGAGCCATGTGCTGTTGTGCGGGTTCTGTGTGAAATGAGCCCCAGTCGACCTCCCATGGATTCAATTATCTTCTCTACACGGATGGCATGCTCTTCTTGTCTCCCCCAAGCTCGCTTTCCTAGTGTGGCCCTACGTGGTGTTCTGACTACGAAATAGCTCCATTTGGGCACCCTGCCGTCATGGTGGGAACAGAATTGCTCATTTCCTACATATGGCTCTTTCTCTGTACCTTTCTGCATGACCTTCATGCCCAAGGGCAGCTCTGGAGTAAAGGGCTTGTCCAGATGATGGGAGATACTCTGATCAGGCTCCCTTCTGGAGATAGATTGCTCCCTGGTCAGTGGGTATTTATAATTACAGATTATTCCACCTGGATCTTAATATCCAAAGGATAATTTTTTAAAGTGAGGTGTAACTGACATACAAATTATATTAGTTTTCAGTATATAATAATGATTCAATATTTGTATATATTGCAAAATGATCACCACAATAAATCTGGTTAACTTTCATCAGCATACATAGAATTTTTTGTTCTCATGATGAAAACTTTTAAGATTTACTCTCTTAGCAACTTTCAAATATGCAAGACAGTATTGTTAACTATAGTCACCATGCAGTACATTACATCCCTATGACTTATGTTATAAGTAGAAGTTTGTACCTTTTGACTTCCTCCACCTATTTTTCCCATCCTGAACCCTCAGCCTCAGCCTCAGGCAACCACCAATCTGTTCTCTATGTCTATGAGCTTTTGGGGGGGGGGTGGCGGGGGGGATGTTATTTGTTTGTTTTCAAAAGACCATTTTAAGTTAAAGTATGAGATATCCCTTTGTTGAACAGGCATCACGTCAAGAATTTTGCGCTATGATATCCCTTTGAATTAGGTATTATTCCCCCTCACAGGCAGGGAAACTGATGCTCCAAGAACTTAAGCAACTCCTGTTAGGTAACGTTTCTAATGACAGGACAAAGTGAGGCACAAACTTCCCAATATCTGAGTACCAAAACCCATTGTTGCTTCCTATGGAGATTTCAGATCGACCTGCCTCTATATCCACTTCCACTGCCACTATCTTAGGTTGAACTACCACCAAATCCCACCTGGAATACTGGGAAGTTTGCCCACATCCATCCCGATCTCCTTCCTGTTCATGCTCCCCTCTACATTTGGACTGTCTCTTCTACTCTGGTCTGTCCAATAAAACTTTCTTTAATGCTGGAAATGTCCTGTATATATAGCTACCCCTGTATTCTGTATCTATCCTGTATGGTAGCTACTGGCCTCATGTGGCTACCAAGCACTTAAAATGTGGCTAGCGTGACTAAGAATTTTTTTAATTATTTAATTTTTATTCACTTAAATTTACAGAGTCACACACAGCCAGTGGCTACTGAACTGGACAGCACTCATCTGAAGTATAAATCCAACCAAATTTCAGTGTGGCTTAACCCCATTCAAAATATTCCCATTTCTCTTAGGTTGAGAACACAAACCCCTAGCCCAGTTTACAAAGGCCCTGCATGATCCTGCTCCTATAGATCCTTTTCAGACTGAGTTTGCATCATTTCCTCCTCAAACGCTGTGCACCAGACCTTCTGGCCTTCCTTTCTTATTCACTTCCTCCTCTGTGCCATCCTCTTGCCCTGCTCAGGGCCTCACACAGAGAATATACTGTACGTGAACTTGTCTCCCTGCCTGAAGCTCCCACAAGGTGCCGCGTCCTTCCCTTTCCCCACTCAATAGGCTTCAGGACTTGGACTGGACCTTCTCACGTCACTTTGTTCTCCTCCCTATTGTTCCCTACGTTGTACATTTCTCTATTTAGTCCTCTAATTTCCTGATTAAAGTGTCAGTTTCCTCTTGCTGCTTAACAGGTTAACAAGTTTGCTTAACAAACTTAGAGGCTTCAAACCACATACTTCTATTCTTTTACAGTTCTGGAGGTCAGAAGCCCAAAGTTCATCTCACTGGGATGAAATCAACATGTTGGCAGGGTTGCATTCTGTTGGGGGGGGGGTGGAGTCAAAGGGAGAATCCGTTTCTTTGCCTTTCCGAGCTCCTAGAGGCCAACATTGTGGGTTCCTGGCCCTTCCTCCATGCTTAGAGCCTCCTGACTCTTCTGTCTCCCTCCTGCATGTGAAGGACCCATGTGAATAGACTGGGCTCACCTAGATAATCCAGGATAATACCCTCATCTCAAGACCCTTTATATCTACCAGGCCCCTTTTGCCACACAGGTTCCAGGGGTTAGGACGTGGACATTGTTGGGGGCCAGTGTTCTGCCTACTACACCCCTCAACTAGATGATAAGCTCTATCATAGCAAGGATCACTCATCATTTCTGACTACAGTATCTGGTGCATTTTTGAAGAGTCAGTGAGTGTGTGTGTGTGTGTGTGTGTGTGTGTGTGCTTGCATGAATGAGCAATGTAATTTCTCTATCTGCAAGAAACCACCATGCAGAGAAAACACAAAGAGCTTACTAAGCATCCATTTAGTCTATATATTTATGGAAACTACAGTTGCCACTCATGTTACACCAAGTACACACTGTGGTGGGACTCATGCACTAACCCGTCACCCTTCTTTGTTGGGTATTGCCAACCTGCCTGTCTTCAGTCTGGCCTGACTTCTTTTCCCATTCCACCAGGCTTGTTCAGCATCACCTCCTGCCCCCATGACTATTAACTTTTCATGTTGAACTGATTGTCTCCATGAATCAGAGAAGAGATGCCTCTAAAACAGAAATGCAGGTAAATCAAGACAAATACATTGACAGTGCTCACAGTATTTGGTCTGAAACCAGAGCAGCATCAACAAGTCATTTATTTTTTCCCTGAGAATCTTGAGTAGGGAAAGCACTTACGCTGTTCATATCATGGGCTCATAGGCATGTGAACATACACATCACACACACACACACACAGATAAATTGCTGAATAATCTATTTTTAAGGCATAGGACAAAAATCTCATGCTGACAGCTGTTGCCTCAATAACTGAATTTCAAAATCTATGTTTTTTTTTCATAAGTTGTGCATAGTTCCAGAATATTTTTGGAACTGAATGGTCATTGAAATCACCAATGCATATCCAGTCCTTCTTTTCAGATGAGGAAACTAAGACCCAGAACAGAGGACTGATTTGTCCCAGCCCCACTAAGTGTTGGTGGCACAAGGGATGTCTTGACCCTGAGTTCAGTGCTTTTTCGACAATCACACTCTCTAGAGATATTTCTTAGAATTTTGTTCCTTAAGTTTCTCATATCCTGACCTTGCTGTGAATTGGGATTTAGTGTCAAAGAAATCTAGATTCAAATCCTGGCTCTATCCATTTACTATGCATTTGACACTAGTCAAGTTAATGACTGACCAACTTTTCTTCATGTGTAAAAGAGAGGGAAGGAGCGAGAGAATACAGCTTTCTCACATGCTTGGTGTCAGAATCAAATGAGACAATACTTATAAAGTTACTTTTCATGGTATTTCCCATCACGATGACTGAGCAGTCTATTTCCATCCTCTCTTTTCTCCCCTTTGTGTCTACATTCATGAATATGTGTCCTTCTCTCAGCAACTTGAATATTGACCAGTTCATTCAACCAATACTTATCAAGCACAGCCATGAGCCAGACATGCTGCCAGGCCCTGGGAGGGAAGGATGAAGAAGACATTGTCCAGGGCCTGCTGATGCTTAGATTCCAGAGACGAGTCCAGAAACATGTCCAGAGGAGTGACCATGTGATGGGGTTCTGGCTGGTCAGAGTGATTTGGAGGAAGCAGGGGACCAGAGAGAGAGAGTCACAGCAGGCCTTGGCACAAGAAAGACAACTAGAAGAAAAGGTGATGTCCAAGCTGACACCTAAGGAATGTGTAGGAGTTAGCGATGGCGAACGGGACAGAAGTTCTAGCAGAGGAAGCAGCATGAGTGAAAGCCAGGAAGTGAATAGTATGGCCCGTAGGGGAGCCGACAGAGGTTAGCTGTGGCTGGATCTCAGGTGTGGGGCATGGCTGAAAAGCGAGACACCAGAGGGGAGCAGGGGTAAGAGAGATGGCCAGGCATGAAGAAGGCAGAGAGACTGTCCCCTGTTTTCACAGCCATACATTTTAGGGTGGGGGGCAAAGCAGGATGCCTGGGCTGGTACTGTGGGTATGAGAAGCTCGGAGCAGAGAGGCGCTACTAGGCAATAAAATGTGAGGCTCTGTACCTCAGGGCTCTTGAAGACAGGGATTTCCAGTTGGTCCAGCCCACCAGGCCACCTTGGGGCTTTACTAGGGTCCTTGAGATTCCGCCTCACTGGCCCTTACATCAGTGCTCACAGAGTCAGGAATGTGGGTTTTTCAATAAAAGTGCAGGCAATGGGCCCAGAGGGAGCTCCAGCTCAAATGAGCTTTTATATTTTTATGTGGAATGTAATCACGTTTGGTCATGATCGAGGCTGCCCCGTTACTGCTATTAGAGCGTTTATGATTCTAAGGGGGATACGCGTCTTTGGCGATACGTGCTTGCAACCGAAAGCGACAGGGTGTGCTGATTCCAGAAGCTGCTGCAAAATCCTAAGAACACAGAACAAGGGCTGATGGGCGTTGTCTTTGGGAGCTTGGCCTAGAAGGCTGGGGTTGTCCACAGGCAGGCACAAGAGTGTTCAGACCCAGGGAGGGACAATTTGGCTTTGTAGTTTTCACAAGCATCTGCCCTGGTGCAGCATCGTAAAATCAATAACTACCCAACATGGGCAGGTTCCTATCTACAATCTTCAGAACTCCACGGGTGGTTCCTGTTCATTAGACCCATTTCCCATGTGGGCAATCTGATGCTCAGAGAAGTTAGGGATGTCCCTGGAAGGACACAGTCTGTAAGTGGGTGTTTCCCAGGGCTCCAGAGAAAATCACCACAACTGGGTGATTTAAAACAACAGAATAATTGTCTTCCAGTTTTGGAAGTCAGAAGCCCCAAATCAAGTGTTGGCAGGGTTGTTTTTGCTGCTGGTAGTCACCAGCAATCCTTGCCCTTATGTGGCTCAGAAGGGTATCACCATGAGCTCTGCCTACGTTTTCAGGTGGACTCTTTCTCTGTGATTCTGTGTCCCTTCCTCTGCTTATAAGGACACCCATCATTGGATATATAACCACCCTAAATCCAGGGTGATCTCATCTCAAAATCCTTAAAGATTTACACCTGCAAAGATTCTTTCCAAATAAGGTCACATTCTGTGTTTCTGATTGGACATAAATTTTGGGAGGGCACTGTTCAACCCAGCACACTAAGTAATGGGGACAGGAGCTGAGAGCAAAGCCACTCAGGCAGGAGACACATGGCTGTATGATGCTACATTTGTTCACAGCACAACTGGCTTCCTAGCTTTCCACTGAGTTCCCTTCTACTTTCTTTATATCCTCACAGCAGGCTGGCTCCAAACCACTTCCTGTAAGTGTGGACCAGGCCTCTGTAAATGTCTGCCTAGCCATTCTAGATGCCTAGAAGAATCACAAAGGCCCAAAGACTGTAGGGAAACACTATGTTGCAGGAAATAAGAGTAAGGTGCTACTCGGGGAATGAGACCCAACACTGAGTCTTTTCTCTGCTGATCATAAGCTGGTGGCCTCGCGTATGTTACTTTACCTCTCTGAGCCTCACTTTTCCTGGCTGTAATTTGAGCATTAAAATCCCTTGGTATACATAAAGAAAATAATGGGGTAATGGGTACAAAGGTTCCAAATGTTTCTGGCAGAGAGTAGTTGATTAATAAATGCTTGCTTTATCTGCATCTGCTTGCATCTCTTCAATGATAGAGGAGGAGCGCCAGACCCCTAAAAGGAGAAATGGTACCTGAGTCCCAGCAAGTGGAAGGTGATAAATGAGTGTCAATGTAGATATAACTGCATGTGACCAGGCACACATATGTATATACTCATATGTGTGTACTCTAAATTGTAATTAATCATTGTCTGTGGGAATATCTATGTCCCTCTCTATTTATCCATCTGTCTGTCCATGATCTGTCTTGTTCAGTGCTCCTTCTATGTGCCAAATCTGTTTAAGTACTACATATCATTTATCTTCACACCATACCTGTGAGGTCTCCATTATCATTACCCTCATTTACCAATGAATAACTGAACTTGCACCAAGTCAGCACTGAGCAGCAAAGCTGAAACTCAGACCAGGTCTTTCTCGTGACAAAGTCAGCCCCTTCACTACCTGTAACAACATCCATGATAATGGCCCCTGGGACATCCAGAAGGCACCTGAGGAGCAAAGAACAGCACAATTAACTCCTCCTGGCTGGGTCGGGGAAGGGTTGCTGGAGAGGCAGCATTTTAGTGGGGCCACACAGCTCAGGACTCTTCTGGGGTTCTCCATGGGATGGAGAGCCCATGGATAGCAGAGCCAGACAAGTCCAAGTTCATGCCCTGGCTCTGCTGCTCACTGGCTCTGTGGCCTGCCGGAGCTGACAGTGCCTTTCTGAAACCTTGTTTTCTTATCTATCAAAGTGGGCTGAAATATCTACATTGAAAGTCTGATGTGAGAACTCAAAGAATAAATGTGTGTAAAAGGTATATAGAAGAAGAGTCAAGTTTGGCAGGACCTACTGAAGCAGAACTTGACATGTGGGGATATACCCAACAGAAATGTGGGCACACATGTATGAAGAGACATGTACAAGAATGTCTGCCGCAGCACCATGCATAATGACTTCAAATAGCCCAAATGTCCATCTCCAGTAAAAATAACAGCTTGTGGAACCCTCACATATGGAATAATGAAAACAAAGTACAACCACAAGCAGCAACAGAATGGATCTCACAAAACACAACATTGAGCAAAGCAGCCAGTATATACTGTATGGTTCCATTTATCTGAAGTTCAAAAACAGGCAAAAAATGCCCTAGGGGGTTAGTGGTTATGCTCATCAGCAGTAGGGGATGGTGGTTGGAAGGGACACAAGGATGTACCTTGAGTGTTGGCCACGTTCTCTTTCTTGAGCTGGGTGCTGCTCACGAAGTGATTGGTTTGTAAAATTCATCAACCTGTACACTTCTGATCTGTGAACTCCCACACCAATTTATACTTCAATACAAAGTTTCTTTTAATTATATGGAATAGCATCTGGCACATAGAACATGTTTGGTAAGTGCTAGTTTTCTGTCCTCAAATGATTCAGCCACCACCTCTGCATGAAAAGAAACCTCTGTCTGTAAATGACATCTATAGTGAAATCAACCCACTGGGGCACCAATAATACAGGGAAATGGCACAGGGGGAAAGGTCAGCAGTTTGGATGGAGGGGTTTATGAGCACACATCTGTTTAAGTGTCTGTGGGTTCCCTGGGCTAGGATTTCTGATCCATGTCAAAGTGGGCATCCATTAATGGCTCCTCCTGTTTTTTCCAAAAGTTTTGAAAAATCAACCTGGGCTCCTTGTCGGGTCTTCCAAAGCTCTGTGGACCTGGCCTCTGACTACCTCACCAACTTCCTCTCACCCACTGATGTCCAGTCACATGGGCCTTTGTGTGACCTCTTCTCTTACTCCTATTCTCAGCCTATAGGGCAACCCCTCAGTCAAAAGTAGCTTTTCCCTAAACGGTTCTTTTTCATAAACTTCTGTTCTTCTGTGACATTGGAGTTTTCTCAGATGTTAATTTCATAAACACTAATTTCACTATTTGCTTGTTTATTTTCAGTCTTCTACCAAATTTATTTTATTTTATTTTTTTTAAAATCTTACTTTTCCATATATGTCAGCAAATGCTTTTCACATAGCAAGCTTTCAAAATAGAGTTATTGAATAAATTAAATCAAAAGCATCTTAGATTTGTTTGAAAACTAATAGATTTTTCTCACTAAAATATTTGCCAAGCAGAAGTATTTTCACTCAGATAATTCCCAATCTCACTGATCCTCAAAATCCCAAATCATTCAACTAGATGTTTTTGCAATGCAGGGCTTCCACACCATAACACACAAAAACCAGAAAACACATGAATGAGTAGTGGAGGCCAGATGTCACTAACAGGGTGTGGTGGGCACTGTGGCAAAGCCAGCATATGACCAAGCGAAGTGCAGCAACTACTGGTCTGCACTATCCAACCACTTCCACTTGGGAATGCAGATCTTGTTGCCCAATTCCCCAGTATTCTGAAGGAGGCCAGAAATTCTTTTTTTTTTTTTTTTGCATGTGCGCTCCGCTCATTTTTTAGTATTGCTAATAAATTTAATGTATTTTAAGAATGTGTGGCCACTGTGTAGCAAAATACTTCCACTGGCTGCCTGCAGTGGACATCCTCCGTTCTGACCCCAATCAGCTATTTTGTAAAAGGGGAACAGGGTGGCAGAGGGTGGAGATGGTTCATCACAGATTTCCCAGTGAGGATGTGGCCAGATGTGTTCTGGGACCCGGGCTTAGAGCTCAACACAATTGCTACTCCAACTGACGATGAGAAAGACCTCTATGCACACGTCTGGCTTAATTGAGATAAACCAGCCATCATAAAATTAAATTATGTCTTGGAATGAGCACACTATATTGCAAAGATCCTATGTGCCTCTCTTTATTAGCATTAAATAAAAGCTGGTCGCCCAGCCGCGAGGGCCCATCACAACCATCTTAGGAAAGGGGAGTGAGGCTGCTTCAACATTTGATACTAATTTACAGCCAAGCTGGAATCAGAGTTCCACACAAGGTGCCCTGTTTGAAAATGCTTCTTTGTGAAGACCTGAGCCCTCGCTGCTTGCTGCGGCACCCTGTTTAATTCTGTCTCAGCAGCTTGGGCCTAACCCTGTTATAGAAAGAGTAATCGTAAATCTGCATGAAGTTTCTGATGATTAGTTTTGCTTGGAATTGGGCCAAAGAGCCAGACTTTTGCCAATTCCACATGTACATGTAAGTTCTTTCAAGAAAGAATGCATTAATCCTTCCCACTGGGCTGGGGATGAGGAGTTTAGGGGCCTCACGGAGGAGAGTGCCTCCCTGACTTCAGTTATATGTTTAAAGGGTGTGCCAGGACCACTTAACAGGCATTTCAGTAAGCGGTCTCACTTTATCCTCACGGCAGCACTGAGGGGCAGATTATTAACTTTTTAGACAGAGGAGAAAACTGAGACTTAGATTTTAAGTAACTTGCCCAAATGCCTGCAGTTAACAAGATGTCAGCTGGGGTGTGGCCCTGTCCTATTTGATTGCAAAGCCCCTGGAGCAGGGACACACAGCTGACATGGGCAGTTCATTCTGTGCCAGATTGTGCCAAGGACTGCATTTTGTCAATCAGCCAGCGACAAACAATCCACAGCGCTGATCATCCATCTCTCCTTTAAAGCTCTGATGATACGCAAGGCATGGTAGCAGCTGACTCAGAGAGGAGATGGGGAAAAATTAGAGATGAAAGAGGATAACAGCCAGTGATAAAAGTACTTACTATACTATTTAAAAGAAAACAAAAATGGCAGCGCAAGAGCTCAAAACCCTGGATACAAAGAGGACTTTTCGATGCACTTAATGACTCAGTCCTGAGCATGGAGAGTAGGTTTCCGATAGGCTGCAGTGACTGCAGGGAGTTGAAGGTAATTAGAAGGCAGTGTGCTGAGGTCAGGGAGTCACGGGGCCGGGTTTGGGGCAGTCAGGACTTGCACCTCGTCTCACCTCTCACAAGATGCGTATCATCGAGCGGGCTGACTCGTACCTCCTCTTTGTCCCAGGTTCTGTACCTAAAACAAGGATAGCACCTCCGGGTAACAGGCTAAATTCCCAGTCCAGCTGTCAGAGGAGGACTTCCTCGTGCTTTCGGTCAACCTGCACCCCTGCGTCTGCTCCCGTGCGCTCCACCTCCCTCCCGGAAGCTTGGCTCCCAGCTGCATCGGCCTGATTCCGAAGGGCCCGGGGTAGGGGGACAGGGATTGGGATATGTGACTGTGTGGCAGTATAGATTTCGTTGTTTCAAAAGCGAGACCACTCCCCATTCTGAGGCTGAGATGGCCTGGATTTTAGGGCGTTTGAGTTCCCTCCTGACCGCTGTGGGACCTCCAGAGCAGAGATGTCCTAAAAGAAGTGTGTGTTTGTGTAGAAAGAGAGGGAGAGAGAGAGAGAGAGAGAGAATGTGTGTGTGATCCTAAGCAGAGAAGATGCAACTCCTAAACCCCTGTTTGGCAGGATCTCCTGCATGAGCCCTTTCGGAGGACAAAAGACTTTAGAAGTTAGGCTGAATTCTCACTTGATTCTGATGAGACTCGCAGGAGGAAGGCAGAGTGGGTGCAAATGCAGGTGGAGGTTCTCTCCTCGTGGCTTCTATTTCACCACTCAAGGCCGGGACGAGAAATTAATTTGTGGCCAGGGGAAAGGATGGGGACGAAGGAAGGAGACTGGTGTTAGAGCACGGAGTGGTTTATCTTTCCAAGCTATTGTGTCCCCATCAGAAGCAGGACAGAGAAGCCACTGTCGGCAAGCAGGTTTATATTCCACAGGGCTTTAAGGATCCTTTAGAGACAACCTTTTTTCATTTTATAATAAGAAAACCAAGTTCTAAGAAGATGATATGACTCCTCACTTCTAATGATAATTAAGGCAGTGGTTCTTGAATAGAGACTATTCTAACCTCTCATCCCCAACAGATACTTGACGATATTTGGAAACAATTTTGGTTGTCACAGCAGTTGGGGACGGAGCAAGTATTGCTACCTGTATGTGGTGACCAGGACTGAGGAGGCTGCTAGGCGTGCTACAACACGCAAGTCAGCATAGAACAAAGAATGGTCCAGGGCCAATGTCAAGAGTTTCCAGGCTAAAAAATTGTGGCTCAAAGTAAGATTTGACTTGTACAAAGATCTCTTACCCCCCTCAAAGCAGCCTGGGCTTGTGTTCAACTAAAAATCTTTGACGACCCCCTCTCCCCAGTTGTGTCCCTCACACTCCTGAGATAATTGACTTCCCTGGACCTCAAAGTGTAAACTCACATGTCACCTGATTAAGGTCAACCTCTTGGTTCCTAATAGAGTTAAACAACTAATTATTGGAAACATTTGGGTACAGTAATTGCTGGATAGAGGTTTGTGGTTGAATCGGGAAATAACAAAAGTCAATTTCCACTGAGAGAACCCCTGGAAAAAAAGAAGCTAATAGAAAAATTGGACATTCAAGGATGTGCTACGGGTGTAAATGAACTGCGGGCTAAAATAAACTAGCTGATCACTGAACACAAATGGTAATTGTGGGTTGAATTTGGTTTAGGTATACTGCAGTTGTAGGTAAATACACTGAATGCTAATGGTTTTATAATAGTCTTATTAATTCACCCTTCGTAGTTAATGTCTAAGATAAACTCTGTGTCTTTAGAGTAATTTATGCATTGCACTTTTAGAGAATTCCAATTGAATGAATATGAACATAATCATTTTGCACAAATGTTCTCTGAGGAGGGAGAAGGAAGTATGAACCCGGGCGGAGACTCCCCACTGCTTTATTCATAATGGATCAGCCTATTCATTCCTTATTAATTTAATGGAGTACAAGTAAGCAGCGTAACAGCTTGAGTTTAGGAGTGTTTCACAAATGGGGCTTTTTGTCTGTAATCACTTAATCCTGCTGGCTAGGCCTCATAAATTGAATAAAGGAGGGAACTGGGTTTTAATTAAGTCCCAAGAATGAAGCTGCGTCAAAGACACAACCACCCCTGACAGACACAGGGGTAAAGTGTGTATGGCTAATATCCCATGCGAACAGCCTCCTGGCCTGGGGAGCTCCTCTCTGGAGCCTTTTGATGTCTGGCTGGAGAGGAAAGCCTTTCCCCTTCATCAGCTTGCTTCTCTAAGGGCAGTGAGAAGCAGCAGATGACCCTGAGCTCTTGCCAGCCCAGACCTCCCCACTGAGCTGGTGTTCAAGCCAAGAAAGCATGACTTCCACCCCCTCCCCCCATTTTGCATCTGTCCACATCTGAGTGGGAAACAGAGATGGTTGACCAGTAGCTCTGTTTGTAGAAAAGGTGAGGAATCTCTTTCTGGGAATTTATGTGTCTCATGGGAAAAATAGGCTTTCACACCAGGTTGACTTGGATTCAAATTCCAGCTGCATGCTATAATAGGTCCAGCCCTTGAATAAGATAATGGCAATGCTTTGCTGTGCTATGATCAAGAGTGCATAGGCTTTTGTGGTCCAGCACTTTGTAAACAGTGATTCATGATTCACTGAGGATGTTTAATGAAGGACAGTTAGCATAATGACTATCACTTCCTACATAAAATAGAAATGTCCTTTATAAAAAGTGTGGTAGTAAACTCAAACGGAACATTTTCCCACATCTTTCCCTATAAATATTCCCAGAAAGCCTCCAAATGCCAGTGTCTAGTGGATCTCTCTGTGCTTCTGCAAAACCCAAGTTAAGGCCTCTTGAGGGAGATCTCATCTGTTCTAAAGGTACCCATGTCATGTACTCATTCCTAGACCCTGTGAATGTTTCCTTATGTGGCAGAAAGGGCATCACAGATGTGATCTTGAGGATGTGATTTGCAGATATAATCTGAAGGATATTAACAAAGGGAGATGATCCTGGAGGATTCAAGTCAGCCTAATGTCCATAAGTGAAAGAGGGAGTCAGGAGAATCAGAGCCATAGTGAGGCAGCACAAGGAAGCTCCTGTTGCTGGCTTTCAAGATGGGAGAAGAGGCCACAAGCCAAGGAATGCGGGTGCCTCCAGAAACTGGAGAAGTCAAGGAAAGAGATCTTCCCCTAGAGCCTCTAGAGCCTCCAGAAGGAACACAGAGACAATAAGTGTGGTAATTTGTTTCAGCAGCCATTGGAAACTAATAGGGTGCCCAAGCCTGACAATACATATCCCCTGGGGACACATGCCTCCTGTTTCTTTAGAACTTAGATTCTGTCTAATGACTTCAGCCTGGTTCATTGGCCCTAACTTCTACTTTCATTTCTAGTTCCCTAATTTAGATTATAACTCCTACATCAAGCACAGAAACATATCAAGCTCTGTTCAGGGCAGGGTCCAGCACATGCTTAAGAAATTTTGCTGATTGGAAAGGGGCTAAAACTGCAACTTTTCTGGGACTATGTTTTCCTTAAAGGGCAAACTGTTGAGATAGAGTTCTGCTCTTAATAAAAATAATAGAACAGCAGCAGTGATGCCTACCAAGATGAGGATGATGAAGACATCACTACAACTTACTGAGCAGTCTATATGAACCACACCCTTCTCATAACTTAGTTCTAATTCTCATATAGTAGGTTAAGTGGAATGCATATTTTGTTAGTGAACATACAGAGAGGTTAGTCATTTGCTGAACCAAGATTCAAACCCAGTGTGTTTTGGTTACAAAGCTCCTGATCTTTCTATTGCCCAGAAAACTTGAGAATAAACCCTGGTTTTGTTCTGGCTGGTGTGGCTCAGTTGGTTGGGCATTATCCCATAAAGCAAAAGGTTGCCAGTTAGATTCCTGGTCAGGGTACATACCTAGGTTGCATGTCTGGTCCCCAGTCAGGGCACAGGCAAGAGGCAACCAAGCCATATTTCTCTCTTACACCTATGTTTCTCACCCTCTCTTCCTCCCTTCCTCCCTGACCCCATCTCTTAAAAGAAATGCCAATAAGACTGTCAGATGATTTCTCAAAAGAAACTTTGCAGGCACGAAGGGAGTGGCAAGAAGTATTCAAACTGATGAAAGACAAGGACCCACAACCAGGATTACTCTATCCAGCAAAGCTATCATTTGGAATGGAAGGGCAGATAAAGTGCTTCCCAGACAAGGCAAAGCTTAAGGAGTTCATCATCACCAAGCCATTATTATATGAAATGTCAAAGGGACTTACTTAAGAAAAAGATCAAAATTATGAACATTAAAATGACAACAAACTCACAACTATGAACAACTGAATCTAGAAAATAAAAACAGAATCCAACTAAGCAAACCAAAATAGGAATAGAATCAAAGGTATGGGGATCATTTGGAGGGTTATCAACTGGGAGGTGGAAAGGGGAGAAATGGGGAAATGGTGCAGGGACTAAGAAGCATAATCGATTGGCACAAAATAGACAGGGGAAAGTTAAGAATAATATAGGAAAGGGTGAAGCCAAAGAACTTATATGCACGACCCAGGGACATGAACTAAGGGACGGGGTTGCTGGGCGGAGGGGAGCAAAGGGGAAAAAAATGAGACTACTGTAATAACATAATCAATAAAATTACTTTAAATAAGAATAAACTCTGGTTTTGCAAATAGTTATTGCTTATTATTGCTTAACTAATTTTTATGTAATTATGACATTATCAGTTAAACTTTTAGGAAAAAAATTTTTAAAGAAAAACAACATTACACTAAACCTCACCAATCAAGGTTAACACACTTCTCTGGACTCTTCTTTAGTTCTTCCCTCCAAGAACTAACCTATTGCCTGCTGCTCAGCAGTCAAGCCACTGAAGACTGGTTGACAGGTTGGTCTCTGAAGTCAAGGGGTTCATTGGGCAGTGGAGCACACAGTCACAGAGGGAGAAGAAGACTGTTGTGTGACAAGAGCCGCTACAGATGGATGCACATAGCGAGTCCCTCTAATCTGGACTGGGGCAGGGGAAGAGGGATCAGCCGACTTTGGAAGGAATGACAGGCTGAGACCCATCAGATGGTAAAGGGGAGACAGTATCCCAGACACAGGAAAGCATTTGGACACAGAACTGGGGTGAAACGGTGAGAGGAGCAGAGGTGGCTGATTAAGAAGAAACTGTGGAGGGCTCACATGGCCATATATTTGCTTTAGTGAAACGTGCCACTTTCTCAGTGTGTGATCTTGGGGAAATACCCCATTTCATTTCTGAGCCTCCTCATCTTTCTCTGTAAAATGGAGATGCTTACTTTTGCCGCCCACACCTGGGGGTCCTAAGTACCAAATATCAGGAATTGTTTTCCTTGTTGTGTTTGGGTGCTTGCTTTGTGCCAAGCTCTGTTCCAGCCCTTCATTTTGTTAGCTTGTTTCATCCTCACCCTGACCCTGTGAGAACCTTTCTATTATTGTCCCCATTTTACAGATGATGAAAATCAGGCACAAAGGGTGTCAGAGAAAGAGAAGACAGAGCTGAGATTCAAAGTCAGGATGCCTGGCTTCAGAGTGCCAATACTAATTTCTGAGCTATATGCCTATCAAGGGAGACAGCAGCATACCATACATTCAGTACAAGAGATGATGGGAAGAATAATAAGTTCTCTCCTGAGTCACCCACATAGGCTGAACTTTTACCTCTTGCATATTGGATGAGTCCATCTTTAGCTATTAATAATCGCTAGTATTTGTTTAAAATGTATTGGTTTCTAAGCACTAGATCTTTTGCATGAGTTGCCAAACCTAATCCTCAGATAATCACCATGACCATTCTAACTCATAAGGAAACGAAGGTTCAGAGAGGCCAAGTTATTTTCCTGAGGCCACACAGCTAGGAAGTGGTAGAATTTTGACAGGAACCAGGTAGAGACCTCGCGTCTACATGCCAAACCACGTGGCATCAGACATAAATGAGCCGAGGAGCTGCCTTGCGCGGGGCAGGTGCGAAGGCTGAGGGAGTTAAAGAGAACCACCTTGGCCCAGCACAGACACCAGCTGTGCCGTGCCCAGACAGAAGGAGAAAGCCTTCTCCCCTGGCCAACCAAACCAGAAAGCCAGGGTCAATGATGCCTGGAGACAATACGTCACACTTACACCCTCTTTAGCGACGGTCCACTGCCGAATTTGCAAAGATGGCTGTCTTTGGGGGACTCCCATAGTAGAGAATAGTGGTCCCTGGGAACCGCGCGCTCCTCTCACGCATTCTCGCACTGCGCCTGCTGCTCTGGGAGCTGGTGTGCAGGCCCTGACTCAGCCGCTGGCACTGGACCGAACAACCTCTTCTACTTCTGTTAGTGCCAGACACCTCTTGGGTGTTCCCTACTGACCCACTGGGCCCCCAATGACTCCTGCCAGTCCCTCCAGGGCTGGGGCTTCCATGGTCCCCCAGCGCTGGGGGAGGGGGAGCGACTCGGTATACACGATCGGAAGAACCGTGCACCTGATTTCCAGGTGCTGTGCCCTGTGCGTAATTAAGTGTGTTCTGTTTACCCTATGCCCTTGGTTGTCTCATCGGAGCTGTTTTATTAAAAAGTTTGTACAACGCTTCCTACTCATTCAGCAGCATTTGGTAAATGGACTTACTTTGAGAGGCTGAGACACACAGAGGCATTAAGGGACCTGTCTGGGGTGGAGACACCTGAGACACTATTACAGATTTATATATTAAACAACCTGATGCTCCTTTCCTATTGCACAGAGGAACCCTTTTTATTCTTCAACCTGGGAGAGGGACTGCTCTGTGCATAAGATGACCCTCTGGCGCTGTGTTTGGTCCAGGAAAGGAGGAAAGGATGACGGAAAGGAACATTTTACTGAGCACCTTGTATGTGCCTCTTGCACTGCGGAGCTCCAAGTTGCTTAATAGGATTCTTATTATGAAGATAATGGTACTAATGCCAACAACTGACATTGGACAATTATCAAACATTCTGACTGCCAGACACTGGGCCAACTGCTTCATGTGCACCCTCTCACCTAACCCTACAACATCCCTGAGGGGTGGGTGCCATTTTACAGATGAGGAGACTGAGGAACAGAGAGGCTAAGGGAACTGTCCAAGACTGCAGAGCTTCTAGAGTCACCGACCATATTTTGTATTTGAGAGATTTGTCTTCCAGAGCCTGTGTGTGTAACTGTGATACCCATTTCCCATGATGCAAGCAGGGTTACTTGGGGTTAGACAGTAAAATGCATAGGGTACTATCTTCCCACTCCAAAGCAGCACTATAAATGGACACTTAAAGTTCATCTAACTGTGAAAGACAGGGAAGCCTTCCTGGAGAAGGTGTCCCCTCTAGTATCTAGATTTTCCTGCCAACATCCCTATAGGCCCAGCTCCAGGCAGGCATGTAGGTGCCAGATGGAAAAGGTGCTTCTGCCTCCTCCAGTGAAAAGAACAGAAAGAGGACCACGGGAAACAAACAGATAGTGGCTCCTCCCCAGCTTCCCAGCCCTGCAGACTGATTTCAATGCACTGGGGAGATTCAAGAATATACTGTTTCAGGCTCTGCCTGGAAGAGAAAAGTAGTGGTCCTTGGACAATCTTTTTTAGAGTCAGCTTGAGAAACTGACAATGGTTGACTCAAAATGGTTTGACCCAGTGATACCCCTGAAGGCCACCACACTCAGGGACTTCCTAGGATCTGTCCTAGGTAGCTATTCTATAGACTGTAGGTAGATAGGTATGTGTTGGAAAATACCAGCTCTGAGAATGTATCTCTCTCTAACAGTTGAAAAGCCCTTTTCATTAACAGCAAGTCCCTTTGTTCCTGCCCTGCCCCCTACAAAATAAAAATAAAAAGAGAACAAGAAATTCTGTTGGCTTTCATTCAAGAGCTTTTTTTTTCTTTAAACTAGGGCCACCTTTCTTATCCAACTACTGACTTGCAGACAGATTATTGGGCCTTGTACCAAATTAGGCACAAGATTAGGAGAATGAGCACACACTGTGAAAACAGGTGCTGCCTCTTTAATATCTCGGGTTTTCTTTAAACATGAAATTATAGCACAATGCCTGAAAGGACGCCGGCATTATCCTTTATCACAATACCCAGCCAACTTTAACTCGTCTCAAGTGTTATTATAAGAAATAGAATTTACTGCTATGGACTTCTCTTCAATAGTGCGCCTTCCCTGCTTAATGAAATGTCATTATTCCAATACAAACCCTTTCTGTTTGCAGCCTGTTTCCCCCCACCCAGCCACTATATTTCATTTCCTGCAGTTACGTGATATTATTGCCTTTTTTCCACAGCTATTGATTTAGGTGTGTATGGTTATTACAATGCAAAATAAAACAGCTCCCCCATCCATTCTACCTTGTACCACTGAACATTAACTTAATTTGTTTCAAATCTGCATTTGATTTGGCAAGGAAACCATTTATCTTTATGAAGAAAGCCCTCATAAAGTAGAGAGTTTAGGAGATCACTGCTTTAAAAATTTAATAGCCTTGTGTCTTATACACTAGAAAAATGAATTAAACCTTCAAATAGTATATGTCTCAATGTAACCTTTTTGCATTTCATACTATGTTTAATTTATTATATTCTGGAGGTGGGGGGATTAGAGGACCGACCGCAGAATGTGGCTTGCTGTTGCATTACATGAATAAAGTTGGGGTCTACCATGCATGAGCATTGGGATTTGTTGAAAATCCTCATTCAGCTCATGCTGAATTTGATGTTGTGGTTTCAGGTGGTGCTAGTGTGGGTTTTGTCCAGGGTTCTTTGTGGTAGGAGATGGGGTGCTATCCCTGGAGCACTTGAAGTGCAGTCTGGGAAAGAGGGGAGGAAGGGGAGAGAGAGAAAGGTGTGAAAGCACTTTTAAAAGATTCTAAAATAAACCAATGCTTTTACTCAGAAGTCACAAGGAAACTCGAAGAGGGTAAGAAACAGTGCCTGTGCTGAGGTCTCAGACAGGACCAGAAGGCACTGATATCAGTGCCAAAAATTCTGTATTATAAAAGGGAGGGCTGATCCTCTAGCCTTTGTTGTCTGTTGACATGGGCAGCACAGAATGCCAGGTCAATAGATGGCGAAGCTTGAAGAGTATAAAACTATACTATTCTCAATCCTCAGTTGACTGGAAATGTGAAAATATAAAAAACTTACATTCTGGAATTCAGGGTCAGTCTACATATTAATATATAAATTTCTTATTTCCTCCACTTCTACCACCACCACTATCATCACCACCATTATCACAATCATCATCACCATCATCATCACCACCACCATCATCACCACCATCACTACCATCACCATCACAAAAACTATAAAATACTTCCATTCTCTCCTTCAACAATACAACAATACCAAATTATAGGTACTATATTCATTCTTTTTTGTCAGAGAATACAGGAAAGTACAGGAATGTGAAGTAAATTGCCAATGTCACAAAACTAGAGAAGTCAAGATTTGAATCCAGGTACTTTCAATCCAAAACTATGTTGCATTTTTGCTGTACTTTCACTAAATAAGTTCTGCTCACAATAACCTCTCATCTACTTGGGACTTCTTCTCCAAAGATGCAGTTGCTTGACTATAATCACCTGATGTTTGGAACACAGTCTATAGAATGAGCCATGTTCACAGAAGTGGGGAACGGGCCCAGGGGCTTGGCTAGAGGACAGGTGCAGAGGAAGGCCTCTTTGCCTCTGTTGGTCACTGAGAACTTCTAACGCTGTTCTGGAAGCCTGAAGTGCCTCCTTGATTTGTAGTGAATTCCTGGTCTTAACTTGCCTTTAGGTCTCTCTTTTACTTTTTAATTATGAACTGCTTTATAGAGTTATAATTTCTATACAGTGAAATTCACAGATCTTAAACACATAGTTCAATGAGTTTGTGTAAATGAGCACACCTGTGTAACCACCTCTCCTAATAAGATGTAGAACATTTCCACCATGAGGGCTCCCCTCCTCCAGCAGGATACTCCTAATTATACCATCCCCAGCAAATCTCTTTTTTTCTTTGAAAAATATAGTTATAACAAATAGCCAGTATCTATCTTATGCTTACCATGTGGCAGGTCTTATGCCAGGCTCTTTCCATGGACTGTCTCATTTAATTTATACATTTCTATAGGAAGACATATTATTATGCTCGTTTTGAAAATGACAAAATAGGATTAAAAAGATTAAGCAACTTGCTCAAGTTCACACATAAGGGTCAGAAACTGAACCATAAGTAGTATGTCCCCCTCTATACACGCCTGTCCCTGAGTACTCTGAGTACACCTTCTTTGTAGTTTATTACCAAATTGTTTCATGTTGCTCTTTCATAATAAGATCCCATCGAACCTTCAGCAGCCCCCAATAGTATTGAGCAGGAGGTTGGGTATGCAGGGGCTGCTACACACATCTGTGCTTCTTTATTGGCAATGTCTATCAGCCAAGGATACCCAGAACACATCTGTAACACAAAGCTGGATAAACTGGCATTTTAGAACAAGAGGTAACTCACAGCATTGGAAGTCATGGGTTTTCTCAGTAAGGGGCTGGAAGGAAGTTATAGGATTTGGGCTTGTGTCAGGTGATTTTAAAGTGGATTCAAGAAATCAGGAGTTTGCTCAGATTGGGTACTGAGAGGAAGCTGGGGTAATTCTATGATTGTGTATCTTAAAACAGATCATCTGTACTATAGACTATAGGGAAGGCAGACAAGAGCGAGGCTATAGCTGTGATTGGTAAGGATGCTGCAGTCAGTCCTGCTGGCTGGGAAAGTGAGATGGTTGCTATTTTGTGGTCATACAAGTTCATGTTGTATCTGTGTTCAAACATGATTATGGAGTAGTCTTGTTCATACCCTACTCCATCATGGTCACAGAGTGGCATTGTCTGATATAGGTGTTTCGTAAAACCATGAATATGTAACAGAAGACTACCACGGCCCAGCTGTGAGTACCAGGCCAGCTCCCAGAATCACCAAGTTCTGACTCTTAAGGTCAGGTGAGCTCCCAGCTCTTAGCAACTACCTTTCTCTTTCTCAACTGATTACTGTTTCCCAGGAAGATGTCCCTGGAGTTCAAAACCAATGAGGATGGTTTGGAAGCAAACTTAAGAACGAGAACTCAAGGTAAAAGCAAGACTTACCAGTGACTCAAGGACCACCTTCTCTGAGCTTACACTGAGATCTACTTCCAAGCATTTGCATTATGGGTGTTGGAGCAGAAAAGCCAGTGCTCAGGAACAGAGGCTTATACTTAGAGGACTCAGAGTCATAGTTTGTCTTCACTGTGTATTAGTTCTGTGATCTTAGATCCATATCCTAACTGAATGGTAGTACATTCTTCATAGGGTTGATGGGGAATCTATGAAATAATATATAGAAAGTGCTTACTTAGTGATAGACACATAGCAATTCCTCAATAAATGGCAACAAGCATGAATTTTATCTTCTGCCATTCTCTTCTTGTTTTACAAGGCTACTGGTATGTTGGTCATCTCTCTTTCCTTTAAACATGCCAAGATATTTCCTGCCCTTGTTCTTCCTGGTGGCACTACCTGGTAAACTCTGCCCCATACACTCTTAAAACTGTGCGGTGAAATAAAATAAGAGCCTCCAAACATGATCATGTCCTAATTCCCAGAATCTCTGGATATGTTACTTTACAGAGCAAAGAGACTTTGCATATGTGAACAAGTGAAATACCTTAAGATAAGGAGACTATCCTGAATAATTTATGAGGGTTCAATGTAATCACAGTGTCCTTAGAAGTAAAAGAGGGAGGCAGAAGAGTCACAGAGAGATGATGGAGATGAACTAGACCCACCATGGCTGGCCTTGAAGATGGAGGAAGGGGCCACAAGCCACGGTGCACAGGAGGTCTCCAGAAACTCATAAAGACAAGAGAATAGATTCTCCCTTACAGCTTCCAGCAAGGAATGCAACAAAGCTGACACCTTGATTTGAGCCCAGTGAGGTCTGTGTCAGACCTGTATCCTATACAACAGTTAGATAAATAGATTTGTGTTGTTTTAAGCCACCAAGTTTGGGGTCATTTCTTTCAGCAGTAATAGAAAACTGGGTCCTTTCCACTCAACTCTCAGCTCCAATACCACTGAGAAGTCCTTCCTAACTAGTCAATCTGAAATGTACATTCCCCCCAAAGTATCTAATTTTGATCTTTTCTTATTAGTACTTATTATCACTACTGAAAATCACATCACCTCCAAATATACTTCTTTTTGAGAATATAAACATCATTAACAAGCAAAACTTGTTTACCTCTCTCTAAACAATGCCTAAAAGATTGTCTGGTACTTAGCAAGTGTCCTGCAGATATCTTTTTTCTCATGTTTCTCAAACTGACCTTTGGGGAACAAGTTGACATGTGCAATAAAATAAGAAATTTGGACTCAGTTTATGTAGGGTTGTGAAGAAAAGCTGCATGAGCATATTTAGGGCATAAGTATTACCATCTCTCCGTTCTTAGAAAATACCAGCAGTTATTTCCTCATTCTTTCCTACTGAATCCTCAGAGTCCTTCTTGACACAAAGCACAAGGCAGCCACTACAAACCAACTGCAGTTGGAAGATAGGATGAATCTTATTTGCCATCCTCAGAGAATAATGACTAAAAGAATGGTTCAGAGTATTGTAAAAGGAACTAGGAACATTAAGGCTGGGGGGAAAGAATGATAATCATGAAATGGTAATAACAATATAGAATTAATTGCTATGTGCCAGGCACTGTCCTAGGCTTTGATATCCAATACCTTATCCAATCACACATCAACTTTATGAAATGGGCTCTAGTTTTATCCTACTTATACAGATGAAGAAACTGGGGCATAGAGAAGTCAAGTACATTTGTAAGGTCAACACAGCTAATAGGCAGCAGCATATATTTGAAACACAGAATTTTAATTCCGGACATCTCACACAGTTATTTTATATATTTATTATACATAATAATATATTAATAATACAGAATATGTATTATATAACTGGAATACATATGTTATATGTAGTTATATGTTTTGTATATGGTTATATATAACTATATGTTATATATGATATATATGTGTATATATATAGTTAGCTTGGGATATAGGGTGTAAGAGCTCTTCCTTTGAATATTTGAAGGACTGCCAAATAGAATAGGATGAGATCTGTTCTATGTGGCTTCAAGGGCACTGAGACAACCCTTCACATTTGCACAATATACTCCCATAATTCACACATTTTATCCTCAAAACCACCCCCAGTGGTTGCTGTAGAGACACAGGAATCTGTGACTTGGAGAGGAGAACCGCCTTGCCCAATCTACACAGTTCAAAAGCAGCGGCATGGGCAAACATCAAACCTGATTTTCTTAATCACCGGTAGCATTAATTCAACCAAGCTGGACTCTGCCTGTGCCATAAACCTTGCAGGCTGCTAAGTTCCAAGATCCGAAATCTGCAGGTACAAAAAACCTGTTTTTGAGAAATGTATAGTCCATTAAATGAGATGGAACATAGCACCTTGCAATCTGACACTCCAGAAGCCTTAGGGGTCATGAGGAATGTATGAGAGAAGAGAAGAAAATGTGTCACCAGCGGCCTGGGTGAAAAGTCTAGGGAAGGCACCGAAGGGGAGGTGACACATGACACGGAGATCACATGGGTGGACAGGCACCGTAAGAAGATAATTTTGGTTCAATATACAGAAACACTTCCCACCAAATTTGCGAAAGATGTAAAACTCATTCATTCTGACATCATCACAGAAAAATTTCGATGCCTTTTTTTAGACCACATGGCCAGAAAAACTCTGGCTATTGGATAAAAGGCTGAACCTTTAACCTCCTCCCAGCCCCAAACGTGTATGAGATCTTGGCTTCTCCATGAATTATTCAATGATTTATACAATTCAATTCTAATCCACAGTATTTGGTAGGCACCTACAAGCTCCAGACTCTGAGGGCTCTATCCCTGTGTTTGAAATTGTCTTATAAAGGCACATGAACCACCACAACATTTTCTTAATAAATAAGTACCAGGAAATTAATGCCCATCACTGTGTACTGCCCCTCTGCTGGGCAGGAATTTTCTGTAAACACCCATTGCCTTTAGAAATGATCACAGAATGTAGACTGGTTACCAAGAATTTTATAAGCGGTATCCCTCAGCTTTAAAATGATCCTTGAAGGTAGGCTGGTACCTTTCTACACTGATCTACTCATCCACTCCACAAACAGTTACTGAGTGCCAAACCACCAAACCCTCTGCCAGTTGCTGAGAGCACCTTCTTCAACACAAAATGCCATCCTAACCCCAAATGTGAGATAAAGCACCATTAACTGATGCCTAAAGGGACATGGTTGGTGTCCCTTGGACTATTGCCATAGAAGCAAAGGAAAAAAAAGGAATCTGTAACATTATTACTTATTAGGAGAGTTTTCAACAGGAACTTTCAAACAGGTAATAAAAAGAAATGGTAATAGTAAATAGGGTTGTTTTATTCCATAATAGAAACTTGTGGAAGACAGTATTAAGACACCCTCAAAGATGTCCACTTCCTAATCCCAGAACCTGTGAATGTTACCTTACATGCAAAGGTGACTACATTAAGGATCTGCAAGTGTCACCACATTACAAATCTTGAGACAGGGAGATCTACCTGAATTATCTGGGAGACCCAAAGTAATCACAAGGGTCCTTACCACAGGGAGGCAGGAATGTCAGTCAGGGACAGATTAGTAGACGCTGTACAACTGGCTCTGAAGATGGACCGAGACCACGAGCCAAGGAATGCAGGCGGCTTCCATAAGTTGGAAAAGTCAAGGAATGGATTCTCCCCTAGAGACTCCAGAATGAGCACAACCCATTTGAAACCTCGATTTTAGGACTTCCGACCTCCAGGACTGTCAGATCATAAATTTGTATTTTAAGCCACAAAGTTTGTGGTAATTTACTATAGCAGCCATAGAAAACTAACATAATACTGTTGTTGAGAGTCATGTGTATACCAAGTAATTTACATTTATTTATTGAAAAAATATATTCACCAAGGACATATGATGATCCAGGAATTGTGTCAGGTTCCAAGGGTATAGCAGTGGCCCAATGAGTCAGGAACTTATTTATAGTCTAGTGAGTAATACATGAGAAAACAGCCCCCAAAGCCTGGCATTGCTAACCCCATTCCAGGGCAAGAAAATGGATGCACAGTACAGTGTAGTAACTCCTCCAAACTATCTGGTGTTATAAATGGCCCAGCTAGGATCCAAACTCATCTGTCTCACAAAACCCCAATACCATTTCTGCAACTTTCTCATTTTCCTTAGGGACAGCTCAACAATGAAGATCTAAAATTCTTTCACATGCATAACCCTCTTATTTTCCTCTAAATCGCTGAGGAGCTGCAAATATCCTTTCCTCAGAGGGGGACGGTGGCCATTTCTAAAGCTGCTTTTAACTGTGGCACTTCTCAACTTTCTTCTTTTGGGGATAACAGACATGTATCTTGTTAAATGCAGCCCCTAATACTTTGATTATTTTGATGCAAATCCATCACCCATAATAAAATTCCCCTGCTTCCCAAATGCAATCGATTTTGGAAGCATGAAAGCAAAAACTCAGTAAGCCCTGACAGTCTTTGCGAGTGTCTGTGACAGGAGGGACCAAGGTGGCTGAAAGCTATTTTCCTCACCGTCAATCTGCAGGATGGTTCTCCTTGTATGAACATGTACACATACGATCTGGCTAATGCTTGCCTTTTTAGACATATGTGAGCAAATAAATGTAATTACAAGCAAGATGTAATCACAATTGCTTTGCTATTACAGCTGTTGTACACTCTCATGGCTTGGTTAACAATATATGCAGAAGGATGGAATTGCTTGCTACTCTCCCAGGAAGAAAAACATGCCAGAAGTATGGCCTCTTTTATATTATATCTGCAAAAATACAACATTTAAATGCAGAATTTGACTTTCCAAGAATTGCACCAGAAAACCTTTTAACAGAAACAGCAGGGAGAGAAAGCTTTTTAAATCATGATACTCCATGAAGGATTATGAAAATGGAGGTCAGCGTATGAGACAGAGTTGCAGATACAATGAGGAAAATCTTCTCCTCTGTGTAAATACATGAGGACGAGTTATTCTTCCCTGTTGGCTATCAGGTGATGTTTTCAGCTTCTGAAGAAAAGAAAAGGAAATAAGCCACCATGTCCAAATGGATCAGACTGATGTGCTTGGCTGGTACCTGGTAGTAATGGTGAGCTTCTCACACACTGAACTGGGCTGCCTCCGAACAGAGGCCCTAAGACTTTTTGTCCTGCCACTTGTTGAGCAGCTGGGCTGAAGACACTCACCTGTGTTCAGTCCTTAAGGAAAGAACAAGAATGGGCCAATCTACCCACGTCAAAATGCCTGAACACCAACTTGCCGGGCCAGCGTGATACATTTAGTATGGTCAGGCACTGACCGTCTTCATACTCAACTCGTCTCTCAGAAATATCCGACCCTGCCAACTGGGTTATTTGGCCAGCTCTGAGCGCTGGGCACTTTGATGAGATTTTCAGGAGGCAAGAGGTTATTCAACAATGTATCTGATTTCTAACTCATAATAAAAGGTCTATAAAAGTACCACCCCATGTTGCCATCTGTGTGTAATGGTATATCCAGCTATGGATATGCCTTTCTTCGGAATCATTGTGGATAGGTAAATAGATGAGACAGAAAGAGAGAGAGATGATGATGGATGATAGACAGACGAATGGGTGAGATATATAATAAATAATAACAGATAGATGTTTTTTCACTTGCAACTTCTTGATCACTTACAGTGAGCTGGACAACAATCTCAACACTGGAAATGCAAAGGATAATAAGACACAGGGGTCCTGCCCTCAAGCATACTATTATCTAGTTGGGAAAGACAGATGACTGAACAAACAGATTATATCAATAAAAAGCAGTGAGTGCTCTGTGGGAGGAGGTGAAAGAGGGCTGCTTCTTTGGTTTGCCTGCACGAGGTCTCAGAATCTTGATTCAGATTTTAAACTGGCTTTAAATACTTTAGTTAAACTCCAAAAACTGTTTTTTTTTTTAAACAGGACTTTGTAAGCATTTTATATGGAGCTAAGCATTTTATATGAAGAATACATGCGTATGATAAAATTAACTATATAATGTTTCCTACACAACGAACATTAGTAATGCTGAAGTTCAGGTTTTTCTCACATCTTAGCACAGTGGAAAATGGAATGTGTCCTCTGTCAGTGGAATCTCAAAGTTATAATTGATAGCACCTTTCTTTCTAAGATATACATAAAATCATGTTGTGTGTTACTCTTAAATGTAAATAACCTATATGCATATATTACTATATCAATAGTAACTGTATACAGAGTACTGATTATACAATATATTAATAGTAGTGTGCTGATAAAGGTTTAACAGCCAGCTCCCTGGGGACTAAAGTCCCTGATTTGTGGCATTAGCCAAATTTTTGTAGTGTAAGTACTCCTACCCATAGTCAATTTCAAGCTACCAAGATGATGTCATGACCTACAAGTCTGCAGAGCCTGTGGGAGCTGCCCCAGCACACCACTGCGCACACTTAGGGCTATTTTCAAACTCTTTCCCAAGCAGTGGGGCTCAGGAAGCTGGACTGAGGCCAGCTGCCACCACCTGTAAAGGCCTTGTTTTTATTTAATGTCACCCTGACAATATCAAGTCATAAGTAATCTAAAGCACACGTCTGATATTAATTTGCAGTCCCTTCTCATTAGGCTGAGTCTCTGTTTATGAGGGGAATATTTCTGTCCTTATTCCTGCTTCAACCCTGTTTTCATCATCTGTTTTGGTGTCAGCTGCTGACTCTAATTTTTGTGTAATGATATTCCACAAGTCATAGCAATCTTCATCAGAAATGGGCAAATATATACGTTTGGGGCTTTATACAAACTGCAGAGCACAGATGGTCTCTGTCTGCAAATGCTCTGAGTACACACTTGAAGACTGAATCCTTTCCCTCTATAATCAGGAAAAAATAAAAAGAATGTCCACTCATTCACCCCACTTGTATTCAGTTGTGCTGAATATTCCAGCCAGTGCAATAAGGCAAGTAAAAGAAATAAAAGTGATCCCAACTGGAAAGAAGTAATTAAAGCTGTCCTATTTACACATGACATGATCTTCTATGTAGAAAATCTGATGGAATCCCCCAAAATGATACTGGAATGAATAAACATGTACAGAATCAATATACTAAAAACAGTAATATTTCTATATATTACCATCAAACTGGAAATAAAAAAAATTTAAATAACATTCACAATATCATTAAAAATATAAAATACTTAGACCAGGTGGCTCAGATGGTTGAGCACTGTACAATACACCCGAAGGTTATGGGTTCACACTCTGGTCAAGGTGCATACAAGAGGCAACTAATCAATGTTTCTCTCTCACATTGAAGTTCTCTCTCTACCTCTCTCTCTCTCTCTCTCTCTCTCTCTCTCTCTCTCTCTGTCTTTCTCTCTTCCTCCCTCCCTCCCTTCCTCTCTCTCTAAAAAAACTCAATCCTCACACAAGGGCATGTATATGTTTGTGCACATGTGACAAAAGATATGAATGACCTATACACTGAAATCTATAAAACATTGCTGGAGAAATTAAAGACATAAAAATATGGAAAGGTCTATCTACTGTTCATGAGTCAGAAGCTTCAATATGGGCAAGATGTCCATTTTCCCTAGTCAAAATCCCCAGCAGGCTTATGGTGGAAATTTATAATATTCTAAAAGTCACATGAAAATCTGAAATAACCAAAATAGCCAAAACAACATTTAAAAAAGAATAAAGTTGTAGTGCTAACAGTTCCAGATTTCAAGACTTATAATAAAGCTTCAATAATCAATGTATAGACAACTGATTTTCTACATGGTGCACAAGTAACTCAGTGGATGAAGGATAGTCTTTATAACATATGGTGCTGAAACAACTAAATATCCATTTAAAAAAGTATTAACTTTGATCCATACTTACAACAATATATAATACTAACTCAAAATGGATCATAGATTTAAATATAAATCTAAAATCAGAAGGCTTCAAGAAGAAAATATAGGAGAAAACCTTTTTTGACATTGGATTAGGCAATGATTTCTCAGACATAACATCAGAAGCATAATCCATAAAGGAACAAATTGATAAATTGGACTTCATAGAAATTTAAAATGTCTACTCTTCAAAGGACACTTTTGAGAGGATGAAAAGACAAGCCATAAACTGAGAGAAAATATTTATTCATCATATATTTGGTAAAGGATTTATATTCAAAATATATAAAGAATACTTTAAAGTCAATAATAAAAAAAGGAACCTAATAAAAAGATACATGGTTAGCAAGTAATGATACAGAAAAGGTACCCAATATAATTAGTCATGATGAAAACGAAGATTAAAATTATGTGACTCCATTACATACCTATTAGAGTGACTAGAATTAAAATGACTGATCACACCAAGTCTCAGAATGGATGTGAAAGAACTTGAACTCTCAAACACTGCTGGTGAGAATGTAAAATGATATAACTACTTTGGAAAACCCTTGGCAAGTTTTAAAAAGCTAAACACTCGCCTATCATTTGATCCAACTATTCCATTCCTAGGTATTTGCCCAATAGACATAAAAATATTTGTTCATACAAAGTCTTTTACATGAATGTCCATGGAAGCCTACTTTGTAACAGCCTCAAACTGGAAACTACCCAAATGTCCAACAACAGGTGGATGGTTAAACAGAGAAATATTCATACAAGGTGATACTGCTCAGCAAAACAAGAATGAATTCTTGATGCACACTGCAACATGGATAGGTCTCAGAATAATTGTGGTGAGTAAAAGAAACTGAACAAAACTTAGGACACATCACATAAAAATCTAGAAAAATGCAAACTAGGTATGGTGACAGGAAGCAAATCAGTGGTCATCAAATGAGAAGGTGTGATTACAAAGGGACCCAAGGAAATCTGGGAGGTAACAGTTATGTTCATTATTTTGTGTGATGGTTTCCCCAGTGTCTACTTACATCAAAACTTATCATGTTGTGTCTTTTAAATATGTGCAGTTTATTGTGTGTCAATTATACCTCAATAGAGCTGTGTTTTTTTTTTAAGGTACTGGAATGATTTTAGTGTCAGAATTATTAAAATATGCCCACACATACAAAGTGGATCGATGATTCAAAATACAGAAGTAGATGAACCAATTTAACAACCATTTTTATCACCATATATTTGTTCTGGGAAATGTAGTTTGAGTACAAAGTATTAAGTAACTAGTCCGCTCACCTTCTTCCCTTTTAAATTGGTTGCTTGGGCTTCTGTGTATCTATTCATTCACTCATTCAGTAAATAATTACTGAACACGAGCAACCAGCACTCTTCTAACACCGTACTTTTTAAAAATGAAGTCTATATTGCATGGAGCTTGCAGTCTAGTGAAGGAGACAATCAACATGTAACACTAACAGGTATACTATACCTATCATTGGAAAATTATTTTGTGCACCTACTATGTGCCAGACAATGTCTGGTAAAAGGGAACAAGTAGCTAGGTCTCCTACCTCCCAGGACTGTAATGTCCAAGCTAAGAAATACACATCAAAGGAGAGATAATAAAAGGCATGCCATAGACTGCCTACCAGGGAAGCAACATAAAGCGGGATTAACCCAGACTCCTAGAAGAAATGAAGTTGAAACTGTGGTTTTGCTTTCCAGCTTTGCCATGCTGTCTCGAGTAGCTGACTTGCAGCTATGTTTCCTAAGGTTTGAAGGTTGCATACTAGGATAGCCACCTGGATGGTCCTACATGATCAACATTATAGTCAGCCTTCTCTGAAGCACCAAAAGAGAAAACACATGTAGTGCAGAAAACACCAGGCTAGGTCCCAGCAATATAGGAGATAACCCATGGCATTAGGACATATTTTGGTCATTCCTAAATAGGTAGAATTTTTGTTCCTCCAGACTGTCCATTCTCATGTCTTTGGAACAGTTCCATGTGTGCTATTCTTAGCCTTGTCACCACAGTAAAGGACAATCAGCTGAGGCATTAAATACTGAGTAAAGCCAACGTCCACTGAATAAGAAAGAACACATTCTTTAAATACAGCAAGGATAGAATGCAGGCCCAGCAAAGTTGCTGTAGAGGGGGTAAGTCCCAGAGGTGCTTACATTCCAAATCCAATCACCTTTCGGATGCCAGCAAGAACATATATTCAATATCAGATATCAGATTTTCTACACTCAGAATCATCTCCCTCCTAGTCTTCCCTTGGGAGGAAATATGAAACTTTTTTTGTTTTGTTCTGTTCTGTTTTTTTAGCATGAACAGGGCATCAATATGTTTCATAAGATACATAAAAGGATAAAGTGATTTCTTTCTACAGTGCAAAGTGGTCTTACAGGAAATCTACTCTCAGCGCATATCCTCAGAGACCACGTCTTCACTAGCGGAGTCGAGCCAAGCCAGTGACAGCAGCAAACAAACACTCCTCTCATCACCTGGCTTTGGGGGTAAGAGTGACTCTGGTGAGGTCTGAGTAGTCACTAAGACTCCTCCTCTCAGAAATCTTTTAGTCCTTGTCCTTTGACTTGACAAGATACCAAACCCAATTTTCTTATCCTTAGCACACCATGCTAAGTACAAGCCTCCAAATGAGGTGTCAGGAAATTATAGATTTGAGCTGGAAAGAATTCAAAAGCATCTAACCCAACCTTTTCATTTTACAGCCGAGGAGACTCTAGTCTAGAGAGGCAGAGGGTTCTCCAATATCTCATTTCCATTCATTCGATAAATATCTGCCACATGCAATGTCTATGTCATTGAGTCCTTACAATGTCTTGGGTTGTAGGAGTTACACTAACTTTTTAGATGGAAAAAAAAAAATGGAGCCACAGTACAAAGTCTTTAATACCACGTCTAAGGTATTAAATGGCATAACTGAACTTCAAACTTGTATCTTAAGGCTCCAAGTCCAGTGGTCTCTCCAACATAATGCTGGCTTATGTTAGAAATGTTACAACTCATACCCTGAGTTTTAAACTTTTTCTATCCATAAAGTAGGACTTGGCATCACAGCCATTTAAATCATTTTGCCACAGCTAACCCTAAGACTTCCTCTGTTTACACGTGGCTTCTGGCTGGCATCTTGGGCGATGGGTATAAATGTCCTTGTTATGACTTCAACTCTTGGCTGTGAACCTCTTCAGATGGGCTTGCTGTGGCTCTACTCCATTAGATGCAAAATTGGAAAAAATGGAGCACAGAGGGTGTTCTTGAGGGGAAAGATCAACATCAGAGTGGGCAGCTGGTTAGAAGTTGTTCCTTGGAGAAGGGGGCGTCGCAAATGAGGCCTCTTCAGGATACCAAATGCATCCGCCACCCCCCCCCCCCAGAACCAGTCGCCTACTACAAGTACAGTGTCCACAGTGATGTTTCCCAGAGGCATGCCTGCTCACATCTCTCCTCTCTTCTCCTTGACCCTCAGGATAAAGTCCACACTCATTAACTGGCCTTACAAAGCTCCTCGTGATGTGATCCCTGTCTTCCTCCATCCCCATCCTTCCTTGACACCCTGACCCACTGCTCTGCCTTCTTAATATCTGCTTTCCATTCTCTGCCTGCCTGGCCTTCCCTCCCACCTCTAGCCCCTTGCACAAGCTGTTGCTGTGGCCTGTGAAATCCTCCTCTATCTTCAGGTCTCAGCTCAGATGTAATTCCCTCTGAGGAGCCTTGCCTCTGCCCTCAACCCTGTAATAAATGGACCTAAGTTGGGGCTCTTATTCTTTTCATCACATATCCTTTATCAAACTTTAATGGGATAGCTTGTTTAATTCTGTCTATCCACCACCACATTGTAAGCTTCCAGCTCACCACTGTTCCCAATGCTAGGCTCAATTTCTGGCACATAGTAGATGCACAATGATCACATCAAATGTGCAAGTGAAATAAATGAATGAATAATACCATTGACATGAGGGAGAGAGCCCCAAAGTCCCCACAGCCCATGGTTTGGGGGATAGGGCAGTTGGGGAAGAGATAATACAGCTGTTAAGGTATTTTGCATATCTATGGCAAGGGGTAGTTAGATAATAGCTGTGCTACTGTCCCAGAGCAAAAGGTGTGATTTTCAAGCTTTAAAAAGAATGGCATAAGGCCTAGAGAGAGAGGAGCATGAGGATGGTGCCATGAGGTAGGAGGATGTTGTAGCAGCAAGCAGCTCTGCAGTTTGTAGTCAGGATCTAGCCATGCAGCCAGGGTTAGGAAGAAAGCAGGCAGCCTGCTGCTTTGGTCGTGCCCAGTCTAGCTGACGCCAAAGCCACCAAGGACTCTGCCTCACAGACCCAGACTGTGTCTGGACTCTTGGAACTGAGGACATATGGAAAAGACACTCTCTTAGGAATGTGCCTTTCCTGCACTTCACCATGATCCAGTGTAACACGGCACATGCACATGCTTTCCTGGGCTATCACATGGAGGCTGAAGACCACATAGCCCAGATCCTAAAGGAGAGAGTTGACAGATAAGGGATGGGGAACTATTGGGCTTGGTTTTGGCTTCTAGCCTTTTGGGGAGCAAGGGAAGTGCTGGGTCTCATGGGAGAATGTTACAGAAGGGGAGTCCAAAAATCCCCAGTTTGTGGCTGGGGGATGGGGAGAAGGAAGCAGCTTTTAGAATACCTCCACATGCCTGAGGCTGGTGGCTGGTGTCTTTTTTTTTATGCAAAATGGCTTTAATGCATCCAAAGCCTCAGGTAGATGGGAGGGGACTTGGACCAGGGGATGGTATGGAGAAAGCACACAGAGCCTGCGTGAGGTTCTGTGAATGGTCAGAACTGGTTAGCGCACCCACTGCATCAGAGGACATAGTCAGGGATTTAAAAATAAGCGGCAGACATTTTAGCCAGGCTGACTGTGCGGATTTGACTGAGGCTGAGGCTGAGGCTGACTGTGTGCATTTGACTGAGGCTGAGACTGACTATGCGGATTACAAAAGGACTAACTATGCAGTTTACCAGGAGGCTGAGAATCCACGAGGTTCTGGATTAAAAGCTGGTGGACCCCATAACACAGACGAGGTCTCCCCAGTCAGGATTGAATGATTGGCAGCTACCGGTAAAGCTGAACTGTGTTTGGAAAGTAGGGAAACGGTTTCTCTGACTTTTCTAAAACTAGCCTGGTTTGGTAGAGGGGGAGGCAAGGATATGTGTTTATGGGTGTTTTAAAGAACATAAGACTTAACAACAGAAATCCGCAAATAACTAAATCTATATAACTGTTAAATAAATAATTCTTTTTCTTTTCACTAAACTCTGGTATTGAGAGTTATAATTTTGGCGGCGGGCAATCAGGCCCCTAACTAAAGAGCCCGTGGGTTTGTTTTCAATTGGAGCAGCCCAGGGGTTCTGTAACAAGAAGAGTTCCAAGCAGGACTGCTCCCAGCCTCCCCAAGGTTGGCATATTGTAAATAAAGACCTGTTTTGCTCAGCACTAGTTGTTGGGTCCCACACCAGGGCACCGTGCGAACAAGCCCCAGTTTGCTCAGCAACAGTTAGTTATACTAGGGTTACCTTAATTGAAGGCAGCAAAGACTAAGTTTACACCTGTCTCTCCAGGTGAGGTGAGGTGGGGGGGGGGGGGGGTGTCTCTGTGTGTGTGTGTGTGCGCGTGCGTGCGTGTGTGTGTGCGTGCGCACGCACGTGCGTGTGTGTAGAATTCATAGGGTCAGCCCAATGCAGTGATCTGTGTCTCAAAGGCCACCCGGGAGACATGCAGAATATTTGTTTGTCACATACACAGAAGAGGTTGCAGGAGAATCTTAAGAATCATCAGCTAACAAAGGAGGTAACTCTAAAAGCAAACATGCAATGCCTTCTGTGCTACAGAATTTATTTCTCATTGACATGTAAATGGAACCTGAAATTGACAGAGACTTAATGAACAAAAAGACTCTAGAAGAGGCAGCCTGTCCACGGGTAAAATGAAATCACTCCCGATTACCTCCAATGGACAGCAGTTATGAGCTCCTGTACACAATTTAAAGGTAATCGTGTAATTTAAAAAGGAAAAAAAAATGCCAATTGAACTTAATGATAAGTGACATTTTGGCTCAGGCACGATTAGAATCAAGCAGCTTTCTTCTGGTGCTTTAGCGCTGCTTCTGGGTTCACAGAGGGTTAAATCTGTGATCCTTGGGGATGCCTAATGGCCCTGGTTATCCAAACCTTGATTCAGAGCAGAGGCCGAGGATTATGTTTTCTCTGCACATCCACAGACGTATTAGGACATGAAGTGAAGATGACAGGGGGAGAATGTCTCCTTTCTCCTCGGAATGGCCCCAGGAGACTTTTCCACTGCGACCTCCTCAGACCCTGGCTTTGCATTAGAGTTATTGTCCTGAGAGGAGATTCAGTTAGGGCCTCTGATTCATTTCTTACAGTGCTCTCTTGTTTATTCTCGGTGGCAGCTAACTTGTAAAATTTTATTGTGATTTTTTTTTTCTTGGTTTGTGTCATGGAAGGGATAAAAATAACAATGATTCTATCATCAGTCCTAAATGCAGTTGTATAAATCTGCACCAAGGCCGTGTGTCCATGGGACGAATGCAGGATAGCAGGTTATTCTGTTTTCAGTGGTCATTCTCTGGGTTTAGATTTCATATTTCTAGCAGCCCGGAGACCAAGGGAGGCAGGAAAGCATAAGGCTGGTATTATGGTCACATTAATTTGGATTTCAAATTTCATCCTTTCTCCCTACTGTTATTAGGGTGATCCTTATCAATCACGGTATGAGCAAGTCACCACCATTACCAATTGGTGATTCACCAAAACTACCATAGCTCACTGTCACTGCTACATTGAGTGCTTCCCAGATTCTGCTGCCCCTGATTCAAGCTAAATACTCCCGTTACACTGAAATGTACAAAGAACCTATTGTAGGTTCGCTGCTTTGTGACAGCGCCTTGCAAATGCTGTTCCCTCACTTAGACCGTCCTCCATTTTCTCTCTCCAAGCATTTCCCCCCAACTGCTACTTATTTGTCCAGAATTTTCTCAGACATCATCTCCACCAAGCTGGTCCCAAAACACCTGATTGAATGTCAGTCTGTTAACATAGTCCATTTGATTATCTTTATCCCTTGTCAAACTATACACTACCTTAGCATTCAGACCATCCTCTAGCCATCCTTATATTTCCAGAGCCTGGCACAGTGATTGTAGCACTGCGGGCTTTCAATACCACTTCACTGAACTCCTGTTTTAGCTTGGACATCATTACCTCCAAGACGTGATCTTGTTTCTCAAGGCGTAATGGCCATTCCCCCTATTCACTTGTGTAGCACACTATTTAATCCAATTTGCAACATTCATTGGTATTTCTTAAATTTCCCCACTTGCTTGTCTTTTGTCCCTCTGAATAAGAAGCTTCTCAAGGCAGTGAGTATGTATCTTTTGTTCACTAGTCTGTGCCCAGAGCCATGTACAGCACCTAAAATCAAATAGGTGCTTAGTAAAAACATGCTAAATAAATAAATGAACAAAGTATGCCGAGAAAGGGTACCCCTAATTAAGAATTTAACAGATCTTTAGAGTGGTCTCTAGAGACTCCCACCAGACCTTTGAAAATCATGATCCCACAAACACTGCTTCCAAGACAGGAACATATGGGAGAGAAGCCCTTCCCAATAGGAGTATTATGCTCCTGCCCTGTACCTTCTGGAAAGCCCAGGATACCATACTGTCATAACACGATGACAGTTGAAAGCTGCAAAATTAAATTCAAGCTCATCTTGCAATTTTGTGTTTAGCCTTCTGTTGCCAACCTAGGAGGTGCTTATAAAATAGCTTGAAGATTTACCACTAATACCTTCCCTAAGACAGCACTGCCTTTTGGCAGTCAGGGCTCCACCAAATTGCTGTTTTGGTGTTGGGTGTGTTAAGGGGATAGGGAAGGGGCAGAGATAAACAATAGGATTAATCTTTCAGCTGTCAGTTCATTTTAGCTGGGCAGGTACAATGGTTTTTTAAGGTTTAATGATGGCTCCAAGTGAAATGGATGAAAACATCCAAGGACCCATTCTATATTATTATATTGTCTTGGTTTGGGGCTTTGTTTTAATATAGGTTTCATTCTCTCTTCTACACTTGACCATGTCCATTCCTCCAGCCTGATGAGAAAACTGTTCCATTGTCTTTCCCTCCATCCTTTGGAGATCCAGGTTTACAGTTGATTTTAAGAAAGAAAACTATCTTACCAAAGTCACTATTAGAGTGAATTGTAGTTGACTTTGACAAGTCTCTCAAATTTGCTGAAAGTTTCTATCTAAACCATGATTCTAAGGAACTGTCTTAATGGATGGGCTATGTCAAGAGAGTAGGAATCAAGCTGGACTCTTGCAGGGCTTGGATGAGCTTCCTTTCATGCAGTTGGGGAAGAAGTGAATGCCACATGATAAAGGACATGGCCCTGAAAGCAGCTGCATCTGAACCTATAACTTCTACTTTTGCAAGTTGTTTTTTTTCATGTAGATTTTTAATTGATGTATAACATATAGAGAAAAATACACCAAATTATAATTGTGCAGCCAGATGAACTTTTGCAAACTAAACACACCCATATAACTAGCATCCAGATAAACATTACCAAAAAAACAGAAGCTCTGTTCATGTGCTCCCTTCATCACTACTCAGCTCCAAGGTAATCAGTATCCTGACATCTAGCACCATAGATTAATTTTACTTGCTTTTCAATAATACAATATGGAATCATACAGTATGAACTCTTTTGTATATGACTTTTTTTATCAATGTAGTATTTGTGATACTTATCCATGTCTGTACATAGCTACCATTTATTCATTCTCAGTACTATAGAGCATTCCATTGTGTTAATATATCACAATAAATTTCTCTGTTCCATTGTTGGTGGACTTTGGTTCTTTTCAGTTTGGGGCTATTATGAAGAGTGTTTCTATGACCATTCTATAAACATGTCTTTTAGTGAACGTATATGTGCATTTGGGGGTTCCCAGCATATCTCATATTCAGCTATAGATTGACCTAAATTTAAATTCACCTTTCCAATTTTGGGTTGTGTGACCTTAAACAATTCATTTAAGATTGCTGAGCCTGTTTCCCTATCAGCGAATGGGGAAATTTTACATTGCAAAGTTGTTTTAAAGGTAACATTGAGCAGTATAGAGTATCTGGCATGGTTCTGACATTTAAGTAATATTTTCCCCAAATACGTGTAGTGTTCACTAAATATTCTGTGCGCTCCCCTATATTTCCAGCTTTTGCTGCAGTTACATGATTTGAGTTCTGACCAGTGTGGTGTGAGTAGAAATGAGCTGTGCTGCTACTCTGGGCCACCAAGCCACTCCGCCTCCCCCCCCAGCTCTCTCTTCCCTGCTGCAGAACTCTGAAAAAGCAAGCCTTTGAGTGGTGGCATCACAAGATGATAGAGCTCCCTAGGGTCCACGGGTAACAGCGTGGAACAGAAACTCCAGCTGGCATTGGACACGGCATGAGCAAGAAACTTTTAAGTGTTAAGTCACTGATACGTCTAGGGTACACTGTTATTTTAGCATGCTGCAGACAATCAAATACACACCGCACTCAGATGACATGATATGACCCCACCCCAGAGAAACCATTAGAATCTCCCTTCAAAGAGTTATGTGACTCAAGCTTGACACAGACATCAGACATTACATATTACTTCACTCTTGAGTGGCAAGAAAATATTTCCTTGGTGTGACTAAAGAGAAAAAAAATGAAAGTGATCTTTTGCTGGAATATGTTAATTGAAGACTCTCTCTTCTCTGTTGAGAAAGCAAACTGTAATGCCAAAACTGTGTCTGATGAACCCCAAACATCTCACTGCCTTCACAAAGAGAAGGCCCTTGGTGATTATTAGTTAAAAAAAAATAAAATCCTCTCCCACCAGGTTCAAAGCCAGCCTCATTCTTTTGTTCCTATAAAGACTTTCTTTCTTCGCGTTCCCTGGTGTCTACATGGCCTATGAGTTTTCTCCTAATGATTAAACTCCTAAAAATACTACAAAGAATGCTTAATAAGGCTTTTATGTTTTGCTGGTTGCTATAGAGACTGTTTAGTGTAGGATTTAACTTACATGTAAATATGTATCTTGGACAGTGTTTAAAAACACATATAATTTACCCAAACATAACAGCTACTTCAATGTTGCAATTCAGTGTGATAAGGCACATGTAAAGCACTTTATAGTGAGTTATTTATAGTTATTTACTTAATAGTCTACAACAGTTCCTTCCATTATGTAAAGAAAATAGGCATTTACCCTGTTTTAACAATGAAAATCATTTATTCCACTTAGCAATTGATAGTCTTGAGTCCCATGCAGGCTAGTGAATATGCAATTGGTATAATGTTGATGCAAGAAGGAAACCATGTGGACAGAGAGTTACTAGGAAAACAAAGGGTCCTGCTGATGGAGTCTTGAGCTCATTAGGCAAGTTGTTGACTGAACTACTCTGGCTCCATAGGAAACCCCTGGAAAGAGGCCACCATCTGCTTTGAAGCTACCCCCAGGGATGGACCCAAGGGTGAAATAACACCAATAATACAAGGTCTGTCCGTAAAAAGTCCAGCCATTATTAATATAATGGGAATGGTTTGCACGACCTCAATGTAACCTGGCAGCCAAGGAGAGTAGACTGGAATGCACATGTGTGAACAATGACAACTTCACTGTACTGGTCAGTGGGGGCAGTAGACGCTATTGAGTGAGCATGTGTACTGCGTGGCCCTCACATTCAAAATGACTCAGCGAGTAGAGCAACAATTCTGCATCAAATTTTGCATTAAGCTTGAACATTCCTCCACAGAAACTATTTGGATGATTCAGAAGGCCACAGCTATGGGCAACTGGTGATGGGCAGCTGTATCACAACATGCCCGCTCATGCATCACGTCTTGTACAGAGTTTATTGGTGAAACATCAAATCACCCAGGTGACTCAGTTCCCCAATAGCCCAGATTTGGCCTCCTGAGACTTCTGGCTTTTCCCAAAATTAAAATCACCTTTGAAAGGGAAGAGATTTCAGACCATCAATGAGATTCGGGAAAATAGAATGGGGCAGCTGATGGTGATTGGGAGAACTATGTAAGGTCCCAATGTGCCTACTTTGAAGGGGACTGAGGTGTCATTGTCCTATGAACAATGTTTCTTGTATCCTGTATCTTCTTCAGTAAATGTCTCTATTTTTCATAGTACATGGCTGGATACCTTCTGGACAGACCTCATCATAGCAACAGCAATGAACAATGACTGAATATGCTTAGCTCAGCCACAGGCATGGTGCTAAGTCTTTCACATTCACAATCTCCTTTAATCCTCACAACACAATGACGTTATGCGATGGGTACTGTCATTATCTTTGTCAGATAAGAAAACTGAGGCAGAGAGGTTATACAAGTTGACCAAAATTATCACATAGCAGGTAGATGCTGGATACAGGAGTTGAATCTAAATCTGTCTCACTGCCAAGCTTGTGCTCATAAGCATAACTCTATATTACGCATGTTTTGCCAGGGAGTTCTTGAACCACATAGAGGTTAGTTCTTTCTCAGCCTATTAGCCAAAGAATAAGATGCGATCACAGTCGTTGAGCTCCTGCACTGTCCAGGTCCTTTACACATGTCATCTTTTAAACTTTATCACAGTGTCAGACTTCAGTACCTACTTTGTTCAGAGGAGGAAGCTGACTCTCAGGCTAGGCCTGTCCTGTGTAATATAGCTTGTACGCAGCAATAGCAGTACTCGGTACCAGAACAGGCGGAGCTCAAGAAACCTTTTCAGATATGTGTAATGCAGTGTTTTTTTGTTTTTCTTTTTGTTTTTTTAACTTTGGGATAATTTTTTCCTATGGTGTATTTGGCAACACCTAGGGACACTTTTTGGTTGTCTCAATTGTTGGAAAGTCACTGGCATCTAGTAGGTAGAACGCAAGGATGCTTCTAAACATCCTACAATGTACAGGACAGTTTCTCACAACAAAGAATCATCTGGCCCCAAATTTCAGTAGTGCCAAGGTTGAGAAATCCTCATTTAATATAATTAAACACAGACTAAGATAGATTGGGCAACATTATGTCAACTGAAGTTAAATTGAAATAATGTTGGCTGTTCACTTATCAGCTTAATTAAAAATGAATTTCAAGATTTAAAAACTTTGAAAATCCAACTCATCATACACTAAATATGTTCACTGAAACATGGGATGAGAATGAACCTTCCAGCATCTGGGATGAAATGGTGAAGAGCTCTGAGCTCATTCAGACACAGGGAGAACCAAGAAAGAATTTTAGCTAGACAGGCAGGAATTAGTCTGCCTTGTTTATTGCAATATCTGTCTTTTCAATTATAATAGCTAGCACATGGTCAAAGCTCAAAGCCAGCCTCATTCTTTTGTTGACTATGGAATGCATGTTCTTGGTCATGCCATAATGGAGGGAGTGACCAGTTCCCAAGAAGAATTGGAATAACTCCTAGTGAATCCACCCACCCCATCTCTCTTCTCTCCCACCCCTCTTTTTATCCTTTTCAATTGTATATTCATTGATTCAATCAGTGAGCAAATAAGTCTCTACTATGCATGCATTCCTGCTGGGACCTCTACTGGGCTGGGACTCATCCTAGGCACCATCTTGATTCCTGACTAAGTAAAAAAATCCCCATCACTTTTGAAAAATACCGTTAAGCTCCATTAAGGACAGGATCTTTCTCTGGCTTTTCAGCACCATATCCTTAGATGTATCCTGTCCCAGGATAGTGTCTGGCATAGGGGAGACAGTCACTAATTATTTGTTGAGTATCTAAGTAAATTAAATTACCACATTTTATGATGATGAAAAAACTTAGAAGACAGAAATAAAATTCAAGGTGACCCAGACTACTTAGAAAATACGAGCATCAGGATAGAACCAATTCTGGACAAGTGTTGAGTGGTGTGCACAGGCACCAGCATACCCATAGCAAGGAGGCTTGAAAGGCATTACAGGAGTCTAGAGAGGTCCAAGAAGTAGACACACCTGAGCTACTCTGTTGGCTACATCCATGGTCCACTTCCTCTCATCACAGGGTCTCCTTGTGAAGTGTCAGCCTTGTGTTTTCACTATTCATACTTTGCCCCCTACTGAACCGAGCCTTCTCTCTTCCATGATGAGCTGTTAAGAGATATGTTCCTGGATTCACTGGAGTCCTTCCCTGGGGGATCCTGGACTTTTGAATTCACCCTTTAGTAGTCCAGTAAAAAGAACTACCCTTCATGGGGCGCTTTCCATGTGCCAGTTCTCAAGCTAAGTATTTTATATCTATTATATCACAACTTCATCCTAATTAAAACCCCACAATGATAGTGCAGCACTTCCCATTTTGCAGGTGAGGAAACTGAGGATTAGTTTGCATAATGGCTAATTGCGTTTGACTTTTTAAAAATGCATTCAGAGGAGAGGGTGCCAAGTTTCTGGGTGGGAACTCACACTAAGAGGCTGATGATGATCTTATTTTTCAATGTTCGTCCTTCATGTCATCACTGGCCTAGTTCCAGCTCCAACCATGCAGCTTTGCTGGGATTTCTAAGTAAGAAAGCAGGAAGGTGCTAAAAGATTTGGGGAAATTTAACTATGCCAGAATATCTGTAATAGAAAAGAAGTCAACAGTGTCAATCACTGAGTCCAAGAGAATGTAAGAAACTCTAGCGAAATATTTAGCTAGAATTCATATCCCACTGAACTGGTCCATGGGCATGACATGGGAAACAATATAGTAGCCAGTGAAAGGAGTGCCTCACATCAGACAGGTACTCAAACATTCAGATGAGGTTTATTCAAATGTAGGAGAGGCTGCAGGTCACATGATCCAGCCCTAGACATCCAGTCTGGGTCAAGACTGCAGCCTATGAGATAGATGCAGATCCATCAAACTGGAATAACATTAGGTAAACTTCCACATGCACACATCCATCAAAAAGGGGTGAGGAGATAGGAGGCAAATATTTATTGGATTTTTCTATGTGCCTGACACTGGGAATATAGTTGCAGGCAAAATAAAATTAAATTAAATTAAATAATTAAAAAACAGGTGCTATCTTCACTTGAGTTTATAGTTCAGCAAGATAGACACACGAGAACAGGTAGGCCTCTGTTCAGCACTGCTGCACTATATCAGTGAAGAAGGGGCCGCTGATCGTCGATAACTTTCCTATGCACAATGCGGTCCACAGATCAGCAGCGCAGGCATGGCATAGGAGCTTATTAGAAAAACAGAATCTCAAGCCTCACCTCAGACCTCCTGAATCAGAATCTGCATTTCGGCAAGACCCCAGGGGACCCGTATGCTCATTAAAGTTTAAGAAGCAGTGGTCTGCAAGCCTTCCTTCCAGAGTGGGGGCTTTGGTGTGTTCCACCAGGCACACAGAGGCTGTCACTTCCTGCCACAGATGTCCTCAGAGACATGAAGGTTACACCAGAATCAGCAGAGATCAGGCAAGGGGGAAGCAAAGTGTATTCTCAGGAGCTCCTGGAAATAATTACCGTTCTCTTAATAATAAATGAATAGGCTGCAGTCCCAGAACACATTGAGAACAAAGCAAAACATGTCAATATAAAATCCAGCAAATAAAACAATCAATTTAAAATAGATTTCTCTAAATGGTTTGCCTGCTTGGGCTAAGTGCCCCACCTCTGGAAGCTCATAGCATATTGTGCTTCTATCTACCTCAGCCCTTGTGTCTGAATCTTGACATTTTCTGTTTCTGGGGCTGCCTCCCATTCTAAACTGTAAGTTCTTTGAGCCCCCCCCTCCTTTCCTGAAAAGACAAGAAAGGGTCCTGGCACTGAAAAAAAAAGGATTAGAGGCTGTTGTAAAAGACTGAAAGAATAATTCTCTGTGTGAAATACTTTCAACAGGAGAATCACCGCACATCTAGCTCTACACCCCTTCACAAGTATGGCTGACGGGCCCGCTTGCCATGCCTTCACCGTCCATCCACCCCCATGTAACGTTCTGACTTCTCAGGGTCTCACGTAAGCAATTAGCATTTGCCAACCCAGTGACTACAGTCTGTTCTCTTCTCAACTTCATGAATGTTCACTAGAAACCAGAATATACTTACATGTTTATGCCCTTTAGTGATGTCTTCCCACATTGACTCCAGACTTGGCCATGTAACTTATTGCAGCAGATGGGGCAGAAGCTTAAAGAGTCATTCCCATGTCCTATCTCTCAGTCCTATATCTTCAGCATGAGAACAAGCCTGGACTGGCCTGCTAAGATGTGAAAGCCCATGAAGCACAGTCCTGACCACATAGGAGAACACAGTAAAGGCTGGCAAAGCTGCCTAACCAACACAAACCTGAGAAATGGGTGAGTTCTACCAAGCCCAGCTCAATCCAGTAAAATCATCTACAAATTCAGAGCTACATAAATGCTCATCACTTTAATCATTGGGTTTCAGGTTGTTATACAGCAATAATTAACTGCTATAAGTCACCAAGCAGAAGCAGCTTCCAGTCAGAGAGCACCTAATTCCTTTTGCAGATAAACCCTCTTCGCATTTGAGTTCTCTACTCATGCCGAGTGGTCTATTGGTATGGTTCAGGCAAAGAAGGGGAAAAAAACCTATAGAAGCAGACCCTGTCTTCAAGAGTGCTCATACTTTGGTGACACCTAGAAAGTCACCTACAAGCCGCTTTTGAATCAAGAAATGATCTCCAGAGGCAACTAAAAGCAGGCACAGTTTTAGGGCCAGTCTTGTTTCTTATTGTCAATGGAGAATAACTGTGTAAATGAGCGGTTCTCAACCTGTGGGTCGCGACCCCTTTGGGGGTCGAATGACCCTTTCACAGGGGTCGCCTCAGACCATCGGAAAACGTATATATAATTACATATTGTTTTTGTGATTAATCACTATGCTTTAATTGTGTTCAATTTGTAACAATGAAAATACATCCTGCATATCAGATATTTACATTATGATTCATAACGGCAGCAAAATTACAGTTATGGAGTAGCAACAAAAATAATTTTATGGTTGGGGGTCACCACAACATGAAGACCTGTATTAAAGGGTCATGGCATTAGGAAGGTTGAGAACCACTGGTGTAAATGAAAGCTTGTGTGGATATGAAGAGTAGACAAGTTGAGTTAGCTTAAACAATTAAGAGGCAGAAATTAATTAAAGATGCATTTATCAGGACTCTTCTAGTTATAAAGGACAAAAAACAAACTGAAACCAACATAAGCCAAAAAATAAGGCACATAAGAGCTAACCTGACTGAGAAGGTGCCCAAGGACGCTGAGACACTGGGTCACAAGCAGCAGTGACTCATCTCACTTATATAATCGGAGACCCTGAGACAGAGAGTTTTTCATACTATCTCTGGCTCACAAGGCCAAAGGAGGCCTCTGACTGGCCTGGCTTGACCCAGTCATGGTTGATCCAATCCTGGTGGGCAGAATGCTACCTCTGCGTTCTGATTGGCCAGGCCTGGTCATGAGGCCGCACAACAAGGTCAGCCCTCCCTAAAGAGCATGAAATGGGAGAGGTTAGTTTCCCAAATAGGAGTTCTGGGTGAATTAGACAACCTGACTACTGAAGGAGACTTGGGAATCTCACAAGATTCGAGGGATAGGTGGACAGGTGGGAATTCATCATGGGGGAAACCAGGGCAGATGTGAAGCCAAAACCCAAGAGGGGTACTCTGGACCCACTTCAGTCCCCAAAGCCCAGGCTCTGGGCCTCTTGTTTCAAATTTTTAAATATTTCTTAAGAGGAAACCTGTCTGTCTTACCACAGTTAAGTATGCACACTTGACCCAATCCTCTGTCACATGGCCATGGTACGCCCAGCTACTCTAAATTGGGAACATCCTGCAGATCACCCCAAAAGCTAGTACCACAGCCCTCTGCCTTCTTTCTTTTCTCCCTTCCTACTTCACTTCATGCTCCTTCCCAGAGTCTCAGTCATCCATTTCCTACATGCAGGAGGCAGGTGGAAATGTTTGCAAAGTGCATATTTGTTTTTAAAAAAGTCGTGGTACCACCAAAATTTTACTTCCTTCTTATGTCTGTTGTGCCTTCAAAGAAAGACATTCATCTCATGAAATGAGTGGACTAAAAATGCAGGTGGAAAAGATAAACATAAATTTGGACAGTGTATATACTCAGGACCTCTGTTCCTGACCAGTGGGTGATATTCTGAAAGTGATTTGACTTCTCGGAGCATGAGGTTTTTCAGCTATTAAATTCTCAGCAGAGGCTATAAAGTCTACCTTGTATAGTTGCTACAAGGAATCTATAATATAAAGCTCTGTATAAAAGCAAGTTCTAATTCCACCACAACGACTGCTATTACTACTATTGCTGCTATGACTGTTTATGGGTCTCAGCATTCAACAAGGCTCACTTTGGTCAAGGATCAAAGAAACCCAAACTGTGAAAGCCACAGGTCTCTTTCAATGCCACTGAACCCAGCTTGGCAGCCTTAAGTCTGCGCAGCTGGCTCTGCCCTCCCGATTTCTGTTGTAGTGTCTGCTCATGTGCATGTGCATAGCTCTGATTTCTGACTTGATCTCTTCCTCTTTCTCTGCGTCTGAATCTTTGGCTCTAACTTCCCATTTCCATGTCTCTCTAGCGTGTTATTTGTGTGCCGTTTATCATCTCTTCTCTTAGTTTCCCATCCTGCCCAAGTTCCTGCTCCCTACTCTCTCCCTCTTTCATCCACACTCCCTAGTGGCCTTGGCACTCCCAAGTCAGGGACCCTCTTGCTTCTACAGTGCCATCAGGCCTGTCCTGTGCTTCCTCTGCTCTGTCACAAACAGCTGTGTCCTGTCTTGGTTGCTTAAACAAGCACAGTTTAAAAGGTTGTGCCAACCCCTGGATGTTTGAGCCAACACAGAGGACTGATCCCTTGCAAGAGTTCACCCCGCTTGCCAAACCTGAGGCCCCTGAGTGAGCACAAAAGCGCAGAAGGGGCCACCTGGCTGCTGTCATCCAGCCAAGGTTTCATTCAACCCCTTCCCCCCTCCCCCCACCAGATGCCTGAGGAGCAGCAATGCTAAAGCAGGCACCCTGCTATTTGTTTAGCAGTGGGCCATTGGGGAGTTTCCAAGCTTGGCTTTGATGAAACTGAAAAGGTTGAATCATTACATGTTTGGAGAATGTGAAGCTGGCGCTCGGCCCTGTGTTTTCTGTAATATCAATTATTCCCGGAGACCGCTGCTGCTTGTTGGGCTGGGAGGTACTTAGAAAGAGGGAAGTATCACCAGTTCACCTCTAAGCTGCAGGAATGACACCAGCAAGGTGAGAGACTAAGTGGGTGGTCTCGAGAAAGACTCAAGCAGCAGGGGGGTGGGTGGGGGCTGCCCACCCTGGAGGGGGCTAAGTGGGAAGAACACAGCCAAAGAGAGCACAGGTAGCCTGCATAATTGCTGTTGTTGACCACTCCCCTGTAACTGATTAGACAGGCATCCGAGACGCACCTATTATGCAGATGCTGCTTGCATATTATTGACCCGGCTGGCTCACGTCTCTGGGAGGAGGACATAATTATCAGTTTTGTCCCAGGAAATTTCATCCCTGTACACACCCTCGATTTCTATCTACATACATGTTTCCCAACTATGGTCAGACTTCTCCCAATTCCAGAATTCTACCTCCAACCACCTTCTTGCCAGCTCCTCTGTGATGTATCAAAGGGACTTGGACTCATTGTACCTAAGATTACACTCAAGTTCCCCACCCCAACCTGTCTGTTGAATAAACCAGTCCCTGGACAAAATCCTCATCACCTGCGCTTCCCTTGTCTCCATATCCAACCCCTCCCAGGGACCATCACTTTGCCTCCTAATAATTCTCTTAGTACATTTTATCCCTTCTCTTTGTGGCCACACCCTTACACTAACTCAACACAACAGCTACTTCTCCGGGCACAGGCAGCACCCCCCCACTGATCTCTCCCCAACAGGCTGTCCATGCAGTCAGAGTGACCCTTCCATGATGCAAATCTGATCAAGGCACCCCCTGCCTGCTCAGAACCCTGCAGTCACTCTGAGGATAACGACCCAGAAATCTTCAGAGAGTCCAGAAGGCATGCTCCGGACCCCCTCCTCTCTGCCTCACTCACTGACCACCACCCGCCTCGGTTCCCTGAAAATACCAGACTTCTGTTCCACGTGTTACCCTGCCATCTGGAATAACCTTCTCCATGCTCTCTGCCATTCCCTCTTCCTGCCACAATTTGTCATGTAATTTTCACATAGGTAATACATTCAATTCATAAACCAAAAGCCTAAAATTTTATACAGAATAAATTCTCCACCACACTGTCCCCTCTTCACCTAGTTCCTTCCATATTCGGGAACATCACACATATTATCTTCTTCCTGGTTTTGCACAAAGGGTAGCATATATACACAAACCTGTGCCTTGCGTCCTCTTTCCACTAAACAATACACCTTAAGATTGTCCCATTTCATTATACAAACTTACACCTCATTTTTAATCACTGCATAGCATTCCACTCTATAAATGTTCCAAAATATATATAAACCATTCTCCATTCACAAAGCCATATGTTGGGTTATTTTCCCCTATTTTAAACAATATTGCAGCAAATAATAACATACATGTAACATTGGGAGCAAATTTAGCTAAAAGATAAAATCCTAAAAGAGGAATAGATGGGTCTAAAAGAATATGCATTTGTGATTTGGATAAATGGTGCTGAATTGCCCTCCTTCAATGACCTTGACAAAAGATTGCTTTTTTTTCTTTTTTTTTTTTTTTTTTGGTCACTCAGGTGTGAAAAAAAATTATTCTACTAGCTTTAAATGCCATAAAGACTTAATATTTATGCAGTATGATGCTTGCATATGATGATATCTGAACAGCACACTGGGGTATGTAAATGAATTGCTCGTGACCAAAGGCAACTGGACTCAGGACACCTGGACCCAGAGGCCCATGGCCCAGGGCATCCATGTCTCGGCAACCTGTATAGAATAGCAGTTAGGAAACGACGCTTTTGAGGAAAAGGAAATGTTATTGGTTCAATTTTATCTTTAAAAAGTGGATCCTCGCTGTGAGCGGTGTGGCTCGGTTGGGTATAGTTGTGCAAACAGAAAAGTCACCAGTCAATTCCCCGTCAGGGCACATGCCTGGCTTGTGGGTTCAGTCCATGGTCAGAGCACATATGGAAGCAATTGATCGATGTTTCTCTCACATCAATGCTTCTCTCCCTTTTTTTCTCCCTCCCTTCCCCTCTTTCTAAAAATAAGTAAATAAAATCTTTAAAAAATAAATAAAAATGGGTCCTTCATCTAATTTATACAAAGGCAGAGTTAACTGGAGTGACAAGAAAATGCAAGAGGAAAAAAAAAAAAAAAGAGGAGACTGGACAGGACACTCAGGTCTGGATTAGAGAGAGAAATGTCCTCCCTGTGCTGTGTGTGCTCAGGTACAACCTAATACCCAGCCACTGCACCAAATGCCGACTGGGTAGCTAGCCGACTGGGAAGGCTCAGACAGGGATGTGGGGCGTCCAGGTGACTGGGAGCATAGACCTGGGATTCGACAGTCCTGTACAAGTCCCACCTGCAGCACTGGCTGAGTAGCCTAACTGAAGTTACTTCACCTCTCTCTGTGACTCAGTTTCTCCCTCTGCAATATAGGGGGTAATAATTTCATAGGGTTGTTTGGAGGATTAAATTAGATAAACTATGTAGAGTGCATAGCATTGTATCTGGCACCCTAAATAAATTACATTATTCGATGACAGTAATGATGAAAGGCATTATTTTATGGCATTAAGGTGTGAACTCAGCTCACTCATCAGTGTAAGATACAAAGGCCTCAAGTCAGACAGAATTGGGAACCATCCCAGGGTCTGACTTCACTCGGTGACTATCATGGGTAATTGTAATTCTCAGTTGCCTCACCTATGAAATGCAGTGCTTAGCATATAAGACCTCGCAATAAGCCATAGCATCATTTTAAACCTCAGTATCTGGTATAAAAATAGGCGGGAGCAAGGGAGGTGGTAGGAAATCTTTATTGTTTTTTGTTTGCTAAACTTTCTTCTTTTTTGGTTATGAGAAATGGCTCTGGTTTTCCCTACAGCTCAGACGCAGACGCACCCCGCCACACACACACACACCCCACCACCACCACCACCACCAAACAGTAAGACCCGCACCAGCTTTCTCTCTGGCAGGCCTCCGCTCCAGATCAAATGGAGTCTGTGGCTGCGGGCCCCAAGCCCTTCCCATCCAGCTCCAGCAGTCAAAGCTCTAATTCACTCTGAAAGGCCTTCAGCACCACCCCTGTGAGGTCCTTAAATGTTTTATGAGCTCCCTGAAATGCTCAGATAATTAAAAACACTTTCTTAATTTAATAGCCTGGCTTAATGAAACCGGGACCTTATGTTTTATTTGGAAAGGGGTGAACATCCCAGTCACACCTACTAATATTTTTAAGAGTATGCCCAATTGTGTCCGGGGATTGAGGGAAATCATCGCTTCAAGGGGGAAACAGGCTTTCCTGAGTCTGTGACAAGTCTTGGCCTTATTAGAGCTCATTACATCCAGGAAGCCTGAAAACCTAAATTAGCAATCATCACCTATGACGAGGCAGGCTATTATTAAGGAGGCCACTTATTGTAGAAACATGGAATTATCAATTAAAAAGTAGTCTGCCCAGGCCCCAAAGGTCTGATAGGATTACCTGTGCCATCTAGGCAGTCATTTCAAAGGCTAACGTAGACAGAAGAATCCTCTGAGAGTGACTTTTTCTGTCAAGTCACATAAGCATGATCCTCTTAGGAGGAAAACGCCATCATTCAAACAAGTCGAATGCGAACCCAACTGCTTTTCAGGGTAGAGGTGTCAGCAAAAGCCAGAAATTCCGGAGGGCTGTGACCATCTGGTCTCTAGAAAGTAAGGATCTTTTTCAAAGAGTCTAATTGCTTCTTTTGAGAAGTGGCCACTTGGTACTGTGGGATGGGCTTGGACTTCAAGGTCAGACGCAGTGGTACACTGGAGCTAGCACAGCTCTGGAGAGCAGATTATACGCATCTCTTCCCAGGTCCATGGTCAGTGACATCCTATCGGTAGCCGGAAATCAGCCATGGTGGGAGCATGTACCCCATGGAAATAAGCAAGCACTGCAAACCTGTGCTTATATTTTCTTCAGAGGGGCAGTTGTCAAACATTCACCAACACCCAATTGGATGTAGGTTCAAATCCTAGCTGGTCCATTGTGAATATGATCACAGGCAATTCATTTAACTTTCCTGAGCCTTAGTTTCCAACGTTGCTTCTTTTTTTTTCTCTTCCCCTTGGCAATTATCACCACCTGACATTATAATAGATATGTGTGTTGTTTATTGTGCTGTTGTTACGTCTTTCTCCATGAAGCTTCTTTATGCATCCAAAAATGCTTATTGAGCACCTACTATGTCCCAGACACTAAGCAGCAGTGAGCAAAAGAGACAAAAATCTCTACTCTTGTGGAATATACAATAGTAAGCAAATAAATGGGTAAAGGTTATGTGTGTCAGATGGTGATTGCACTTCAGGAAAAAATTAAGTAGGGTAGGGGATAGGACATGGTAAGATAAGAAACAGGCATTGCAATTTTAACTAGAGTAGTCGTGAGGGCCTCACTGAGAAGGTGACATTTGAGAGAAGAATTGCGAGAAGCAAGGGATTGAGCCAAGTGTCTGTGTGGGGAAGACTGTGCTAGACAGAGGACGGAATAGACAGGTAGGTAGGACTGTGCCTTGAGTGTGCGGGAACCACCCAGGGCGCGCTGTAGTTAGAGTGGAGGAACTAAGGGCAAGAGTGGTAGTAGACAAGAGTGGCAACTGAGACCGGATCTTATAGGCATTATCTGATCAATGGGACTTTCTGTAAGGATGGAAATGTTCTACCTCAGCGTTGCCCACTATAATAGCCGATAGGCACACAAAGCTGTGGAGCACTTGAAATACAATGGAGGGAATTTGCACTATTGATTTTTAACTCTATTTAACTTTAAATGATTTAAAGAGCCACGTGTGGCAAGTGGCTGCAGTGCAGGACAGCTCAGTTCCAGACCACTGTCAATGATTCTGGCTTTTGCCATGACGAGCTTTGGGAGAAAGTGAACCAAGCAAGCCGTTCTATGATCTGCCTGAGCTTGCAAAGGCTTACTCTCGCAGCTCTGCAGAGAACAGACTGTAGGGCAGGCCAGGGAGGAAGCTATGCGGCCATCCAGCAGGACGTGAGGGCTGGAAGCAACTGAATTTTGCTCTTCTCTAGTCCCAGCACCAAGAACGTTTACCAGAACATAGTAGGTATTTAATGATTGTGCAGATGGGATGAGTTGAATTAAGAAAATAAGTTCATTATTGGCTCATTCTATGCAATTCTTTCTGCTCTGCCTGAATTTTATGATTTGTCAATGACATGTGGGCCAACTCTGTGGGGGATATAGATAATAATTTTGCTGAATAAGTATCATTCAATATAATCAGTACATCCTGGAGTTTATTCCACAGACATGGGTTTCATAGAATGTTAATGGGGGCTAAATATTAAAAGACAAAAAGTTCTATCAAAAAAAAAAAGGAAATGCCAGCTTAAGCAAAATAAAACATCTTTACTGCAGTAAGTATTAATGCCTTGAATATACTAATATAGTTCTGGCTGCTGTGGCTCAGTGGTTTGAGCATCGGCCTGCGAGCCAAATGTCGCTGGTTCGATTCCAAGTCAGGGCATATTACTAGGTTGCATGTCAGGTCCTCAGTTGGGGGCGCAAGTGAGTGGCAACCACACAGTGATATTTCTCTCCCTTTCTCCTTTCCCCTCTCTCTAAAAATAAAATAAATAAATAAATTATTACATATATATATATATATATATATACACATATATACACACACTAATATAAATTTTGCAGCTCCAACAGGGGATAAACAAGGAGGATGTATTTTCCAACTGTTTTTGACAACCGGTCCCTCGCTTTTCCTTAATTGGGCATCTGACCCAGTGGCTACTGCTGAGTCATGGAAAGAGAAGCCTGAACAGGTACTGCTACCCCTGATCACTCTCTAAGACATCACCCTGTAGTGCCTTCTCTGTAGGATTTAACCATCTTAGACTATTGCCTTCATTTATATGTGGACTTGCTTATTTGACTGTAACTCACACTAGGATGAAACCTATGGGAAGTTGAGGGGTCCTGGCTCTCCTGTGCACAGATGTACTTCAGTGCACAGCACAGCAGAAGGGTTGACCTGGAAGCTCCGATGACCGACTCCCTAAGATTGTACGGGACAATCCTTACCCAAGGTCCAAACTCCTAAGGAGAAATACAGCATAGTCTCTGCCTTCAAGCTCCTCGCCGTGAGTCTGAGATTAAATATAGGCACTTGAGGAACAAACGGTGAGAAAGGATACAATTGACAATGAGCAATTATAGATAAATGGTGTAGAAATTCAGTCCATTGGGATCCCTGGGGCCGGGTGGGGCTGAGATTCTTTGGAGGAAGTCAACCTTGGCAGTGAGGGTCAGAATGCCACAGAGAGGCTGTGGAAAACATGCCAAGCCCAACAAATGGTGCTTGCCCAGCACAGAGCTGGGGACACGCAAGTGGACAGAGACCAGTTTTCTTGGCGTGGTGGACTTGGGGTTCCAAGTTATGAGCTCAGCTCTCTGTACAAAGTAGGTGGTCAAAGGGGGTCTGGGGTAGGGTAGGCTTAATGGCCGGCAATAGATAACACTGCTTGAGGGCACCTACTAAGCATTTTACCAGGATCTTCTACCTCAATTAACTCTCCCAGAAACCCAAAGGATGGATATTATCTCACTTCTATCAGCAAGGAAACTGAGTATGGTTTAGGAGTTCAGAGCAGGTGATAAATTCGGGAAGCACTCTGAGGTTGGGATCTCAGAGGTAGAAGAACCCACCTGTGCTTGGCAAGGTCATGGGAAGGTTTGGGAAAGTCTTCACAAGGAAGGTGATACTTGAGAAACACTTTGAAGAAAGATATCTTCACGTGGCAAATGAGATCACAGGCAGAAGGCACAGAATGGACAGAGGCAGGGGCGCTGAGACAGTGTATGTGGCCAGCATCACAGGCAGAGGCCAAACTCTCTCAATTCACGTTTGAGTTTTTGAATATTCAAATTAATGTTTAAAAAAGAAACAACTGCCAGACCTCTCAGGGGTCATCAAAAAGCATTTCTTCAGCATGTCCTGGCAACAAAAAGCCAATTAAAACCCCAGGAGTTGGCGACTGAGCACACAGAAACCAAATCCTTCTAAGGTCACATCTCTCCTCTGATTCTTTCTCCTCATTGATTGAATTTAATTGGAAGAAGTGGCCATGGGTAAAATGACTGTGAGAGCAAGTATCCCGCTTAAAATGGCCCCATAATAATTATTGACTGTACTTTCTATAATAAGCCATATAATTTATCGCTCCAGCTTCGCTTCCTGGGCCTCATATCAATACCACTCACGTGCAGTGGTAGAAGGGGAATATGTGTCAAGCAGTGAGCACAGACTTATTTAATACTTTATTCCTTAAATTCACTCTCTCTGCAGTGCATTAGCCACAATCTGGAGCTCAAATAGCCCCTGGTCAAGATAAAAAATCAGCATAGGATTAAGGAGTGAGGCAGAGCCTCTGTGTCAGGCTGACCTGTCTTCAAACACTGATTCATCCACTGATTAACACTCTGTTTTCCAATCTCTAAAATGTGAATACTATTTTTTCAGGGTCACTAGATAAAGTAAAATTAATAATGTGTGTCAAGAACGTGACCCAAGACCTAGCTAGCATACAGTAAGTACTCAAAATATGCTTTTTTCCTTTAAACCTTCCCACTTTGAGGTCCCGGTGCATGGGGAAGGTTCATCATTGGTCCCTGCTGAGAGCTTATTCCATGTTATTCTCTGGGATGGGGATGCAGGATGACACATATGATGAAGATGTGTCTTTGGTTATCAGGGGCTGTGATCTAGTTGAGGCCACAGGTTACACAGACATGATGGAATGAGAGAGAGGACACTTGTCATTCGAAGCTGGCTTCTCAGGGCTAAAGGAACTCATAAAGATGTATGATGGAAGGCTTCCAGAAGGAGGTGAGCCTTACAGAATCACAAGGATTTGGATTGGTGGATGGTAGGGAAGGAGAACACCATGAGCAAAGATCCCAAGTTGAGGATGCTCTTCAGATGGTTAAGGAAAGTTAATGATTTAATCTGCCAATATTCAAACATGAGTCCTCAAGTGGGTAAAAGAGTGGGATCCAGAAAATTCTAGGGAGGCACAGGATCTGAAAATGGAAATTTATAATTCCTCAGATGTCAAAGTGGTGTTTTGTTGTTGGTTGAAACTCTCTTGGTTATAGGTGTCTGTTCATGGCCCTCTGAGATGGCGCAATTAACCTTTGCATCATCACATACGCATTAGTCATTTTAATGAAGTCAAATGTAAGGAAGCTCCCTGACTTCAATTCAAAGTGATGCCCCAGCTGCACTGGGGAAAGGAAAGTTGCCACCAAGCCACTGATCAGCTCAATGTTTCTTAATGTCCCCAAAGACCCGCTCATAGTTAGGAAGCTTATGACTGGGATTTTTGACAGAGTACATGTGAAAGTTGCTAATATCATAAGTGTATCTTCCTTCACAGCTTTGCATGACTTCAAGAAGAATGTATGTTGGAAGAGAGAAGCCATCAAGTGCTTCTGTGGTTTGGGTTTTGCTGAATGCAAAGCCCAGTGAGAAACCACTCTGGGAAAATGAGATTGAAGAGGTAAATTTATATGGGACACAGACAGTAAAATATCATTAAGTCACAATCAGTTTATGCAGAATGGCTGCCAAGCCAAAACGAGAACCATTACCTTTATTCTACTGGAGCTCTTTACATAGACCCATGCCAGCTAAATCCAAATCTTCCATTGTTGTTGAGAGTTTCTATTAACAGGACATCACCCCATAGCTCACTCCTGTGCCCTGCTCTTTGCAACCAACCAACGAACCTACCTGTAGCCCCAACACACATTCTTGTTGGGTTGGGGCCACCTGGTGACCACATCAACACTTAGCACCTCTGCCTACTGCCCCCACACCCCTTTTCCACAAATTTAACCAGTTTTGTGACATCACTGTCCTCTAAGTCCTGAATTAACAATACATTTCAAAAAATTCTAATGTCATTCCCTATACCACATGTTTGGGACATAAGGGCCCAACCAACAGTTTTAAAATATATATTTATTGAGCAGATACTACATGTAAATCACCATCCTGGGGTGGTGGGACAAGATTTCTGACTTCAAGAAGCTCAGTTTAGCCCTGGCTGGTGTGGCTCAGTTGGTTGGGCATTGTCCAGCAAAGCCAAAGGTCATTGGTTAGATTCCTGGTCAGGGCACATGCCTGGGTTGCCGATTCAGTCCTGGTTGGGACACACATGTGAAGCAACCGATCGATGTTTCGCTCTCACATCAATGTTTCCCTCCTTCTCTTTCTCTCTCCATCCCTCTCTCTCTAAAAATAAATAAAATCTTCTTTCAAAAACAAAGAAAAAAAAAAGCAGCAGCATGCTATATCCTCCATCGACTCTATTGGAGAATAACTTTCATTATTAAATGATTTAAAAAACAAATTGAATTCACTGTACACCCATGTCCACTGCAATGCCTCAGGATGATAAGTAAATTCCCCTCTTTTTCCTCTCCTACCTGGCCAACTCCACGTTAGTCAGTTACCCTTCAAGAGGAGTTCAAAGGTTTTACTTAGCTTGGGTGGGTCAGGAAGGTTATCCCCCCCCTTTTTTTTAAGATTTTACTTATCTATTAAGTATATTTTATTGGTTATGTTGGTACAGTAGTCCCAACTATTTTCCCTTTGCTCCCCTCTGCCCAGTAGCCCCCTTCCCTCCAGCAATCCCACCCCACTTAGTTCATGTCCATGGGTCCTGCATATAAGTTCTTTGGCTTCCCCCTTTCCTATATGATTCTTAACTTTCCCCTGTCTATTTTGTACCAATCGATTATGCTTCTTAATCCCTGCACCATATCCCCATTTCTCCCCCTCCACCCTCCCAGATGATAACCCTCCAAATGATCCCCATACCTATGATTCTGTTCCTATTCTGGTTTGCTTAGTTGGATTTTGTTTTTATTTTTTAGATTCAGTTGTTCATAGTTGTGAGTTTGTTGTTATTTTAATGTTCATAATTTTCATAATGTCCCTTTGACATTTCATATAATAATGACTTGGTGATGATGAACTCCTTTAGCTTTACCTTGTCTAGGAGCACTTTATCTGCCCTTCCATTCTAAATGATAGCCTTGCTGGATAGAGTAATCTTGGTTTTAAGTCCTTGCTTTTCACCACCTTGAAAACTTCTTGCCAGTTCCTTCTTGCCTGCAAAGTTTCTTTTGAGAAATCAGTTGAGAGTCTTATAGGCACCTCTTTATAGATCACTCTCTGCTTTTCTCTTGTTGCTTTTAAGAGTCTCTCTTCATCTATAACCTTTGGTATTTTAATTTCGATGTGTCTTGGTATGGTCCTTTTTGGGTCTAGCTTGTTTGGGACTCTCTGTGCTTCCTGGACTTGTATGTTTATTTCCTTTGCCAAAATTTGTGGAGTTTTCCTACATTATTTTCTCACATAAGCTTTCAATTTCTTGCTCTTCCTCTTCTCCTTCTGGCTCCCCTATGGTTCAGATGTTGGCACATTTAAAGTTGTCCCAGAGGTTCCTAAGCCTCTCCTCATTTTTTTCAATTCTTGTTTCCTTATTCTGTACTGGTTGACTGTTTTTTTCTTCCTTATGTTCCAAATCATTGATTTGAACCATGGTTTCCTTCCCTTCACCATTGGTTTTGTGTGGATTTTCCTTTGTCTTATTTAGCAGAGCCTTCACTTCTTCCCCTATGGGTTTTCCATACTTAAGCACATCTGTCAAGCCTGTGAGCATCTTTATCACCAGTGCTTTGAAGTCTGCATCTGTTAGGTTGGCTATCTCCTTGTCGCTTAGTTCTCCCACTGGAACCTTGATCCATTCTCTCTTTTGGGCCATACTTCTCTGTCTCCTCATCTTGACACCCTCCTGTGTTTGTTTGCCTCTGTGTCTTAGGTAGAGCTATTGCACCTGTTATATTGTAAGGGGTGGAGACTTAGGTATTTGTCAGTACAGGGCAACCCATTTCACCACACTTTGTGGCACTGTATGTGGGGGAGGGGTGTGAGAGGAAAGAATGCCACTTGCTCAGCACTCGCCTCTTTTCCAAGCTCTTCTCCCACTTTTGTATGGGACTGGAGCCTCTCTAGCTGTTGCCCTGGCCATCGTTCCCAGAGTGGGTGAGTCTCCAGATGTTCTAGGACCATGGGGACCCTTTAAATAAGTGGACTCTGCTGAGACACTGGCAGTTTCTTCCTCTGCCCCGACCCCCAGTGCTTTACACAGTCAGAAGCAATGAGGCTTTATTTTCCCCAGCGCTGGGACCGTGAGCTGTGCAGTCTGGTCTGGTGCTGGGAGCATTTTCCAGGTGTCCCTCCTGACTTTTTAAAATGTGTGACTGCGCTTTCCACTGGCCCACTGCTGCTGCCGCCACCACACCACATCCTCTCCTCCCCTCCTATCTGCCTGGATGAGTATTTCTTCTTTATATCTTTGTTTGTTGGACTTCCATGTAGCTCAATTTTCTGGAACTTCTGGTTGTCTCTAGGTTTGAGGTAATTGTATTTCTTCTTAGTTGTGGAGGGAAACACAGTGTGTCTGTCTAGGCCTCCATCTTGGCTGGAAGTCTCTTTCCTCCCTTTTTTATATCACTGCCTTGCTGAGTATGTATTTCTCTTGTAGCATTGATGGCTCCATAGTGAACTGTGCTGTTGATGCTTCTGCCTTCTTTACTAGACTTGAGTTCCTAGAATGCTAATCCTTGACTTTTTCATTTCTACACCCAGCATTTAGTTCAGGGCCTGACTCAATTCACACTTGTTGCCTGAGTATGGTGAATTAAGTGAGCTTGTTGTTTTAATATGTTTATACTCCTCTGCATGGGAATACATATTTAGTCTATTCTATTCTCCAGAACATCTGAGGAGATACAAAGTTAGGCAGCATATAGACCAAATCATTCCATTTAGGTCTATGTGTCTCTGGGATCTGCCCTTTGCTATTTATTGCACGTCTATCTATCCTATCCTTCAAAGCAATGTTCTTCTCACCATAAGGCTTAATATTGTGTTGTTATCATTATTCTTTTACCCACTGAACCCAACTTTTAAATTTTGTTTGGTTGGTTGATTGCTTGGTTGTTTCTCTTTTTGTTTGTTTGAATGTCAGACTTCATTTAATAAGACTACGTTTTTGTTTTTTTTTTGCTACTATTCTTCTCAGCATGGATTACTACTCCAGCCAAACAAATATAATTAACATGTTTTAATAGACTGTGCCACTTTTGGTTGGTAAATGCATAAGTTATTTCTAGGTATGAAATATTAAAAATGGTTTTAGAAACTCCAATAATACTTTAACAGGCCTCTAGCAGTGTGCAGAATGGGGATACTCAACCATAGCTTGGAAGAAGATTAATAATCATCAGTAACAGTGATTGTCTGAGTAATCAGTAATCATGAGTAACTTGTCAACTATGTGTCAGGCACCTGTCTCAGTTCTGCCTCTATGTGACCTTAGGAGTCACATGACCTCTCCATGTCTCAGTTTCCCATATATAAAATAGGGGAATTATCTAGCTCTTCTTTCAAAGGGGGATGGTAAAGATTTATAGGATTTAATGAGAAAATGAATAAACTCCTTACTAATGTACTCAGTGCCTTTTTTGGAGCACCTCCTGCTCTCTAAGTGATAGGTAGCTATTACCATTTTTCAGACTTCCTCCAGCCTGTTCCCTTTTCCAACTTTCTTGCTGCATAACAACCCATGACATTTCAGAGTATGGAGCACTAGATTTTAAGGAGGGAATTTAATAGGATCACATGGCCCAGAAAGGAAAAAATTAAGGCAAGTGAGCTCATGGGTTTCCATGACTCACATAGAATTTAATTAGAAGCTGTGCCGTTTTCTGTGGCTAGAAGACAAGAGGATGGAGGCAATTCATTACCTTGAGATGTCAGTGCTGATCAGGTGAGACTGAGAACTGGAGAGAGGGCCAGCAGAGACTGATCATCCATTACTTAGACTTAAGTAAATCAGTTAGCTGTTGCTGTTTATGAAGGCTCATGAAGAATCTACACTGTGCTATGTTCATAAGCAAGATTATTTGTTGAGCTGGAGATGCTAAGATGAGCTCAGAGTCATTTTCCCTGTGATATACGATATCCCTGCTCTCTCTTGGGCTCGCACAGAGAGAGAAAAGAGGAAATAAAAAAGCCAACAAATTAATACTCCACCAGTCCAGGTCTGTGGAAGCATTCGGGGTAAGAAGTCAGAGTCTACTCGGTCAGTTGAGTCCAAATTTCCTGTCTCCATCATAAACTGAATTTATAGTTGGCTCTAACAAGTGATGAAATGCCATCCATTCTGATTTCTACCCTCACAGTGTTGAAGCTTCTCACTAGCCTCCTCCAACCTTCCCCCTTGCTCATTCATTTTCTCCCTCAAGGAGGGCCGTGGCTCTGGGTGACTCTTTCAGCACTCTGGGTTGCATTGTTCTCAGTCATCTTGCAGCCTGTGAATTGCCTGGGTTCGAAGTTGCAAGCAACACTATTGGACAGCTAATGAGGGGTGCAGAGACATGGGAAGAACACTTCCTCATGCTCTGTTTGTTGAAACTCTAGGCCATGAACTTGATGAGGTTGTAAAATAAGAATATGATATGATGACATGTCAATATACACAAACACACGTTATCACTATCCCATTCCACTGAGAAAAAAGATTTCTGTCCTCAGCTTACTTTGACATTCAATTTCCAAACTGAGTTATTTAAAATTTTCAGAGTTAGTTTTAATTTCATTTTGTGGGAACATGGTCAGGACCTTTACTACATTAGATATCTTTAGAGTCGTATTGATCTATTAAAATCTTTAGTAATGGATAACCAATTTCAACATATAGCCAATTGCACCCACAACTATATTCTTAGGAATCATCATTTACAAGTTATCCAACAGGTCTGAAAACACAGACACCTTTTTTTTAAACCACAATCTTCAAGGCAGACATGTATTATCTTTATGTAATGAAGCAGTTGTCTGACTAGTAATGTAACAGCTCAGGTGTTTTTCTATAAACAGAAAGAATGTAGCATGGAAACTCAATTCTGCTCCCAGAACAGGTTGATCAATTTAGTCAAACATCTTTATTTGTTTTTACAGTACATTAAGGGAACATTTTTATTTAGTAAGAGTCATAGATCTTCACATTATTGGGAAGCGTGTTCTTACATTGCGCTTTTGTTTTCAGAACAGCCTTATGAAGATATCCTTTCACTTGGAGTCCTATGGATGTTATTCTGGGGAAGGATACTGCTCTCAAACTATTCGGATTAATTGGGCACTACAGAATGGTCATGCCCCTCGCCGCCAATGGCTTTGCTGAAGAAGAGTCTTGCATTTAAAAGGATGGACATGATTTTTGAAACTGGATAGGGAATATATGGCTTGCCAAACTAGTCCCTCAACTTTTACATAGTTTGAAAATTTCCATAATAAGTAGTTTTTGCAAAGAAATGGACAATAAAAGGGGAAAAGGTTATCTATGGGGAAACTATTAAAATTCATTTCACATAGATACATGGGCACCATGTCCCAGACTGTGAGCTGAGCAGTAAAGGATAAAAACAAGAAACTGTCCTCAAGAAGCTCATTCCCTGGCTGAAGTGAGAGATACTTGCTAGGGACTGAGTGTATGCGCTCCCCTAAAGCTCCTATGTTGAAAGCTAAATCCCCAATGTGACGGCATTTGGAAATAGAGCCTTTGTGAGGTAATCAGGTCATCAGAGTGGAACGCAATAATGTGAAGATCTATGGCTCTACTTTCCCTTCTAAGAAAAGACACAAAGTACAAGGGAGATGATCTCTCTCTCTCTCCCTTCCCCACCCCCACCCACCTTTCTACACCATGTAAAAATAAATGATAAACAGCCCTCTGCAAACCGAGATAGCTTTTATCAAACACAAAAATCTGCTGGCAGCTTCATCTTGGATTTCCCAGCCTCCAGAATGGTGGGAAGTAAGTGTCTGTTGTTGACGCCACCCACCCTATGGTGTTCTGTGGTAGCAGCCAGAACTACACTTCTGGAGACCATACAAGCTGTGATGGGCTAAATGGTGCCACACAGTCAAACTGCCCTAGCAGCAAAGTTAACAGGAAAATTTATTTTAACTATGGGACTCTGGGAAAATTTTCTAGAGAAGGTGATAATTGAGTGACTATGAAAAGATGATTATGACTTTAAAATTCCAAGGAAGGTTATACAAAAAAAAGAACTATACAATAAGAAGAATAGAGATATAGGGAGCATTCCATGTTCTTCCCCCCACCCACCCCTCCACCCCCCGTCACGGGGTCTGGAGCAGTACCATGGCTTGTGCTTTTAGTAGGATTCAGAGGGGAATGAGGCTAGCGCGCTGAGTTAAAGGCACATGATATCCAGAGCATTAAATTTCAGGATGAGGCACATGAAATTTAACTTGGAGAATTAAAAACTCATTTGAGAGATGAAGTAAAGGGAGTATAATGCTCCCAGATTGGTTTTAAAAGAATAATGTTAGTAGCAATGCAAAGGATTTCAGACTTTAAACTGAATTTTAGCCAGAACTCAGCTCGTCAGCCAGAGCACCTTCAGTGATGTCAGAGCAAGGCGGTGGGCCTGAATGAAGCTGGGTGGCAGTGGCCCAGAGGAGGATGCTCTGCATTCAGGACACAGAGGAAAGTTCAGCCAAAACTCAACACACTCATTATGTGGGATGATGTAGAGCCTGTTGCCACATAAATAGTTGCCAGGCTCCCAAATCCTCCACTCCCCCTACATTTGATTTAAAAAGGTTTTCTTGCTCTGTCCAATCCCAGCTAGAAATTGCCTCCTAGCTCAACTAGAGGATGAAAGAAGGGCAGAAAAGATCAGAGAGAAATAGAGAGGAAGAAAATAAATGAACCATGTGGGATGAGGTGATGAGGGTCCAGGAAGAAGGAATCACTGGTTGTCAGAAAACGAAGAGCTCATTCAAGACTTCCATTGAGGAATATGTGGAGCTGAAGGGACCAGGGGCAGACCTTGTTGCCATAGCAATGCAGCCTCTTTTTTCCACCTCACTCTCTCATTTAGGTACCATAGCTCCTGCAATCTGAGCATCACCCAGGTCCAGAATGTCTTCCTGATCCTCACCTGCATATGGACTACTCCTCAAGGAAGTGGTGAGGGCCAGGGCATGAGTCAGAGAGAGTCCTAATATCAAAATGGTGCCTGAAAGTGAGAGAGGTAGAAGCTTTCAGATGCATGGGTTCTTTATCCCTATTAGCATCTCTGAGATTTTTCTCCCATTTTATAGGTGATGAAATTGAGGCACAAGGGGTTAAGTTTTTTTCTCTCCCCACAGCTCCATGGTAGTTGGAATTTGAACCAGACCTCACTCAGATGTATGGTTTTCTATGAAATATTGTGACATTCCCCTACATGCATAGGCTTTGAATCCCAATCCTAATGCCATTCATTCATTTATTCATTCAGTAAACACCTATTGAGTGCCAACTAAATATCAGGCACTCTGCTAGACAGTGGGGGAAATGGTGTATACATATACACACAATTTCCGCTCTCATGGAAATCACAGATGAGACACATTTCTGAAATAGTAAATAATACCAGAGGAAGAAAAAAAACTGAGACCAGCACTCAAGGAAAAAGAAACAGTCCCATTAGACTTTATAATGACCTAGAAATGTTTACTAAGATACCTAGAGGTAATTCCTAAGCACTTACTCCATGCCTAACCCTCTACTAAACCCTGAAGACACAGAGAGAATGCAATGTGTGTCCTCCAGCAGTTTGCTGTCTAGAACAAGAAGGCACCGTGGAAACACAGCAATTTGGTGTGATGAGTGTCGACAACACGAGGCTCGGGCAGAGAAATTAGCTGTTCGGAGATGCAGATCTAGGATCAGAGAAAGGTTTTCAGAAGCTGTTACCACTGAAATGGCTTGCATGGAAGGGGAACAAGTTCCTCAGACACATGTAGAAACATGCTTTCGATACGGTGCACAGAGTCGGAGCGTTGGATTGATGGGTATTGAAAATAAAGAGAGTCTCTGAGTTCACAGCCCTGTTGCAGCAAGTTGGTGGAAGCTTCGGGTTATTTAGTTTTTACTGTGGCTTGGGGTTAATTTTCATTGCCATGGACCAGCTGTGTTTCTAAACTAGTGTGTATCAATATCTCTTTGAATTTAAAAAATAATAATAATAATGTTGTGATGAAAAGAAAAAGAATCTTTATTCAGACCAGGAAGAAATACTCAGACTTGAAAACTGAATTTTTATCTTAATTCATTAAGGGGAGGCATTCAGCAGCATGTCCCTCACTGTCTCCTGGTGGCCAACAGGAAGTACTAAGTCTGACTGTGTATGACAGAGGTCCTCAGATTTGCAGCCGGGACACCCAGTCATGTTGTATGGTGAAATTCAAGTTCAAGAACTCCTCTGTGGTTGGAAGGAGTTTGTTTTAACCGAAGAAGCTAGGGGTCAACGGCCTCTCAAATGAAACAGATAAGGCAAACAGAGGGTTCTTGTCAGAAACAAATGTTATGTCTCTCCCTCCTGAAAAGCCTACAGATATTATCAGTAAGAGTCTAGTTGGGCCTGAAACGAGTCCCTGAAAAGTAATATTAACCAGACGCTTGGCAGATCGTTTATTTATCTCCGACTAAATTCAATAAAAAGACCCATATATAAATAAGGGAAAATAATGCAACTGTTAGTAATTTATCACTGGACAGAAAGCCATTGTTGCCCTTATCTCTTCATGATGTTCTATTTCCAACTGGTCACGGATTATGGGGTTACGACATCCTTCCCCTGTGACAGTGGAGCAAAGCTAGGTCCTACAGCTCAGACCCCACGTTCCGGAGACCCAGAGGCAGCTGTCTTGGCCCATGTCCTCTGCCTGCGGGTTCCAAGGTCGAGGCCTGGAATGTCCCACCCATTCTCCTTGGGAGAAAAAGACATTATTTCTAAGAAACATTTATTTCTATCTATTAGGTGCCGCTGAGGGAGGTGTGGTTAAGGGCTCTTTAATGAGGCAGCATTATGTTCATTATTTCCAGAATCCTCATCTTCTTTTTGGCCATTTATTAAAGGCATGTGTTCAACCTGGCTTCAGAGGAACAGGTGAGATAGCAAAATCAGGAATCTAAGGAAGTTGGAGGTCTAGGAACCAAAATGGTTACTTGTTTGATCGTGGTGTTAGTTTTATTGGTAAAGATAATGACAGTAACAGGTAGCATTTACTGCACACTTACAGCACTCCTGGCATGATTTAAAGCATTTTACTCAGTTCTTTCCACAAACTTACGTGTGGCTATTTTTAATTTTCATATTATTGAGGAGGAAATAAAAGCCGAAGGGGATGAGTACCTTGCACACTGTCACAGAGCCAGTCAGCGGGAGAAGGGGTACCTGAATCCGGGTCTGACCCATTGCCTCTCCTCTTAGCCGAGGTGGACAGGCTAGGAAATCCCTCTAGTGTTTGTGCACAACAAGGAAGTGAAGTCAACACCAATGGCTGACGTCCTGAAGAGCAGAGCAAAGCATATGGACTTCTTCAGGCTACCAGAGTCACTAACCTTTTCAAGAGTGAAGGTGACATGACCAGTTTTGATGTTTAGGAATCCCAGTTTCTGACAGCACTACAGGAAATGGGTAGGAAGTCTATGAGGAAGGGAAGCCAAATTGTTGGGCCACTGAGTATTTAAGGTAGGAGAGGATTAAGACTTTTAAGAAGGCAATGCCCATAAGGGTGGGCAAAAAAAAAAGCATACTTTAAGGAACTAATTGGTGAGATGTTCTGACCCCATGAATGAATTATCCATGCCACAACGTCAAGCCCTGAGTCCCCTTTCTTAATAGCATCTTTCATCTTTCATTAGTCTCTTAAGACAGTGTATCCTAGATGATTTGTTGGGATATCTGGGTCCTTTCTCAACCTTTCTGACATTCCCAGGAAAGGAGAAAAACATCTTAAAACATCAATATCACTAATGGACTAATGTAACAGCCATCAATTTGACTATATTCTTGGTATCTCTGCTAGGAGCTGTCCTGCCCAATACCCTCTGTTTACTTGGCAAAAGGGGAAGGTCCATGGCTGCGGGGGAGTAGAACACAGGTGATATCTGACCTAAAGAGGCCTAAAGTCTCTTCCCTGGGAGTAGATAGATACTAAGAGAGTCCAGCATAAGTCTGCCTGGTGTTAGAGTAAACATGTGGGCAGGCATTTTTAGTCATGTGAACTGACAAAGACTACAGCAAGAAAGAAATGGACTACATACAAAGAAAGGAGCAAAGATAAGAGATGGAGAGAGAGTCCTGATGACATGAAAGGTTCAAGTCCTATCCTCATGGTGGCCCCTACCCTGACCTTAAAAATCATAATATTCTCCATAGCCTTATAATACAAATATACCCTTTGCCAATTCTTCTAGTTAAAGCTGATGTTAGTTGCATGAAACCAACAGACTCCTAACTTAAGAAGACACTAGTGTCTACCTTGAAGATTGAGATCTTCCATGATTTTCTTTTCTAAACTTCTCGCCCAGGGCCTCACCAGTTAACCATTTTCCTAGGAATAGAATGGGAAGAATAACAGAAAGTATGCCCTCAGGGGCAGTACCATGTCCTATGGGCAAATTTAAAGGGGATGCTCAATTGTTGAGCACCTACCATACTTAGCCACGGTACCAGATACAAATACTATGTCTGAATTAATTTATGATAGGCTTTAAGGGGGATATTTAGAAAGCCTAAGTGCATTACTTGTGCTTTTATGGACTGATCTATGAATGTCCAGTCCTCTCAATAAAAGCCATGACTGCATATGTCCAGACAATCAAAGAAAAAGCTCCTGCTCTCTCTCTCTCTCTCCGTCTCTCCCTCTCTCTGCCACCCACCCTCTCTCTCAGCCCTGCCATCATAGCTGAGCCTACATGCCTACTAGATGCTGATGGCTGAACTGATGTCTCTCCGCAGACCTGACAAGTAGAAACCAGGATTTTCAGGTCCCTGGGACCGCCAAGATGCAACACACCCACCTTTAATGTCAGTACCTTCATCCCACTGCCTGGAGTCCTGAGAATGTAATTCTTTTTAACCTGTGAAATAGAAACCCTCTTCTTAACATTCCTTTGAGCAGTAGAACTTGTAACTCAATTTTGCTTTCATTGTTGGATATCCACTAAGTCTGTTTCTTTGTATAAAAGCCCACTTGAGACAAAATAGCTTTCAATAGGTCAAACTTCAGAGCCAGCAAAGTCATCATTACATAGATATAATCAAGGAATATTCTACAAATGGTTCTTCCCCCCAGCATGGACTAGGAAGCAGACTGAAAACACCCAGCTTCTGGTTTGACAGCAGGCTTTTGCCACAGATGTTACTCGTCTCAATGTTTCAACAACACATGATTTCAAGAGACCATGTCAGAGACCCCATGAAAATAATAAGAAAAAATAGAGTGTAATTTATCTTGACCCAGAGGTGAGGACATTAGAAATGTTCATAATTCAACCATCACATGGGCTAAGCAGAATGACCTTAGTGTTGTTCTGGGTTCCATGAAGCATGTGCTCCAGCATCTAATTGACACTTGGAACACAAAGAGTATGACCCTGAAGAGTCGGGGCATCTCCATGACTCGGACAGCCCTCAGAGCGTGGTGTTATTTAACATCCGAAGAAGGTCACTCCATAGCAATTCTAGCTAACATCTCTTGAGCTCCTATAGTTGCTCCACCACTGTGCTAAGCATTATATGCAGATGATCTAGCATTCACAACATCCTTAGGGGTTGATTCATTCTTTTACATATAAAGAAACTAAAGCACAGAAAGATTAAATAAAACTTCTCCCAAGTTACTCGGGAAGCATGTGTGACTTCAATCCAAATGGCCTCACTCCAGAACCAATACGGCCTAATGTTTTGTACCCAGCTCGGAGATGGCAACTTCTGTGCCTGAATAAAGGAGACTAGGACACTATGTTAGGTGCCAGCCACTTTACATACATTATTTTGCTTAAATGTCAAAAATAATCCTGCAAACCTCTGAGGTTGAGTGATTTGCTCATGTGGCTTTTAAAAGAGAAGCTCACAGCTGAACCCAGGCCTGCCTAGCTCCAAAACTTGGGGTCTTTCACTTAAACTAATGTCTGCTCAGGGTCTTTGTGTTACTTAGTAACGTTTCCCTGTTCTTTCAAGTAATCCACTATTAGATGCAACTTTTAGGAGAAAGTAAAATTAGTTGAGAGAGACAGAGAGAGAGACAAAAATCCCTGACACTTATTAGAAAGGTTAGTGCAATAGTTAAGGAATCTGAAATAACTTGGGACAGATATATTTAACTCAGTAATACTCCTTAAACAGAGAAGGAAAACTCTGACTCCAAAAAACCTCCGCTGCCTTGCGGCATACCTCTTCAGGGGAAAGGCTAAGGGAGTAAACCCCGACAGAAAATCCGGAGCCGGAGTCCCTAAGGCGGTTTGACGTTGTAGTCAACACCGGCAACTCCTGCGGCGCACCTGAAGCCAAGCTGTATTGACTCCGTCTTTCCCTTGGGCCCTTCAGCTGCGAAGAGAGAGGGGGTCTGCTGCATGGGCAACAGCAGACCCTCCATATCACCCTGCCCAGGCTCTGTAGCTTCAACACGGGAGGAGACAGATACCGTGTCACTCCCGAGTCGGACTGCACAACCATTCTCGGCGGTGCAGATAGACTCTTAAGAAGCTACACCATCGTCTCTCGAGACGGACGGCTGCCGATGACGATGACTCCTTAAAACTCTTCCTCCCACAAGAAAGTTTTTGCCTACCTCCAAGTCATGAAGATATTCTCCTATGTTTTATCCTAAAAAGTTTTAGATTTACATTTAAGTCTAAGAGCCATCTAAAATTAAGTTTTTTAAATGTTTGCTTTTTAAAATGATTATTTCACTTAGTTATAACACAGGGGAACAATTTTTAACATAATTCCTGTTGGGTTCGATTTTTCAGCTGTTTTTGACTTAACTAGGCATACTGATTTCAAAACTGCAGTTAGTTTTCTTCTATCACATCAAGTTTCTTCTGTACAGCTTATCTTAATGTGACCACTCTAGGCTAGATCAAGCCTGGATGGAGGGAAGCACTAGTGCTCTCCTATTGGCTGAGAGCAAACCTCCCTCCAGTGGGGAGGGGTGGGGGATGACCTTGGAGACCAGCGACAGGTTCATACTTGTCTAGGCTATTCAGTTACACATGAGACAGTGTGGTGAGAGGTTGTGTGCCACTCTATATAGTGAATAGTATTCTGAAGTGTAGTCCGAGTTCTTGTCTGTATACAAGGAGTTAGCAGAATTTATTTTTTATTTACATACGTACTTATTTCCTTTCCTTCAGATCATGTCTGCCTCTGCTATTTCTCACTGTAAGTGCCTAAACAACCCTGATTCATTTTGTTATATCTGTGGCAGTTTCACCACTCCCAGTCAAAGGACAAACATCAGTGCATTTGTCAGGCAAGCCTATTTTGCATATTTTAAAGTAAAACTTGCTGATCAAGATAAGTCTTGGGCCCCTCACAAGGTGTGCAAGCAGTGTGGCGAGAGTTTACAGATGTGGACGAAGGGAACACGTGATAAATTGCCATTTGGTATACCTATGGTTTGGCGAGAGTCCAGAGATCATTTAAGTGATTGTTACTTTTGTATAGTGAAAACATCAGGATAGAACAAAAAAAATAAATGTGAAATAGAGTATCCTGATCTACCATCAGCTATATGCCCAGTGCCTCATTCAGCTGAAACCCCAGTGCCAGTTTTCACTGAACTACCCTCTTTCAAAAAACAGGAGTATGGCGAAGAACTAAGTGACAGCAATGAAGAAGATTTTGAAATTGAAGATGACTCAGTTCATAAGGGATTTGATCAGCATGAGTTGAATGATTTGGCACGAGATTTGGGAATATCCAAAAAGCTTTCAGAACTCCTAGCATCAAGACTGCACAAAAAAACTTGCTTGAAAAAGGAGCAAAGTTATCCTACTTTCGATCGAGAGAAAGTGCTTTTTCTGCAGTACTTTCAAAGTGACGGTGGCTTTGTGTATTGCCATAACATACATGGTTTATTGGAGGAACTGGGAATTCCAATCTAGAACGCAACTGAATTGTGACTGTTCATCGATAGCTCAAAGCGGAGCTTGAAGTGTGTCCTCCTCCACAATGGCAATTTATTTGGTGCAGTCCCAACTGGCCATTCAGTTTGTTTTTGTGAAGAATATGAAGACATAAAGAGTCATTGACCTGTTGCAATATCACAAGCACAACTGGATCATCTGTGTTGTCCTTAAAATGGTCTGCTTCCTTCTTGGTCAGCAACGTGAATACACCAAGCATCCCTGTTTCCTGTGTATGTGGGACAGCAGAGCTCATGAGACGCATTGGGTGGCGTTGAATTGGCCTCCAAGATCTGACCTCAAACCTGGTGATCCAAACATTCTACATGAGCCACTTGTTGACAGAAAGAACATTATATTCCCACCTCTGCACATAAAACTGGGTCTCATGAAGCCATTTGTTAAAGCTTTGCCAACTGAAGGAGACTGTTTCAAGTATCTCATGTTGGCATTTCCTAGCCTGTCTTTTGAAGAGATAAAATACCTTAATATGTACGTTTGGTAGCAGAACTTTACTACTTGTACACAATTTGACTTATAGTGCCAATATACAGCCTTTATATGAATTAGATAACTCTAAATAAAGAGTATTTTCAGGTATTTTTTTCTTTATTTTACCTTAAATGTACATTTTGTATGATTTGGGGACAAAGGGAGGGTGTCCTGTACCTTAAAAAGTTGACATGATAAGAGAAAAACTGGTTCATTTCCAGATTCAGATGCCAAAAGTTAGTTAAAAACAAGTGTCAGAGATCTAACTCATCAAAAATTATGTTCCCCAGTGTAACAGCAATCAAGTTAGGTAGTCAGTCACTCTAGACATTTTATTTATTTTATTTTTAGAGAAAGGGGAAAGGAGGGAGAAAGGAGGGGAGAGAAACATCAATTGGTTACCTTTTCCATGTGCCCCGACCTGGGACCAAACCTGCAACCCAGGCATGTGCCCTGACCAGGAAACGAACCAATGATCTTTCTCCCAACCAACTGAGCCACACCAGTCAGGGCTCAAATTAATTTTTTTAAAATTTCTTCACTTATTGATTTGAGAGAGAGAAAAAGAGAGAAACGTTGACTTTACTGCTCCGCCCATAAACTCATTCACTGGCTGCCTCCAGCATGTACCCCAACAGGGACTAAACCTGCCATCCTGGTGCATCAGGTGATGCCCCAACCAACTGAGCTACCTGCCCATGGCTCAAATTAATTTTTGTCTAAGGAGGGAGATAGGAGGATCAAGGTTAATTTGCTTCTATCTGCTTACGCTGATATTCCACAAAAACTAACTGACTGAATACATGGGAATCTACTTCTTCCATTCCTTTGTCCCATGGATCTAGCTTTCTTTCTACCCTTGCCCCAATACCACAAAGTCTAGAGGAAAATAAAGGGATCCAGCATCTCATAGTAATAGGACTTCCTACTATTCAAGGCTAATATTGCCAACATTTTGGTCTATTTTCTTTTGGAGACACACAGGCACATGTTTTTAACAGAATTCTTATGGTACTGTATATATAAATGTTTATCTTGATGTCTATTTTTTAACTTAACATGATAAGAGGCAAATTTTCCATGTCATTACATATCTTTTGAAAACATTTTTTTATGGCTGCATATGGTCTGTCATTTCTATTTAACATAATTTACTCAGCCATTTTGGCATGCATTCCAGTCCCACATTTTTGCTATTTATAAATAATGTTGCAATGAACATATTTGTGCATAAATATTCATACACATTTCTGACTTTTCCCCAAGAAGAAAAATGGCTGTGTCAAAGGGCATGAACTTTGCTTAGGCTCTCTATATATTCTGCCAAATTACTTTCTATATTGATTGCATAACAAACTACCCCCACTGACACTTCATATCAATGCTTATTTTTGTCAGAACTGAATTATTACCATCTTTAAATCTTTGCTAATTTTATAACTGAAATGGTTCTTTATTCATATCCTATTTTTTTAAACTTACTTTCCAGTGAAACAAATTTTTGCATATGTAGCTATTTGCATTTCTTCTTCTATGTCATCTTGCTTGTATCTTTAAACTAAGATGCTGCTATTAAAAGTTGGATGATTTGTTTTCTTAATGATTCCTATGTATAAGGCCACTTATAAATTAATTTTTTAATTTGATATTTATTGCACTTTTTCTATTACCACTTAGTCTTCTTATACCCCCTCCCCCCAGCAATCACCACTCTGTTGTCCAGGTCCACGAGTCTTTTTTCCTTTTTGCTCAATCCCTTCACTCCCTAACTCCCCCTCCCACTAGCTGTCACTGCTCTCCATCTAGGAGTCTGTCTCTGTTTTGCTTCTTCATTCAGTTTGTTCATTAGATTCCATATATGAGTCAAATCATGTGGTATCTGTCTTTCTCTGACTGGCTTATTTCACTTAACACAATGTTCTCCAGGTCCATCCATACTGTTGCAAAGGGTAAAATTTTCTTCTTGTTTATGGCCGAGTAGTATTCCATTGTGTAAATGTCCCATAGTTGTTTTATCCACTCATCTACCAATGGACGCTTGGGCTGCTTCCATATCTTAGCCACTGTAAATAATGCTGCAATGAACATAGGGGCGCTTATGTTCTTTCAAATTAGTGTTTTGGGTTCCTTCAGATATATTCCCAGAAATGAAATAGCTGGGTCAAAAAGCAGATCCATTTTTAATTTTTTGAGGTATTTCCATACTGCTTTCCACAGTGGCTGCACCAGTCTGCATTCCCACCAACAGTACAGTAGGGTTCCCATTTCTCCGCATCCTTGCCAGCACTTGTTTGTTGATTTATTGATGTTGGTCATTCTGACAGGTGGGAGGTGGTACCTCATTGTGGTTTTAATTCATATCTCTCTTATGATTATGATCTTGAGCATCCTTTCATATGTCTGTTGATCATCTGTATGTCCTCCTTGGAGAAGTGTCTGACCAGGTCTCTTGCATATTTTTTAATTGGGTTGCCTGTTTTGTGGTTTGTTTGTTGTCTTTTTTTAGTTTTTTTTTTTTCAGTGTTGAGTTTTGTAGATACTTTATATATTTTAGATATTAACCCCTTATCAGATGTACTGGCAAATATGTTTCCCATTCTGTGAGCTGTCTTTTTATTTTGTTGATGATGTCTTTTGTTGTGGAAAAACTTTTTAGTTTAATGTAGTAGATTTATTTTTTTCTTTTGTTTCCCTTGCCTGAGGAGATATATCTGATTAAAATTTTCTATGAGCAATGTCTGAGATTTTGCTGCCTATGGTTTCTTCTAGGATTTTTATTGTTTTGGGTCTAAAATTTAAGTCTTTGACCCATTTTGAATTTATTCTTGTGTGTGATACAAAAAGGTGGTCTAGTTTCATTTTTCTGCATTTATCTGTCCAATTTTCCCAACACACAGAGGAAGCACGCACATATAATGTTTAACCTATTGTATGTGCTTGCTTCCTCTGTCAGATATTAATTGACTATAAATGTGTGGGTTTATTTCTAGGCTATTTCTGTTCCATTGATTTATGTGTCTGTTTTTATGCCAGTACCAGTCTGTTCTGATTACTATGGACTTGTAGCATAGTTTGATATTAGGTAGCGTGGTTCCTCCAACTTTGTTCTTCTTTCTCAGGATTGTTATTGCTATGCAAGGCCTTTTATGGTTCCATATAAATTTTTGAAATATTTGTTCTAGTTCTGTGAAATATGTCACTGGAATCTTGCTAGGAATTGCATTGAATCTATAGATTGCTTTGAATAGTATGGACATTTATAAGTTAATTTTTAAAAACCCTCTGTCAGATAAGAAGTTCTGATATTGCATTACTAACTTTTATATATACATTTGTAATGGTCCTCTTCTCAGGGAGCTCCTAGTGAAACAGGACAGCAGATCCTGCCTGCAAATAACTGCAGTGCATACAAAGACTAATAAATACTCAAAGGGAATTCAAATGAACTGCTATGGGTATTCAGATAAAGAAGAGAACATTTCCAGCTAAGAGAAGCAAAGGATATTGCAAAAGAGATGGTGCTTTGTAGCGATGCCTGATGCGGAGTCATGACAGTGGGTCTCAAACTTTAAGTCTCATCAGAATCACTTCCAGGGTTTGTCAGAAGAGATGGCTGTTCTGAGGTGGGGCCTGACATTTTGCATTTCTAACATATTCCCAGCCAAGTCAATGTTTCTGGCCCTCACTTTAAGAGCCACTGAACTAAGTAAACTTGGGGAGAAAGCATAGGGAATGAAAGGGAAAAAGAAACTCAAAACAGGAAAACAGTCTGAATGAAAATTTGAGTCTCTTACCCAGGAGTTGCAGTCCCATTGGATCCTGAGATAACTGAAAAAGAAAGAAAGAAGGAATGGAAGGGAGGGAGAGAGAGAGGGAGAAAGGAAGGAAGGAAGGAAGGAAGGAAGGAAGGAAGGAAGGAAGGAAGGAAGGAAGAAATTTGGAAAATTCCCCCCTTCCTATGTTGTAAGAATTCAGAGAGAGAGCAGTGGAATTCCTCAAATTTCTCTTCAAGTTTATCCCAGGTTTATATGCAACATATATCTAATTGCAGCCAAAACAGAAAAATAATGGTGTGTCCCAACCTCTTTAATTTTAGTCCACATTCAAGTTCACGCTATACTAACATTTTTCAATCCAACTACTTTTTAGGTTTTACTTAGATTTAATTTTAAATGAATATTATTTTTAAAAGAACTAATGTAAATACACAGCTGGTGTTATTTGCCCTAAGTTAAAACGCACATGTGAAAATACTGTGAAAACAAAATCTTGTTGTTAAATTTTAATGAGATATTGCCAGAGACAGGTTCTGAGCCTGAAGTCTAATCAATCTTTGTTAAAAGGGGCCATTAGTAGAAATCAGAAAGGGGTGGAATTGTTTGATAAAATACAGGATACTCAGTTAAATATGAATTTTAAATGAACAAATATATTTGTAGTATGTCTCATTTGGGCATAATTCAAATTTAACTGGCTATCTTATATTTTTATTTGCTAAAATTGACAACCCTAGAAAGGGATTGACAGTTTATACCAGCATCCCACTGGCCTTTTCTCTTAGACACTTTCAAAAATATTAAAAGAAAATTGAAGAGGAAATACCTGTCCTATGATGTGTCCTGGTATTATTCCATGCCTTGTCTCTGTGCCAACTAAACTAAGGTATTAAAGTAGAAAGATCCCTCCAGAGATAAGGGACTCTGACTTTGTAAAACATGACCTTAAAACATGGCTGGAAAACAGAATGAGAAGAAGCTTTCAGACCATCATGGGCTCTCTGTAACCAAGATCGGCATTTGTGCTTTTGAAGGCACCGATTGATCTAACTTTTGCATACCAGGAGAGAATCTAAATCCCGTGGGCATCATAAAGGGGGCTTCAGGCAAGAAGAAAATGGGCGATGAGTAGGCAAGTCCTCGAGCAATTAGGCCGACTAATGGGGAAAGTTTACACACAAATGGCTGGGCTTTCAAACCAGCTTTCTTTAAGAAAACCATCAAATCCCTAGATGTCAATTGAGGTTAATAAAAAATTCTAAAGTGTTTCTGCTTGCCTGCAAAATTTACTCCTTCCTGGGTTAAAATTAATTCCCTGTAATCTTAATGCCTGCTAATGAATACTTTCTCATAAACGATATGCAATCGGAGAGATTCATAAGATTAAGTTCTGTTGCGCACCATGTTGTTAGGTGTGATGGTCAGATACTAAGATCTCTCAGATTCAGGTGTGTGTCCCCCCACAAAATGGGACTGAAGAGAGGCATTGGATGATAGGAGTGAAGGTGTATCCAATCTCTAAGCACCCAGACTGTTGACTCTTCCTACAGGCAACGATCTAACTATGAATCTCCTTATCTCCCCCCACCCCCACCCCCCAGATTATAACACCAGTCAGCCTTACCCAGAGATCTGGATGAGTCTGAACAGGTCTTACCACGAGGAACCATATGGGGGGGTCACAGCTGCAGATGGTTAGCAACTACTTTTAGTTGAATGCTGAGGGTCACTTTAATGGGACAGAATGACCCCAATTTAAGAAATGTAAGAAAATAAGAAAATGGTTCTTGGTAAGAGCAATGTAGCGTGCCAGAGGATTTACATAAACCAGCCTCATTCCCACTTTACAGGTGGTAAAACTAAGGCAAGGAAGACTTAAGTGGCTTACCAGGTCTACTGTCTCCAAGTCCTGCGCCACAGTAAATGGGAGAGACAGGAAAGAAAATATCTAACCCCAAGTCATCTTCACATCCGGACTTCCTGGCCACCCTCTCCTCACGGTGGAGGTGAAAGACTGTTGAAGAAACCGCTGCTTCAGTTACCCACTTGCTTTGTTCCCAAGGCAGAGGCACCAAGCAATCTTCCAATTACAATTTGGCTTCTTCTGCAGCCATTCAACGGCTGGAAATTGGGCCAGTTGTACCAACACGAACCTTTCCATCTGCAAGGCAATGATAATTCTGGGCTGGCAAAGATGAGGACTAGACCTTGAATCATGATGATTTGACCAAGGTGTTGCCAATGGGTGGCTTGCGATCCAGTTTCTCCTTGCTCTTGCCAGTCTTGTGAACAAGCAGGAGCTCCTACTTTCCTGCCCTCCCATTCTGTCTTCTCTTCCTCTCTCTGTGCAGATCTGGAAGCCCAGTGGATGGATTTGTGAGTGGGAAAGAGCATTCTTTTGTGCCCCGCAGACCCAAGTGCACCTTTGTCCTCAGTGTTATCAATTTCCAGGAAGGCAATCAATTTGGAATGGCCTTCGAAGTGCTCCTTACCCCTTCCTTTCAGACTCTGAAATACGACATCCCTGTGGGTACCAGAGAGGGCAAAGGCCATGAATATTCTGTGTCTTCCTAAAGCCTTTATCCAGAGAGGTCAGGGACACCGCTTTCCTTTTCAAAATTCAAGGCAGGTGTCCAAAATGTTTATCCATGTGAATATTTGAAGCCACAAAATCAAGACTATTTAACTAGTTAGCACTTCACAATTATTTATTTATTCCATTGCTCAATAAGTAGTTGTCCCATTACTTTATTAAAAAGTTGAAGTTGAATTAAGAATATCAAAATATACCTCAAATTGATGGAAGGTAGGATTCATGGTTTAAAATTTTCTTTCTTACTTCAGCTTATATGTATTATTTAAATTGTCTTCAATCACCAAGTATTGCCTTATAGTATTCTAAAGGACTTTAAAACATAAAAATGAAAAGAAGCCCCAGGCAGCTTCTTCCATTACATCTGGGCAACTGTTGACATTCTAGGATCAAAAATTGAAACCAATATGTCTACTTAGTCCAGCGGGAGACAAGGCAGCCTTCATTCTGACGGACAGACAGGAAAGGGGAGTTTACTCTTGGTCTGAGCAGACCACTCTGAGATCAAATTGATCCCCAGCTGGCTCGGCATTGAAATTGCCACTGTCGAAGGGCAAGTGTGTCAACCTCAAGGTCAGACCAGGTGGTGACAAATAAGTGAGTTCCTCTGGGAATATAGAACCAATACATGACCCTCCTCCCAGCCCAGGGGGCCCAGCTAGCCTCTCTGCAGGGCCCAGAGATCCCTACCTTGTGTCAATCACCTCTCCCTCCCTCTCCGCCCCCACCCTCCACCCTCCCCCTGTCTTCCTCTCTGGATCTTTGTGGGACACCAGCCAGGGGAAAAATCCCTGATTGGGTTTAGGGCTTATGTATGGACTAACCTTGAGGACAGTCAGGCTCCAAGTTTGGGGGGATATTCTTTTGATAAACTAAAAAAAAAAAAAAAAAAAAAAAATCCACTTTTGGGTTGAAATAATAACAACAACACATATTTTCCTCCTTGGTCAGGAATTTTGCTAGGAGGGTTGTGTATGCTAGTTTATTAAGTCTTTGCGATGATCCCTTGAGCTAATACTGCAGTGGACATTTTACAGGAGCAGCACGGTCTTGCCAGGTTTCAGAGACAGAACTTGACAGAGTGGGAGTTACCTTAGCCGGGACGCCACTCTGTCCCTCCTGGTCTCAAGCTGTCTGATCCTGAGGCTTCCACCCCCTGTGGGCATGAGCAGCAGCAGTTCAGCATACAAAACGGTGACATCCTTGCTTTTCTACTTCTGTTTCAGCTCTTTATTTCCTTCTAGCATTTTCTTTCACTTCCTGTGTGATCTTGGGCAAGTGTCTTTGAGTTTTACTTTCCTCAGCAATGAACCACAATCATTATCCACATCAGAGGATTTTAAAAAGGGAATGGCTATGCCCAGGTGTGAGCGGCAGCTTTACCTCCGTGTCTGGCCCCTGGGGCCAGCCTGGCCACACTGGAATCCCAGCTTCCTGACTTCGGGCTTCGGGCGAGTGACTTAAGTCTGCTCCTCAGTGCAGAATCAGAATATGTAAGTCATAGAGCTGTTGTATGTTTAAGTTAATATGTGAAAAGGGGCTGGAAACAGCACCGTTCTGTTCTTCCTTTCTTAAACTGTTATGATTTGTTCTAAGTAAAGTCAACTTAATAGAATAAACAACACATTATAATGATGCTCAGCAATGTGTCGTGATATCCCTAAGTTTTTTGTTTTGTTTGTTCTGTGTTTTTTGTTGTTGTTGTTGTTTTTGTTTTTTTGTACAATTAGACCACACGTCACAGGCTGGGTGTCGATCTGTGTAAGTCCACACTACTCATAACAGAGCACAGCTTCAGGAGGACGCTGCAACAGCAGCTCCAGACCGGTATTTCGGTGTCTTGCAGGAACCACTCCGGCTCTTTCCGAGCCTCCCAGGGAAGCTCGCAGCCCTGCGGGCAGACGCAGCCGTAACCAAGGCAGTAGGAGATGCCCGTTTAACTCAGGGGAGGTACAGCCAGGGGTTCACCTGGCAGCCTGAGCTCCTCAGGGAGTCCCTTTCTCCCCTCCCCCTGCTCCTACCAAGGGCACAGTCAAAGAGACTTAACACAAAAAAGCAATTTACTTAGCCAGTCATTTTCTCAGTTTGCTCAGCAATTATCTCAGCTATTTGTGTTTAAATGAGAGTTTTCTCCGTCCCTGCCCAGTGCCTTTCTGCTTCATAGGATAGGGACGCCTCCTTGGCATTTTCCCTCCCATTGCCTCACCTTCACAAGCACAGAGGCTGGGGGGGTTGGGGGTGTGTGCAGGGGTGCAGCAGGGAGAGTGGCTCACAGAGGGCATAAGTTGCAGGTCCAGAGAGTTTCTCGAAGGCTTTCAGGCAGTGATTAAAATGTAGTCTGAGCCACAGAATCTCCCGGACGGCTGGCAGCTTCATAAGCATGGATACTTGGGGTTCTGCGCCTAGAGGTCCCGACTCAGCAGGTTTGGGGTAGAGGCAGCTGGAGTGATTTTGTTTGTTTGTTTTTTAATTTTATTTGTTTATTTTTAGAGAGAGAGGAAGGGAAGAAGAAAGAGAGGGAGAGAAACACTGATGTGCAAGAGAAACATCAATTGGTTGCCTCTCGCATACCCCCAGCCCAGGACCTGGCCTACAGCCCAGGCATGTGCCCTGACTGGGAATCCAATCAGAGACCCTTCAGTTTGAGGGATGACACACAACCCACTGACCCATACCAGCCAGGGCTCGAGTGATGGTAAATTCTACAACCATTTCCCTTGCAGGGGGGACCATACCCTGATTTGTGGCCTTTGCCAGCTTCCTGGTGTCAATTTTCTCACGGCAGCCAGTTTTAGCTACCAGTGTGTGATCACAGAACAGAGTCGGGAAGAGATGTGCCCAATCAACTCTTGTGAGCTGGTTGGTGAGAGCCAGTTCCAGGACACCACTGGGTCAGGGCCAATAATCTGCATGTTTATTAGGTTTTCCTGGCTGATTCTGACACAGTGGACACTATAGTAGGCTTTCAGGAGGAGCAGAAGTAGCTAGAAAAGCACTACAATTCTGAGCCTAGAGCCAAGATTAATTTGAGGTTTTTTTGGAGGCAACATTTCAGTCTACAAATATTCATGTACCACCATCACCATTTCTGGCATATACGTGCACACTCCGTTACATTGTTTACTTATTTTTAACCTACTCAACACTTTATTCTTTTAATAGTATTATATTTAAAAAGTTTAATCATCACTTTAAGTGTAAAACTATTACTATTGGCTATAAATAAAAAGGAAAGGTGAGTAAAATATAATAAAAGCCATACTGTTCAATTCTAGTTTTAGAATATCTATTTAGAATTTGGAACCTAAGGTCTGCTTTCACTTTGTTAACAAGCCTTAGAGAGGCACTGAAATCCTATTAGCACCAAATGGTGACATTCTCCTCCAGATAATTGGGATCAAAAAGTAGTTGAAAAGGGAATAACTTCCTCTCCATGAGAAACAGTTATATAAAGCAAGGTATTAGCACAACTTAGAAACATTTTCCACACCAAATAACAATGAACTTCAGCTCACTGAGCCTCCTAGAAAATGGGGGTAATAAAGGCTTATAGTGGTGGTGGTGGTGATGATGACTGTAATAATGGTAATGGTGATGGCGATAATGGTAATGATGGTGATGATAGTGATGACAGTAATGGTGACGGTGGTGATGATAGTGATAATGGTGATGATGGTGACGGTGATGAAGAATAGCTATTCATTACTGACCTCTTAATATACAATGAACATTAGGCCAAGCACCCCAGTTGCATCACCTCTAATTGCAGGGGAAGAAACTGAGGTTTAAAGAAATTAGTCTACTTGGCCTCAATCCCCTATGGATCATGGAGTAATGATTTGATCCAAAATCAGGCAGGCTTTAGAGTCCATATTAATAATAGTTATATCAAGTTTTGCAGTTGCTCTCCTTTCCTTTTCCCATGGCTTCGTGGAAGGATTAAGTAGTATTATGTATGCAAATCACCTGACCCATACCTAGCCCACAGTAGACTCACATGAGATGCCAGCATCCTATATCACATGATGATGAGCTTGTTACATGTTCAAACTCTCTGCATTGCCTGGATAGAGCCCCTAACTGATTCTTTCCTGAGTTACTCCCAAAGCAGAGGCCTCTTGAGCCCCCAAACAAATCAAACCTCCTCTGTGACATGCCACGTGCTATATATTAAGGTCTTATCATGACTCACGTACTCCTTAATCCTCTGCTCCCCAATCTAAGGCCTCACTAAATGGAGAAACATTAACTTGGTTCCAGCTGATAATATGTTGTTTTCCTTCTCACTGACCTCAAGATAACAAGCTTGAACTTTTATAAGGCATTTCTTCAGAGCCTGCCAGAGGTAGTTCTATGAAAAGGGCGAATGAAAAGTCATTGGCATCACATTCTGAAATTAGAAAAGGAGACAGAGCATACCTAAGGACATGTTGGGTGTTTCAACAACTCATTTTACAACAGGAAAGCAAAATGGAAAGAGTGTGCCAAACCCCATAGACCCTCCACCTTCAACTAAAAGTACTGACAGTGGATGTCTGCCTCACACTCCTGATCATGAGACCAGCATGGACCTCTCAAAGCTGTAGCTGAGGCTGAATGGTGAGACGATGCACTGCCAGCTTCTGAAGTCATGAAAGCGATTACCAGTGATAAGACACTCAGCCTTGATGGGCCTGTCTGCATCTCTACAATGGGAGAGCAAAACATGTTTTCCTGCATCTCGAATTAGTCTAAGGATGGTACTATTAACAATTATGATATTAATCATAATCATCACAGCTTTTGAAATTATTAAATGAAATATATCTCAAAATAGCTTTATAATTTGTAAATAACTCTATAAATGTTGGTTATTAATGGCACCCGCCCTAGGGGGAGCTGTTAATTAAGAGGCTGAAATGAGTGGTGGTTATTCATCCACATCTGATACATAAAAGGTCAAGGGTTCTAAGAGGCCTGGGCTGAAGCTACAAGGCTTTTATGTGGCTGGCCTTGGATGTCCCTGAACATCATTTTTGTTGCCTTGTTAAGCGAGTACTAAGACCACTCAGATTTAATGAGAAGAAAATAAGATTCCAGCTTTAAACTCCCCAATCAAACACATCCAAATGGCCTTAGGAAAATGGTCACCAAATCAAAGGAGTAAAGGACATGACCCTGAAGTCCTGTGAACCAGATTCCTATGTGTGTTTTAAAAGTTTCTAATCAGCCTATAAAAGCTTGGTCAGTTGCTTTGCATGAAAGGATGACTGAAAGGTTTATTCAAAAGTTTCCAAAGAATTAAACCCCAGAGACAGGAAGGCCCCAGACACCCTGGGTTATTTAGAGGCAGGGTTTCAGCCCAAACAACCTCGGTTGGAGGAAAAGGGGATGGTTCTGATGACAACCTGCCCAGTACCCACCCATCAAGCAAGTGACAGAAAGTGGACTTTTCAGGGGCCATTAGCATGCAACCAACCAGAGGTTCCGGCCACAATGTGGGCCTTGAATACAAAGCACATTTTCATGCTGCTCTGGAACCTTATGAACTCAGGATTAAGCCACATGGCTAAGCATGGCAGAGCTCTGAGTGACAGCTTTGAAATACAGTCTGAGGAAGTTAAACATAGAGGCACCGTGTTCAGAGTCCCCAGCAGTACCGAGCATGGCAAATTAGATACCTGCGGTCCTGCAGACTCTCTGCAGCCTCAGTGGTGAGAGGCCCACTCACCATGCCCGGCAACTTTCTGTTGCGTGTGTTCCAACCCTAGAAGTATTTACTGTTGGGTAAACACCCACCACTGACAACACGCCACAGCCAGGGCCTTGCCCTCTCTCAGCAGCGCAGGAAGGAGGAGCACTCTAGGAGCCACAAGCTGTCCCTGTTGGTGGACTGGGCACGGTGCCCTCTATGGCGTATGATGTCCGTCCTCAGAGCCCAGGAGACCCGCGCTCACCCCAGCACCCTGGCAGTGAAAGGAATGGGTGCTAGGCCAGCAGACAAGCCGGACAGAAGGGGGAAGGGCCGATGAGCCATGCCCTGGAAACCTAAAGTCAGATTTGAGGTGACACGTGGGCCACAGGGAAAGCTCCAGGCCTCGGCAGAGACAGCGGCACCATGCTGACAGGTTGAAAGACTGAACAATATTGACACTTGGTGAATCTCCGCTTCCCCCTTGACCTGCACACCCTGCCCTCCCTCCCTCCTCACAGGCCTGTTCCTCCCACTTCCAGAGGCTTCAAGGGAAATGAACAACCTCCACAAAACACAAGACCACAGTGTGCGGCCCCACCCTGGTACCCGATGGCATCAAATGACAGGACAAGGAAAAGGTTTTTTTTCACCCTGGATCTTAATTGTGCCCAGTGTTTTCCACCACTGATCACTGAAGGAAAAAATTGAATCCAATAATTCAATGTTCAACCCAGTGAGGTTTTCTTATCTTATTCTTTCTCTTTTTCTTTTTTCTTTATCTTTCTTTTTTCTTCCCTTTTCTCCTTGTTTCTTTTTTTTCCCCTCTCTCCCTCCATCCGTCCCCCTCCCCTCCTTCAGTTCTCATTATGGTCTCTGACTTAGGCACGCAGATTTCTCAATAGCCCTTCTCAGCCATTAACTCAGTCCTGTACCCAAGAATAAGTACTGTGATGCTGCAACAAAGCCCGGAGGTGAGGCAGCTGCAGCCCGGGACCCATGCCTTGTACTCTCCTCCTGGAACCATGGCTTTAGCCAGATATGAGGGAAAGAAGGGGTTTCTCAGGGAAGGCAAGAACCTAACAACAGACACTGCGGGCGGAAGGGGACAGCAACACCCTGAAAAAGCCAGGCACCCAAAAAGTGAATTTTTCTCCACGTAAATTGGAGGCAGTTTTGTGTGGCTTCATAAATATGACAGAAAAGTGTATTCTCCGGATTCATGTGGGACTGTGTTCAAATCCTGTGACCTGTCACTTACAAGGATAAACCTAAGCCAGCTACTTAACCTGTAAGATGGGGATCATAGTAATTATGAACTAGCATGTGGAGAAAGGCCCTAACATTGTGTTTGACATACACTTGGGGCCCAATAAACAGTGGTTTCTGTGACAAGTAATTTACACCCAAAGGGGTACCACCGTATAATCTACACCAACCAACCTCTTCAAAAATGTTACGTCCAGGCAGCAAGTGCCCAGTTTCTATCCCTACATCTTCATTTATTCACTCACTTAACTCTCCCTTCCTTCCTTTGTGCCTTCCTCCATTGGTCAGCATTTATTGAATGCCTACTCTGTGCCAAGTCTTACTAAGCAAGGCTAATAGAGGTATCAATAAGAACAAATGCTTGTTTTGTTCTTCTCGGGGAATCTGGACCTTCCGAAACGAGGAGCTGAAACGTAAATTTTCCTATGACCTCATGCCTCCTTTATTATCATTGGCAGCACCGGCCCTGTTTTAATCATTAACCTAACAGAGCTCTACAGTGCTTCACAGCCCATAATCTACTTTCCCATTTCATAAAGGCACAGAGAGCCAGAGATTAAAGGGCCAACAAAGGGTGTGTCACAAAGCTCATCTTGCTTTGTTTCTGACCAGTGACCTGATCCAGGAGCAGGACGGTAGGGGCCCCAAGGGGAGTACGTAGAGGCATTCTCGCTGCTGGGAGCAGGGTGGAGCTGGTGCGTTTTTCTGAGGCCATTTTGAACAGCAGGTTTCACACTACGCAGCCTCTCCCAGCCCAGCCGCTGACTCGGCCATGCGGGCTGTGCACTGCGCGACTTCGGGGCCCCTTACGTAGATAGCAATGTAAATGACCGCCCTTGTCATGCGCAGTGCACAGCCCGCACACCTGTACACGGCAGCCGTGCCCCCCTTGTGCTTGGTGGATACGAGCACAGCTCGTTGGGCTCTAAAACTTAGTAAATGGACTTCCGAGCCGTACTGCCTCTCACTGAACAGAATTAATGTCAGACGCTGCTTGGCCTTGTAATTCCTTTTTCCATAAGTACAATTAGACAAGGGTAAGCGCAGTCCAAAGATATAAAGAATTATTCCAGGGCCTGCATTGTGGGATATTTTGTCTGAAATATTAAAATAACTATCAGTTAACCCACCTCTCCATGACTCAGACTCCTCATCTGTGGAGAGCTAAGTTCTGAAGGCTTCTCGGGGGGACAGTGGGCCTATGGCACGCTCCACTCACACTGTGCCTAGAGCAGGGTGGGCACGCCGGACTGGCTCTTGAAGCCTCAGCTACGGGGTGGCCAGTCAAGACGAAGAAAGAAGCTTCTCTTGGGATGGAAACCTGATCCCACCCCTCTGAGCTGTGTAACCTGTAGGTCCTGGGTCTGCTCCTCTGCGAAATGTTTCTCGTTACCCTTCTGCAAAGGATTTTGGGGAGGCCTGCATATATGCAACTCTGGGACAGAGGGTACTGCTTTAAATCCTAGTTTCTTCTTATTCTTCCCCTCCTGACAAAAGTTAGGAAGTAATGTAGTTGTCTTGAGTCATGTTCAAAGCTGATGTCAGGTTAACCAACATTTTCTGAAGCTCTGCTGTGTTCTAATTTTTTTTTTTTTTAATGGGCGCTGTAGATGGAAAAAGTTTTTTGGTTTAGACCTGAACCTTGTCAAATCATCTGGTGAAAAACCCCATTTTCTCTTTCTTCTTTTTCAATTCATTATATTTCCAATGAGTAAAAATTAACTACTAAGATATATGTCTAAAACAATGAAATGCAAACCATAGGGTCAAATTTTTATTACTATTAGATTCCACAGACTTAAAATGACGGTCTCCAATTGCTATAAAAGTTTTTAAATGCCCAGTAGCAGTTTCTGTGCTTTTCTCACCATTGATGGCAACTAGCAGTTTGCAGACAACAGACCACACTTTTAGTAAAGTGGGAGCTGAAGCAAGCAGTTGGCAAGTGTGTGTTTGCTGTGTATGCAGTGTGAGTGAGTGGACCTTACTATTTCAGTCTGAGCCCAATGCACATTTTAATTTTTCCATCAGTTCTTGCTTCCTCTCCCAGGTTCTAAGACCCTTGGCAGAAACTGTAGACACATCCTGGGCTGAGGATAAACTCTTAATCAGTAGCCACCAGTAAACACACTAAATGTGTGGGTGTAATGTGGGAATTTGAAAAAATAACTCCTCCCCGCACCTTCTCCTCCTCCTTCCCCTATCACAGGCTTTCCTCCCCATAGCTGCTGCATATTGAATCCTTCAAAATGATCAAATACCCACCCCCACATTGCACAGAGGCAGACCTTGAAGATATTGCATATTTGGTTCCAGACCCCACAGTAAGTCAAGTATCAAAATGAAGTGAGTTGTAATATTTTAGCTCATGGAGGGTCTTGCCTTCAATTTATTTTTTAAAAATGCAATATCTGTGAAGAACAATAAAGCAATGCACAATAAGATGAGGTATGTCTGTACCTCCAATCACACACATATTCAGTGCAGAGTGAGACTCTGCTATTCCTAAAAGTTCAAGTTTGCCAATAGGGAGGAGTTGAGGTTAGGGGAGAGTTCAGAGCAAAAGCTGTCTCATGAACACTAGACCCTTCACTCTCAGTCAGGAGTGCTTAAAAAATAATAACTGTACTCTTCTAAGATGATAAAAAAAAAAAAAACTACCTCTTTCTGAAAGGAAGCCAGTCACTGCTTTTAATAAACTCTTTGGCTACCAAGATGAAACAGGCAGACATCAACAACAAAGAAGATATTATTAACATAATTTTATGTAATTGGATAGAGGGGTAATATTTATTTTAATATTACAGAGGAAATTTCCCACAATGCAGACCTCAGATTAATTCTTTATATCTTTGGACTGCACTTATCAAATAAAATTGTACTTATGGAAAAAAGCAAACACATAAATCTTGCCCCATTGTCAGCTGGCAACTCTCAGCAAGGGCTAATTGTATTATATATCTTCTGCAGCCATGCCTGGTGGTTGCCAGGCCCAAATGCATTATTATTTATTACATGAACAAATCCAATCTTCTTCTTGGAATTTGAGTTTGGAATTCCATGAAGGAGTAAAATGTGCCCCTCTTCTATTCAGGAGGGAAGAGTACGGCCCCAATGAGTGTAACATGTTGTAGAATTCTTCCAAGAAGATAAAAATCTAAGTTTCCCTTGAAAGACATCATCAAATCAAGCCTACAAGATGTGGCCTCTGAAGGTCATTAGGATGGAGGCAAAGCTCTTCCAATCCTCCTCTTGGAATTGTTCCTTTCTCCCAGGAGGAAGATTTGCTCTGGATTTGCCAGAACCTGAACCAGTATTTGATGTTGTGCTACCGTATGTTGGTGGTCGGGGTCACTGTGTATTCGCCTGCCCCAGTACATGCAGCTCACTTTCATTCTTACTCTGCCTCTCCCTCTCTCCTCTGTTCCTGCAGGCAGGACAGGCTCACTCCCTGCTGGAGGCTGACTGGTGGCCATCTTGCCTTTTCTTGTGCATTTGTCAACCAGACCCGGGACTACTGCTCAGTTGCAGGCTGGATTAAGCAGTTCTTTCTGCTGTTAACATTCTCCCAGGCCTCATGGCTGTGTAATATTGGTCTGGAACATGTGTTAAGCCTAACCATGTCAGTAAAATGGATTTCTGCATGTTCCACCTTACCACTTTTCTCTGCATTGAGGTTAGGGCACAAATGCCAGTTACTGTAATTCGGGGTTTCTTTGTCACAATCCTTTGTATATCTATCTCCCTTAGAAAATTCACCGGGAGTATATGTGAGCAAATGAAGCAGAATTGGTCAACCCTAGATTCTTGCCAAAAGAACATTTCGCAACAATAAAAACACTAACAATATAAACACCAAAAAAAACAAACGAATGAACCTAACCATTTACTAACAATAAAAACACTAACAGAGAGTTACTCCTGTGCTTTGGTTCAGCGAAATGCGATTTGAACAGCTGTTAGGCACCAGACGCTAGGTTAGAGAGTTTTCACAGACTGTATTCTGTAACCATCACAGCCACTCTGCGATGCGTGAACTTCGTCTACCCCTTCTTAATATGGGGAAGATGAGACTCAGAAACTCTGACTGCTGCTCACAGTGCTAGAACTTGAAACCTGACTTCCCAATTTCATTGCCAAGACTCTCCCCATTTCCTGGAAAGAGAGACCCTGAGTAGGACAGGCAGTGAATCTAGACCAGTGCGGGGTTTTGTTTTGTTTTTTCCAAAATAAAATTTTTATTCATTCCTCCACACCAAATTAACACCTGGAGAACTGGATGAACCACTCCCCCTCCCCAACACACACACAGACCTTCCAAAAAAGCAAACACGATCCTGCCCAGAATCCTATTCAGTAAGTAGGAATTCTACAAAGGAACATTCTGCTGGAGGAGAATCATTTCCTATCTTTCCTTCATTAACCCAATTAAAATCTCATCACACACAAAAGGAAATCAAAGGCAGAGTCAGAAAGAGAGATCGTGACTTATGCCTCCAGGATCAAGAGCCAGATGGTGAGTTCTCTCCACCCACCTGTCTGTCCGTTCTGAGGCCCGTTGGCCACACCGGCCACACTTCTCAGAGGATGCGTAAATTATCTTCTCTAATCCTAGCAAAATGGCTAGGGGCTTCTGTAGAAAACAAATTTATAACTAGATTGAAATTGTGTCTCGAATGGTTCGTTTCCAGTAGGCAACAGAAGTCCAACTCAAGATTTGGGACAAAAGTCCAGGAGAATAAAACAAAAACATTTTTCTCTTGGTTTACTAGAGTCAAATCCCTGGACACAGCACACCCATCGAGAGACAATGGGACAACCTTTGGGTAAAATTCACAGGTCATTTCTGCAAAGTTTTGGGGAATTCTGGAAGAAACAACAACCAAAGGAAAATTCTTGATTACGTAAGTAAAGTAGGACATAGGACACCATACCAAACCTAAAGTGATACAACCTCCAACGATCCTCAGGGCCACAAAATTCAGAGAGCTTCTCAGATAAGCCATGACTAATTGCCGCAAACCTGAAAAGTACCTTGGACCTTGTTCCCTTCCATTCATAAAAATGTTCCTATCAGTGAATGAGCTCACCACCCAATGTACTTGTAAATTCTCTGGCTCTTTAAGCTAAATCATTGTGAACTCACCTCTCTGCTTTGAACCCTCAGAAATATTAACATGTTTTCCCAGGCCCGGGGAGGTACATAGGTGTCCCTGACACTCCCAGAATAAGGACAATGCGAACTCCCATTTATGTGCCAACAACACTTGCTGGATTGATGATGGGCAAAGAGAATCGGTCAGAATTCTATATAGAGAATCAAGACAAGCTTCATTATTTGTGTGACCCAGTGCAAAATCAAAATGTGGAAACTCTTGTTCAAATATTATTATTAATTTTTAAGGTGGCAATAGCAGACCATTTAACCAAGTGGGAATCCCTTCTGAGTATGAGGACCTGTGTAACTGCTCAAGTCACAGGCCCTACTGAGGATCATCCATCAATCATTGTCACAGATTTCTGAGAATGAGCTGAAGAGTAGACATTCGAGAGAATATATGTTCTTTATCTTCAGCTTGCTTTTGAGGGTCCTTCCTGATGTGGAAAAGCTACTATGACAGTCTTTGTCCCTCCAACCTAAGAAACGATCCCAAGCAGGTCTCTGTATACCCCACATCTTGGCCCAGGGGTGAGGGAGGGGTTTTCTTCCTTTCTGAGATTTTTAGGAAGAAAGGAGTGATGAGTGTAAGACAACTGATACAACAAAAGGAAGAGAGTGTATCAGTGAGGCTTACTTACATGGAGTTGGCCTGACCTCCTTCAGCCCAGCAGGGTAAGCAAGCAGTGAGCAGGCAGACAGAACCTAATCACTGCACTCTCCCAGGACATGCAAGGGAGAGGAGCCACACAAAGAGAATGACTTTGAAAAAGAGGACAAGCCACAGAATTAAACTATCTAGGGCAGCCACAAGTCAAACCAAGATGCTACCCATAGCACAGATGTAGTGCTATCTAACCAGCATAGAAAGCTACAGCAGGGATCAAACTCTTAAGGTAAAAAAAAAAAAAGTATGAGAAAAATTCTAAGACTGAGACCCTTAAATCTGCTTTTCCCCTGTAAATTTGGAAAAAATAACCATTGTTGGTTTGTTTTACTTCACTGGCAGATGGATGCCAAGGCTAAAAGATCAAGTGCTTTATCCTATTTCTACTTTTACTGTGCATATTTTACATAAGTGCATGGTAGACTTTTATTTAATTAAAATAGTCATTAGAAAGAGAATTCAATAACTATTTCTGAACCTTTAGCACCCTGACAAACAGAACCAGAATATATAGATATGGACACATCAAAGATTAAAAAAATAAATACCCAGAACAGACAAGTCACAAACATAAGAGGAAATACTAAAATATTAGGGGAATAAAAAATGGGAGATCAAAACAAATAAGCCAATAATTGAGTCAAAGCCCTTCTTTCTTCTTTAGGTGCCACATGATAATGGCAATATTTTTCCATTGGGTTTTCTCAACTATCCCCTTAACTTGGGCTCTAAACTCAGATGTGCTGAGATATTACTATCTTTTCTCTCAAGAGAGACTGAACTAAGGTATCATCCATTCAATTTCAAGCAGACACTGAATACGATCGCCTCTGCAGTTGCTTGGGAATAACGTCTCACCCCTTGATATTGTATCGCAGGAAATTCTTCCCCCAAAAAACACTGTATACTTTGACATTGAACCAAATCAAGTAACGTTAATTGCACATAAAACCCTTCTTTGCTGAATTGCAATGAGCCATTTAAACCTATGGACCAATCCAAGCAAGAGTTACGAGAGGAGAAGCAGAGTTGGCGATTCTCAAACATTAAGATACTTAGCTGCCTACAACCCTGGCTCCTGCGAGGTCAGAGAAAGCTGTGTTGCAGAAAAAGAACGTGAGTCCAAATTAGCAATTTGGCAGCATTCTTCAAAGAGAAAAATGTAACCTCAGGACTTTCCCAGTGCGCTCAGTTCAGTCTGCCAGGACGCGCCGGTGGAGTGCCGTCTTGTCTGTACCCGGGGCAGAGGAGGTCGCTCCCCACAGCATCCCCTTTCCTTCGCATGTATGTAAAACTTAAGCAACTTTTTTTCCATCTTCCTTTTTTTTGGGGGGGGGGTACATCTTTCTCTAGCTAATTGCTGATTTTCTCTTAGCCCAAGGCTATGACACTTTCTGTCACATCGCTTTCCTCTCCAGCAGCCCCTCATCACAAAAATCCCCTCTCCGTACTGTCTTCTCCAAGATGTGGGGGAATCGTAGAAACCCACCTCTTCCTCCTGCCCCCATGAGAGTAGGATCCTTGGAAACCGGTGACCTACAACCACTGCTTTACTTGATTTATCTCCCAGAGGGACGGGCTTTCTGTCCCAGGAGGGAATGTATGGGCCACGTCCGTCGTATTCATCTTTCTATTTTCAGGACTGGGCTCCTCATATAGCTATATTAGCTTCTCAATAAAAGTTTAATGAATGAGCAATAAGTGGTGAGGTGCTGTCACTTACTATTTATTTCTTCCAAAAAATGTCTTCTCAAGCAGAGTGGATTCCAAAGAAATCACACATGGCCACCAGCGTCCCCTTACACACAGACGTTAACCATGTATTTTCTGCTTGTCCAGATAGTGATTTTCATTTTGGTTCTGTATACCCCAAAGTGCTAACGCGAAATGCAGGTCCACAGAATCCAGGACACAGGAACCCAGTCACTGGGGTCCTTTGTCTCACAAACAGCTTCTTCAGGAAGAGCCCATCTGGACATGAACAGCCTGTCGTAAAATGCGGAGAGACTGCTGAGCGGTGTCTTGCCCTCATTGCTGTCCTCCATTAGGAAGTTTCGAACACTGGGTATGAAAATTCATATTTTCCACAACTGTTGTCAATTTCTAATCCTATTTTAATTATTCTGATTATTTATACATTTTTTGGAATGATTTTAGAGAGGGGGCAGAGAGAGAGAGAGAGAAACATTGATTTGTTGTTCCCCTTATTTATGCATTCACTGGTTGATTCTTATGTGTCCTGACGAGGGATTGAACCTGCAACCTTGGTGTATCACGAAAACACTCTAACCAACTGAGATACCTGGACTGGGCTGATTATATATATTGAGCCTATTATTTTTCCCATAGAGCTGCACGACTATTATACTAAATTTCTATCATGTGAATCCACCCAGTGTGTGGCGCTTTGTTAGGGGAGCCCTAGGAAATGCATACACCATCTTAAACCACAAGCCAACAGCACATTGAACTGTGAAACACCAAAAGCCTTCCCATTAAATTTGGCAACAGGGCAATAATTCCTGAAGCATAATAATTACTGAGAGCGGAGCCTGCTGAACAGAAGGCCCCTTTCCCTCATGCATGCGGCACCCTTGGAATCCATTCAGCTGGTATGTGCGGTGCCTGAGCTGATACTCTGCAAACAAGGAGAGAGAGGGGACAATACTAGTGACATGTTTGATAACTGTCACTGCATTTACTCCTATACCCTCTCCTTCTGCAGGTGACAGACATCAGTTTGAATTCTTGAATCCTGCTTTTCCCACTTCTCATATAATCACTTAACTTTCCTGAATTGCCTTCCTTGAATCTATAAGACAGATACTTTTGCTACAGGAAAGATGAAGATGAAATGTGAGTGGATCAAAAATGCACTTAGCTCAATACGAGCCACATAGTAGGTGCTCAATAAATGCTGGTTTCATTCCTTTCTGAAATATTGACATATCATGGTGAGCCTCAGAGATGAGAATTACATTTGGTCAATTACGCTATTCATATTCTCCCAACTGTGGTAAAATTATAGATTTAAAAATCTCTTTGTAGATCAATTTCTCTAAGCCTATTGAATTACAGAGAGGCAAATCACATACTGAAGCAAGAGGGAGGAAAGAGTGTGGTGGGTGAGTTTGTTCGTTTTTTTAATTGGCCCACAAGGAAGAATCATTGAGATGTAGGTAATGTTTCATCACTATTTTCTCTCTGTTTATAAAGACAGTGGTAGGCAAATGGTCCAAACCCACACACACCAATGAGGCAAATTGAGCTTTATGTACCAAGGGTGGTTGATTTCACAAGTTGTTTAATGTATAGACAGTTTTTAATTTAATATTTTCCCAGAGGCCTTTAAAAGTATTGGGTGCATTTTGAAAAGTCCAATAAATAGTTGTCATTTTATATAGGGCCATCATTTTTTGTTTGTTTGTGGTTTTTCCACCCCTCTCAAACACAAATCAAGGGAAAGATTTAAGGTCTGAGCCAAGAGCCCAGGAGCTTATTAAAAATGAGTCCAAATGAATTTGCTGGCAAATACTGGGAGTATGGAAATGAGGCCATGTTTAAGAATCCCTGAGTGGGCTGGAGAAGGAATGCTATGCATGATGCCCTTTGGGGTGAGCCAGGACTGGAAACCTGAGCAGCTGAGAATTTGCCCAGAGCGATGTGCAGGGAGAGAGAGGTACCTCAAAGGTCAAAGGGCAGGGAGCATGGAAGATCTAGTTTATGAAAAATAGGAGGGAGGGACTGCTACCTCCCAAGCCCACCTCCAACACACACACACACACACACACACACACACACACACACACACACACAGCCCAAGTCAGTTATCTAATAGCCAAAGGAGATCCAATTTAAAACTAACCTCATAGCTCACTTCCTCACTACGCTCTCCAACCAGTTGTAACCTATTTATTTGTCTATGTTCCAACCACTGAGCTCCATCAACCCAATGTTTTAACATTATAAGAATCACTTGTCATTTATTCATCAAATATATATTTGAGTGTCCACTCACCCTTTATATGGCCTGGGGTAAAATGTTGGCAAAAATCAGCATAGTCACTCCCTCATTAAATTTGGGGTTTAACAGGGAGCTCTGCTCCTCCGTCCTGGTTCTCACTACCTTAGCTCAGAACATGAAAATCCCTCTCGTGAACCGTTCCAATCCCCCCGCCCTCAGTCTGCCTTCTCCATTGCCCTCAACACTGCAGCCTCAGGAGATGTGAATGTGATCACATCGCTCAACTTAGAAATCCACGATGGTTCCCTATTGCCTACAGAACAAAGCCCTGACTTCTTAGTAGGATGTAAAGGGATCTGGCACAATTTTTTTTTTTCCCTCCAGCCTCATCATATTTTATGTTTCAGCAACTTCCATAGATTGTTACTGACCTGAGGCTCTATGTCGGAACATACACCTAGCTTTGGTGCTTCAACCCAACATTTTAAATTATGCTGGACTTTGATATCTCCCCAAATATCTGTTTCATGGGCTCTCTGCATCGTTGGTCCTACATATTAGGCACTTTACAAATGACCTCTTTGTGGAGCAGCCCATCTTGGATATATTTAAAATGCAATCTGCACATCATAAAGTGTGTTCTTCAGTTCAGATGAACATTTACTGAAACCTAAGCCAGACTCTGCCCAGTTTGGGGCTACGGAGATGAATAAGACACAATTCTTTACCTCAAGAGTCTGACCATCTAGTTCAGGGGACGTAAGAAAGAAAAGAAGAGCAGTGCAATGTAATGTATTAACTCATATAACATCATATAATAAAACTAAGACAATGTGTTTCACAGGAATGAGTAGTTGGTTTTTGTTGCTTCTGACATAAGAAGTCTTCACAGAAGAGCTGGTTCCTCGGTAATGCTTCAACAGATTGAGGTAAACAGAATAAAGGCTCCCAAAGGCCTCCAAATCCCAGGAAACTGAATATGTTTGCCCTGCTTGACAAAAGGGTCTTGCAGGTGCAATTAAGGATATTGAGGTCAGGAGATTATTCTGGACTATCCAGATAGACCCATGCAATTACACAGGTCCTTACGAGGAGAGAGGCAGGAGAGTCAGAGTAAGAGAGAGATTCAAATATGTTACAATGCTGACTTTGAAGGTGGAGGAAGGGGCCATAAGCCAAGGAAAGCAGGCAGAATCCAAAGAAACAGATTCTCCCTAGAGCACCCAGAAAAAATAGCCCTTGAATACCTTGATTTTGGGCTCCTGACCTACAGAACTATAAACAAATCAATAGGTATTGCTTGAAGCCACTAAGTTTGTGGCAATCTGTTAAGCAACAATAGGAAACTAACATACCAACATACAGGAGTTTGTTGGGAATTCATTAGACAAACAGCATGTGCAAAACAAGCATCTTAGGCCACTTTGTGGTCTGAGAAGAGTTTGGCAGGGTGATCAGGGAGTCCTCAAACCAACATTAGCTGTCAGAGGAGTCCTGTGTCTCTCAGGACTGGGCCTGCCATGCTCAGTCATTGGCTGGGAGGAACTCAAGAAGACAGTGACTTGGCACAAGCACAGTGAAAGATTCAGAGCACAGAGGGTGGATCTTGATCGATCTCTCTCCCTGGAGTCGGGGGCTGCAGGGCAGATTCTCAAGGCCACCACAGTGATGGTGCCACTGCCTCTGCACCTGATGGAAATTGCAGTCCTCTGCCCCTCCCAGCTCAAGGTGGACCAGCCCTCAGTGGGGCTCTCAGGGTATTGAGAAGAGACAGGCTATGCCTCCATTCTCTGCCCACACCTGCTATTGTGAAAATGGCCATACCTGTTCTCCCCAGAGCTAGAAACCCTCCTTTCCCTCTCCTTTTTGCTGACACTTTATTCATACCTGGCAGGCAAGTCATGTTCTCTGTGTAAATTTTTAGTTTAAGAAAAATAATCACCTTTTAGTTCTTCCTTAAGAACTAAGAGATTAGTATTTAATTAGATTTAAATATCTGGCTTTGTGATTTATCTCAGTCTTCCCTGTTTTTGATAACCAGACAACTGACAGCCCCTTTTCCCAAGAGACCCATTCTGCCTTCAGGGCAGAGATAAGCCAGACGAGGCCAATATCAAAGGGAGCTTGTGGCCCAATCATTGAACTAAATCCCTGTGGCCTCTGGTTGCTCCGTATCCATTCCCTTTGCTTCTGGGAACTGAACATTTTCGTCCTGTGGGGAACCCATTCTATGGGATTTCGGTGAATGAGATTCATCGATTATCCCTTGTAAGAGAAAGAACTAAATAAGTGACCCAGCCTGCCCAATCATCTTAGTCCATTCTCCTAGCTGAATGCCCAGCTCAGGATGGGTAACAAATGGAAACTAAATCTATCTGATGCTACAGCCACATGTTAAGCTAAAATAAGATGTGCAAAAGTTATAGCACACAAAGTGGATTAAAGGCTTAAATGTAAGACTCAAAACCATAAAACTCCTAGAAGAAAACAAAGGCAGTAAACCCTCTGACATTTCCCTTAGTAATATTTTTTTTTTCTTATATATCTCCTTAGGCAAAGGAACCAAAAGAAAAAATAAATGGAACTGCATCAAACTAAAAAATTTTTGCACAACAAAGGAAACCATTAACAAAATGAAAAGACAACCTACTGAGTGGAAGAAGATATTCATCAGTGATACATCTGATAAGGGATTAATATTCAAAATTTATAAAGAATTCATATAACTCAACACCAAAAACACAAACAATCCAACTTAAAAAGTGGGCAGAGTACCTGAATAGACACTTATCTAAAGAGGACATACAGATGGCCAATAGATATATGAAAAGATGCTCATTGTCAATAATCATAGAAATACAAATTAAAACAGAGAAGGAAAACTCTGACTCCAAAAAACCTCCGCTGCCTTGCGGCATACCTCTTCAGGGGAAAGGCTAAGGGAGTAAACCCCGACAGAAAATCCGGAGCCGGAGTCCCTAAGGCGGTTTGACGTTGTAGTCAACACCGGCAACTCCTGCGGCGCACCTGAAGCCAAGCTGTATTGACTCCGTCTTTCCCTTGGACCCTTCAGCTGCGAAGAGAGGGGGGGTCTGCTGCATGGGCAACAGCAGACCCTCCATATCACCCTGCCCAGGCTCTGTAGCTTCAGTTTCACTGGAGAGGACACTCCAGCGTCATCGCAAGATGTCGATTCAACACGGGAGGAGACAGATACCGTGTCACTCCCGAGTCGGACTGCACAGCCATTCTCGGCAGTGCAGATAGACTCTTAAGAAGCTACACCATCGTCTCTCGAGACGGACGGCTGCCGACGATGACAAATTAAAATCAAAATTAGATATCACCGCCCACCTATCAGAAAGGTTATCATCAATAAATCAACAAACAACAAACGTTGGCGAGGATGTGGAAAAAAGGGAACCCTCATACACTGTTGATGGGATTGCAAATTGATGCCACTATGAAAAACAGCATTGAGTTTCCTCAAAAAATTAAACAGTGGAACTGCCTTTTGACCCAGTAATTTTGCTTCTGGGTATATATCTGAAGAAATCCAAACCACTAATTCAAAAAGATATATGCACTTCAATGTTCATTGCATTGTTATTTAAAATAGTCAAGATATGGAAATGATCCAACTACCCATCAATAGACAAGTAGATAAAGAAGATGTGGTATAGAGATACAGAGGAATATTACTCAATCATAAAAAAGAGAATGAAATCTTACCATTTGTGACAGCCTGAATGGACCTAAAAGTATCATGCTAAATAAGTCAGAGAAAGACAAATACCATATAATTTCACTTCTCTGTGGAATCAAAAGAACAAAACAAATAAACAAAACAAACTCATAGATACAGAGAACTGATGGTTGGCAGATGGAACAGGGGTTCAAGGGCTGGGTGAAAAGATGAAGGGACTAATAAGTACAAATTGGTAGTTACAAAATAGTCATGGGGGTGTAAAGTACAGCATAGGAAATATACTCAATAATATTGTAACAATTATGTATGATGCCAGGTAGATACTAGAATTATCAAGGGGATCACTTTCTGAATTAAATGATTATCTCACCACTATGCTGTACACTTGAAACTAATATAAAATAATATTGAATGTCAACTGTAATTGGAAAATAAAATAAAATCTAATCTAGAGGGGTGAAAAACCATGGCACAAAGTAAATACTCCTCGGTTGTAACCCTCGAATTCTTGACCCTTTTTGATAGAGTCAGATATCCTAGAATACTCTACCCACCTGACCTGGAAATTTATCTATTGTCCTCCTGATTTGAGTTTCTGGGCCAGAATCACCCTATCATTTGGACAGAGCACTCTGGTCTGCTTGGGTAAACTCTCTCAGGCCAATGGCAAAGCCGTCAATCCCTTCCTGAGCCATACCCTGTCCTGGCTTCCTTCTCCTCCTCCCAGGGACCTCCAGGAGGCACCAGCAAGCCCCACTGTCCTTACCTACCATAAAATTCTTTGTACCATAGAGGCTAAATGCAGAACCCATTCAGCACCTTGAGCATCTCTTATCCAGGACAAAGAGGAAAGGCAGCCTTGAGGCTGGATCTGTCATTTTAATTGTGTTTAGAAATGCCCAACTTTGTGGCCTTTGTGCTACATGAGTATCATGTGACCCACGTGATGATGGAAAACAGAAGACCTTCAGAAATAAAGCTATTTTGTGTAGAAAAGTAAAAATTGCTGAAATTAGTCATGAAAGATTCAAATATCTACTGGTGTTGAATCTGAGGCATGTATATGTGCAGTGGGAATAAAGTTATTAAAAACATTTTTTCACTATTTATATATGTCCTATCATCTGGCTTGGCTCTTCATGGAGAAATGGAAAGAGAAGCCAATTATGTTCTTATGGGAGGAAAGGGGCCAGGGAAGGCGGCCTTGGGTTAAACACCACATGTGCTGCTGACCCCAAATAGGCCTGGGCTGGAGGCCTCAGGTCACGTATGCCCATAGCTGCTGTCTGTCTGCAATAGCAAGAGGACAGTCAGCAAGTTTCCTTGAGAGTAACTTAGTGACAGTAAGGAGATACAGCCTCTATGTGATCCATTTATCAAAAAGTTATTTTTTCCTCTATGAAATTGCATCATTCCATCAATTTCTGTTAGGTAAAATATTGGTAGCATACAGGGCTTGTCATCAGACCTGGATCTGAGTCTCAGTTCTGCCACTTACTAGCTGTGTGATCTGTTATGTGATTTTCCTAACCTCTCTGAGCCCTAGAATCCTCACCTTTAAAGTGGAAACCATAAATGTGTAGGGTCGTTGTATGGATTGGATGAGATACTGCATGCAAAATGCTCAGTATGACACTAGGTTCATTGAGGGAGCTCTGTGAATGTCAGCAATGATGATGGGTAAGGGGAAGATGATGAGCATTCTTTACTCTATTTGCACAGGAGGTACTCAGTAAAAGTGTCTCTATTAGGCCTTTTGGATAAAGGCCACCTGGACCCAAGAGAAGGCACCAGTAAGCTCTTCGGTGTCAAAAAAGATTATGAGAAAAAAAATTGATTTCCTGGGCAATAGTGACAAACAGTAATATGTGACCCTCTGAAGAATCAGTAGCCCTCTTTAGTTCGATCAGTGGGCAAAAGTTCAACCACTGACGCCAAGTCTTGCAAATGCTCCTCTTGAGATTGCAAAGTCCAATGGGAAATCTCTGCAGATGAAGATCTCTGGAGACCTTAGGTTCTTCCTATTTTGGGTGAGGCCAGAAATACCCCAGGCAGAGCTGACTTCTAGCAGATGTCCCCACAGCTGGCCACGAGTGGCAATCAGGAGCGGAAGGCAGAGGCAAGCAAGACCAATACGCGAGAAGTTGGGTGAACTCTCTTAAGTTCAAACATTTAATTTTGTCCTGATTTTGTCGCAGGCTAAGGGGTCATTTCTTATTTTATCCAAATCAGCTCAGCACCTTCCAGAGAGAAGGCAGGGGAACTGCTATAATATTCCCAAAGTCCTTGACAAAATGTCTATACGGAATGCCACTGGAAGCTGGAACCTTACGTAATTTAAAATAATAAGAATGTTACAATTCCCATGTTTAACAACAAACACATGGTGTGGGAGATTTCAGTATTATGTGATGCACACATCAGCTTGTCTGAGGCTTTTCAGTTGGCTGGGGAAGATTGGGTTTGGTTTGATGTAAAAGTTTCCTTGGGACTCGGGACTTGCTCCAAGAGCCATTTTGACAGAAAAGTTCCATCTCAGAAGATTGCTTCAGGAAACAGGGACCATAACTGGTCTCTGGACCCTGCTCACAGTTCACATGGGCAGCCACACACACAAAATTTCTCTCTGCAGGTCCTTCCTTGTATCTAATAAAACAAAAAAGACCAGAAGGGTTTTTCAAACTGTCAGGCTATTCATCTAAGACAAGGGTCCAGCTGAAACTTCTGAGGAAGTGACAACTGAGTGGACATCTGAAGGATGAGTAGGTATTAACCAGGCGAAGGAGGGCCATGCATCCCAGTAAAGGGCACATTAAGAGCCCAGGAGGACCAGCGGTGGACTGAAGCCAGCTTGTACACTAGTTCACCAGAGCCAACTGTGCCCAGCTCTTCCCAACTCCATGATGAGTGACATCACATTTGTTACTTGAAATTGGCCCTGGTGGGAGTATTTACATCACAGAAATTGGCAGATGCTACAAATCAGGTTTTTTTGTTCGTTTGTTTGTTTTTGAAGGCTAAGGATCACATATTTCTTGTGCTTTTTCTGTTAGCAGTCGGCATGGCAGATTGTAGAAGCTCATTAAAGGTCAATTTTCTGGAAGGTTGGAGATAGTTACAGAAGTCAGTCATCTACTTTCCCTACAGAATGGTTGAGAATCAGCATGGGGAAATGAAGCAAAACCTGGGCCAACAAAACCTGCCCAAGCATCTTGATTCCTGATTGGTTCTCAGAGAAGTAGGTTCCCATCTATCTTGAGCAGCAACTCTTCTGCTTGCTGAGAACATGGGCAATCCAGCGTGGGAATCCCACTCTCTCCACAGCTTTGGCAATGGTGCTCAGTTATAACTTTCGAACTGAAAGCATTGGTGTGGTATGTACCAGGTTTTTCTTGTCCTGAAGCCACCCAGGGATTCACAAGGACTCAATAAGTCACTAGCATATCTTCCCACATTACAGGAAGAGAAGAAAACTGATGTCCACCCTTTTCTATGTAAGTGATGATATTCGTGGATACATATTATTAACAAGGGCTTAATTTTACGAGTGGGAGTTCTGTGGTAAGTAATATTTAGATTCAAATCATGACTCCATCACTATTATTTGTGACAGGGGAAGCTTATTTATCTTTTCTGTGCCCAGGTGTCCTTATCTACAAGGATTTTGATAGCACCTACCTCCTAAAATTGGGATGAAGATTTAACAAGATAATGCCAAGCATAATCCTTGGCATTGAGCCAACTGTGTAGTAAGTTCCCCATAAACAGTAGTCAAAAGTTTTGAAAACTAAAATTATAGACTTGCAAGGGATCTAGAGATTGTTAAACATCCCTCATTGTGGAGCTACCACTTATCAGGAACCACTATGTGTGTGCCAACTTGCTTTCTGGATGCTTATTATTTATTAGTTACAGTTTGTAAAGAGCCCTACAAGCTACCTATCATTATGCTCATTTTCCTAATGAAGGGCCTGAGGGGGAGTGAGAGTAAGTGACCTGATTAAAGTCACAGTTAATACGGGGCTAAACCAGAATTTTAATCTAGGTTTGTGTCTTCAAAACCTGTGTTATTTCTATGCTGCCTCAAGAGGCAAGGAAGTCCAGAAAGAGGAACTAATTTGCCCCAAATTTAAAAATGTAATAGCTCAACCACAATTCAAGTCTTTAAATCCTACACTGGTATAGTTTGTATCAACCCTCAATGTCTCACTCTGCACCACACAAATAGATTTAGATCAGCTCTATTCAGGACATTTGTAGGTCAAAACAAACCACATGCTATGTTTTGACCAATAATGGGATTTGAGGACTCCTGCTCATAAGTGGAAGCAGAGGACATTAAATGCATTTTGACTGTCCAAGGGTATGAATTACAACCTTAGTTTCCTACCCCCCATAAACCCCATATTTGTAAGCTTCCCAGCATCTCTTCTCGTCCTGCTGCCCATTGGATCTGTGCCTGTTTCTACATTTGGAAAGGGAATAATAACACTTCACAATGCCATTGTGAAAATGAAGTAATCTGAAAGGACTAGGTATAATTCAGTAGATGCAACAGGTACTACCCACCTTTAGTTTCCTCCCTCCCTTACAAATACAATCTTGCTACATAGCTGCACCCTAACCTCAGCATTGGGGAGGACGTGATATTCAGTAGGATATGCCCTGAACGGTGAGTAACCCCAGCCCTTGTTTACATCAAAAGACATCCTTCTATCAGGACTCTCCCTCGACAGTGGGTGGGGGTGACAAGGAATCGAAGTCCAGTCCTAGGACATTCATCAAACATTAACTGCTTCATTAGTGATTGCTTCCCATCAAGTTCTATTGCATGCCAATTAATCACTGACACAGGACCATGAGCGCAAACAGGTTAGTCACGGTGATAAACGAGTGTCAGGCATGAGCCACATGGAAGAGGCAGCAGGACAAGAGTGGGCATCCCCATCCTGTGATGAGCTTGTGTTCACATCCGATATATTTTACTACTTTTGAGGAACTGATCTAGAGAATGAGGACTATGTCCTAGCCCGGTTCTGCGGGCAGCTGGCTGTGGACCCTTGAGTGAATCACTATGCAGGTCGTATGTATGAAGAAAGGAGACAAATGTGGTCAGGAAGATGCGGCTTTGGATGCCGGCAGCTGCACTTTCTGCTGTCTGGCTTTGACCTCATGGGAGCTGGCTTCCCAATCCATGAGCATTCTGAATGTCTCGTTACAGTCCACACTACAGCTATACTTATTTGAATATTTATGATGGTGTTTTAGTTGGATTGTTTGCCATGGAAAATCATTTGACCTGATCCTCTGTATTCATTTCCTATCACTGTTATAACAAATCACCATAAACTTTCTGGCTTAAAGTAATACAAGCTTAGTGACTTAATACCCAATGCCTTACAGCTCTCAGGGTCAGAAGTCCAATGGGTCTTACTGGACTAAGTTAGCAGTGTCGGCAGGACTGGGTTTCTCAGAAGGCTTAGAGGGGAATCCATTTCCTTGCCTTTCCCAGCTTCCAAAGGTGCCTGCGTTCCCCAGCTCTGATATCCTGTTTCAGAGTATGTCACTCCAGCCTCTGCTTTGTCCTTCTGTCTCCTTCTCTGACTTCTGGGCAACATTGGACCCTTGTGATTACATTAGGACCATGCACATAATCTAACCTAATCTTCCCAACTCCAGGTCTTTACCTTAACCATGTGTGCAAAATCCCTTTTGCCATGTAAGGTAACAGTCACAGGTCTGGAGATTAGAATGTGGACATCTTCGGTGGGAGGCACTGTTCTGCCTGTCATACCATCTTCCAGTCAGTCAGATTCAAGTTACCTGACAGTCGTCCAGGAGAAAGCGTTTAACCTCCAATGGCAAGCCGCGTTGATGATAGCAAGGCCGTGGAAGGGAAAGGAAGTTGGGGTGAAAGGAAACTATCGTTTAGAAAGGCTAACTTGAACCCTTCAATTGAACCCATCGATTCTGTTTCCATTTGTGAAGTGAGGATTATAACACTACCAATCACATAGATTTGTTGGGACTCCATGAGATAATACTCACAAAGCCTTTGGTACAGTGCCCAGCGTACTGTGGTGATACAAAAATATTCTGACCTTCCTTGGAATCACTACGCCATTCACACAAGAAGAAAAGAGCAGGTAATCTCGTGCTCAAGGACAAGTGTCATTATGACTTTCTGACACAATATGGCATCTCCAAATATCTCTCAGAAAGCACCTTGCTGACTTCTCTTGCCAAATTTAATCATAGTCTTAGATTTTTAAAGTGGTAATACGGATGGCAATTTGGAGTTGCAAGGCATTTTCTCCCTTCACTTCCACCACGACTTTCTACCCAGAAGAAGATACTGAAGGTCACAGTGGTTAAGCTGAGAAGCAGAAAGCCAGGCTCTAGTGCTGCTTTTCCAGCTCCAAACCCCATGCCTTCTCCACTCTGGCATGCTGTCTGTGTGTTAGATCACATCCATGTCACACTCGGGTATTACGACTGAGAAAATAAAGATGAGAATCCAGCAAAAACTAACAGGTGATTCAACTTCAAAACAGCTGGGAATCATATGTACCAAATGACTGCTCATAATTTCCATTGCTGACATTTTCCTTTGAGGATGTTCCTTGGGCTCAAAATACTGGTGTTGGAGTGAACTAGGTTTCAGTCTTGGTTCTGTGACATTCAGAACTCAGTGATATTCGGTAAGTCATTTAACCTCTGAGTCTCAGTACCAGCTCCTGCTCAGGTAAGGCCCTGTGTTACTGTCATTTGGCCATAAATGTAAAAGTGGATATAATTGTTCAGTGACAGATTAGTGGGGTCAGGCTATACTTAAGAAAACGTTCCAAGGAAGTTTTGATTGGATTACTTCTTCTGGAATCCTTGCTATTAAGTGGCAACCATGATAGAGATTCGCTGACTGGCTTAGCTAAGGTGAGCTGGCTTTCTTTCCATCAGTCTTGCCCGTATTTTCTAGGGCCACTTATTTGGGGAGATAAATATTTAGGTTTCAAGAAATCATACTCCATTTCTCTGGGCCTTTCTCCCCTTCAGCTGGATATAAAAAGTTACCATTTGGAAGGTGCATCATAAATCCAGTGACAGCTATTCTGGAACTGATTGGAGACACTTTCAAAACTAATTAAAGTGGTCTCCCTTTTTGAATTTGCTCCAGGTATCCATTTATTGCCTGGGCAAGAAACTAATTTGTAGCAAGATTTGGGATCCTGGCCCTTATACTGGGAGGTTTGTTATATGTGATTAAGCTAAACCATTTAGTTTAATACCGGAGTAGTAATTTGAAATAAAAGAGATTACATTCTATATTCACGAAATGAACTACTCTTCTAAGTATAAACAGAATTAATTTGCATAAAAATATATTTTCTGAAACCAAGTACCTATTTCAAGTGCTTCCTGAATATGCACTTTGAAATATTTGCCTTAGAATCATTTTTTCAACCATAAACCCAACTCCTTCATACATAAACTTGGTGCCTTTGCTCCTCATTGTCTTTTTAATTTTGTTTCCTCCTTTCTAATCTCGTGGTGACCTCTTTCTATTGCAGTGTCATTATAAAGAATGACTAGGATTCTGTCAATTACTTAGCACAGTACCTGGCACATAGAAGGCACCCACTAAATCATAGTCAACCTCAGCACCATCGACTTCAGCACCATCATCATTTGTCTAGAGACCGCTCATCTGGAGAGTGGAGGAGAGGGGTGGAAGATTGCAGCTGGAAACCAGAGAACCATTAATTGAGGGATCTAATCTGTGCTTAACAATAGCTTTCACTGAGTTCCCCAAAGCACTCCGCTCTGTGAATCTGGCTAACTCCACATTATAAAGGAAGAACTGAGGCCTAGATACATTAACACTATTGCTCATAATGAAATATCTACTTAACTCTCATTCAGCTTGCACATCTCAACTCAACCACTGCCTCCCCTGGGACAGCTTCACTGGACCCCCGAGACCAAGGCAAATCCCCCTGGGATACAATCTCAACACATCATGCACCACTCCCCACTTTGTAATTCTTCTCACAATTACATGCATACTTTTATTTGTAATTATAGTTTGATTACTATTTGTCTCTGCTAAAACTAGACAAGCTTCTTGTGTGGTTTTCTCACTGTTACACTGCAGTCTCTAGCACACATTGGTCCTCAGTAATTAATTCATGAATGAATAAATGAAAGAATAAATGGATGAATTAAAAAGACCAACAATAACAAGTGCTGGAAGGGATGTGGAGAAATTGGAACACTTACTCCTTGCTGGTGAAATTGTAAAATGGTGCAGCCACTTTGGAAAACAGCTTGGCAGACCTTCAAAATGTTAAAAAGAAATTTCACTTCTAGGTACATATATATTTAAGAAAATTAAAATTATATGTCCACTCATAAACATTTACATGAATGTCCATCATATCAGTATTCATAATAGTCAAAAAAAATTAAAAGCCTCAAACATCTATCAACTAATGAATGAATAAACAAAATGTGTTCTCCCATACCATGGAATATTATTTGGCAATGAAAAAGAATGAAGAACTTATACATACTACGAGATGGGTGAATCTTGAAAACTTTATATTAAATGAAATAAGCCAGTCACAAAAAGCCATTATGATTCTATTTATATGGAATGTCCAGAATAGAAAAATCCATAGACACAGAAAGCAGAGAGAAGCAATTGTCAGGGATTCACAGAAAAAAGAATTGAGAGCGCTTAGACATAGGAGTATCTCTTTAGGAATCATAAAAATGATCTGGAATTAGACAGAAATAATGGTTGCATGGCTACGTTTGTAAACTAAAAAGACCACCAAAATGTACACTTTAAAAAGGTGAATTTGAGCACAGAGGATTTTTAGGGCAGTGAAACTACTCTGTATAATACTGTAATGGTGGGTACATGTCAATATACATTTGTCCAAGTCCATAGATGTATATCAGTTGTGAACCCTAAGGTATCCTATGGACATCGGTAATGTGGCGTGTTAATGTAGGTTCATGGATTGTAGCAAATACATCAATCTGATGGGAGCTGTTGATGAGGGGAAGGTTATACTTGTACAGGGACAGAGGGTGTATGGGAAATCTTTATAGCTTCTGCCAAATTTTGCTGTGAACCTGAAACTAAAAAAATTAAATCTAGTTTAACATGGAGAATTATATAAGTAATATGTCAATAAAGCTATTATTTAAAACTCATCCCGTAGAGGTTTGATAGCCTTTTTTCTGAGCTCCTTCCTGGCTCAGTCTTTATTATATTCAATACCTACGTAGCCTTCATGAAAGCTTTCTAATGAATGTATTATTACTTTATCTTACAGAGTGAGAAATGAAGGCTCAGGGTCATAAAGTGATGTGCTAAAGATTTCAGTTAGTGAGTGGAGGTAAAGCAATTCTAACTGATGGCTGCTTGATGGCTCTCTGACATGTCTGTGGACAATAATATGTTTCCTTCTTACCAATCTCTTTTAACTTGAGTTCCTCCTTGCATAGTTTTGGGAAACTGTCACTTGTGAAGATCGTCCAGATTAGAATCAGCAGTGTAGCCCTTATCCGTATCATCACACTGCTATCTCCATGGAGGTGGGAGGGATTCAAATCAATAAATACCTTCCCTGTATCTAATGATAGAAGGTGTTACATAAATGAGAGATCTGACAACCTGATTTCTATTGAGTGGAAAGCAAAGGACCAAAAATCCCCTGCAAAATGATTGGAAAACACAAGATGATCTTTAACCAAATGTTGCAAGATTTCAGAAAGGAACCATGTGAGATAGGTAGCCAGAAAACGCTTTCCAGAGAAGGGCTGCTCATCTGAGCCCTGACTAATGAACAGTACTTGGAACAGTATGTGGGTTACCTGCAGATAAACCCAATGTGTAGAGCTGAATTTTATCATCTCCACCATGCTCATTCCCATCTTCCTCATGGGAACTGGGGAGAAGGGAGGTTGAATTTCCACTTTTTGCACACAAGTGTGGGAGAAGAGAAGTGTCAGCTTTATTTCTGTGGGGGAGTGTGGAGCAAGAGCCTCAGACCCTTTGCCCACCCCTTTCCCAAGCTGTTCCCACCAAAGGATAACTTTCTAAGCTGGTTGCTCAGAATGGATGCTATTCACTGGGCTGGTTGTCAACAACTCCTGTGTCTTGAGGCATAAACTTTATGGTGACCCTAGAACAGTGGTTCTCAACTTCAGAGGGCGTATTTGGCAATGCCTGGAGACATTTTCAGTTGTTACGACTTTGCGGAGGAGGACTCTAGTACTATTTAGTAGGTAGAGATCAGGGCTCCTGAACATCCTGCAAGTACAAGACAACCCCCCACAACAAAGAATCGTCTGGCTTCAGATGTCAATAGTGTGGCAACTGAGAAACCCTTCCCTGTTCTCCATTTAGTTTTGTTCTTGTTTTCACAGCCCCCTTGACTCAGTAGTCTTGAGAACAAGAGGGCAAACAGCAAAATTTAGGTGCTACGACGGACCCAGAAGTCCAAACTGCTAGTGTCACATTTCAGTCTCTTACCAGCAAGCCCATCAGCTGTGAGAGTGGGAACTGGTACCAGAGGAATGGGCAGAGATACAGCATTAGTCCTGGAGATTCCAGATCATCCTAAACCCAATGGCTGAGATGCATTTTCAAGAGGTACAGACAGGTGCCTGTGAGTCTGGGGGCTTCAGACTTTCAGGAGGAGATGTTTTGGCCAAGCCTCCTCAGGGAGCCCATCTGGTCCAGGTCAACCCAACTCACCCCATGAGAAGGCTAGAGGCGGCTTGAAAATGTCTGCAGCTCTGAGGAGGCTGGCTCAGGGAAGGACCCACATTCTCATTAGCCACCATCTTGATGGGGGCTAAAGGGTCATCTCTGAGAAAGAAGATGCAGCTCTGTCTGAGGAGGCAACACAATGAATCCGATCCACCATTTTTGAATGCCCTTTATTACACTGTGAAAATAATCCACGTGTGGCCCAGCCTAGGTTCTCCTTAATGGAAGGTTGACAGGTCACAGGTTCTGTGAGTAGGGAATGAAAGACTGAGACATCCAAGGGCAACTCTCAGTAGGCATTCGATTCTCGCCAGCTGTTTGGTATTATTTTCCACAGCATGGCTTTCCGTGTTGCAAGTCATTAAGCCTTCGAAATCCCAAAGTCCTTAGCCCTGCGAAACTTCAGCTAATAATGTAATGTGATCACTCTCTGAAATGCAATGCTCTCCAGGGCAGGGGCGGGCGGGGTACATTTGCAGGTTAAAAACAAGAGGAGCACATCACTCTGAGTACAGAGTAGATCAAAAGGTGACAGTGAAGGTCTAGGATGTCAGTTCTCAAATTTTTGGTCTAAGGACCCATTCACACACTTACAGTTTATTGATGTCCCCAAAGAACTTTTGTTTATGTGAGTTATATCTATCGATACTTACATTTTAGAAATTCAAACTGATAAAACTTTTAAAGATCTATTCCCTCACTTAAATAACAATACTAAATACATTACCTATCAACATAAATAAGTTTTATTTAAAAATAGCCATAATTTTAGGACAAAAAAAATAGTGGGAAGAGTAGAATTGTTTAACATTTTTTGCAAATCCCTTTTGTGTATGGTTTAATAGGCTACAGCTAGAGTCTCACATCTACTTCTGTATTCAATCTGTTATAATTTATTTTTTGGTTGAAGTGTTTGATACTACACCAACATTCAACTAGCGGTATTTTTTTTAAAGGTTAGTTAGAATGTAGAATCTGAAACCATATCAATAATTTTTTTTTGTATTCTTTCCAGTTAAAATCCATTGGTTGATCTTGCACTTTGAATAGTTCTTTAACCCATGCATGATGATTCATTTGGAAAATATAGATTCCTTGAGTTAGGCAGGTTTTTTCCAAATATTTTCACATTTCATTGATACAATATTTTTAAAATACACATTTGTTAATACCACCAATCTCATCCCAAGATTATCCAAGTACTGGGAAGCTATCAAGCTCACTGTTAAGAGATACAAGTTTTCCAAAATTCTAATTTTCGCTTGAAAGCTTGAATTTTAGCTTGGCAACATATACGGTCAGTTGTTTTCCTTGAAGTGACAGGCTCATCTTATTCATTTTCAAGAAGCTGCCTGCCAAATATCCAAGTTTGAATAATTATAATTTGCCTGTCATTTGCAATTCTAAGTGGAAATGATGCTTCATGAAAACAAGTGGCTAGCTGAGCTCACATCTGAAGCCACACACGCGTGCTCTTCCTGGAGGCAGCCACTGTCCTTTGCTGGGCAGCAGAAGCACTTTGTGAGTCCTTCCCCCTTCATCGCACCAAAAGTTAAGAAATGTGTCTTCAGGGATGGAGGTTTAATGAAATTAATAATTTTTACTGTTTTATCAAACACATTCTTTAAAAAATAGCTTTACTTATTTGCTTGTTTTTTATCACAGGAGCCTGGTGGTGAAGAACAAAGCAGTAACTTGTACAAGTGGGTGCCGCTGCTTTGATTCCTGTGAAGGTAGCATCGTGTTCCCCTTATCATGGCTCTTGTACCATTGGGACAACCGCCAACCCAGCTAAAAAGGCAAATTATGCTTTAGTATTATGAAAATAGTCTTGACCTCATAAACTCCCTCCAAGAGTCTAGGGGGGCATCAATCTAAGGATCAGTGCAACCCTGGGCAGCTTAACTGACCCCAGCAATGAGGCACCACCGGAGAGTTTCCCCTGGGCGGGGCTGATCCGATGAGAAATCTTCCACTGGCCACAATGTAGCGAAGCTCTGAAGGGAGGTCTGATGAGTAAACATAGGAAAACCTACGAGGAGCCCACTGCATTCATCTGGATGAGAAATGATGAGGGTTTCTAGTAGGGCAGAGGAAGTGGGATGGAGGGAAAGCTTTGGAGAGCTGTGTAAGGATGGCTGCGTTATGAATCCTATACCCAGATCTCAACCTCATCACCGGGCAGGTCATTAGAGCTATAAATTACAAATTAATCTTTAAAAAATAATAAAGCAAGGGAAGAAAGTGTTGTGCGTGAATTCTTCCTCCGCCCTCTGTGTGTAGATTTGATGACTCTGGGTTTCCTCTGCAAAAGTCAATGAAACAATTAAGTCTCTGCCCATTTTTCCTCATCCTGATCTCAAACAGTGTTAAAAAGGCTTGCACTACACTTTTCACACCCGGGCCTGTTAATAATTCATGCGCTCGCCTTCTTCAGTTCTTTTGTCTTTGCTGCTTAAACCCTGTGGAAATGTGGAAGCGTTCCTTTGGTGTGTGAATGGCCCAACCTTACAAACATTCAAGCAGCCCTTCTTTAATGCCAGTGAGTGGGGCTGGTAAAATCCTTCATGCCTTCCACCAAAACCCCAACAAGGAATAGAAATTAATCTTGGCTAATTTCGTCTGCTTATTTTGTGACAAATCCTCAATTTCATTTAAATAGCTTAACCCGGGGCCATTGTGGCTAAGCCAGAGAAGGGGATTCTGTTGCTTCTCATGGTGTGGTCTGTGGGCCAGTAGCATCAGCTTCTTCTAGGAGAGGGTTTCTCAACCTGGGCACTACTCGTATCTGGAAACAGAAAATTCTTTTTGTTGGGAGCAGCATCTCTGGCCTGTATCCACTAGATGCTAAGAGTACCAAGACCCACCCCAGTCCTGACAACCAAAAATGTCTCCAGGGGGCAAAATGATGAGAATCACTATCCGAGGCCTTGTCAGAAATGTAACCAGAGCAGCCCCACCTGAGAGTTAAGGAACCACAGTCTGCATGTCCCAAGACACCATCATTCACTGGTACATTCAAGTGTGAGAAGCGCTGGGCTAGAGCCCTGTTCCCAAACTTGGCTGCCCATTGGAATCACCAGGAATCTCTAAAGAAAGTTTAGTGTCTGGGCCCCAGCCCCCGAAATCCCAATTGGGTAGGTATCAGTATAATCAGTGGTCTGAGATTTTTAAGGTTTCTCCAAGTAATTCTGAGGTAGCAGCGTTTAAAACCACTATTTCTCACATGGGTCAGCCCTAATCCTCATTTTTCAGATGAGGAAATTAAGGCATAGAAGGGTCTAGGAACTTTCCCATCTGACTATAAGTAGAGCCAAGACTTGCACTATAAACTTGCATCATGCTTAAGGGGCCCTAATAATGCTCTGCTAGTTAGTTGTTTCTAGCTCCTCTGACAAGTGTGGTCATCATTTGTGTATTTCTTTGTTTAATTTCTCTCTTCCCAATTACATGGTAAGGTCCCTGAAGGTAAGGATTTTTTATCTGTCTGGCTCGCCATACCTGGGTATCTCCCTGATGCTGAAACCATCCTTGTGCACAACAGACAACATCGAAGTGAGTGAATGAGTGAACAAAATGAACACACAACAGAATAAAGAGCTGAATCGACATCCTTGGTGCCAAAACCCTCTTCTCCACTGAGGAGGCCAGAAGAAATGATAGGTGTTGTGTGTGTAGCTGAGTGCAGCTAGATGTTCCTGCTGCCTGCTCACGAGCCGGCCTTTCAGGCTCCGTGTCTGCCAGTTGAGGCCAGGGGGGCTGCAGTCAAGGTCCAGGCAACAGCTACAGCATCAGCATCTCCAAGGGGAGCCTTGACCACACGGTAACAGGGAACCCAGCACTCCGTCTCCAATTCTCCCATCTTCGTGTGTGGCCAGGCCAACAATGTCTCTTTATAGATAAAAACACCAAGGTTCAGAGTAGAGGGACTTGCTCTTAGGTTTTGGGGAGCTAGAATTCCAGGGCTGTGATTCCAGCCCTATTAACAAACTAGCAGAGAAGGGTCTCTCTCCGAGTGCCCCAGGGTCAGGGAGACACTATGAATGTCAGGCCCAGCTACTTTTCCAGCCTTGTTTCTCACTTTTCTCCTCCTTCCTCATCCCTTCCAACCCAATAAAACTCTCCCCTCACTTTGGCCACACTGACTCCCTCTCAAACCCTTGAATGTGCCATGTTGTCTCTCAACCTCTGAGCCTTTGGATATGCTGTTCCAGAGGCCTGAAACACTCTCTCACAGCTCATTCTTCTCTATTCTTCAGGTCTCAAGTCACATGTTAACTCCTCCAGGAAGTCTTCCCAGAACACTCCTCACCAGGGAGATGCCTCTGTTTTATGTTTCTGTCTGATGGTGATTCCTTGTTAAATTCTCATCCCTAATATATGATAACCTTTGGGAGGGCAGTGACCACATTCAAGTGCTTCACCTCATATTCCAACACCTCGCATAATTCCTGGCATGGATTGTGTACTGAATAAACATTTATTCAAGGAATCAATAAACCAAACAATATTCACCACATTCCAGCCAAGACTTGGGCCTATATGCTTGTGGCCCAAGACTAGAATCAGAACAAAGGGGCGGAGAAAGGAAGGGAAGCAGTTCGTTTTTGTTTGGATATTTGGAAAGTCGCATTGTCAAGTGATCACAAAAGAATCAATCACCAGATCCCTGCCTCCATATAAGCCTCCTCCATCTTCAGGTCTCCTGGATAAAACCTGAATGATCAAAGAATAAGGAAAGGTTGCTAGCAGCAACCAAGCTCTGAAACATGTGTGAGAAGTGAGTCCCTCCCAGGGCAGGAAGGCAGAGCGTGGAACAGCTCTGCTAAGGATAGGCATGTGGCCAGGGTCAGAAGACCTACTGGCATTTATAAGGAATGCCCCACCTAGGACTGGCATTTTGCACAGTAGGACACTTGAATGCAAATATTTGCATGATTAAAATTTAGCAAACAGGGTCACGCATTCTCCTGGGCCAACTCTAGGATACAAGGGTGCATGTGTGGCTATGAATTTCTGTAGGCAGCTCAGCAGCCAGGGCAAGGAAGGAAGTTCCACAGGGCCTTTGGATGGAGATGGCTGCTTCGAATCCCACGAAAGAAGTGTAGACCTTCAAGGATCATGTCATTGTTCCTCCTCCTCCTCCTCCTTTTCTTCCTCCTCTTTCGTCTTCTCTTCTTCCTTTTCTTCCTCCTCTTCTTTTTTGGAATAGTTCATTGAGGTGAAATTCATATAACATAAAATTAACCATTTTAAAGTAAACAGTTCAGTGGCATTTAGTATATTTGCCAACTCTTGCAAGTCTATCCAGTTTCAAACTATTTCCATCACTCCAAAGGAAAACAAGGTATCAATCAAGTGCTCACCCCCCATTCACATCCCTCCAGCCACTGGCAACTACTAATCTGCCTTCTGTCTATGGATTTGTCCCTTCTGGACATTTCATATCAATGGAATCATAAATCTGTGGTCTCTTGTGACGGCTTCTTTCACCTAGCTCAGAGTTTTCGAGGTCCATCTACACTGTAGCAGTGCAACTTCCCCTAACGGCTCTTCCCATCTCATATCATCTCCTAAAAGTCTTGAACCTCGAGGCTGCCCAGCAGGGGCCAAGCCTTTTCCCACAAGTATTGCTTATGGTAAATAATAGCACAAGTCCTTCCAAACAGAGTAAAACATTGCAGGCAAATGTGGAGATAATCACGCCCATCCACTATCACATCTCCAAATGTAGCCCTGTACCCTGACACCGTGAGTAGCAAGAAGGGATTCCCTGGGGAGAACAGAACTGAGGGTACACGTTGCTCTTCTCTCTTTATTTCTTGTTCCCTCCCAGCAAGGGTGAACAGCTGGTGCTTTGGCGCAGAAGTTGAGTAGCTAGATCTCAGTGCATCATAATTTTGTCCTCATGCTGAACTGTCAAGACCTCCCATTTCAAAGGCAGTGGTTGTTCCGAATGCCAACAATAAGTTCTTACTTTTTGACTAGCTCTGTGAACCCAAAGGGTTTTAGTTTTTTTTTTCAAATTTTGGGTTTAGATCTTTTTAAAGGCAGCATGACACAAAGCAGAAGCATACCAGTGAATTCCCTGATTAGAGCTCTCTGCGTTGCCAGTGAAGAGCCTTAGAGGGGCTGATTTGACAATTATCTGTGTGGAACCCAGCAGCTCATGGTCAAGTGCAGACTAGAACTGCTGGGGGCATCTTGTTTGCACTTCTATTCAGATCGGAGCTGAGTATGTTGAGAGGCAGAGCAGAGCTCAAAGGCAGGCAAATGGCCTAGTTCAGCCTTTAGCATCTATCCTCTGGGCTAAGGCTACAAAAGTTCTCCTGCTCCAGTGGCACGCTTTCCACATGCCCACACTGCAGCCAGAGCCATTGTCCCCATAGAGAGGGACTGACTGCTTTGCAGTCATCTTTAAAATCCTTCAATGGCTCACAAACTCGGGCAGCAGGAGTTAACATGGGTCTAGGCACCCCCATCCCCTCAGCAATCTCTGAACCATATGTGGGCCAGCAAACTTTTTCAGTAAAGGGACAAAAGGAAATATTTGAGGATTATCAGTCCATCACTGTCTGTTACAAATACTCAACTCTGCCCTGTTGGATCTCTGCTACTATTGGACCTCATAAAGCCACACATCCAAGCCAATGAAAGAGGTCTGAGGTCCAGACACAGTGTGTTCTTATTTTCTTAAACAAAGCTTTGGTTTACAGCAGAAAAGTCATGGAGGATCCTCTCTGAGCATCTCAGGACATGTGCAAAGATATGTTCCACTGGGTTATATTAAAAATGGATATTGAAAGTTAAAATGGTCCACGCCAGCATCACCAGTTACTTCTAAATGGGTGAATCCTTCTCCCCTGACATAATAGATGGTTCCTGCTGCCTCAGCCTTTTGGGAAAATAAGCACCCCAGAAGCCCCATGCAGCTTTTATTGTGAATCAGGTGTAAAAATCAGATGGCGCTCTTCTCACCGCCTCCTGAAAACCTGCTGATCTATGGAAGCTGGGAGAGATTGCATTGCAATGTTGAAATTAGTACCCTCTCTTTCTTCTGTCCCCCCAAACACTTTGCAGAACTGAGAGAAGGGTCCTCGCGCTAAAAATGGAAAATAAATAGCTCTGAGAGGGTGTTTGAGGAAAAACTAGCCATTTTCTCAACTATGAAGATAACAGAATAGCTGAGAATAGGAAAGTCAGAAAGTACGAGAGAAAAAAAATAATAGTAAAAGTGAAGTCTCGGTCCTGCCTACCTGTTTTAAGTTATGTGGTCTTAGACAAGGAAAGTCGGCATACTAGGACTGACACAAGGTTGCTGTTTGCCTGCTAATATCCACTGTCTCTTTCTCTCTTAGCAAATGTTACTCTACTAATAGACTATTTCCCAGCCTCCCTTGAAGCTAGGTGGAGTCATATGACAATGAACTATAGGCAGAAGTGTGGTAGCAAACTTCCAGAAATGAGCTTTAAGAACAAGGGGATATGGCCTTCCATTTCTACTTCCTTGTCACCTGGAATGTATACATAATGGCTGGAACCTGAGCAGCCACTTTGGGCCATGAAGCAGCATGCTAAAAATAGCAGAAGAGCAAGGCTGCTCTGTGTCCCTTGGTGCTTTCATGAAGCTGCCATAGCAACCTTGAACTGCTTAGCTTCAGTTATTCTTTTACTTGTGAGAATAAACCTTGTGTGCTTAAGTCACTGTCGGAGATTTTTCTGTCATGCAAAGCCAAATATAATAGCAATGATACAAGTATCAACTTCATAGGTTTGCTGTGAGACTTACAGCCAATTTGAGTACAAAGTGCCTGGAAGGAATAGAAGATTATACCCTTCTCAAGTCTGCATCAAAAATATATTGTAAGTATATAAGAAACATATGCAGAATTTTGTATTACTCTGGAGGGAGACTCAAAGAACAAAGATTATTATCACACAAGGAAGGATTTGGACCTTGTCAAGCTAGAAACTCATTTTAACTAGTTTGAGTTTCAAATTTTTATCATTAAACTATTAGACTAGAATGGCAACTAGTCTAGAATGACAGCAGGTCCCCAAATAACATAATTTCATTCAACATCATTTTGTTGTAACATTAATGAGATGCCTTAGAACCTTAACCTTGTCTATCCCAATTAGCCTGCGGTAAATTGATTATGTTATATGTCATTTTTCTTGAAGTCGTAGAACTTATCGACAATATTAAGTGAGGGCTTACTGTATACAAAGCTCCCCATATGACTTTTACACTTGGATGTCTAACTGCCAAGCCTAAAAACAAAACTACTAATTAATTTTTGAAGTCAGCTTCTCTCTCAGTGATCTTCCTCCCAAGAAATGGCATTTCTCTGTCATTCTAGCCCATCGCCCAAGAGCTATCCTTATTTTCTATATTTCCCTCCTGACATCTGATTCCTCAGCAAATCCTATTGAACTGCCTCCAAAACCCCTCCCAAATCCATCAGTGCTCCCTCCACAGCCCCCGCTGCCTGATGCTGGACCCCCTGTCTGCCCCACAGCTCCCATGGCTCCTTGACTGGTGCTCTTGGTGCCAGTCTTGCTCTCCCATAGAAGCCAGAATGACTTTTTTATAAAAGAGTAGATGATGTCCTGAGTCTGATGAAAACTGTCTGATGGTTTCCCGACGCATTATACTATACACTCCTCACCCTGCCTGCCTTGCCAGTGTCTCCTGTCTCTCTCTCCCTCTTCGCTCCTCAGCCCTAGTCAGGGGGCTTTTATTTGTTTTCTAAATGCATTGACTTTATTCCCACTTTAGGACCTTTGTATCTGCACGTCCCATTTTCTGAAAAGCTCTTCTCCCACATCTTTGCGTGGTGTCATCCTCAATATTCAGATCTCAGCTGACTGTCACCTCCTCAGGATGGCTTCCCTGACCACCCTCTCTGAAGACCCCCTTGCCTCCAGGCTCTATCACTTCACTATGTTGTAGCATCATCACAGCACATGTGCAGACCTGATGCTTGGGCATTTGTTTGTTTGTTTGAAACCCCCACTAGACTGAAGCTCCAAAGGAGTAGGGAACTTTTCTGTTGTATTCACAGCTATATCATCTGTTCTCAGTATTAGTAGGTCCTCAATGGTTATTGCTTGAGTTAATAGATTGTATCAATCAAAATATTAAAATCAGCTCGGTTGATTTGACTCCACTACTTAAGTCAATATTGTTAGCATTAAATTTAAAGTGAATCCAAACAGAATTGCTAAGATTAATGCAGCACGTATTCCAGACCTTAATGAGCTCTCCACTGTACCCACTCCTCCACACTGCTCCCTGTCACTCCAGACAAAGGCTCTCCTTGGGAGGCTTGGCCATTTCTTCAGCTAAACAAGCTTAGAAGGGACTAAATTGCTTATCAATAGTAGGTGGGGGGTTTTGAGAGTAATAAACAGATTCCTCCTGTTTACATTCACTGCTCTTCCTTCTCTTTCTATTGGCAACTGATAAGGGTTGTTAAGAGATTATCGAACCACTTTCACCATCTACTGATGGGCAAACCTTTTCTCTAATTAAGCAAATCCTAGAGATTGTCAGTTGAGGGAAGATTTTTATTTCTAAGGTTAGGCAGCCAGAACTGAGATAAGCATTTTCCCACCTTTTTTGGCCTCTGCCTATGAACATGCTCAGTGCAGTCAGCCACCACATCTGTAGAGTGCCTCGAGGGAGCCCCCTGCCCCCCCCACCCCCCCACCCCAGATATTGAGCCTTTTAAGCAGAGCAAACAGACATAGAGCAGAGAAAAAGCTAGACTCAAGCTTGACAAGGCAGGATGATCCCAATGTGTTAATACTTTTATTGAACAAGAAACACAGTGAGTTAAATAGCAAGTAGGTTAATAAGCCAATTCTCATTTTCTTCACTAAATCAAAAGATCTCAGGCTAATTTTCTAACTGGTAACTCACTGCTTATTAATGACTTTATAAATGATTTCCAGCAGGACTCTTATGTACAATCAGAAACTACTCTTTCCACGTCTGTTTGCTTGTTTAACATCTGCCTACCCACTGGGGTCTGTGCTCCTCCAGGCAGGGGACTTACCTGGTTCTCAGCCCCCTGCTCTCAGCAGGCTCCCAACAAGTGTTTACTGAATAGGAAAATGCATGAACTTGTTGGTATAATGTTTTGATTTGGTTTCCTCAAAAAGACACAAGACAAATATTCCAGTGAATGTGGTTTACTTGGGAGGTAATTTCAGGAAAAACCAGAAAAGAAGTGGGAGAGCGACAGGGAAGGGGAGAAACTGGAAGAAGGTGTACTTTCATGCTCTTTACCACTATGGGCAATGGTGGCCCTCTCTGGCCAACATCAGGAGCAGAGAAGAAGAGCCATGTGGCTGATACATGCCACACACCCACCTCAGAGAAGTATGTCTCTATCTGTCCACCAACTCACATGAGTTACCTATTGAGGGCTACTCTTTCCTAAACATGTCCAGCTTGCTTCAAAACACAGGGAGAGTGGGCATTAGGCCTAGAGAAAGCACTAAAAAATTACAGGGACTGGCAGTTGGAAGTCAGGCAAGGTGTGCCCAAAGTCCTAAGGTCAAGGGCATATGTGATAGAGACCTTAATTGTTGAAACAAAACTCGGGGCACACACAGTCCAGCACTGAAAATCAGGGCCACTCCCTCAAGTCTATAAGCCATGCCCCAAACACACAGACATGACCCACAGATGTCGAACAAAGGGGACACATATGCAGTACACCTACGGCAGCCACCTTTTCTGCTCTCTTCCCAAATGACACCTTGAGCCAAGCCTCCTCAAACAAAACAAAGCTATTCTGGTCAGCACTAGGGAATGAGAAGCATCATAGCAATGTGGTCAAATATGACTCTGGAACATCTATTCAAAAACATTGGGACACCCCACCAGCAGTCTGGGGAACGGCTCCGGCTTACTATCCAATATGGTTCTGAAATAACCAGTACCACATTAACGAGGTGTGTGCTGCAAATTACTCTGTACAAGGTGCTATTAAAAGTCAGTGATGAGTGAAAACAGCCTTCAAAATTTCATGTCAACATTCAAACACTAGATGGAGTTTCTCCTCTCCATTTTCATTCAAATAATTATCATCCCTGGATTAAATAATATTTTTTAATATGATCTAATCCCATAGCCATACATTTATTTTATTTGGATGAGGGAGAAAGATATCTTAATTTCTCATAATAAGAGCTTTCGTGAAAGCTGGAACTTCAGTGACATGGCAGTAATCAAAACTGAATTCTATACAAGAGGTAAATTATATTGCCTTCCAAATTAATTTGCAAATGGTCACAATGCTAATAAAATGCAGGCAAGAGGGTGATTTCCCTTTTGCAAAGCCCAGCTCCTCAATAACCAGAAGCAAACTCGCTGAGAAGGACAATATCGGCTGTGGCTCACGTGCCACCAAGCTGAGATGTGCTGTGCAAGCCATGGAGACTGAAGCATGACAGATGTGGAGGAAAGTTGCCTCTGATGCTTCTCTTTGGTTTTCTTAGCTTCTGGGGCTGATCCTGGAAGATGCCAGCCCCCAGTCCCAGAAAGTTAAGTGCAGAAAGGACCTCCTTTAGGACAGGGCTCTGCAGCATTGCTATCCCTCTAGCCCCTCCTTTAGGAAGGCCTTTGAGGCTGATCCCCTCCCCCATATGTTGCTTAATTTTATTCTTAAGAGCTGTAGCATAGGTTTTCCTTTGAAATCTACTTCAGTTTATGGCTCAGTCTGTTAGCACATTGAGCTTCTCAGAGACAAGGAGCTGGTGGGTATGTATTAGTTCCCTATGGCTGCCGCAACAAATGACTATCAGCAACACTGATTCAGTCTTTTGCAGTTCTGGGGGTCAGAGGTGAATCCTTTTCTTTGTGTTTTTCAGCTTCTGGGGGCACTGATCTTCCTTGGCTCATGGAGCCACATCCCTCCAACCTCTTCTTTCATCCTCTTGTCTCTTTCTCCTTCTTTGACCTTCTTGCCTCCCTCTTGTAAGTGCCTCTATCCTTATGCCCTTCTGGATAAGCCAGAATCACCTTCGCATTTCAAGACCCTTACTCATATTTGCAAAGGCCCTTCTGCCATAGAAGGTAACATGTTCATAGTCCTGGGAATTAAGACGTGGACATCTTTGGGGGCTATTATTCTGCCCACCACGGTGGTAAATCACCATTTTGTCTTAAGCACCTAGCCCAGAAAAGCCACATCCAGGAAATGAGGAACTATGGTAAAATAGCAATAAATTGAGGAAATTCAGAATATGTGCTTTGAGTATGAAATCAGGCAGGCTTGGCAGTGAATCTTGACTGCCTTGGTGAACTGACCAGCTCCCAGAAACTCTATGAACCTCGGTTCTTTACCTGAATAATAGTTACGTATGTTGAGTACGTAACATAAGTTTGATAATCCCTGTTGAGTTTCACCTGTGCTTGTTACACTCAGAGCTCAAAAAGCTCTCACTGAGAAACAGAATGGAACCAGGGATCAGCAAGTGTTTTCTGAAAAGGGCCAAGCAATAAATATTTTCAGTTTTGAAAACCATATGGTTTCTCTGTAGCACCTCTGTCATACAGCACAAAAACACCCATTTATAATACATAAATTAATGGGTGAAGCTATGTTCTCATAAAACTTTTGGACATTCAAATTTGAATTTCATGTTGTTTTCACATGTCATAAAATATTTCTCTTTTGATTATTTTCCCCCAATCACTTAAAAATGTTAGAACATCCTTAGCTTGTGGGACATTCAAAAACAGGAAGCAGGCTGGGTTTGGCTCGTGGGTCACTGGTTGCTGAACCTTGAACCAGCTCTCCAAACTCCCCTCCATCTAAGAGTCTCTGATGCTATTAACCAGAAAACAGTGTTGGAGGGAAGATAAGAGAGTTCAAATACAAATTTCACTTCTTTGATAGCTGGGTTACCTCCTCCCATAACTGATTCAACCTCTCTGACTACCTGTTCTCTCACCAACCAAATGAGAAAGACATATCTCACATGGAAATTACAATGGTTAAAGTAAGCAAATGACACAACACTGTGTCCAGCTTGGCTACTGTCACATAGCAGGTGCTCAGTAAGTGTTAGTTCTCACGCATTTCCATTTGCTTGGAGAATGGCTGTTTCTTCACTGGAAGAACCTGGCTCCAAACTGATCTGTTTTCAAAGAGGCCACTTCCAATAACAAGATGGGAATGCTGAAGAAGGCGTTCTCCACTCTTATGAGAGTGTCAGACCAGTGATTTACCGGACATCATGATGAATAAGAAACAGCAGGGACTCTACATGACTTAGTACCCTGCATTCACTTGGCCAAAACTGGGCTTGATAGAATGACAGTGTCTGCTGCTGAATCCTTCAGAAGGTTCTCCTTCCCCCTAGAGGTTGAAGCTTGGAGAGGAGTCCTTGGGTTGAGTCTAAGGTTAATCATGGTTGAGTTGAGAGTTAAGAATTTTTCAACTCACTGAAAGTAAAAGAGGCAAATGGGTCGTGCCCTGTGCACCCTCTTCAATCTCCCCAGCCCACCCCCACACTCTCCCATGACACACACATACCCATGCGCACGCGCGCACGCACACACATGCAACGGAACTCTGTCCCCCACAACACGCACTGCAGCGAACAGAAGCACACGGTGATAAAACACCAGCGAAGCGCTTACATCATTTTACGATCAAAGATCTCCAAATCTGTTTATCTGATCAGCCCCAAATTCTGTCAGAGCGTTGACATGTGCATTTCTAAATAATTTCAGGATGTCAACCTGAATAGACCCACAGAATCGGAAAGTTAATTATCTTTGACAACTTTGCCAGCTAATTTCCTATTTATATGTACCAAACTGGGGGCCTCTTTCATCCCCTCTTGTCACAAAGGATTTATCAATCAAATCAAGGCCTAAAATTGTCTGCCAAGGCATTCCGGCTTCCCAAAGGGACGCTTATCTGTTTGAAATCTCACCAACTATCCAATGACTGCACAGCTGACATGAAGCAGAGGAGGAGCTGCCTCCTTTCCGGGTGAGGCCCGGGCAGCAGAGGGCCCCGCGGCCCGTCTCCCCAGCTCAGCCACCCCCCACCCTTTCTTCCTCCTCTTGTCTTTATCTGGCTGTACTTGTCATGCCCCAATTTCCAAAGCGACACCAGCCTCTCCTCTGGATTTCAGCTGACAGGCCCTGCCAACCGCCAGGGCCCTGCCTGTCCCGGCCAATCCACTAGCCCTCACTCAGAGGGTGCGCTGGGGAAGCCCAGCAGGCTGGGCGCTGACAGGTGGTTTGATGGTGGCGACTGGGGCTCGTGTTGTTGCTGCTTCCCTCTGACAGGCAGTCATGTTTAACTTTAATGGCCATTTCCGCTGCTGACTTCCCTGGACCCGGGCTGCGCTTTACAACATTGCAGCCGGCTGTCAGGGAACTGGCCGAGGGGCGGGTGTGGGCTGGGGGAGCCTGCCTGCAATTCAGTTATTGGTTTCTCATGTGGAACTCTGGCTGCTGAGGAGGCAGCTGCAATAGACAGGCTAATAAGACTGGCCCGGACCTACTTCCTTCCCAAACACCCCGCGGAGGCAGACACTCGGAGAAAGCCTCTGGAGCACAAGGGGAAGGTGCTCCAATCATTCATTCATCTACTCAGCACATATTTGCCTCACATGTTCTCTGAGCAGATTGCAGTGCCCAGCCCTGCTTTTCAGGAATTTCCAGTGCGGTAGAGATAATCCATTCATTTCTCTTTTTTAACAAATCTATGTCAAGCGTCATCTATGTGCAAGGCACTGCTCTAAGCACTAAGGAGATAGCAGTGAAAAAAAGAAAAAGAAAAAATAAACACCTGACCTCATGGAGTTTATATTCTGCTTTAGGGATCAGTAAACTATGGCCAGTAGGCAAAAATCCAGCCCCCTGTTTTTGTAAATAAAGTTTTATGGAAACACAGCCACATCTATTTGTTTGCATATTGTCTCTGGCAGCTTTTGTGCTACAATAAAGACCGCATGTCTGCAAAGCCTAAAGTACTTAGCATCTGTCCCGTTACAGAAAAGGTTTGCCAACAAATAGGGGTTATTTCAACACAAGATAAGTGGAAATAAAAATATGTCAAGTCCAGAGGGAGTCTATATGACAGTTCACTTGTGAGGTCTGTTTTGTTCACTGTTGTTGCTATAATGCCTGGAACAGAGTTTGGCACAGAATAAGTGCTCACTAAAAAGTTCTGATTGACTAAATAAGGAAACGATTGGATGTTCCGATGGGTAGGGAACTGAGCAAATGGAAAGGTTCTAGAAAGTTTGATGAAAAGGGGGGGAAAGGAAATAAATAAGCTTGATTTTGAAGAATAATAAGTACTCATCAGAATAAGAACAGGGAAAAAGGCTTTCTGGGAGAAGGAAATTCATATGTAATATCTGCCATATCAGATCAAGACATGACGTTGAGGGAACAAAGATCTGGTGGAACACAGAAATCAGAGTGGATGTCAAAGGGAAGAGCATTAGGAAATTTCAGACCAGTGATACCATGTGAAGACCTGTATTTATAATCTTACACAAGACAGGCAGAATGCCCTCAGGCCCAGGCTAGTGGGGACCCCATCCCAGCTCCACGCCTCCTTGACCCTGAACTATGAAGTTAGTGCTTTCCTTGAAACAGACCTCGGTCTTCATTTATCACTTCTGGGGCACTCACTCTGGGGCCCCAAATCCCATATGTGGAGTCAAGATGAAGTCCCCAACAGCTCCATGATTCATACCTGTGGTGTCACCCTGAGGCCTCATGGGCAGGCCCCTATTTCAGAAGCATGGGCCAGCAAGATCATGCTGGGTAAGAGATACTCTTTACACAAATGGACTGCACCCCTCTCTCCACCGTGGGCCCCTTGATGGTCCCCGCCATGCAGCCCGCTGTATGGAAGACAGGGCGCCATCCACATTGAAACAGATGACATACTAGTTGCACAGTGATTACGCCCCCAAGGGTTCAGAGCAAACATCACAGGAGGACACGCTGCTCTCCATTCTATGTTGATATAAAAAAATCCCAAATGGTAGATTTAACGTGACCATGAATCGTCATTCCCATTTCCCTGCACGCTCTTGCTAAGATTGCACTTGTGCTCACCATCGATGAAGAAGCAACTTCGAGAGAATCGCTGGGAGCCAGTATTCACAGGTAACGTGAAGGATGATGCAGCATTGTGAGTAGTGATAGAACCAGAGCTAAAAACATGGACTTGGATCAGCAGAGGCAAGAATATCTGTATTGTTAGAAACTGGTTATGAAAATCCACGGCATTATGAGTAATGAGAGTGTTGCTACCTTTTGCTCATGATGGAAATAGGGAATCGGACAGGAATGGCTTGTTGACAATAAAGAACATGAAGAAGAGGTCCCCAAACCTGAAGTAATGGTCCCTGGACTCTGCATGGCCAGACTGGACAATAAACAAATTTATGCTCTCTGTCCATTTTTCCACAACTTCAGCAGTGAATCACTCTACTTCATATGAACCCATAAATTTTATAATTAAATTGTTTATATAGACAAGGACCCTACAAAAAAATTTCCCTTGGTGGATCCTGAAGACACACTATGTGCATTTCCATGTCACAGAAGTATGATGTTAAAAAAAGAGAGCCAACAACTAAAGAGCCAGTAGTAACCTGAAGGGATCCTCCCCCTTACTTATTTCCCCTGAAGGATGTCTTGCACTGACCAGAAACTTGTCTTTATGGCCCTTTTCTTCCCTCCAGTTCTCACATCCTGTATTCTCCAGAGCTTTTCATTTAATGAATCGGCCAAACCCTCCCTTCCATCCCAAGCCTGCTCCCTTCCTACTTCTCCTAATATTTATATGGTTCTGTGTCACCCCGTTTGACTTTATCACCAAGTTCCTCACAGTCTGGTCTCTCTTGTCTTCTGCATTCAACTTGTTACAGAACCTACATCTCAAAACTCTAGATATGGCCCTGAACCAGAGAAACTCGCACTGCTTCCGACTGCAGCCTCCTCTTTGATGGAGGAGGGGTGCCTCTGAACACACTCACCCCACTATCGTATCGGCAGCTGTCCGTCTCGAGAGACGATGGTGTAGCTTCTTAAGAGTCTATCTGCACCGCCGAGAGTGGTTGTGCAGTCCGACTCGGGAGTGACACGGTATCTGTCTCCTCCTGTGTTGAATCGACATCTTGCGATGACGCTGGAGTGTCCTCTCCAGTGAAGCTGAAGCTACAGAGCCTGGGCAGGGTGATATGGAGGGTCTGCTGTTGCCCATGCAGCAGACCCCCCCTCTCTTCGCAGCTGAAGGGTCCAAGGGAAAGACGGAGTCAATACAGCTTGGCTTCAGGTGCGCCGCAGGAGTTGCCGGTGTTGACTACAACGTCAAACTGCCTTAGGGACTCCGGCTCCGGATTTTCTGTCGGGGTTTACTCCCTTAGCCTTTCCCCTGAAGAGGTATGCCGCAAGGCAGCGGAGGTTTTTTGGAGTCAGAGTTTTCCTTCTCTGATGTGCCCTGACTGAAGATCGAACCAGCGACACTTAGCTCGCAGGCCGACGCTCAATCCACTGAGCCAAACCAGCCAGGGACTCACCCCACTACTGTCATATGTATCATACTACGTTCGTCAGGCTGTTTCTGCACTTTCCCCAAAGGCAGAGGGAGGGAATACGTATCTAAACACAGACTGTGGTGCTGGCCAGACCACCGCCTTCCAACTGAAACAGTTTTGAATATCTGGATGCAAATTGTACAAGAGGCTGTGTCAAGGAAATTTTGAAATTATACAAGCGGTTGAGTTTATGTCAAAGGGGATGTGGCAGAAATGATAGAAAATCCAGGCATTAATTATATAATGTTATCAATTTCATCTTGAGCCTTTCATACCTGGGCTTCTGCATATAAATATTAGTCTATGGAGTTAATATGGGTAAAAACTACACAGGGGCTTCAGCTGGTGCAGGGAGGGAGGTAAGTAAAGCCATTCTTCATACCCCCCTTCTCTATAGCCACCTCCATATAAACCACCTTATTCTGTGTGAGTGTATGAGTGTGTGTGTGAATGTGTGCATATGTGTGTTTGTGTGGCCTTAATAGTCACTGTGGAAAGTAAGTACAAGTCTTCAGAAAATAAGATGTTTTGTGTTCAGATTTTTTTTAATTGATAGACTTTGTTTTTAGAGCACTCTTAGGTTTGTAGAGAAACAGTGCAGGAAGTACAGTGAGTTCCCATATACACTCTCTCCTCCCTTTCTCTTCTCTTCCCCTACCCCATCTGCCCTGTTATTAATATTTTGTGTTAGTGTGGTGCATTTGTTACAACTGATGAACAAATATGAATGCACTATTACTAAGTAATGTCTATAGTTTATATTAGGGTTCACACCTTGTGTTGTACAGTTCCGTGGGTTTGAGATGTTTTGTTTTAGATCGCTTTTTCCCCTCTGCCTTTTAGCACCTACGGATTCCTTAAAATTTGCTTAAAGGTTCTAAGGCAACCACATTTATAAACAATAACTGACTCCTTTTTTATTTACCTAAGGATGTATAATTACACATGAATTCGACCCAATTACATGCGGTGCTTACTATCAGGTAGTGGGTGGCATGCTGGGCACAGAAAAGTAAAAAGAGAAAGAGTCCTTATCCACATAAAACTTGAGTCTGGAGAAAACATGAATATTCTGTAAGTAATTACCAGGAGGATCCCTTTCCAGAGGGCCCGTGCAAAAGCTGCAAGAAAACTACACATGCTGGCAGAACAAAGGCTCTAACCTCACAGACCTCACAGAATCAAAGATCCCCGGTGCCCTGGTTCCTTTGGGGACCATCTCTGAGTCAGCCCATGATTTCAGGGGCCGTTGCCTAAGGCGGAAGCTGGTTTCTAGTTTCTGGATCCCAAGCACCCCGAGTCTCCAGACTGCAAGGCCCCGTGCAGGTCCTGCAGGGCTCAGGCCTGTGGCTTCCAGGGCCGCCTCCTGTCATCTCCCCTCTCCATGGGAATGAAAAATTCGCTGCCTCGTCACACTGACATCCTTTGTCTGGCATTGCTGAGTTGGCCAGTTCGTGCCCGGGTTTATTTCAGTCACAAATTTCCTGAGCTGCGAGGGCTGGCTGGAGGGACAGGAACACTCTGAGACTGTTTGCCTTATCTATTAGTTTCCTGCGGCTGTTGTAACAAATCACCACAGACTGGGGGGCTTAAAACAATAGGAATTTATTCTGTCAGCCTGGAGGCCAAAAGCCTGATATCAAGGTGTCAGCAGACCCACGCTCCCCCTGAAGCCTGGAGGAGAGAATCCGTCCCAGGCCTGTCCTGCAGCTGGGTGCTGGTGGCTGCTACCGTCCTTGGCATGCCTTGGCCTGGCGACACAGCCCTCCACACTCTGCCTCCATCACCACGTGGTGATCTCCTTGCGTGACTTCTTGTCTCTACATCCAAATCTCCTCTTCTCATAAGGCCACCAGTCACTGGCTTTAGGGACCACCCTGATCTAGTATGACCTCATTGTAGCTGAATTGCATCTTCAAAGACCCTGTTTCCAAATAAGGTCATATTCACAGGGAGTGGCTTAGGACTTGATCATATCCTTTCAGGGACACGATTCAACCCCCAGCACCCTAAATTCCCAAAGTTGGTTTGCAAGTGATTTTCCCCCGAATGAAACGTAATGGAAACAAAGCTGAGGTCAAAAGAAACACACAGTTCCCTGACGGCCCAGCTGTCTTAGTGCAGTGCTGGTTGCTGGCTGGGCCTAAGAGCACAGAAACACCAAGTGAGACACACAAGGGGAGGATGCCGAATACACCAGGAGTTTCTTCGGGAGGGCAGGCCCCTTGTAGTACAGCCCCTCCACCCACCCAAGGTGAGTGTTCTAGGAGCCCATCTGTATCAATGCACCAGCTGGCATTGTTGTGCGAGGCAGCATTCAGCTTCAGTGAATTTTTTTAAAGACTTTTCAACGCATTTGCCCATTTCATGACGAGCGATTTACAAGTGCCCCTGCCCACGCTGTGGTAAGTGTTCAGCAGTTTTTGACCAAAAGCAGATGATCCCCATGCTCCACCTGCTCCCTATTCACCCGATTGTGCCCTGAGTGACTTTTTGTTTGTTTCTTTCCCTCAATGAAAAAAGTCCTCCAAGGAAAACATTTTGCTGATGTGGAAGAGGTGAAACAAAATATAGCAGATGCACTAAAAGGCATCAAAATTGATAAGTTCAAAAACTGTTTTGAGCAGGGGAGAAAACTTCTTGATAGATGTATTGCATCAAATGGAGAGTACTTTGAGGGTGACTGAAATTTAAACTTGTAAAAATAAATACACAATTTTTTAAAAATAAATTCCAGGGTTGTTGTTTTTTTTTTTTTTTTTTTTTGGTCCTCCCTTGTATATGTGCAGAGATTTTAAAAGGGCCAGGCAGAAAGTGGGAAAGGCTGTACTGTACTGAAAAGCTGAAAAATCCAAGAGCTACAACTGCCCATGAGCCTAGAAGAATCACTTTCCTCATCCCAGGTGAGACCCAGTTGTGAGGTGGGGCCTTCTGCCTTCAGACATTTCATTAAATATTACCTGTCATGCGTTCATGGAGCCGTGGCAGGGAAAATTGCCTTAATGTAGGAGCTCATATTCTACTACAAGGAGACCAGCAGTAGATAAGCAAATCGGTGGGAAGTAGACAAAGACACACCCACCGCTGCAGTGAGGCACAGGGTGATGGGAGCCAGTGGAGACGGGGAGTGAGGCCACTCCTGGAAGCTTGGCCCAGAGACTGTGAGTGCAGGAGGAGGGGAGGCAGTGTGGGCAAGCGGGGGGGGGGGGGGGGGGGGGCGGTTCTCCTGACTTAGCTGGGTTTTCCTTTGTTTCTTCAAGGGATAAGCTGCCAGCTGTACAGATACAGACCCTATCCATGGCCCACTGTTTCCTCTGATGAACATGTTTAGCACTGACTGTCCAGTACAGGTGCAGAGGGCCAGTGAACATTCACCTGAAGCTTCTACTTCCCAGGAAGTTTGGTGGAGATCGCTGGGGGCATCAAGTCTGGAATGGCTGATCTGGGCACGAGGGTCTCAACCACTTACGCTTTGTGTGAACACATGCTGATGTGCAGTTTGCTGACCTGTAAGATGGAGCTAACACTCCCAGTCTCTCCCAGGGTAGAGAAAGGCACAAGGAAGAAATGCTTCAGGAAGAGTGTAGCTGTAGTGGAGTTTTATTGGAGGCAACATTCCAACAAAAAGTGTGCAGACTCTTCAAGGTGCTAAGCAACTCTGGGAAAACCAAATGCTTATCAGAAGATCAGCTTCCTAAAATCCTTTGAGGAGCAAGGCAGAAATGCATGCATTCATTAGGAGCCATAGAACTTGCAGGTGGAAAGACCCTTAGAGTTAATGCAATAAAATGACCTTTTTACAGTCAGGTAAAGTGGCTGCGAGGATACGTGACAAAAAAATGAACCAGCATGGATGGCGCTCTGAAGAATCAGTGATTCATTACTCTTCTTTATAAAAGCATCATTCTTGTCTACAGTATTCAGGATGCATTGCATTTTTCTTCTGAGTCACCAGAAATGAATTAATTGAAGTAAAGAACTTTTCCGGTAGCTTCTCTGAAAAATTTTCAAGCTATTATTCTATTTCTGAACATTATTTAATGGTTAAAAAGAGAATGTTTTCTAAATGGGTATGTGGGGACAGAAAAAGAAAACCAAATAATTTAAACAATGATTATAAATTTTACTAGTTTTTATTGTCTTCATTGTTGTCAACATCATCATCATTTTTTTTCCTGGTTTAAGCAAGGAAGTCACCTTTCTCAAAAGCACAGGATCCAGTGCATCTGATGGCAGGCAACCGGAATGTGGACGTCTTCCCTCATATTTCATTTCTTGCCATCAATCCAGTTCAAACTCCAAGATGCCACTGAATGAAGGATTCTCAACTCAACACTGATGAGCAAATCAAGATTTTCATTAAAAAAGGAAAAAAACCGCGTGCTCCCGGGCTTTTATTCGTTTGTATTCCTATAAGAAGCAGCTGCAACTTTGCATACAAGTGATTTCTTTTTACATAAATAAAATGGGGTGTTTTTTTTTTGCCATTTTTAGTCACTGATGCATTAAAAAATAAAGTAGAGCCGTTGAAAGGCTTGCTTTAAGAAATAACTTTGTTGCCTTACTGAATAATCACTTCTTGGTTTTTCAAAAAGTTTGTCATGCATCCTATTCCCAATTCAATTTGCATTTATCCCCAGAGACCTCTATGCCTTTTAATTGCTACTCTGATTTTTGATGCAAAGATTTTTTTCTTCCAAAGATGTACTGCTGCCCGAGATAAATGATATTCTGGGATTTTGAAAGTGCTTTTAAACATGGCATTAAGAAATCTAAACGTGAGCACTGTGAACATCAAAAGCACATGTGTCAGCAGGTAGTCTGCTGTAGCAAGACTATAGATTATAGTCTATATATTAGCCAGATGTTACAAAACCATGGGAAGAAGCATCGTCCTATGACTCCCAGCCAAGCTGGGCTCAGAACTCCACATGGACTGTTGAGTGGGCTTATGAATGTCCATCAGAGAAACTCTGTAGCTGGATGTCCATACACTCCACAGGCTAGCATAATTTCTTCCCCCACCCACTTTGCTTTACCCGCCCCCTTTTACCTGGGGTAGAGCAGGTGAACACTCCACTTCCTAAGTTAAAAAGCCTTGGTTGTATAAGCTTAACCTTTTTCTATTTAACTATTGGCATAACACAATCTATAATATACCCTCACATAAATTTTGCCCTTCCTAGTTGCCCCAGGTGGTCACATTCTTAATTGGCAAGAAACCACAAATAGTCATCTTTGAATTTAGTAGGTGAAAGAAGGTTGTTCCACACCTTCTTTATGTCTCATGGTTCTGTGGGTCTTCTGACCTGGACAGCTCATGTGGGATGGATGACCTCGCTCACATATCTGGCAGTTGGCTCAGTGTCAGATGCAGAAACAGGATGGGATGACCCAGCCACGTGTCTCAACACCCAGCAAGCCAGCCTGGGCTCTCTCACACAGCAGTGGCTGCAGGGTTCCGGAGAACAACAGGGAAGCAAGCCACACACATAAGCACTTTCCAAGCCTCTGGCCTGTTTATGTTTATACTATTGTCCCACTAGCGAAAGCAAGTCCCCAGGCAAGTTCAGGGTCAGGAAAAGTGCCATTACTAAAGGCTTTGCTAGAAGGAGAGGCATAATCTGTGCTCTTTTAAAATTGATCATACTTGTTCATTAAACAAATATAGTTGGTTCTCATTATTTGCAGATTTCATGCTTGCAGATTTACCTGTTCACTAAATTTATTTGTAATCCAAACACCAACTCACAGCACTCTCGTGGCCAGTCACAGACACGCACAGCTCATGAAAAAAATGAGTCACCTGCCACCACATCCCATCTGAGGGCAAATAAGGCAATGCGCTTTTTCTTTCAGAATAAGGGTCATCCTTACAATCTACTCAGTACCACATCTTTCACATATTTATGTGTTTTTTTGGTGATTTCATTGTTTAAAATGGACTCCAAGTATAGTGCTAAAGTGCTGTCTAGTGTTCCCAAGCTCAAGAAGGCTGTGATATGCCACATGGAAAAGACACATGAGTGAAACTTCCTTCAGGCACGAATTATGTTGCTGTTGGGCATGAGTTCCATGTTCATGAATCAACAACATATATTACAGATGGTGTATTTAGACAGAAACACACATATAACAAGGTTGTATATTGATTAGTTGATGAAAACGTTGTGACCAGAGGCTTACAGGGACCTAACCCTATATTTACAGTAGGAACAGTGACCTAGTGTTGGCTGATTCAGTGTTGACAGTGATGTTCTAGAACATAATTACCATGAATAATAATAATTGTGTTTAAACTTTATTGATTTCAGAAAGAGAGAGGGAGGGAGAAGGAGGGAAGGAGAGAGAAATATTGATTTGTTGTTCCACTTTTCATGCATTTATTGGTTGATTCTTATATGTGTCCTGACCAGGGATCAAACCCACAAACTTGGCATATTGGGACAATGATCTCACCAACTGAGCTACCCAGCCAGGGCCAATAATTGGCTGTGTTTAATGAGCACCTCCTTTGTGCCAAGTATTTATATTATGCCCAGAGCTGGATATTTGGTGAGCTCTCTGCTTTCAAGGAGCTTAGAGTCCAAAGGAGGAATAGTGCATTAATCAATGCATTAATTAATACACTACTGAATGCACAGGTGACTCATGGAATGGGCCATGAGGAGGTGAAGTATGAGCTAAGACCTAAAAGATAAACAGGTCCCCAGGAAAGAAACTCTGAGTGCAGAGGGACTACTGGTGGTGGGGAGAGGGGCGGGGGGCGCTCTCAGGATTGACACCTGTAAGGCAGTGGGGAAAGCTTCACTGGACAGTGGAAAGTAGCAACCAAGGGCTCATCCAAACCCATATAGAGCTCTGGAGCTGGGAAGGCTTACAGAAATAATGTCCCCAGTTGAGGCAAGGTGTCTGGGACATTGTCCCCCCACATCAACTAGTTGTAATCTTGGGTGAAGCAGATCACTTCAGTTGAGGGCACACCTAAAGAAAGCCTGAGCTGTCAGTTGACAATGGTCCTTGCAGTTGAGGGAATGAAGGCTTAAGTGGGAACAGTGATCAGTGCCTCCAAAGGAGAAGGACAGAGAAATACCCAAAGTGAGAACAGCATGTGCAAAGGTCCTATGGTGGGAAGGAGCCTGGAGCCTGTGAACAATGTGGACAAGACCTGCATATGGCTGGGCACGGAGATGAAGCTGGAGGGCATACCAGGATGAAAAGTATGTGGGGCCTTGTGGGCCATAATAATAGTCCTATCCTCAAAGAGTAATGTGAAACCCCAGAGGTTTTTAAGTGAAGTAGGTAATCTGCTTCGGTGAGAACAAAATTGAGCAGAATGGAGAGAGGTGAGGTCGAGTGGATGCTGGGAGACCAGCTCATGTGTAGTGGCTCAGGAGATGGGAGAACTTAATATGGAGTCAGGAGAAGTTTAGGAGGAGAAGTCAACAGGACTTGAGGCTGGTGTAGATGAGGGAAGTGAAGGGCAAAGGGTACCATGGACACTGTTCAGTTCCTGGTTCCTGAATGAATGAATGAATGAATGGAGGTCTGTGCTAGAATGGAGAACACCAACATAGTTAGAATCAACCATGTTGTACTCGGAAGAGTCAATGGGGATATTTAGTTGATGCTCAGGTCTCTGAGTCTGGTACTCTGGTTTAGAATGAAGATTTGAATTTAGGAGTCACAGCCCAGAGATGATAATGAAAGCTTCTGTGTGGAGATGAGATTGTCCAGGGAGCAGAGAAGTCCAGGGAACATCCACATTCAAGCGCCAGGTGGGAGGAGACAGAGGCAATAAAGGACCCCAAAGAGCAGCGACAGAAGCAAAAGGAAATGGGGAAAAACAAGATCATAGACTCCAAAGGAAGACATGGTTTCAAGGAAAGAGTGGTCCAAGGTCAGGGGCTGCCAAGTGTTTGGTAGGACGAAGACCAAAAATTTTCCACCGAATTAATGACAGACAACAGAGCTGGTCTCAGATGTGAGAAAACAATTAATTAGGCAAATTTTATTTTCCATTTGGGGAAAGACAACTGTAGGTTATCATGTTGCTGGATAACTCATTCCCTCTCTTCTGTGTTTGGGTCATAAAAGGAGAAGCTACAGGAAATCTTAGCACTTAGAGAAAAGATCGTGTGTGATTTAAAGCCAAGTGAACACTGCCTTTGATGAGCTTGGGAATGGCCAGGGCTCTCTTGCTAGAAAGATAAAAGGCTTGGAGAGAAATCAAATACATAAAAATTAAACAAAAAGAAGATACTCTCTCAAACCTAAATTTTACAAATTATAGCACCAAATCCTGGTGAGTTTTCAGTGGGTCCTGTATTCATTCATTCCTTCTTTGTAAATTGAGATGCCGCGTTCAAAAGCATTATGGCAATCTACAAGACACATGAAAACTGTCCTATCCCTTAGGATAGCGATTCTGCTTCTATTAATTTTATCCAAGGATGTAATTTAACTGAAAAAGAAGGAAATAAAATGACACACATGCAGCTATTTAATGCAGATTTTCTCTAAAAGTTAATCTTTGAAAACAACATAAATGTTCAATATTTGGGAACAATTTTAATAAATATTTGTAAAGTAACAGGATGGAATACTAAGGAATCATTAAAATGACTTTGTAGCCCCACAGAGGAAAATGAAGTACAAATATAACACAAAAGAGTAGGTTTAGTGTCGCTTTATCTGTATAAATTACATAGGAATCAGGAGATAAAAATGAAATCATGATGAGTGAGATAGTGGGCTCATAGATCTGCAATTTTTAAAGTCATTAATTTTGCGTTGCCTATTCACTTAAAGTATGCAGGAGCAATATCTGGGAAAGAAGCACCAAAAGGAGAAAAATGCCTTCTGAAAGGGGCTTTGATGTAAGACTGAACAGAAACATACAACTGTGATCAGAATAAGGCGGTCTTGATTCCACATTGAAGTAAGTATTCAAGCTGAATTAAAAGGAAATCCCTGACTTCACTGTTAACTTCAGCGCTCCCTGAGAGAAGAGAAAATGAACTCTCCAATTTGCCTAAGTGCCATCTTTGAAACTTTGTTCCATCTTTCACATCACCTCAGCAGAAGAAATCATTTGGGGTTAGCAGAGGATCCTACCTAATTAAGCAGACAAAGCCTACTTCGCAGGTAATTACTATACCTGGAGGCCTCTGAAGGTCCAGGTCATGAGACCGATAAGTACGGTTACAGCTTGTGTGCAGTCTGTGAACCTCTGCCCAAGCCAAGAGCAAGTACTAGATGGGGAAGAATTGACCAGCATCCTGAGCCGTTGGCCACACTGTCTTGTGACCAAGAGACCCACGGGGCTGGGTCAGGATCTAAGTGGCTTCTTTGCCTTCTGCCTTCCTGGTCCCCAGTGAGATCCCTGGCAAGGAGGGTCTGGCTCTGATATCCATCAGAACCGGGCACAAGAGCTGGTGTTCGCTGCGGTGAAGATTGACTCCTTTCGTTTTTACCTCACTGAGTCTCAGAGCTTATTCTAGCTGCTGTAGCTGTCTTCTTGAGAAGCAGGTGATCATTAAGCCTGGCATGGACACTCCATCTTAGTTCTGGGTGTCCAGAAAGGAGTAGGACCTTTTCTGATCAGGGAAAGATTTTGCTGTTGGACATGAAGTAGGAAGAGGAAAGACACACCATGAAGTGATAACCAGGGACCGCTTCCGATTGCTGATCGCTGCTTCCAGGCACCTAGCTTCTCATAACAAATACTCATTATATTTAAGATGATGCTTACAATGGACAACATCCACAAGGGGGAAAGAAAAACTTGCACCACATGATGCACCAATTTCATTAATGTTCCTCCCCTTGCAGAGAGATGATCTGGAGTTGTTTGTAGTGATGGGCAAAGAGTTTGCATCAATGCCAAAAATGACCAACTGCCAGCCCTGGCTGCTGTGGCTCATTGGATTGAGCGTCGGCCTGCAAGCCAAGTGTCACTGGTTCGATTCCCAGTCAGGGCACATGACTATGTTGCACATCAGGTCCCCATTTGGGGGCACAAGAGGCAATGACACAGTGATATTTCTCTCCCTCTCTTTCTCCTTTCCCCTGTCTCTAAAAATAAGTAAGCAAATAAATAATTATTTTTAAAAAATACAAAAAATTAGTTTAAAAAGAATTTTTTTTTAAATGATCAACTGCCCTCAGAGAATTGTGACATGACCAAGCATATACTTCAAGGATCTAGAGTCCTTTGGGGAGACCAGAGTGGAAACTGACTATCATTTTCAGAGCTTCATTAAATTATCTTCTTTGGAAACTTTTAAGCCACACCCTTTCCCCAACCAAGAATCTATTTCCCAACAGTGGGCGGCAATATTGGCATCTTAAATCATGGCAGTGGACCAGTCAAGAGAAGTGGAATCTGTTTGCCAAAGTGGAGGTCTTGTTAAATAAATTCTTCCTTGACAGCAGAAAAAGGCCTGGCTCAGAAAATGGCTCCTTAAACATTTTAATTTAATTCAACAAGGATTTATTATGTAGCAAACTCCAGGAGCTGAAACTTTCAGAGAGAGAGAGGTGTGCTCTGATGCATTTGGCTGGGGAAGGGGTGCAGGTTCTGAACTGTCCAAAGTTAGTTAGCTTCATCCAGGCATTTCTCTGGCTTGCCTGCCTCTCCACTGTGTCCTTGAAACTTGTCCATTTTCTCTCTGGGGCACAGATTTCTGTCTCCTGTCAGTCCTGCCTCTTGCAGATGACTTTGCCCTTTGTTGTCTGTGTCTCCAGCATCCCACCCTGCCCAGAACCCAGCCCACTCCTTCTCCCCCGCCCCCTGCCTCATTGGGTCTAAGATCTGGCATTCAGTCCCCCACAGATTTCTGATTCTCTCACATCATCCTCATTTTCTACTTTGAATATCCGCCCTGCCCAAGAGAGTTCACATCAGCCTTGCCTCTCAACACACATGAGATATGGGACCCACTGTGCACAGTGCGGGCTGTGGGCCTGTGGGCGTTGCCCCGGGTAAGAAAGGCCTGGCCCATGTACTCTGGGAGCTCACTGTCTCTCCAGACAGAAACACACCACAAATGACAGGAAAAAAAGGCAGAAAGAGTTCAACAAAGACTCAAGCACAGTTATGGCCAAGGGCATGCATTCTCCCATCCCACTGCTTGGACTGGCTCCATCACCAGGCGTGTGACCTTGAGCACATCACTCATCCCTCATACCTTCCTGTGCCTCATCAGTGAAATGGGACATTAATCATGTCCATGTGAGATGGTTTTTGTGAGGATGCAATGAGATAATCCACTAGCAGCGTTCACCATGGTGCCTGGTATCTAGTCATTCAACAAAAGCAGTGTTAGCCGTTACTGTGAAAATCATAATAATACTAACAACAGGACTCCCTTGCCAAGCACCTTCTATTCACACAAAGCTCAGAAAACCCATGGCATTTAGTGCAGTTCCCCGCTTCTACGACCTGCTCTGCCATCTGATATACAAAGTCCCTTGAGTCACTCCTTCTCACAGCCTGGGATGGGAGCTGTCTGATAACAGGATTCACTACACCTGAGGGTGTTACAGGCTCTGCTTCCAGTCCTAGCTGAGTAGCGTAACTCCTGTCAAAGAGAGCCCTCCTGTTGATAGCAACTGAGACACTGCACAGCATGTTTAAAACCTCCTGCAGGCTTTGGAGAGTGACCCGATGTGGAGGGCAGGGCACTGGCACTTGGCAGAAGGCACCGCATAGAGTCTGCACTACAAGACACAGGCTGAAGGGAAATAATACCAGATGGAGATCTGGATGTCCATGAAGGAATGAAGAGCTTCATGCGTAGCAAATATCTGGGAATCTGGGAAAGGCTTTTGCCCCCTCTTAATTTCTTTTATTTCATATGATTAAAGCAAGGGTCAACAACCTTTTTCTGTAGAAAGACTGAAGCTAGTAAATATTTTAGGTTCTGTGGGCCATTTGGGGCCCCTGTCACAACTCCTCACAGCCAAGGACAACATGTGAAGAGTTGAGCATGGCCGTGTTCCAGTAAAACTTTATTCACAAAAGCAGGTGATGGGTCAGTTTTGACCTACAGACTATAGTTTGCTGACCCCTGGTTTAAAGCATCAAGACCCAACTATGTGTTTCCTAGAAGAGGTGTGTCTTAAATATAAAGATACAAATACAGTATTCCCTCACTTATCGCGGGTTTTATATTCTAGACCCCCTACCCCCCGCGAAAGGTGAAACTCTGCGAAGTAGGGACCTTACATTTATTTTAGTATTTATATATATTTTAAGGCTTTATAAACCCTTCCCACACACTTATAAACCATTCCCAATCCCTTATTAACCTTTCCCACTCCCTTATTAACCTTTTCCACACTTTTATAAATACTACTCATGTTCTTAAACATATTCTACACTCTTAAACCTATGTAACTTTAACAACATACATATACGGTACCGCAAAATCCCACAATATAGCAAAAAATCCACGATAAATAATTAAATATAATATTTTTTTAAAATCCCGCAATGCAGTGAGGCTGTGATAAATGAACTGTGATATAGAGAGGGACTACTGTAAGTTGAAAGTAATTAGGTTCAAAAAGGAACACCGGGCAATCAAAGCTCCTGCAGCTACAGCAATATCAGACAAAGTGGACCTGGAGGCAGTATTTCCAGATACTGAAAGAGGCATTTCACAATAAAGTAAAATAACCTACTCATCAAGAAGATGTATCCATCACAAATGTAAATGTGCCTAATAACAGAGCTTCAAAGCACAGGAAGAGAAAAAGGTGTTAGAAAGTCTTCCTTCTGTTGGCCATTATCAACCATGTGGCCTCACCAGGCCCTCCATCCAGATGGTCTGACCAGAGCTGATTTCACATGTAGCTCCCAGGTGGACCTATGACTCAGGCCGGGTAAAGCAAGATGTGAATCATTTGGAGCTGAAAAAATTTTTTTTCTTTTGAACCATAGGGGAAAATAATGTACTATTCTTCTGGGGTAGCTGAGAAGTTAGGATGGGGCCATGGCAGCCACCCTGCCACTGAGAACAGAGCCAACAGAGAGAAAAGTTGAGCCTTGATAGCATTATTTGAGTCTGGATCCAGCCATGCCTGAAGTCTCTGGACTTTTCTGTCCCATTAGCTAATCAACACCTTCTTGGGTTCAAGCTGATTCAAGTAACGAACTTTTGCCTTCTTTCATTCACAGAGCCCTGACTGATATATCAGACCAACTTCCCTAAAGATGCTCATACACTCATATCCTATATGCCTATTCCAAGGGTTAGCTGTCCCACTGAAAAATTGCTTTTATAGTGAATCTCAGTAATGACGAGAAGATAGCCGATCCCTCTGGGTGGGCTGGGGAATGATATTGAGAATCACCACTGTGTAGCAAATGCCCGTATTACACTTGCCATAGGAAGCAGTCCTGTGCTTCCCAGCTCCATCCTTCTCAGGCAGGGAAAGGGTGAAACAAATAAGGATGAATTAAGAGTTGCAGAATACAAGGCACTTAAATTTCCTGATTCTAGAAAGCCCAAGACAGTGAGGTGGGAACCTGGTGTTTGGGGAGAGGCTCTCAAGGGTGTCTGGGCTGGGTTCCAGACTCCATGTCCCAGATGACACCCCAAGCAGAACCCCGTCTGCAGCCGGCAGCAAGGAGAGCAAGACATGTCCTTACACATTTGGCCTTCTTCATCCAGCCCAGCAGCATGGCAGCTGACTAAGGCCACGGGGCGGAGGAGCAGCCAGGTGAGACAAGGCAGCACATTAATTCAAGGAGTCACTGCTGCTGATTTGGGGAGTTATTTCCTGAAACATGGCAGTCTCGAGGAGAAACATTACCTAAGGGCGGGGGCAGAAATGGGGAACAGGCAATCCCCTCTCCCCTGCGTTCAGACAAGCAATGCAGCAGCCTTCGTGCTTCATGATGGAGAATAAAATGGATGAAGAGACATTGGAAGCTCTTGGCAAACGTCCTTGGAGCAGGCACTCATCTCTGCCATGGACTTTGATTCTACTCTCTCACTCCACCCAGTCTCGGGGAGCATTTCCAGGAGACGGTGAGACATGAGAGAGAGACAGAAGGGGAGCGTAGGAGAGAGGGTGGGGAGGGGAAAAGAGAGGAGTACAGAGCCATGAATTCATTAGCTCATTAATTTATTCATGTAGTAAACACATACTCATTGAGTATTTTCTACATACCAGGCAACAGATGAGGAGCATGATGATCACTCTGATGAAACTGAACCCTTGCCTGATGGGATGTGAAGCAACTATTGACTGAAATGTTGGGTTATCCAGGATGCGCCGCCCCCTTACCTTTTAAACCAGAAGAGACACCTAATGGAATCACAGACTTGCAGTTCCTAAAACGAGCCTTTCCCCAAGAAAGATTGTGGGATCTCCCTGCCATCCTGTTCAATCCCCTTCTCAATGCTTGACCCCTTTCTACTGTCCCCGGTCACCCAGCGTCCTCAGCACAGCTTTCCTCTGTGCTCTCATAAAGGGATGACAGTACGATAATAACGAATCATCATTATCTATTAGGCCACTGTGTGTCATCACCCAGTGTTCTAACTCCTCCGTGGACTTAAGTCGCACTGCAACCTTATGAGATAAGAATCACAATGTTCACCTTTAACAGATGAAGTAGCCAACACTCAGAGAGGATGAAGGGCTGGTTAACTGGCAAACCTGGAGATAAATTCAGCCCCGGATGCGCAGGTACACACACCACACTCCAATGACAAAACCTGTGGACAGGGAGCGTCTGTTGCTTGGAATAGCTTCAAAAAGAATCCACACACATGCCTACCTGATCACCAAAACATGTTAAACAGGGACAAAAGCCCTCAATGGAGCTCCAAGGGCAAAATTCTGAACCTCGGTGAGGAGGCTGTAGAATATTTCAGTAAAAAAGACTTCCCAGTGTACAGGAAACAGAAAATCTTGCCTTGTTAACACAAATTTCACTTTGCCTCTCTGCACCTTAACTTGCTTACGTGTTATGCGGGGTTTATGAGAAAATTCAGTGAGACGACCCTGTGAAAGTCCACAGTTTGTATCAGGTACCCTTGGCATTTTTTTTGTTGAGATCTATGCCAACAGGGGTAACAGGAATCAGTCACTACATAGAGTGATTCATTGCACAGCATTTGCTGTAACCAATCAATAAGCTAGTGCTCCTGATGGTCTGCCTACCATGAAAAATGTCCCTGTGCCCACCTTCTTCCTTTCTGAGATTTTAGCGGGAGGTGATGAAAAGCACGTTTATCAGCCATATTGAGTGGAGGGTCATAGTCAACAAAATTACTAACTGTCCCCCCAGCCTACCAGTGGCCCACCAGCCAAGAGGCCAGGAAAAGAAACATCCCACGTAGCTTAGCCACATCGTTTTTCTCCCCAGATGGCTCTGCAGATGATTACAGTTGATGGGGCGGGGGCAGGGGGCAGAGGAAGATACTTGCTATACCTGTAAAACTTCCTGAAGGCCTGCCTGAGCACCCCAAGTTTCCTCACCTTCATCTTCATCACCACACATCTGCTGAACACTTACAGTGGGCAGATGCTGTGTGAAATACTGGTCCCATCCTATGCATACCTCCCTTTGGTTCTATGAGGTCCAAACTACTAATGGGAAACCGAGTCACAGACAGTTTAGATAGCCTGTCCAAGGGCACAGACTTGAAAGTGGCAAAGCCTGGAATGCCAGATGCATTGGTCAGGTTCCAGAGCCCAAGCTCTGAATGCCACCCATATATCCTCTCCCCTCCCGCTGGCCCTGGATTTCAGGTGCTGAGGTGGCCTTTGTTAGCCTTCACCAGTTCATCCTGCAACCTCAGGAAAGGCTGGAAAGAAACCCAGGGACACTGAAAAGGACTTCGTCCTTACTGGACAGCATCAAGTTCCTTTTCGCCATCACAGTATTTGTGATGTTGGGGGGGGGGGGTGTGCGAGAGAGAGGAGAGAGAGAGAGAGAGAGAGAGAGAGAGAGAGAGAGAGAGAGAGAGAGAGAGAGAGAGAGAGAGAGAGAGAGAGAGAGAGAGAGAGAGAGAGAGAGACTGAGAGTAAGCAAGTTAGAACTGGCAATAATACCCTTCCGAAGTGGATCACCTTTAGCCACACCAGCTCCTCCACAAAGCACCGTCATCACCTTCTGCACATCATCAGTAACAGAGTCTGCACATGTTCTTCCAATCTGTTCCAATCTCTGTGTTTTTAAATAAACTCTCTAAGCCAGGCCTCTCATGCCCTTCCTCCCCCAGCGCTTCCTGTTCACGAGCGCACAGGTGTTTGGCGGCGTAGCCTCGCTTTCCTTGTCTTGCCTCTGGCCGGCAGTGCTGGCAATTAGCGCGGCGCCCATTCCCATCACCGCGCACCAGGCGCCGGGCTAAGGGCTTCCGTGGACTGCCTCATTTATTTTTCCCACCGCTGCATAAGTTAAGTGTTACTCTTCTCATTTTACAGATCAGGAAACTGTCGTTCAGAGGAGCTAAATAATTCCACAGAGCTACTGAAGTAGCAAAGATGAAATCTTTATCTGTCCAGACTCAAAGCCCATATCCCCAACCCTCTGAAAACACAGGGACACCTAAGAATATGTGACTGCCCCTTCACATGTGGAGATATAAGGACCTCAAGGAGGGAGGCTTCACCCACCCTCTCAGCATAGGAACCCAACTAGTTAAACAACTGCTTTCTCTCTGGGAAGAAATAATCCTAATACCAAGGCTCTTCAATTACTCTGTGCAATTAAGTCCTGAGTGCTTGTTTGAACAATTAACCGAAATAATTATAAATGTATCTCTGTTACTACAATTGCATATTAACAAAGGCTCAGGGCCAATTAATCATTACTCCATCAATACCTGATTTGCATAAACCTATTCTCTTTAAAGACTCCATGTTTAGGGTGACAGGGCTCCCTCATCGATTATGGAAATATCCCCATCAAACCTTCCTGAGGCCGTCAAAAGGAATAAAAGGAGTTGTCTGTTGTGGGTGCTTAGCACCCCTGCCCAGCTCTCCCAGGGACAGGCAAGGATGAGAACAAAGGGGAAGAGACACAAAGAATGTGCAGTTCCCCACTGGGGAGGGGCTGACAGGCTCAGGCTACAGCGTGATGGGCGGAGATGGGGCATCTGGCTGAGGTCAGGAGGCAACAAGCAGCTGAGCCTCCTTTGGAGTTATCCAAATTCATTCATTCATTCATTCAAGAGATCCATCATCAACTAGCTCCTCTCTGCTGTGTAACAGGTACCAGGGATACAACGGTGAAGGAGACTCTGCCTGCCCTCACGGAGGCAGACAGACAATAACTAGATGACAGAGTGGGTTTTCCAGAAAGAGTGAGATGGAGTTTGATGTGCAAGAATGTTTCGTAGAGTTCACCACCTGTGACAGGACGAGAGGAAGCAGGTATGGGCAGACGGAGAAGCCGGGCTCTGCTGCAGGCTGAACCAGGTCTCAGCCTGCCTGGCATGGCCCTCTGGGGCAGGAGCCACCTGGCGGAGCTGTCCCTGACCAGGGTGAGACGGCAGGGGCTTTCCTCTCTGACTTGCTCAGGGGCTGCATAGGGACTGCCCAGGCCAACAGGGCCCTTTGCAGCTGCAGGTGAGCCTGAAAAGCCCCCCAACGAGCTGTCTACACTTCCTGCCGCTGGGCACCAAGGCCTTCCTAGAAGGTTGTGTGTTATCATTCTAATTTGCTATACATCGATGCCCGTGTCTTCGGAAACCTGGAGGCCAGCATTTCCTCCAGCAAGCAATCGCCGAGTCTCCTGGGTGCCCTGAGTGCTACAAAGACATGGGTGGGCAAACTTCTGATCTCAGAGAGTTTAAAAGTCTTACTGCAAGGACGGAGCATTACAGCATAAAAAGCAAATCATTGACGTTGGTCAGAAAACAAAGAGAGCTAAGAAGGAGCTATGGGTGAGAGGAGAAAGTGAGCAACGCAGAAAAAAACAGGCAACTTCAGAAATTTACAAATCAAATATTTTTCTTCTTCTCTGCTGGACAAATGGCAGCACGTGTTGGTGTTACGTGTGTGGAGTGAAGAGGAGAAAGGCTGGAAAAGAAAGGCACCCTGATGGGTCCAGGCAAGTGCTACAAGGTGGCCACATGGGGACAGCAGCCTCCATCCGTGCAAGGAGAGTGACTACCACAGCAAAGGCCTCATCTTAACCAGCCTGGACACCTCAAACACAAGGATAAAAATAGAAATCCCAGAATGAGTTAGTGAAAATAAAATGAAAGGTGAGAGCCCCAGAGGCAACCTAGAACTTGCTGGAGAGGCAAAGTGAAGTGTAAGCTGATGGACCCCAAGGTCAAGGGCAGGAAGCTTTATTGGAAGCGAGAGCTTAGGAAGGGGGCAGCCTGACCTGGCCCGCGGGTGGACAGGAGGATATGAGAACCAGATGACAATAATGATTATAATAAGGGTCAGGCTTCACTCAGTGCTCACAGATGCTTCGAGAAACTCTTTAAGTCTTGCAAAACAACAAACCTGCCTGACTCGGGCAAGGCAAAGGGAATGTTTTGTACAAAATACTGTTCCAGAGCTATCACCAAGAAATACCATCGAGTGATCCCTTATACTCAAGGCCTGCAGCCAGCACATTGCTCAGAAACTCTGGCTCCACACAAACACTTCTGGAGAAGCATCACAGAAGCCTTCTGTGTGTCCTGCACCAGCTACAACCCTGCTCCATGCCAGGCGCTCGGGCATAAAAACACCAGAATTCCTATTACTGAAAAGTTCATGACCTAACTGGCAAAGGCCATGACCTAAACCAGTGATTCTTAACCTGGCTGTTTATGTGAAATAGCAGGGGACCAGCTCCAGGTCCCCACCCTCAGGCCCCAGTCCCCCAAACCACTGAATCCCAGTCTCTAGTGGAGGAGCCTGTAAGTCTTTTGAAAGAACAAGTTCTCCCGGTGGTGCTATTGATTGTCTGTGTTTAGGAAAAACTGTGGTATTTTTTCAGAGAGAACATCTTCCTGGTCAACATTTTTTAGCCAAATACCTTGGTTTTTAATAATCAAACTTCATAGAATGAGATTATTTCTCAATATAACCTTATTCCACCAATGTTTGCCAAGGAAAGCACACATCTACATTCCCAATACCCAGTGCAATATATATATTTTAAAACAATGTGCAAATAAAGGATTGAGTGGCTTTCTAAGTAAGATCAGTAGAATGTCAGAATGACATGTAGATATTTTAAAGAACTAGCTGAGGGTCAGCAAAGGGGACCTGTGTCTCAGATGTGACTGGCACCAAGAAACACTAAGCCTCACTGCAAACAAGGCAGCTGGCTGATAACATCCATTTTATTTGGTTGGTGTGCAGAAGCCAAGTTTTAAACATTTTTTATTCTAACATGGTATCTTGTTACATATATACTCTCGTGCATGTGTGCACGCACGCACTCTACTGAATCATAGTTACAATTTAAGAAACTTAAGGGTTTGGAGTTGCTGTGTAATGCCATACATATAAATTTTTCTATTTAAAATATCAGGATACAAGCCCCTTGTTAACATTTCTGAGCACAATGTCTGAGGTTTGGGTATGAACTATTGATGTTAAGAAGGAGATGATTTTAATGCACACCCAGCATGGGGTGCAATGCCACTAGGAGTCCTACTTGACACAGGGAGGGGTAAGATCCAGCTGCGTGCACCTGGGGAGCCACCACAAAGCCCGTGACAATGACTCTAGGCCTCAGCAGACAGGCAGGGGTTTGTGAGGCTGCAAAGGAGAGAGGAAGGAGGAGATGGAAATTCTGGAGGAAGGAAAATGCCATGAGAAGGCAGGGACTTTCCAACTTCAGTGTTATCTAGGGAACAGGAAGGGCCAGTGAAAGAGGGACTGGAAAAGGAGAGAGATACACTGAGTCTATTCATTCATTCACACAGACATACGGAAGATGTTTCATGAACACCTACTGTGTGCCAGGCACTGTGCAAGGCACAGAAGATACAGAGGGGAAGAAAACAGACAAGCAAAAAAGCCTAAATGAAACCATTTTGTTTCTGTGCAGTGGTGGAGAAAGACAAAGACATTCAACAAATAAAACACATGGGTATTTAATTACAATGATGATATGTAGTGCTATAGTTATGTGCTTTGAAAGAATATACTGGGCCGAGAAACCTAAGCTGATTGAGGCAGGGGGTTATAGGTGACTTCTGAGAGGATTTAATTTTTAAGCTGGAATTAGAGGATCCCAACCTTTTTAAAAAAATAAAATACAGAGCTATTTGAACATTTAAAATGACTTAGGATTTGGTTATTTGGTTGGGCATGGGGAGTACCTCCTGTTTAGCCATTTGGGCAGGTTTTGATTTCCAGAAGGCAAGAATAGATTGTTGTGGAGCACAAGAAATGTGTTTATGACAAATAGAGCAGAGAGGCAGGTGGCAGGCATGGATGATGCACAGCAAGACACTCACAGGGGCCATTCCTAGAGTGGCTGCGGCTCAGTCAGTCCCCTTGGACCAGGGCTCTCTGCCAGTGAAGGCCTCCAGCAGCACATGGTCTGGATTTGAGGACAGGAAACATGGAACACATGTGTTGGTGATGATTTTAATTCCTGGAAATAATTCATATTACACCTAGCAGGGCAGCTCAGAGTAGTGCCATTCTGCCTGTCCTCCTAGAAAGTACAGGTGGTTTCAGTTTGACCTTGGAGAATAAGAACAAACCAAGTAGGTGGTATTTGTGCACTCTGACCCCACAAAGAGGCTATCAAAGCATTTTAGAATCCGCAAAGTCTGTAAAGATGTAGGACAGGCTTGCTCATTCAAACATTTATTTCACAGTTATTTTCTGAATATCTACTATGTGCAAGGGACTATGCTGGGAGAAGTTAGAAGGAAAGACACTAGAGGAAGCATGTATCGCACATGCAAAGGCCCTGAGGCTGAAGGGAGCATGGCAATAGGAAAGACCTAAAGAAAGTCGCTGTGGCTCAAGGGCAGAGAGCCAAGGAGAGTGAGCCTTGAGAAGAGTGGGGAGTAAAATTGGGCAGGACCTGGTAGACCATCCCACAAACAATGACATGACAGTGAAGGATTTTCAGCAGCAAGAAACTCAATGAGCTCTGTTTCCAAAAGATCATTCTAGCTACTCCACGAACAGAACAGAAGGTAGACTGGGTGGCTGTCAATGGGTGGAAAGACAAATTCACCCATCGCCCCAAGAGTTGATTGAGGTTAGACTAAGACAGAGCTACTCTAGCTGGCGTTCAGCTAGCAGCATCACATAAGACCTGAGGCCTTTAGAAATGCCATTTCCCAGTCCCACTACACATGATGAGTCAGAATTATTGAGATAGGGCCCAGGAGTCAGTGCTTTAATCAGATCTCCAGTTGACTCCTACACATTCTCAAGTTTGAGAAGCTCTGGCCCAGGGTAGCAGTGACGGAGAGAGGACACTGCAAGGAGGTCTATTGTGAAAAGGTGAATGAATTAATGACTCTATAAGGAATACTGAGTAAGCTTTGATAAATCCTTATTATGGAATATTATGGAGCCATTAAGAAGAATTAGATGATACATACACGCGAGGAAAGATAAATTCTGATGTACTATTAAGTAAAAAAGCAAAATGCTGAGTGTAGTTTCTGACTAAGATACATACACACACATGCCTGTAATGTATATTTTTGTATATTTATATAAGAATAGAAAAAGCAACAGAATACCATAGCGAATATTAACATCAGTTTCCAAGTGAATGGGGACTGGGGAAGGATAGGGAGTAATTATTTACATTTTAATATCATTTTTATTTTTTTTACTTGTTGCAACAAGCATTTTTATAGATTCTTTTATAACAGAACTAAAAGAAAGTTTACAATGACACAGTACATAAAAATGTGTCCTGATAATTCCAACACAACTAGTATAGCATTACGGTGCAGGATGGGGGACCCCCAGCACAGAGCACGCTGACCTAAGAATCAACAGATTTGTGTTCTAATTTGGTTCTGCCCCTGATTCCTGGGGGCTTCCCCTCCTGTACGATGAGCTGGCTGCACTGAGTCTATACAGCCAAAGCTGTTTCTCGTCACCATCCAGCACTTCATTCTCTAAGTTACTTTTTATCTTTATGGTCCCTGAGTTTGGAAAGATGGTTACCAAACTAAAATCATTTATTCACTAAGGGCCCCTGTTCTCATTAAACATAGAACTTTTATTAAACTTTTTAGAATATCACAATTGACCCGAAGCTCCGTTCTGGGGTCTGCAGAACAGGAGGGTATCCAGGATCCTTTTCATTCCACCAGACACTCGCTTGCAATGCTCTGATTTTTCTTAGAAATTTCCACAAGGCACATGGCCACTGGCAAAAGCGAAATGGACCATTGCTGGGCTCCATGCTCTGCGCTCATGGGGTATGACCAATATGACAGAGGCCCACAGAGGCACTCAGCTGTCCCCAAAGCATCAGTGTCAGGGCGCTGGGGCAGGGGTAGCCTTTGAGTGCAAGCAGCATTCTCGGCTCAAAAGAGCCAACTGTGCTGATTCAAAAAAAAAAAAAAACATTTTCAAAAATGCCTGTGGGTAAATTTGAGCTGCCCACAGCTCCCCAGGGGCATCTCGAACTTGCTGTCGAGCCATTTCTGTGGATTTCAGTCAAATTCTAATTTTAGTGTTCATTAAACACGGGTAATTCCCCAGCCGGTCCCTGCCTCACCTCGTACACAGAGTGCGTTGGCAATATAGGTCACCAAGGCTTCGAAAACACTCCCACATCAAAGAGAAACCTTTTCATTATGAATATTAACTTTATAAATAATAATGAACTTGAAAAGTTTTCCAAAGCTAAGGGGCCGGTATGAGGAGAGCTGGCATTCTCCGCTCAAACATTTGCCTGAGTGAGGCTTGTTATGAGGCTGACTGTTCACAAGGTGTTGTGTTCAGGGAAATAGGATGGGATGGAGATGTGTCTGCATCTATTGCTCCATGTGGATTGTTATTTACTTAGACTGATAAAGCAGGGACAGAACTGGAGTGTGCAATGTTGGAAAAATGCAGACAGACACACACTCACACCCGTTTTGGGCATGACACATCTAGAGAAATCAGACTGTTTAGAACATTTTATGTCCTCCCGTTGTCATTAGGTGAAGACCAAATGCCTTGTCATAGCTATAGCAGTTAATATCTTTTAAGTTGAAGGTAACGAAAAATTTTGTGTGGCTTAGATCCTAAGATTATTTAATACTTTATGAAACATCCCAAGGGAGTTGTCTCTTACCCCCAGGTTCATAGCCTCATGGTCACAAGGTGGCTGTGCAGTGCCAGCCATCCCTTCCTCACACAAGAGCATCCATTTGGTTGACAAGTCTTAATCCTATCACTGTCACATTAGGCAGCACTCAGCAAGGTCTTCTCCCTTATTCATACCTTTACATACGCTGTTCCCTACACCTCTGTGCAGGATCCATCCCAGGATCCATTGCAGGCATCAGCTCCTGGGAGGACCCCTCTGGAGTAGGCTACCTGTCCCGCCCACTTTGGTTGCTGGCATCAAAGCATTTCTCCACCCTTGATGTAATTGTGCATTTATCCACTTCTCCCTGGAGATTGTGAGCTCAGGCAGGAGCTGTGGCTTGTTTGTCTCTGGATGTCCTGAGCTTTGTGCAGGGCCTGGCTTGCCTATATGTGTTGACAGAATGAACAAGAAGCAGAAGAGAACTACCCAAGTGCCACCCGGAACTCAGAAAATCAAATCACTCTCTGATGGGGGCACAGAGTCAACACAAGGGATGTGCCTTTCCCATGGCACCATCCAAAAAGGCCAATCCTGCAGACCTTGTTCCCAGTTACCTTGTCTGGGGTGCTAGAGAACAGCCCCAAGAGACCAGCACATCCTTTAATCTGCACAGAATAAAGACAGGGCTTCAAAGGAGCTGTGAACAGAACATGGCCATTGTTGCCCTAAACTCCGGGACGTGGTGGGGACAGGTGGCAATCAGGGTGGATACAGCAGGAGGTTTCACCTTTTCCTCCACTGGCACCCTCTTGTCAGTTTCCAAGAAAGGGCCTGCTGATGCTGCTGGGAGTGGGGCACAGCAGCAAGCACAGGGTGTTAGAGCTCTTCCCCAGGGGTGGCTGGCTCAGGGCCTGGGGGCTCTGGAAAGTGAGCAGGACCAGAGGCAGAGGGCCACTTCCTGCTCCTTAATCCTGGTCTTATAATGCTGCAAGGCCAAGGTCAGGCCAGCAGACACAATCCAGCTCTCTGGAAGTGCATGGGGCTGTTGTAAGGAAGACCAGAAGACCCTGGGGTATGAGAAATATGGCTTCTAACTGGGTGTGGAGGTGGGCAAGCAGGAAGACACCACAGTATGATCAAATCTTTCAGCCCCAAGATGGCTGCATCCAGGTTTTAATCCCAGTTCTACCACTTCTTGTTTCGGGAGAAAATGAACTAACCTATCTGGGCCTCAGTTTTTCCATCATTCAAACTGGGATACTAATAGTCCCTGCCATGAAGGTGGTTATGAAGATCAAATGAATTAATATCTTTAAGTGCTTAAAATAATGCTTGGCACATAGTGCGTGTTGTATAAATAACATATAAATAATGAAGTGAGATGATTCGTGAAAACACCAGGGAGGAGATAAGCACAGATTGTCCAGTTTATCAAGCCTTTGGGTGTTAGGCTCTGTCCACACAACACAAGGGAAGGGGGGAACTGGAAGCTACACCTAGTGAACCTGGTTAATTAAACCAGGTAAGGGATGCTAAAAGAAACACTGAGCATACCAAGTTAGTATGTCATCTTTGTCACCTTTTCCCAACATTGACGGTAGTCTCTTTCATAATATAGTTCAAAACAAATCAATCCAGGTGTTTTGTTTGTTTTTGTTTTTGTTTTTTAACTGAGCTGGATATTTGTTTGCTATTTGAATTTTATTGCATCAGCAGGGTAAAAGGGAATCTCAGTTCTGGTGTCAAAGAATCATCTATGAGCTCAGCCAAACCGAAAACCCAGCACAGAGTCCAGAGCTCACCTAGGAAACCTGCCAGTGCTCAGGGGCTGAATTCTGGACAGAGGCCATCTCCAAGAAGAGATGTATGGGAAGGCGGACAGAACATGGTCTTTCCCTCAAAATACAATATTAAACCACTACTGTCTTGATCTTCTGATCAGCATCTGTTACTAATCGAGAAAACACATTTCACCTTGGGACACTGTCCAAGCATGTAAGCGCGGGCTGCTCCAATGTTCTCCAGCCCCTTGTATCCTACCAGTCCTGGAGTTAATGTTGGTTATGGGCCACTGGTTTCCTTTGATTATTTTTATTGATGTTCAGTGCTTATGGATCAGCAGACTGAGGTCACCTCTGGAGCCAGGAAACCCACCAGCAGATGCTGACCTGCTTCCCTTTCTCTGCTCAGAGGACCCAGACCCCAGCCCAGGGTACCCAGGCAAGCCCAGAGTGCCTTGTTGAATAGGCACAGAGACCAGCTGTTACTGAGAAGCAGCACTGGGGGCCCGGGAGTAGAGGAGAGGCACCTACCTACCCAGCCACTGGGGTCATCGTCCCCCATGTGGACACCATAATGCTCAGCCGCTCCCTGGGCTCCCTCTGCCCCACCACCACTCCTCTAACTCACTCTGTGGCTTCCACGTGTCGTTCCCTCCTGCTGCCCAGCGCTGTCTTTGCCCATCTCTCCCTGGATAATAGTCGTTCTTAAAGTCAAGGTGCCCCAGTTGCACTTTGACCTCTTCTGAACGCTCACCCTCCGCTCCTGCAGTACCCTACGCCTGCCTTTTAAGCCACAGTCTAAGGCTGTGAAGTCTTAGACGGCAAGAGCCTGCCTTCATCACTGCCTATCCTTCCTAGTCCTGTTTCTTGTATGGAAAATGAATAAACAAGTTCTAAATATCTAGAGCTCACGTACAGGTGTGCAGAGCTGTTACCATTATAAAGTACATCTGCTCCCTATGACTGCTGTAACAAATTACTACAAACTTAATGACTTAAAACAACGTAAATTATCTCCCAGTTCTGGAAGTCAGAAGTCCAAAATGACTCTCACAGAGCTAAAATCAGAGTTGCATTCCTTTTGGAGGTCCCAGGGAGAATCCGTTCTCTTTACCTATTCGAGCTTCTAGAGGCGGCCTGCATTCTTTGGCTCGGGACCCTTTCCTCCACTTCAAAGCCAGCCCAATAGCATCTTTAAATCTCTCTCTCTCCCTCCTCTTCCCCTCCCTCCCTCCCTCCCACTCTCAACTCCTCATCCCTGCTTTCCTTATCACATCTTCTCTGACTCTGACCCTCCTTCCTCCCCTTATAATGATGCTTAGGATTCCACTGAGCCCACACAGATAGCCCAGAATAATCTATCTATCCAAGATACTATAAATTGATAGGTTGGGGAGATTAGGACATGAACATCTTTGTGGACCATTTTCTGTCTACCACACAACGGGAGCATGAGGCTATAGAAAAGTAGAGGAAACTAGGCTCTAGTTCTGACCCTGTTACTTCCTCCTGTGTGACCTTGGATAAGTTGCTCAACCTCTCTGAGCATAATTCTTCATTCAGAAAACCTCACAAGGCTACTCTGGGAAGCACTTTTAAACATCAACACACAAGACAGGTGCAAAGTCTTGTTGTTTCAAGTTTTTAATTTTGGTTTGGTTTGGTTTTGTGGTTTTTGGAATCTGGCAGCTGGCCCAAAGTGAGATTAGGAGTACACATGCACATAACATACGCATTACTTAACACATCACAAACATCACAAAAAAGAAAACTACGACATCGCAATACTAAGGGATATAGCTTAAGCTGCATTATAAGGTAAAGTCACAGCTGACTTTTTAAAAATAATAACGTATATTTTAGATATCAGGCACTATCATATTTGAGCCTCAAACTACCCTGTAATAATACATAACTTACATATGGGGAAGTGTAGGTCTTAGAAACATTAGACACAACCAAGAAGTGGCAGGATTGAATTAAATTTAAATCCAGGTTCCACAGTGCAAAGCCTCTGTACTTACTATCACATCTTCATCCTCCCAGCTTTTCCAGGGCCGCATCCAGTTTTAATTTTCTTTCCATCTGATTTAGTGAAAAGTGCCACTCTTCCCACAGTACCTCAAACCTTTCTACAATTTCTGTGCACACTGGCCTCATTTACAAGGGCCAACCCAAGCATCGGTTTTGGAGTTCTGCCTTTGGGTTGCTGGAGCCCAATTTACCCATGGGCGTGGGGAACTGGTGCTTCCTGGGAAATTAGCATCCCCTGCAGATAGCCCACCCTTCACCATTGACTGACAGGTATGGGGTGTAAATAAATACCCCAGATTCCTCACACTCTGGATGGGATAATTTCAAGTATGCATTTTATACCATTTCTTAGAGCTTTCTTTCAGGATTTAGTTTTGGTTGCCAGCTGTAGCGGGAAGCTTAATACAGGCATACCCCATTTTATTTTATTGTGCTTCGTTTTATTTCACTTCACAGGTGTTGCTTTTCTTTTTTTTTTTTTTCTTTTTTTTTTTTTTTACAAATTGAAGACAAGACCCCCCACCAGTAAAACACTGCAACTCGCTTGACTGACTGCAATACTCACTTTATAGCGATGCACCACCTCCGGGATATGCCTGTACTCATCCCGACTGCCTGCCTTCTCTTAACTGTACATTCATTGGGTCCTATCTCAGGATCTGCTTCTGGGGCGGGAAACTCAAGAAAGACACGTGGATAGGACAGTCTAGAGGGTTATAATGGTTCCCAACATATATTAGGAAAATCTAAATAACCCCACAACTGAATTAAAAATAAAATGCATTAAAAACTGTGAAGACTAAAACTGGCATTGAAAAAAAAATGTGGAGAGCAAGCTTGCTGTGCTTTTCACAAAACACCAAGAAAAAGAGCAAAGAGATGTTGAGAGGGAAGGTGACAGGTAAAAAAAGCAATGGCAAAGATCCAACTCCACCATATGGATAATACATGTTGCAGAAAACCAAAACAAAAGAATCAAGTAAAATGCAAAGCTACAATGAAGCTGAAGACTTATTTTGTAGGTGCAAAATCAGCACAAAGGAAACAATGACTAGTCATAACCTGTTTTATCATTGTTTGTTTTGTCTTTTAAATTCAAGAATGGAAGATTATTAAGAGAATTCAGGAAGAAAACTCTGGTTACCAAAAAAGGAAGAAAAGTCCTGCTGGCCTTCCATCAGTACATGCCAAAAGCAAACGGAATAGTGTCCATGTTAATGGTGTTTTGAAAGGGGAAAAGAATTGGTAACCTGAGAATATTATACCCAGCAAAATAGACAGAGACATCTGGAGATAAATATTATTCTTAGTAACAACAAAAATTTTAACATTCATCTATGATTTTAGTAGAGAAGATTAAAATATTAGGAAAATGTAAAACTATAAATCCCACATGTTCATTTCAGCCTTGATTAAAATCAAATTTAAAACAAGTCTAATAACCTTGAGAGATTATGGAATTTTATTATTGATACAAAGCTGTGAGAATATGATGCACTGCAAACTATTACATTCTATAATACAGATAAAAGTAGAAATTGGAAAAGAGCCAGATGCCTAAAAATACCAAGAATATAAATATTAGCCAGTGTGGGGTAAAAGTCCTATCTTGTTAGAAGTATGTGTTTATCATTTTAAAAAATGAATTTTGGCTAGTTTATCTGAAACTCTCAAGTAAGAATCGACTTTAACTTCAATTGTTTGTTGTTATAAAATGTCAAGCTTGAGAAAATAATGACTCTTTTATAATGGAGAATTTCTATTTATTCATTGTTTTTGTTTTAGGACTAAATTTTAGTTTATTCATCAAACATAGCAACTGTGAATGTACTGAAGTTGTTATAATTATCTCAACCAATATCAAAATAGTCCATATTCTCATAGTGATAAAACAAATGAAATGTATCAACAGTAAATACCTCTTTCCTACCTTGTACAATTTATGATACAGGGAAAATAAATGAGATAACAGAAACATTTTTAAATAGCACTGCATCTTGGCTTTCTCCTCACCAATATGCAGAATAAAAGAATGAGAGAGAAATAAAAATGAAGAACTCAAACATAAAATTAGTGGTGAATAATAAAATCTTCTATATACCATTATATGGTACAAATAAAATAAAAATAACCACTGACAGATATAATACATATAAAATGATAATCATCTGCAGAGTAAAAAAAATTCCAGATTCCACACCACCTCCTTTTCTTAAAAAGAAATATATCTGTTGTTACATATGTCTATTGTTTAAAACTGTCATTGTGTATTATTATGGACAACACCGGGAGATGGCTTTTTCGATCCAGGCTGTCTGAGCTGGTCTCAACTGGCAGGGTCCAGTGGTCAAGAAGAACCCTATTTACCAGCCTGGCAGTTGGCTTTTTGTCTGCTAAGAACATAGGGTGATAGTGCCATGTGTCTCTTATCATCCAGCAGGCTAGCCCAGGCTTGTACAAATGACAGTAGCAAGATTCCAAGAGAGAACAGAAGCGTGCAAAACCTCACATGATACACTGTCCCTTCTTCCTCATGCTGTTGGCCAAAGCAAGTCTCAAAGGCAACAGAATAAAGATTCCATCTCTGGGTGGAAAGAGCTGCAAAGTCATTACTGCAAAGGTCAGAGGTACAAGAAGGAGTAGAGAATTGAAGACATTTTTGTGATTTTTGCAACCTACTATGGTTAGGGAGAGACTATTGGGAGAAGGTTCAATGGTTCCATCTTCTTGAAATTAATACAAAAATTATTCTATTGACATGGAATTATATTAACTACATAGTCAAAATTAAGAAAGGCACACTACAAAATACAGTAGGCCTCATATTTGTAAAAAATACATTAAAACCCATAAATAAATAAGAATCAATACTCATTTAAAAATTGGGCAAGGGACATGACAAGGCAATTGATAAAAGAAATGTAGTTGCTTAACCTGAGAAAAGTCTAACTTTATTAGTAACAAAATAATTGCAATTTAAAAATACATATATACATATAAATACATATATTCATATATACTTTTAATAAACATACACTTATGTATGTTACTGTTAATAAATATATATAAATTTATGAATGTATATAAATACATTGAAAAGATACAACTTTGCTACCTAGTAAGTCTTGCTGTTCTGGGAATCAAGTTACTCTTATACACAACCAAAGGAAATATAAAATGGAATCAATTTTCTGGAGGCCAATTTGTCAACAGGTATCAAAAGCTTCAAAAATTGGTATGCTCTCTGACATCCATAATGATTTAGCTATAAGTTCTTCAGAGTGTTATATGTAAGAGTGAACATTGCAAAGAATCTGAATGACCAACCAAAAGAAGTAAATAAATAAATTACAGCATGTCCATATAATAGGACACTTTTCAATCATTAAAGTTATGTTGAGGATGAGATGACCCTGACAGAGGCTCATGATATAATAATTTAAAAGTTATTCTATGCCAGATGATCTTCCTGTGTAAATATACATACACCAACCGGGAAAAGCATAAATATTAGGGTACAAATAAAGCTGTGCTTTTAAAATTCTATTTTGTGTTTCTCATTTTTCTAAAATTATTTTGTATTCTATTATCAGAAAATTAAGTTATTTAATTAATAGTCAAACAGCATCTTGGTGAAATATTTGCAGCAAATATGATAAATGAGGCTCAATGTCTTCTGTGCACAGACATTACGAGAACTATTTAGCAAATAACAAGAACTCATAAAACAAGATAAACAACTAATTATGACAATTAACTTTAATGGTAAGGAAATCCATGCAAATTGTAGACCTAAAGCTAAGATATGGTTAAATAGAACACGCATACTTTTCTGGTAGAATAAGTATGTACAACCTTTGAGAAAGCAATTTTACATGAATCAGAAGCCTTTAAATGTAAGTCACAAAGTTGTAAAAATATTAGAGGAAAGTATGAGGGGATTTGTTAATGATCTCAGGATGAGAAAGTCTCCCTAAACAAGACAAAATAAAAATAGATGCCAAAATGGAAATATTAACACGCATGTCTACGTAAAAATTAAAATCATTATATGACAACAGACCTCACAGCTAAGTTAAAAAACAATCAAGAGAATGACCAACAGGGTGAGCCTTCCAGCTATGGCTGAATGGAGATCGGCAAATCGCTTCCCTAAAAGCAACTCTGAAGCGGATATAAATTGACAAACCCAACCATTTCAGTGACCTGGGTGTCACCAAAGGCATACAACAACCTGAAAGTGTTTATGTTTGTAAAACAGCTGAATTTAGATTAGAACAGTGAGATTCTGCAGCACTCTGGTCTGGGACTGCAACACTCACCACCATCACCACCACCACGGGGTTATCGCCTTATGCCAGCGAAGCTGGAGGGGGCCCTGCTGGGGCAGGGAGGGCGTTAGCTGTGAGGAGTGGCAGGTTCACATACCTACAGGTCGAAAGGTGAGGTGTGGTGATGGCTGCACAACTTTATACATTTACCAAAAATCCTTGAATTTTATAGTATGTAAATTATACCTCAATACAGCTGTTCAAAAAAAGAGATGAGACAATATTTGCATTGAACCTGACAAAGAGATTAATATTCATCACACAGAGGTCAACAACTCAAAAGAAGACAGGACTATGCAGAAAACAGGCAGGTCACTAAAGACCTACCCATAGCCACACAGGAAAAGTCATCCAAATAACCTAGAAATCAGGAAATGCAAGTGAAAACAATGAGAACTCATGACCTCTTTTCATCTTCTCAACAACCCTGTAAGAGAACACGGTTGTTCCCATTTTACAGATTAGAAGCAGAAGCTCAGTTTCGATAACTTGTCCAAATCCAGTCCTTCAGTTAGTGAGTGGAGGTGCTCTACCATTAACTTTTATAGTCCTGCTCCCTAACCCTGGTTACTATTATTCCCAGTCCACCAGATGTGTGTAGAGTTAAAATATTAAGACGTTACGGCTTGTGATGGGCTGAGTGAGGTTCACTTAGGTCAGCAATGCACTGTTGGGCATTTGTATTTTTCCTATTAACACCTAATGGTCCGTCAGGGCCCACTATGGATTTTTTGTTTCTCTCGTCATGGGTAGATATTGAGATTTCATTAATGTCCATTTATCACCAGAGCCCTAACTAGCTAGTGTCGCCATGGTTTGTGGTAGAGCTGCACTTTGTGTGTGCCGTGTTAAGTGTAGTTTTTTGAGATTCCTCCCAACCTGCACCTTTAGCTCGCAGACATCAAGGACCATTAGCTGACATTGGAGTCCCCGTGTAGGGGCCGGCATGGCCTGCTCAGTCACCACCTGCACATCAAAAACCCTCAGTGACTGCCGCAGCCATGACTCATTCACCTTGAGCCCCTGAGCCCCTGAGCAGGTCCATCCATCTCTTTGTACCTCAGTCTCCTCTTTTGTGGACTAGGCCCCTCCAATCCTGCTGAACTTGGAGAGGACTGGAAGAGAAGGCAGGTTGGTGGAAAGGCCTTAGGAAAATGTGACCCAGACGCGGGCTTCTCCAGAGGCAGGGCCTACCTTAACCTGCACAGAACAGAAATCTAGCCTCGGGCTCCACAAGTTTTAGTAAGCCACGTCAAGCTGGGCTTCAAAAAACAGACCTAACACAAGCCACCAACAGCAAAAACACACTGCATTCGAAATAAGAAGCAAAGGCCTCCTTACCTCAACTGAAGGCTCTACTCCCAGGGCTGTGCTCCCAGGATGCTGGATCCCTCAGACCCTCCTGCAGGAGACTGAAGAGCATGGAGGCAAGGGAGAGCTGGAATACTCAGGAGAAGCGGCAGTCAACCCGCTGCCTTCCCGTGGCCGCAAGCGTGCAGCAGGTGGAATAAAACCTGACGTGTGATCCTGAATCAGAATCACCTGGGCACCAGCGTTCTCAGCACTAAAAGCCCCCCACCCCCACCCCAGGTAATTTCAATGTCCCCTGAAGTGTGAGGACCACTGTCTTAGTACAGAGGATCTTAAACATACTTGTGTGTAAGAATCACCTGGAAAGCCACTGAAGCATAGCGGTCAGGGTCCTTGAAATACAACAACAGCACCTGGGTCTTTGTATTTTTGCCAGATTCTCCAGGTGATCTTGATATGACCAAAGTTTAGGAACCAATGAATTAGCAGATAGGCAATAGCTGGTGGGTAGAGCCATTCAACCTTCTGGGGAAGGTGCCTGTGAGCTAAGTGGTGGCAGGCATGTTACCTGTGCAATGCCTGGCAGGCAGCAGGTGTTCAGTAAATGTATCATATTTACCTAGTACAAGATGCAGGGGAAGAGGGTTCTAGGCACTCTAGGACTTCTAGAAAGGTCCATGTAGACTTCCTCTATGCATCAGGTTTGGTAAACCATGATTAGTTCCCCTGTTCTTGCCCCAGCCCCATGCAATAACCCTGGGATATCAACACTGGATATCCAACAGGTGATAGCAAAAATTTAACAATGTGCCTTAGAAGAAGAGTCACGTTGGGGGTGGGGGAAGGAGAAAGAGAGGAGCTATTTACTAGGAAATTCCCCTGTAAAACTTTCTATCCAGTGCCTAGCTCAAAGGACTTTGTAATGAAATCTTCAAAAACCAGCGATGAACCAAAACAGGGTTTGCGCTAGCAGAGAGCAAAGCTTTCTGTCACCCTAAGGGTTTCTCCAACATACTGTGCATTAATGGGTCAAGGGTAAAACGGGACGGGGTGACACAAAAGGCATTCATTCAGTCCATGAGTTGAGGAGGACTTAATGAGTTACATAAGTATCAGGACACTGCCAAACACATAGGCAAAAGTGAGCACCACGTAAGTACTGGCTATTATGCTAACTCGTTTAGTTTCTCTGCGGTGTGGCCCTTTGCTGCATGCTGGAGGTGTGGTCATGAAAATCCCACTCCTGCCTCAGGACAGGTAAAGGAGAAGGGCAGGTGAGTCGGTTACTATGAGTCAGTCCAGTATGGTTCAGCTCCAGAATGTAAAGGCCGGCATTAAGCCAAATAATCCAGGCAGTTATTTGGAGGGATAAGAGGGAAGGGGGGGGGGGGGGGCGTAATCACAGATGCTCTCCTGGGTGGTTAATTCCCAAAGCTGAGCTTGCCAAAGAATTTGCAGATAAGCTTTCAAAATGCAGATTCCCTGAGCCCTTCCCTAGACATTCAGAGTCTCTAAGTTTGTGAAGGGTCCCAGGGTTGTCCATCTATAATTTCCCTAAGAGAGTGCAATCGTCAGCCAGGCCTGGTAACCACTGGCCTAGGAGAAGAAAGAAGAGTAAGAGAAGGGCAGGAAGGAGCTCCTAGGTGGAGAGGAATGGGTGGAGGTTGCGGGGCACAAAGTGGCCCGGACAGGCCTTCGGCCTGCACCCCAACTGCCTTCACCCGAAGCTAAGTCAGAGCTCGTCATGCCTGTTGTTAGTCTCTGCCTCCTCTCTCTGCACTTTTCCTTCAAAGACGGTCCCCTCGTTTGAAAGTGAATTATTGGAATGCATTGGCTTGCACGTCATCTCAACCACTAGACATTCAGCTCCGTGAATGTAGGGATCTTCTCTGATTCTTTATCCCTGGGTGGCCAGCACTTAGCATAGTACCTGGCACTTAGTAGGAGCTCAGTAAATTTGTTGCATAATGAATCAATTGGGTCACTGCACACAGTCGGGTGTGGACAGTTTGGATAGCTCTGAATTTGTTTAGAGTCATGGACTTACACCTTCAAATCATTGTCAAGCTCAGGTCTCAGATTTCTTTTTCCACCATTTTCATGCTGGTGTTTCTTCAAAATCAGTTCTCTGTGTGTCTGGAAACGCCTCGCGTGCTTGAGCTTAGACAAGGGTGCCGTTGAACTCCACCTTCCAAGATGGCACTTGGGTTAGAGTTCAGATCTAAATCTGATTGGTGAATTCTTCAGTTCCATTTGAAGTTGGCCTGAAAAAAGAGCACACAGTCTTCTTGTCAACAAATTTCTTTCTCCAGGTCATGAAAAATGTGGACCATACATGAAAAACTCAGGAAAAAAAATGAAAAACATAAATCGATACAAGACTTCAAAATATGCATCTCAAATCCCAATGAGATCCATGTTTCATCTGGACTGTGAATGATCCCAAGAGTGCATTAAATATCGCCAGGAACTCTGAGCCCTGACAGATAATTGGGGGATCAGAATGTGGAATTTTAAACGGTTCCCGTTCAGAAACTGTGGGCCCGGATGTTACAGCCACTTGCCTTAAGTAGAAAGTGCAGGTAAAAGTAATTACAATAAAACCAGGGCAGTGTTACTAAACTTCACCTAAATAACGATCACACTCATGTCAAAAACCAGTTCTCTCATTCATCCACTCAACAAAACTTTTAATGAGCATCTTCTATTTGTCAGGCACTGTTCCAAGTCCTGGGAATACGGCAGTGAACCAAATGGACAAAAATTCCTGAATTTATGAAGGTGATCTTCTCGTGGGGAAGACATGCAATAAACAAGTAAGTAACTCTATAAAATGATGGGTGATAAAAAGTGCTATGAAAATAAAATAAAGCAGAGCCAGGAGACAGGGAATGGCAGAGACGGGGTGCCATTTGAAACAGGGTGGACAGAGCTAGCTAGCCTCACGGAAAAGGCAGCATTGGAGTCAAGATCACACAGAGAGGGAGGGACTGAGTCACGCAGATTCATGAGGGAGGAACAGTCCACACCCGACGGAACGTGCTTGGTGTGTTAACACACGGCAAGGAGATGGACCAGGTGGCTGAACCAGAGTGAGTGAGACAAGAAAAGGAGAAGGAGCAGGAAACGATGGGCTGGGGGTGCGGTGGGGCAGAGGCTGCACAATACAGAGGGTTGCAGTCTTAGGTGCTAAGACTGGCTACTGCTCTCCGTGAAAACAGAAAAATGTTCACAAGAGTTTGAGAAGGACAGAGATCAAACTGAAACTTTTATCTCACATAATCGGAAGAATGGTTTGAAGACGGAGCAGGGTGCCCCACACCCTTGGATACAATTTAAAGCTGCCTAAGCTCTTTGGTGTGCCGGCAAGAGTTAGCCCCATGGTTTGGAAATACGCTCGACACCATTCCTGCTTCCCACTTTCCCGGTGGAATTCAAAACCAAGTACTGTCCACTAGAGAATAATATACTTCTTCCTCCAGAAATGAGAGAAATTGACATTTCCAGATCTTCAATGGGTTCCCTGTTATTTTTAGGGCTCGGGCAGCTGAAGCCACTGAACTCAAAAATGCTCCCTTGATCAAAGTGTCCTAAAAGGATTCGCCAGCCCTGAGAGCTCTGTCCCTAATAGGATTATGCTTGAATTAAAAGAGAAATCATTTATAACTTAGGGCACTCTCTGGCTTTGAAGTTTGCCTCAACAAATGATCCATTTTTATATAAACCAGAGCCAGAGAAGGACAAGGAAACCTGCAACTATTCCCAAATGGAGAGCTCTGTACAAGATGATCAGGGGAAAAGAGACATTTGAATGAACACTCTGGATCTGCCTTTGAGCAAGTGATGACATAAAAGGGGAAAAAAATTTTTTTCTCTCCTGAAGCATTTGACAAGGCTGAGGGTTTTTATTATTATTATTCATAAGTGAAGAGTGTCCAGTGTCTTCAAACTGTGTGTGTGTGTGTGTCCATGCATGACCACACATGTTTAGAACACCTCAGTGCAAACTCTCTTATGGTTTTGCTATGTCAACATGGACCTACATCAGGTACCTACAAGGAGGCAGGTGGAGAGAGGTTAATAAAACATGGCTTTTTTCCCTCAAATTGCTCACAGAGAGAAGAGGAGGAAGAGGAAGGAGGGAGAAGGAGCAGGGAAGGGGAGGAACATAATCCCCCACCCCTTGCCTTTGTGCCTGGCCAGGTAGCTTGCTTTGGCAAATGAAATGTTCCTCTTGGCCAAAGTCATTCTCTTGACATCTTCAGCTATTTCCTTTACATTAGAGAACAACATCCTAGTGGCAAACTAACAAAATTGCAGGGAAAAAAGTCAATAGGATCTTTCTGACCAGGAAGAAAATTTTTAAATATAAAACAATGTCACATAGCCCAAGTCCCTTCTGACACAGCCCTATGGGTGTGACAGAGCAAACACAGGGAAGACTTAAATTTTAACCTAAATGTAAGTGTTTCTTTGACAGGAACAACTCCTCTCTCTTTAATTTCTCAGGAACCCCAGTAATAAAATAAGACCACAATCTTCCAAAGCATAAAATTCATCTGCTCTCAGATGGTTTCCCGAATACATATTAAATGCTTGCATTGAATTTCTTTTCCTTGTTGGATTTCCTTTGAGCTGCACCAGAGCGAGCCGGATGCAATGCCGGCACCACCAGACAGTTTCACTGAGAAATCCATCAGTCCAAAAGGAAGGCCTGTCCACTCCCTTGCTCCAGAGCTTCTAGAGCTTTCGGTGAGGAGATGCTGGGCCAGAGCTCAAGTGACAAAGGGAAGTGGATGTTTTGATGAAGTGGTTGAGGTTGCACCTCCTCAGGAATGTCAGAGGAGAGAAACCTGGGCCAGGGGTGCACCTGCACTGTGCCACGCATCCGCCAGCCATGTTCACGCGCTGGACTTACCTTACGTAATTGTACGATAATTCCATGAGACAGACATTGCCCTGTTTTTATAAATTAGAACACAGAGGCTTGGAGAGACATTAAGGAAACTTAAGCAGAAGTTACTTAACTAGTAAGTGGGATAATCAATACTTAAGAACTTTTCCAACCCCAAATCTTATGCTGTGTTTCATTAAAACATACTAATTCCTAGTAGAAAAAAATGATAAATTAGGAGTCAAAAACAAGTTTCTTTTGAATTTTTGGAGTTGGTAATTAGGAGATTGTATAATATGCTTTTAGCTGCAAATAAGAAAAATAAGTTGAAAGTGGCTTAAATAATGAGATGCATTTATGTCAAATAACAGAGTCCAGAGGCATGATAGCTCTGGGGTTGGCTAACTCAGAGACAGGGACTCAACAGAGCATAGTTACTATGGCTTTTGTACCCTTTGCAGGCATTACCCATCAACCACGATACTCCTTCTGTGGAGCCCAGACTCATCCTCAGAATCTTTCTTAACCTGGGACTCCAAGAAGCTATTATCAATCAACTGGAATTGGCAAGTTGCATGAAACCTATTCTTTTCTGATTCCAATACTTTCATTTTTTTTTTTATGTATTGATTTCAGAAAGGGCAGACAGGGAAGAGAGAGAGACAGAGAGAGAGAAACATCAGTTTTTTGTTCCACTTATTGTTCCATTCATTGGTTGCTTCTTGTATGTTCCCTAACCTGCAACCTTGGCATATCGGGACCACATTCTAACTAACTGAGCTACATGGCCAGGGCCCAACTCTTTTTGGCCCAGTGAATAAATAATTGTGAAGCACCTGTCATATCTCCAGCTCTCCTAACAGCCAAGCTAGTAGGAAATATAAGAGAAACAGAGCAAATGGTCCTTGCCCTCAGTAGCCCAAAATCTTGCTGGAGAAACAAAATATAGATACATGAAACTGCGAAGAAACTTATTTTAAAGCTGCATGAGTACAGATAATAAAGAGCAGACTGGCTTCGTCTTTGGTAAAGGAGAGACTTTAAAAAGGAATCATTTGGAGGGTGCCCTGTTTTTTTAATTTTTGACCTAAGTCTTCCAACATTTTTATTAGCAGGGCCTATACTTCCAATCAGGATATGTCTTGTGTTGATTTCATTTTATTGTTCTATTTGCAAAATATCTCCCTGAAGCAAGAGAACTTCTGCAAGAAGCAGGATTTGCAGAAGAAATACTGTTTCTGTTCAACCATTAATAGAATAATATTGATGCTTATCATGCTGTGGAATTTTTTTCCAAATTCTCCTCTGACCATGATTACAAAGCCACTTTTAAGTGTACGTTTGCTGTTGTTTATATCCGGCTGCAAAGATTCCTTTGCAAAATATTTAATTTTATTTAAATTGTTTAAAAGAATTCTTGCTCCCTCTTTCCAAACCTGGATTCATAATATTAATTTCAGATTTTGCACTTTGCATCAGATTTTATTAAAGAAATAACTTCTTGCATTTGGGCTTTGAAAACACCACTGGCTGAAACTCCAACTGTGCTGCAGCATTTTAAAATAAGGTTTTGCAAGCAATGATGTTTAATAAGAAAAAGCCCTCATTTAAGGAGACATGGAATGACAGTCATTTCCTTGGACACCTGTGACAGCCTATTCTCAGCCACCAGGCCAAGTAGAAGCCCTCCAACATTTAGGGAGAGGACAGAAGATTATAAGGAAAAGGCACAGCTGAATTCAAATTTATGCACAAATGGAAGAAAAGTCAAAAATTAAAGGCAGAGTGGAACTTTCAGTCAGGTCAAAAATTTTCAGACCTCTTTGGCCAAGAATCACTTCTGTGGCCGCAACACACACTTATATATCATCTGTACTCACTATTATTGCAAAAATATTACTTTTCTTTGACTATTGCTACCAGTTCTCCACCTGTATCTTTGCCTCAAGTCAGCGTCCCTAGTCTACTCTGTTTGATGCTACCTACTTGATATTTGGTTTCATTTTATAATAGAATCCATAAAATATTCATGTCACTTACTTTTCAACTTTTACAGCTTAATCTTTACATTCCTTGGAGATTTTATTTTCTAAATTTAATTTTTTATTTTTCTAATAGCATTCTGTATTAATTTGCTCAATAGAGGCAAGTAATTTAAAAGCTTTATGAAATCCTGATAAGATTTCTTTTTATTACAATAAATAAAACAGAGCGGGTTTCAAACATAAAAACCATTTTTCTTGCTATAAAATCAAGACAGGCTCACTGCAAAAAGTTCAGACATAATCCAAAAGTATAAGGAGGAATTTAAAAGTCATCTTTAATCTCCCAGAATTACCAGTTAACATTTTGGGGTGTCTCTATAAATAACATTCAGTTTCACAAGCCCCCATATGGGTGCACATTTTCTGTAAAACAGGATCATGCCTATTTGGTTGCCTGCTTCTTTCTACTCAATAATTTATCATGGGCATTTTTTCCAGTGTTAATAAGTATAGATTTTAAGAATCATATTAAATGCTGCATAGGATTCTACCTGATTGACATACAAAATTGTATTTTGCTAACCCTACATTGTTGATCATATAGGGCCATTCCAATATTTCAATATTATAATCCGCCTTGCTATGAGCACACACTGGAATCATGACCGAGTGATATTTGTAAAATAGAATAATGGCCCTGCTATTCTGCTTCAGAAACGTTTATGGTTGCCATTCTCTCTGAATAATATAGGATATAGAACCTGATCCAGACTCAGTGCCCGTGAACTCAGAACCAGTGACTAAGAGGTACCATCTGCCACAAGTGGGACAGTGGTCTCTCAAGACTTCTTCAAGAGTTAACACAAGATATTCTCTGGGGCTCCAGAAATAGCTGGAAGACTTGAAGACAGAAAGCGAAATTCTTACCAGTGTTGTTTGGGGCAGGTCAGAGAAAGGTTATTAATGTGGCTATTAATGTTCCTATTAAATGTGACTGCTCCCTGACTGCCAGGAGGGAAACTTGTATTGCAAAAAGACCAAATGAATGATCGTGCTTTGGATGCCCTAACCAACAAAGGGTGAACTTATTTTAAATTCTCCCCAGGAACAATAAGGTTGAGGACTAAGTCTCAGATTCATCACTTTCAGCAGCCAACCAGAGACCACAGGAGAGCCTTCACTGACCCTCAACAGTTCGCAGGACTGCAGCTCAGAAGCCACCAGCCCGGGAAAGGCCGCCGCCCAAGAGCAGCTTTATCCATTATCCGATGCTGCCTCCTGCAGCCGGCCTTTTGCAGGTGAACTTTTTATTTCCCAAGGATCGCAGTTACTGACTTACCGTTTTTGTAGCCAGGGCTCTCACAGTGTGGTTGCAGAGAGCTCAGCAGCCCATGACCACTGCCGGGGAGAAGACAAGTTCGCAGTCGCGTTGCAGGTTCTCTCCCTCATGACGAATGGGCCACACGGCAGAGTGTTTTGTTGTGCTTCCGCCATCACAAACGGCTCATAATTGCTGTGATCTCTCTGAAATCAGTTGTTTCTGCAATTAATGACTGATTTCACAGGGCATTAACCATCCCCAGAAACAGTTCATTAACTGCTGGCGAGTGGGAATATGCTGCTGTTCGAAAGCACTCAGGCTACTTTCAGAAGACTTGTACCCAGAGGAAAATAACAGGGAAGACAGGCTTTCTGGGCACCTGAAGTCACAATGCAGGTTAGTAGGTCTCGGCCAAATACTTCTGGTGTTTGAAGCTGGGGCTAAGCAGCCAAGAGGCAAGAGACTAGAGCTGGAACCAAACTGGGAACTAACCCTGGTCCATAGTAAGGAGGACCGTTGCCATCCATTGCAAATGGTCTACGGTCTGCTCTATCTCCAAGCTCCTGTGAAAAAGGAGCAACCCATGGAGGGTGGCAGTGGGCAACCCATGGAGGGTGGCAGCAGGAGGTTTGGACAATGGGGAGAGTGAAAAGTGATAGCTGACAGGGGTGAGTCCAACCTGTGGCCCTCCCTCCCCATCAAGCTGGATTGGAAACTTTTCTAGAGCAGGGAACAGGCCTTCTTTCACTCAGCATAGCTTCCCCAGTGCCTGGCACGTGATAAACACTCAATAGTTATTTGTTGAGTGAATGAACAAACTAGAGAGAGGGAGGTTCAAGGTCAGAGCAAGACTTGCCGAGTTCAGAACAGAGATCTAGACTTGCAGGGAAATGGAAGCAGAATCCTCATGTATGAACTAGACCAAAAGGAGGCCTAGGAAGGGCTGGGCAGGCATGCTCTGCAGGCTCCACACTCCAGGTTTGGTTGTACTACAAGCTACAAAGCACCTGCCTTTGAGGTACAACTTTCTAATGGCCCTGCCTTGGTCAAGATCAGCATAGACACTGGACAGGCCTGGGGAGCCCAGGGATGAGGGCCCACACCTATGCATCTCCAGGGGAGTGAGACTGGGGAGGTAATTCTTTCTTCCCCAGACAGTATTAGCCCAATTAGACCCCATTTTGGCCCCTACTACTCCTTCAGCTTACCCTAAGGTCCTCTTTCATTGCCTTTCTACCATACTCTGCCACACTGGCTTCCTTATTACTCCTCCGATGTGTTTTTCCCCCACTCCTGGGTCTTTGTACACACTATTCTCTCTGCATCTAATGTGTTCCCCTTCCTTTTGGTTCAGATGATCCCTGGATGTCCCCACCTGGATAAATCTCCATTGGAGACGCTCTCACTACTGGGTGCCCCTTTGTAGTATTGTTACCATTTGTCAAAGTTCTGTCACTATCTGGTCAATGTCACCATCACTCAGTTTTAAACTTCAGACGCGCACATGCATTGTGTCGAGCATCGTGACCCAGCGCCTAGCCCTGTGCCTAGAATGTGGCGGGTTTCTAATACATATTTTTTAAAAAGAAGGCAGACATATGAATGGGGTCCTTTATTTTCCAGTGGGTGAGCAGATGGGAACAAATGAACTGGAGGAATCTGCTACATCCTTCAGCAATGGGCCCTCTTCACAATACATACCTTGGGCCATCTTAGGGAGTGTGAAGATTTTACTAGAAGTATAAGTAAAAGACAAAGCAAATCATAGGCAGCAGTGCCTTGTTTCCATTCTGTGTGTTGTCCCTTGCCCACTCAGGCTAGAACAGCACATTTCCTGGGAGTCTGGGTATCTTTACAGATGAATTCACCACTTTCAAGCATTTGACAAAGGTTGACTTGTTCCCGTCTAAGTTGACACTCGAAGCTGGGTCTCGTGGGTCTCTGGCCTATTAAAATGCATTGAAAACATCTCAAACTCCTAGTAAAGTTAAAGTGAAATTCACTGACCTAATCTCTATGGTGAACATTGCAAATCATTTTTAAGATTAACATAGTTTGGGTTTTGTTTGTATTTATATTTGTGCCTCTTAGAAATGGAAACAAGAAGAAATATGCCCCGGGGGGGTGGGGGCTCACGGCTGGCTGGGACTGTTGGAGCTTTGTCATCTGAAGCTCCAATGGGGGCAGAAGGGGCCAGGATTAGGGGGAAAACCAGCAATGAGCTCAGAAAGGCAGGAACAAAAGCTGAAAGAGATGACCTCACCTCACAGCACCAAAGGGAACAAAGCTCCCACCAGCCCTCCATGAGGTCGCTTCGGTTTGGTCCCGGTTTTTGTAACAACAGCTTAACAGTTTACATGGGTGACAACGTGCAAAGCACTTTCACGTTCATTAACTCATTTGATCCTCACAGCTCAGGGGAGGAGAGCAGGGCAGGACATAGTCACCTCCTTTTGGCAAGGGAGAGAAACAAGCTCAGCTTGCAAGGGACAGTGACATAGCCAGGACTTGACATCCACCCTTTTGACCCCCTCAATCAGTTTTTATTGTCCTATGCAATCTTCCTCCCAGCTTCAGAATAAAATAAGAATCAAAGCTAATACTTGTTTAGAATATACTATGCAAAATGTTTAACATGCATTATCTTACTTAATCCTCTCAATAACACCATGATGAGGTGTCTTCGTTTCACATGGTTACAGGAACAAGTCACAAAAAAATGTCTTCCAACAACAGCAATTTATCCTCTGAGAACTCTGGAAGTCAGAAGTCTGAAATCAGTCTCACTGGCTGAAATAAAGGTGTCAGCATAGGTGGTTCCTTCCGGAGGCTCCAAGAGAGAATCTCTTCCTTGCCTCTGTCAGCTCCTTGTGACAGCTGGCATTCCTTGGCTTGTGGCCACATCACTCCAATTTCCCAGGCCAGTATATTCAAATCTCTTTCTACTCCAAATCCATCTTCACATTCCCTTTTCTGTGTGTCTGTGAAATCTCTCTGCCTCCCTCTTATGAGGACCCTTGTGATGGTAATAAGGGCCCACCTGGATTATTTAACATAATCTCCCCATCTCAAGATCTTTAACTAAATCACATCTGCAAAAATCTCTTTTTCCAAATAAGCTAACATTTGCAGGGCCCAGGGATTAGGACATAGATATCCTCTGGGGGCAATTTATCAGTCTATCATGAGTGGTAGTGTTGTTATTCCCACTTTTCAGAATGAGGAAAATGAAGCATGAGAAATGAAATTACATGCCCAAGGTCATGCAACCAGTACAGGTCAAACTAGGATGTAAGTCCAGTCACCCTGATGCCAGAGCCCACTAAGCGATACCATCTTCCTAACATGACCATGACTTGGGCAATCTTTAAACATTAAATAGATAAAAAGTAAAAATAAATAAAAGACAACTCCAAAAAGAGTCTCATTATTTCCCCCAGGTACTAAGTTTGCAGTCAGCAGTGACTGTGGCCCACTAAAGCATGGTGCCTAATACAGGCCTCAGTCCCAGAACATGACTGCCCATCCACATGCGCTTAAGAATCGCTCATCTCACTCTGTGAATAAGTTAGCTGCTTCTAAACGGCTCTTGTCTGGGGAACTACATCTTGTTTGCCATGAAACCCTTCCAGAGGTTCAGGGAGCAATTTCCACTCTGGTGGAACACACCCAGGGGAGCCTGGGGATTGGTGATGCCTGGTAAAGGGAATTAAGTTTTCTTTGGAACTAATCTCTTGCAGATATATTTCTGCAGTGGATTAAAGTCTCCTCAGTTTCTAATAAAATCATTACCATGTTAGGTCCAGACTGGTAATGGGGATCTGTGAATGATATGACTTTGCTACAAATTCCAGAAGTTTGGATGATACAAGCACCTATATACATGTAGATAGAGGTAGGAGGAGGCAAAGCGGGGCAGGGGGGGAGAGAGAGAGAGAGAGAGAGAGAGAAGATATTCACTCAGGATTGATAGTGGTCTCATGGACTTTAACCTTAAGCATTTTTAACACTGTCTCAGAAAAGAGGTAATATCCAGGTCCCCCTTGCCCCTTCTCCATTATGGACATAGGTACTACAGCCATAAAAGTGACAGGCCTTGTGAGAAATGGAATGAATGTGTGTATTGACTCAACCTCAGGTCTCCCAAAGGACCCACCAAGATTGGTGACAATTTATCTTCTTAGGTTTCCAAATAGAGCCACACCATTGCCAGCCCAGTGTGTGCCCAGTGGCACTGCATTTCAGAGGGTAAATAGGGAACAGAAACAGTGAGTGAGAACAAGAAATAAGGCAACATATAGAGAAGACCTCCAAGACAAGTCACTAACAAACAGGGGAAGAAGGTACTGCTGTTTGGGGTGAATATAATACTTCTGCCAATCAAGCCAGTTTCCAAAGTCTTAAGGAGCCTCTTTCAGGCCATACTTGGTCACTACAAGCAACTTCAAAGGATAAAACTATCAATAAATCACAGCAACAAATTCAACTCTGTCATTTGATCACCTTCAAAGCGTAGGGTCCCCCATGGATTCCTTTTGAGGGCATGTGTGAGTCCTTCCCTATCACAGGGGACTGTTGGTAAGCCAAGGGACTGACCCCACATGCCATGCTTGTAGAACAGAGACAGTGGCATGTCTTGTTGTGGGTTTTCCTTGGTCTACAAGGTTCTTGTCTGTAAAGTACCCATGTGCTTGGGGATACTCTTCATGGGGTTTCTCCCCACCCCTTGGGTCATGCTGGCCGCTTTGCACACTTTTGCCTTTGACTTCTCTCTTCCAGGAATGTCCTCTCCCCAGCCATCCATTTCTTTTACCCTGGAAAACTCCTATCCATCCTTCAAGGTCCAACAAAGTTAGCCCCTCATGTGAAGCTTTCACCCTACTCTCATCCTTGACTCATGGCTAACCCAATGCCTAGCACATAGTAGGTGCTTATAGCTGTTGGTTGAATGAATGAATGAGTCTCTTAAGCCCCAACGGCACATTGTGCATATCTTGATAAGCTTCCCAATGCCCCATTTGGAACATATATTACCTTATACTATAAATGTGAACTCTTAGAGGAGAGGGTTTGTGCCTTTTAAGTTCTGTATCCCTTAAATCCAGCAGAGCTTGGCAGAGTCCAAGTGCTCATCATGTGCCTGTTGAACTAAAGGTGTCCAAAGCAGGGATCTGAAAAAGCGAGCTGCTTCAAAAATGTCTTTCCCGCAAAATGTTCCCGGGCCGATACTCAGCAGACTGGAAATCATGAGATGAAGTGTCTGTGCCCCTCCCTAGGGCTGATGGCTTTCCTCAGGAAGGGAACCTGCTCAGAGGGTTCATATCCTGCTCCTTCTGAGCTCTGTGCCATTGACCTTATTCTGAAGGATAGAGGAGGCAGGCCATAGGACAGAGAAGGCATTGCAGGCAGGATTAGATTTCCTTACTTCCCTGTCTTTAAACTTTGTTGACTGTAGCTTTAAATATTTATAACCAGTGCAGGAAGTTTGGCTGGAATGGAGAAGAGGGGGAGGAGGATCAGGTTCCCTCAGACTGGACGATGCTAGAAGAGTGCGCTTTCAGCACTGTTCTTCCAAAGACTGGCGCTCCCAAATGTCAGCCCCATCCACGGCCGGTGGGGGCGGCTGTGTGAGGCTTTCAAATGATGGTTTTGTTTTCATCCATAAGCTATTTTTCCTATTCTAGAAGATGGACTGTTGACTCAGTCGTGGTACTCAGACACAATGCAGAAAATTGTCACTCATCCTGTCCCTCCGCAGAGGGGCCCTGCCGTTATGTAAAAAGGCACAAAAGCTGTGATTGGGGCCACAAATTCCAAGTCCATGATGAGTAGGCTGGGAAGTCAGAAGTGGGATGCCTCGGAGAAATGACAGATTTTCTTTTTTTTTTTTCTTTTTCTTTTTTTTTTTTTTAAGAGAGACAATCTTCCCGATACGGCCTGCCCAATAGTTCTTAGCAGAAATACCACAAGAAAGATAAGTCCTGACAATCACTGTTTATGCAGAATCTCTGGCGAACGGCTTCCAACTCGGTGAGTTCAAATGTGCACCACCCCACTGCAATACTCTCTCCCCACTCTATTTCCAGCTAGCAGAATTCGTTTCAGAGCATTTTCACGATTTGCACTGGTTTTGCAAGCAACGTGAGGACGGACTCCAAGAGAAAAGCTAATCAGGGCTCTACCCAGAGACCCCGCAATCGAAATCAGATGTGTTGAAGGGAAAATTAATGGAAACACAGGAAGGGAAGGGCCTGTTGCTGATTTCATAGAGGAGGGGAGGAGCTGACAGGAGGGAATCTTCACTGAGCAGCAAGTCTGTGGGGAGTGTAGCTAGGCAATTGCCCATTGTATTTATCATGTATGAGGCAACATCTGTATAAAACATCAAACCTTCCTGGGCCCCAAATATCAGGGTAAAGAAAGGGTGTTTGGGGAAGGGGGTGAAACAGCAAAACGATTTGTGCTACCTACAAATAGCTGTGAATAACTCCTCCAGCGGGGTGAGAGGAGGCACTCTGTTCAGCTTTGTGTCTTTCAAGCAATTCTGTCAAGTGTAGCACTTCTGGGGAGAACCAGCGAAGTCACGTGGCAATAAAAAACAAAGCACCATAAGCAACACAGGGACATTGAACAATAACCCCTGGAGGTCACCTTTACTCCTGGCTCAGCTCATGAGGTGCCATGTCGGTGAAAGTGTGACTTGGAATATAAATTAATGAGAGTCTCGTGAGTTCTGAAATCATGGAAGTAACAAGATCTCCCACAACCATTGAGGTGTGTGCCAACAACACGAATGAATGGAAAAAGCCAAAACAGTTTCAAACTCACAGATGTTACCTCATTAGTCCACTTATTCATTCCAACTGTTATAAAGGAGCTTTTTCATCCTCAAGGAAAAAAAACTGAAGAAACTCATTCAGCCTACCGTGAGTTATGTGGTTGTGGTAATCAGTGATGTCAAGTTAAACATTCTTGTATTAAAGATAAAAATGGCTTGAAAAGACAGCAAAGCCCCAACCATCCTCTGATAAGACATAACTCTGATATGAGTGATTTTTTTCCCTTATTTTTCAGCAATCTCGCCTTTTCCATTTCAGTACCAGTTAAAATGGCACACTTCATGATAAGAAAGTCTCATGAGGTTAGCTTACACTTCCTTGGCCTTCCCCCTGGCTTTTTATGTCTCCTTTCGTGTATTTCTATATGTACCCTTACATGATTAAAGACACATATGGGTGTGGATAAAATGCGCACATTACGGCCACATCCAGACACTAATAGTTGCTGTATCCATGCACCCAAATCATTTCGGAGGGAACTGGCATGTTGTGCAGCTTTCGTTCAAAGGAACAAGGTGCATCAGAAAGGTGACCTAATAAAGAATTCATTGAAAAAGAATCTCCAAACACATGAGCACCATGTCATGAGCTAAAGGTCACATGATTAATTCCACATATCTGCCTCTTGTCTTTAAGAATAGAAAGCTGTTCAATTTAAAAATTCAATTTATAAATGGCTCTGCTATGCTCTGTAACTGCCATTAATAAATGATAATTGACTTTACCGTTCTATAAGCACCTTTGTTTCACTCGGGATACGTAGTCAATTATCTAGCAATAATGACGCCACATGCTCTGTTACTGCTTAATTTCACAGGCTCGAGGACTTTCCCAGATAAAGAGAGAACGCAGGGAAAAACAGCAAGTTTCTCTCTTTGTTTAACATAGCTCAGCTCTGAACTTGGCATCACAGAGGGTGGAAGGTGGTCGGAGGCAGGTGTCGCTGCTCTGTGCATTTTTCTGCAGGAGGCAGAGCGTGTATCTCAGGTGGGTGTAATCTGCCTAAATGATCCACCCAAAGCAAAAAAAGAATGCCTCTAGATCACACAGCATCCCTTGCCCTGCACTTGGAAACTGGCCTCCCTGACCCCTGACGACAAGGGAAATCAGGCACTGGCACTGCGAAGGGAGAACTTGCGTGGCTGTTTCATGTTGAATTCCACTCCCACCCCCAGAAGCAGCTTTTTCATTTCACTGCTGCCCTTTCTCGTCACCTCGACCTGCCTCTACATTCCCCAGCCGATCAACTTTTATCTTCCCTTACAGAGGGCAGAGGCTGCCTTTTGCACTTCTGCTCTAGAGGAGGATTTCTCCTCAAGGCTGCTAGGAAATGGGGTGGGTGTTTCCTCACTGAGAGGGGCTGGCTCTGCAGCACATGCTGAAATGCTTGCTAGTGGGGAGTCTGAGAGTCCAGAGGTCACTGATTCTGGGTCTTCCTCCCAATCTGAGTTACCAGCAGCCACGTCAGGGGGTGCCATGGACTGAATTATGTCCCCTCCCCCAAGCCATAGGTTGAAGCCCCAATCCCCAGTGTGATGGTATTTGGAAATGAGGCCTTAGGGAGGAAAGGAGGTTTAGAGGGGATCAGGAGGGTGGGGCCCACAATGGGATCAGTGCCCTTGTAAGAAGAGATACTCGAGAACCTGTGTCTCTCTCCACCATGGGAGCACATAGCAAGAAGGTGGCCAGTGTCTGAGCCAGGAGTGGGGCTCGCACCAGAAGCTCATCATGTCGGCATCCTGACCTCAGACTCCAGGCCTCCAGAAGTGTAAAAACACCAATGTCTGTTGTTTACGCCCCCAGTTTATAATAAATTGTTATAACAGCCTGAGCAGACTAAGGGTAAAAAAGAAAAAAAAAAAAAAAGCTCAAGACAAAAATTTAGTTAGAATAATAGATATCTGTGTGTTCTGTTATTTACACCATTACCTCGGTAAGTTTCCTTGCTTCTCTGGACCTCAGTTTCCTCATCTGTTAAACACGAATGCTTCTCCCCTACCCCTGTGCCCCACCACAGAGAACAGTCATCAGAAATCAGAAATCACCAAAATAAGACTCATAAACATTTAGCACAGTGCTGGGCATTGAGTGAATTTTCCATAAATATAATCAAGATTACAACTGAGCTTGGAAATAAGATTGTCCTGAGAAAGAACACAATAGAAACCGGCACCTTAAGAAAAAATTAACAATAAAATAAAATCCCTAGTGGCCATCGACGTACCAACCACCTGGAAATAGTAAGGACAGTGCACCGCGAGCCCCACAATGCACCTCTGCTCCCAGTACAGCATCTGCTCTCCACCACACCAGGGTCTTAGACAAATGCCAAAACCCAAACCTGCTGCTGAAAGTTGATAATTCCGCCTGCTGACGTCCAAGTATGAGCTCATCTCCCTTCCTCGCCCCACACCCCCAAACCCCGCTATCCACCAGTGACTCTGTTTTCATTTCAGTATCAACATCTGGTGCCTCTAATTCTATCAACACCCAAACATATGGCAGGAACAACAAGACCCAGCAACATGGACCATTATTTTTAAAAAACAAACCGGGTCCTAAATACCAATTGATTGCTAAAAGGGCACTTACCGAGGTTTATTAAGTACATAGAACATAAATCTGTTTGGCATGTAATTAATTTAAAATTACAGGAACACTAAATGTGTAATTAAATCTACACGGAATGTTTAGGCCTTTAGCTGGCATTTACAAAGGAAGCTTCGGGAAATTTATTAGCTAGCAATTTATTGCTCAAAATACTGGCAAATCATGAGTATGTTGATTGAAATCTAGCTTGCTGTCATTCTGCTGTTATGGGCCAATTAAAGGTTCAAAGCCTTGCAAACCAGTGGCCAAACTAGAGTGTGTTGCTAAGAATAGAGTTTGATAGTTATGGCTAAGTTCACCCTTTTCATTCAATATCAACAAGTGTTTTTCTTCCCCTGGATGACGAGCACACTACACAGCATTCCTTTGGTGTACTCAGATACTTAATTGACATATTAAAATATAAGCACAGGAGATCTGGTCAAGATAAAAGCAATGCTATATTTGGAATCCTCATCCATTGGAAAATTTCACAGCATTTAGCTAGAATAAAGGGTTTTTTTGTGGGGGGCTGCTTTAAGTCAGAAGTACAATATGAGAAATATGCAAAATGAAAGAATCCAAAGTCATCCAGAACCTTCTCCACTCATTTCTAGGCTCTGCAGCGTTAGACTAGATGGGACTGTCCAGTGCCCAGAGCTGGTCTGGCCCTTGGATAACGATGTGTTTCACAGGTCAGCGTCGGTACAGGTGCTCTGGGTGCCTTTCAGGAAACAGCTTTAGTGACGCTACCTCCAAAATCTCCTGGAAGGTTCTGAGAATAGAGTAACCAGGTAGAGCCCTGTGCCAGCCAAACTTGAACAGAACTGTGTTCCAATGTTTCCAGTGGGCCCAGCTTCCACTCCTTTATTTGATGATCTGGTCAGAAATGTCACTGCCTTCACTTGCTGTGTTCTCAGTGGCTGGAGGCCCTGAGCTTTAAGCTTTGGAGGAGAATCCTCCTTATCTTTGTATCAGGAGGGGTCAGGGAGTTTACTCATTCCATCTGGGTCAGTTAGAATTGCATTGGGGTACAACTAATATAAAACCCAACCACAATACCTTCAAAAACAAGAATATACTTTTTCTCACACAACAAGAAGCCTGGAGAAATGCAGTCCAGGGCTCATGCACAGACTCCACAACGTGATGCCCCGCCTTTCTCCATCATTTGCTCTGTCATTTCATATGTTCACTTACCACCTCACCGCCACAGAATGGCTGCCGCAGCCCCACCCATCACACCTGTACCCTCCTAGGGATAAAGAAGGAAAACACTTTATCATCCGGCAGAAAAGGGCACTGTGACAACACCACTATCAGAAAAGCAAAAGAACTTGTACCTACATCTCCCAATGGCCACTGTGCTGCGCTGCCACCTCTGGCTAGGAGGTGACACTTGAGAAGGGTGTTGCAAAGATTGAGCCAATAGATTAACACTGACAACCGCACTCTCTTTTTCATTCAGTCCCAGTGACCCAGACATTCAGTGTCTGACATGGAGTAGGAACTCCCTATATGTCAAATAAGCCTCTGAACCCCTTCAGAAACTACTTTCCCAGTTTATTCAACCAGACACCATGTCAGGCCCAAGCAACACAGAGGTGAGCAGGTCAAATACTTAATACTTTAGGCCATAAGAAAATGCGTCTTGGATGAAGAGGCCAGGACCCCACATTTGAGAGCGCTAACACTCTGAACTAGCACCGCCCGACGGAAGCTTCTGTGATGATGGAAAGGAGAGGTTCTCTGCCGACACTGCCCAGCACAACAGCCACCAGCCACATAAGGCCAGCAAAGACCTGAAAAGTGGCTTGTATGACTGAGAAACTGAATTTATTACTTTATTTAATTTTAATTAATATAAATTTATACTGAAGTAGCCACATGTGATTACTGTCTATCATATTAAACATTTCAGGTCTAAACATGATACACACCAACATTGACAAACCAGAGGATCTCATTTTAATAGAAGGATATCCAAATGTCATGAGAACCTAAAGGTAGAAGCCGATTTCTAGGGAGAGGGAGGGGGAAAAAAAAAGATAATAGGTTATTTAATAAGGGTTTTGTAAAATGGATAGGAGTTTGCCATTTGATAAAGGCAGGCAGAGCAAAAACATTGCCCACAGAGCGAAAATTTTAGAAAGAAAAAGGATGAAAATGAGGGTCAAGAGAGATCGTGAGCCAGAGTCACATAGGTAGGACATCCCCAAATCCCTGCCCCACAGAAACTGAGATAATCAATGTTCGTTATTTTAAGTGAGCCTGTGGCACAGCAATAACAAACGAATGCAGGATAAAACACCAGGCTGTGTGTGTGCTGCTAACTTCCTTCTGTGAATAGTGATGGCGATGCAGAAGGTACCGGAGGTGATGCTGTGGCTCAGAAGACAGAAAGAGACCAAGGCCTGTGCATGTGTACAGATGCAGAGCCGACCACTCCCCCACATCCAGAGTCAGGCTCCCAGGGAAGCTCCAAAGGCTCTAGACAGCCAGTGCTTTGGACCCCTCCCAGCGCTGACTAGCCCATGGCCCTCCCAGCCTGGAAGGTCGTTTAATTTCGAAAGCAACATTTCAAAGGACATTAAGTTCACCTCCCTATTTGTGGTCCATGCGAACAATCACCTTTTCTGCCCCCAAATAAGCCAACAAGAATTTCAAGGGCAGAACTCATATTTTTGACTTTCATATGTCAAGCTGAGAAAAGGGCTTTATGCAGATACAGCAAAAAATATATATATAAACTCCCTAAAAGTCATCATCATTAGGCTTATTTCAAAATCAGATCTAATATTAATTCCCAGGCAATAACACCCTTTGGAATGAAAAGCCTTGATTACTCTATAGGAATTCTAATGAATAGCACCCGCCACTCCCCCAGCCACCCCCATCTCTCCTTCCTCCTTCGCTAAGAAGCATTTTAAAGAACTTCTTTCTTTCTTTCTTTCTTTCTTTCTTTCTTTCTTTCTTTCTTTCTTTCTCTTGTTCTTTCTTTCTTTAAGTAATATTATATACAATTAGGAAACACCAGCTAGGAAACATCTTGGCTTTGGAATTAGAAGAACATAACCTTTGGGAATTCTGGTGACAGGAGCCAGAGAGCATTGTGGGAAAAGTAAAATGAGGTCATTGATCCCAAAGGAAGTTAATGCTTCTCTTAAGGACTTAGAGCCAGTATCAGATCCCACAGGCGCAGGGGGACCAGGGACAGGGTCTCTGAAGCAAGTATATCCACATGGGTCATAAACACCAGGAGTTGGGGGAGTTCCAAAACAAATAGTAGAAAGGCAAAAAGCCTAAAATAGCTGTTCGAATTCCATGCTATTGTTCTTTAAATTATCCAAATATTTAAACCAAAAAGAAATGGTCTAGGCAGATAGGTACAATCAGCAAGGGTCAGCAGTAGTATCTTGGTATCCACAGGCTGGAAGAATTTTCCCTTCATCTCTCCTTTGTTCCTTCAGTATGTTTCATAAAACTACAGGATATCAGAACTGCAGGGTCCCAGCAGCAGTAGGAATAATTGAGGCTGGAGAGGGAAGATAACTCCCCAGACTGCGCAAACGTTGGGGACAGAAGCTCAGAGCTCCTGATTTTAGTCCAGTCTTCTGGCAATTCACAGGAGTCGATCTAGTGCTCCCTGCATCCAGGCTCAGCCTGCTCCCCGCATCCAGGCTCAGAGCCGTGGCAACCCAAGAAAGGATTATTATTCACATGAGCTGAGTGTGAACTGCTAATATCTTCTGATTAGGGAATCTTAAGAAGAGATACTTCTTGGTTCTAACTGATGTGGCCTTTGTAGAAACTAATCCACTTTCTTCTACCCCAAACTACTTCAGCACCAGGAACAAGACAGACAGGCACAAATTTCATTCAAACAACGCTCCATTAACATTCCCACAGGGCAAAACAATATTGGGAAATTATCAGTGAGAAGATTCCAGTAGTGAGAGGATTTGACAAGTTATAGAATTTTTGAGAAGGGATTTAGAAGGATACTTTCAGGCTCAAAAACTGTAAATGTACCCCTACTCCCAAACCTAGAGCCTTCTCTGTGCTCCCTGCAGAGGGGGGTTGCTTTTTCTGTTCTTCTCTTTCTTCAACTGAAAAATTAATGGACACATGGGAAAAATGAAAACATAACAATAGTACATACAAAGACACAAAGTTACCATCCCACTCCCAAAGCCAGGCCCTGTCTGTGTGCTAATCTCCATTCTCATTCCACCAAGGGGGACAGTATGTTTCACTCAATGGAAGAGCTTTGAGATCTTCCCACATCACTATATAGAAATACACTTTATTCTATTTCCACCGAAACAATATCCTATTGTTTCGATGAACAACCACTTCTTTACCATTCTCTTATTAATGCACATCCTGGTGGTTTCCAGTCTTTTGTTTCTCAAATCCATGCTGGACGAAGAGTCTCACACTCAGGTCTGGAGGATAAATCCCCAGCAGCAGACATGCAGGCTTGTGCATGACAGACGTTGAAACACCAGAGGCCAGGTTTTAAGGCAGCCCAGCAATCATGGCGCCTCTAGGAACCTCAGTCTCCATTTCCCCCTTGGCCTGGCTCCTTTGCGGAGAAACTCCATTAAATGTCTGCTAAAGGAATCCATGGCCACCTAGACAGATGATCGAGTGAACAGCAAGCACTTAGTAAGGGCCTCATAGCTTTTTCAGTGAGTTTTGCTCTCAACCCTTTCAAGAGGAAGATAGCAGAACTCTCCCTTCTTGAGTGTGGAGGGAGATGTCTTCCTTTAGGTCATGTCCCTGTTTTTCAGGGGGACCCTGCAGGTGCAGAAGGGGCAAAGAGCAGACCCGGACCTTTACAGGTCACGGCCCCTGGTGTGTATGTAGTGTGTCTGCACATACCTGAGCACAAAGCACACCATTCCATAAACAACAGAAGAATAACAAAAGCAGACAGCCAGTGACCTTTTGAAGAACCCTGTGTCCCCCCAGCAAAGGCTGTCAGCAGGACTGCCTGGTGCGCTTTTGTTCCGCGCTGATTGGAGCTGTCACGGACACAGTGCATCTCCCAGTGGCAGCTCGCTGTAAGCCAGGCAAGCTCGGCACAGACGCCCTGCCCAGGCACTCACCCTGGCCGGGCACTGGGGCCATACTCCGCTCTCAGGGAAGAGTCTGCAGGATACAAGGGCTCCCAGCAACTGCAGTGACAACAGCCTATCTGAGGACTAATTAAGTGCTAGGCACAGCCCTGAGTGCTCTGCATACAGCAGCACATCTAATGGTGTCAGCGCCACCTTATCCTCATTTACAGAGGAGGAAACCAAGGCACAGAGCTGGAGTAAGTTGTTTTGAGCTGCACAGCGAGAATGTGGCAGACATGCAGCTGGACTCCAGGCCCATGGCCATTTCCCACTACCCTCTCTACACTGCAGGCACTGCTCTGAGCAATCCACATCTCGCTTGGTCTTCCTGCAGCCACATGATGCAGGGACCATGAATAACTCCTTTTGCCAGTGAAAACACAGGAGGTCACCTCAAAGAGCCTGTGCATAATTGTGCAACCAGTCATTGGGGGACTAGGGAACCCAGACCCCTGGAGCTTTGCAGCCCATGCACCACTCTGCACCGCCTCTGACCTCACTGGCCCCAGCCTGAAACAGCTGCCCTCCAGTTTTACACATGAACCACAAGTGGCATCTTGCACCTGAGGTTGGGACCTTAGCAAACATCAGCCAGCCTCAAGGCTGTGAAACCTAACAGTATAGACAAACAGGGGATCAAAAACAAAATAAATTTGGAACTGGAATAGAGGCCACCAACTGGATGGAGTTCCCAGGAGACAATATGTATCACTTCATGAGGGCTTATTGCCAGACATTGTTCTAGGCACTTAACCTTTTTAAGATCACTTAGTCCAACAACCTTCCAAAGTCGGGAGCATTGTCTTCATTTTAAAAGTGAGACAAAGCACAGAGGGATTTAGTTAGCTGCCCAGAGTCACACAGCTTATAAGGGCAAGTCTAGGATTCAAGACCAGGCAGTCAGTCTCTGGAGCAGGGTCACCAGACTTAGCAAATGACAAAAAACACATAAACAACAAGTGATTGTTGTCATGCAACATCCCTGCTCCACAACCTGCCTGATTCACATGCAGGGTGTGTCCCTGCAGGTGTGACCAGCTCAGGGTCTGATACACTCACCTTCACCGTGGATCCCAAGCGAGGGAGGTGCCCACAGCCTGCCCCATCCTCTCTGACCACACCAAGGCCTTGAGATCCTCTCTCCAGCACCCCAGTTTTTCCCACCTGAGGGCACAAAGTATAAACAAACATCATCAGCCCCACCGAGAATCCCCTCACAGCCCCCATGTAGTTTGTGATGCTGATGAAAGGGTTCTTTCTTCACCCCTGGACCGCGGAGCTTGGCCAAAGGCTTATTTCTGCTCCCCCTGAACTGAGACTTGGAGCAAAGCTGTAGCCATTGTTTTGCATTTGCAGGAAGTGGACGAGGATGACACTTCCCCATGAGTTTGGAACTGGGTGAAAAATATGAGGGACCCTCCCGCCCCATCGCAAGGAGTCAGTCTGGGGTGTGGGTGCAGGAATAGGTGAGGCTCCCCTGAAAACAAAGTAGAAAGGGCCTGTATGGATGTGTACGGGGAGAGGACCAGCAAAGACTTTGGGGGACAGAGCTGGAGCATAGACAGACCCTCAAAACAATCAAAAGGCCAAGTTAAAAGTGAAAGGCAGCACAGAAACAAGGCAGACTCCAGGTATTTACGGGGCCTGCTGGAGCATGTGTGCGTGGACCAGATGTGAATTTTGAGATTGCTACTTGGGGTGCTCCTTGGTGCTAAGAACCATGAAGACACACGTCCCCCCTGCGGTTTTATGACCGTGTTTAGCAATGAATGATGCTGTACGGAACAGAACCATTCTGCAGCGAACGCCCAGGCCTGGCAGCCGTCACCTCCCTCCTCTCTAGAGCGAGGTTCACGGATTCCCTTTGCCTCCACCCCCACCGCCCCGCAAGCTTTCTGTTTCCACAAAAGGGATTTTCAGCAAAACGGCATCCTGGCCGCAGGTAATTGCGGGCCTCTTTCTCTTTAAATAGCTTCTTTGTAACCACAAACATGTATGTTTTTCATAAAGCCCTGAAAATTGTACTAGGCCCTGGGGAGGTACCAAGTAGAAGTGCGGGTGCTGGGAGATTAGAACTCTGCTCCTCCAGAGGTACAATGTGCCGTTTGTAACAATTATAATAATACACCTGTACCACCATTGTCTGTGCGGACCAGCCACACGGGGGCTCATTAGTGTTGTATTAGGGCTGCATGGGGAAACAGATAATGGCCCATAATGAAAAATGCCAAATTTTCTATATAATAAAAACGAACTTGATTAATGAAAATCACTTTCAGAGAAAGAGTTACAGCGTTGTTAGAAATAAAAAATGATGTATTAATCCGACATTCTTACAGATGGTCCCAACCTCCTGACAACTGCTATTCATTTGAGATGCTATTAGCATGCATAATTATGCTAATTAAGTTGTAATTAAGCACCAATTCTTCAGAGGGCTTTTTTTGTCTATCATTTAATACAACTCAGTTGCAAAGAGTGCTTAAAGCTTTGTACAGTGTTTCATTCAAAAGGGGTTCCCAAATTTCTTAGCAAAGATTTAGCAGCTGAGCCATGGATAGGAGCTATAATCCTTGTTTTGGTTAAAGAAAAGTCGGTAAATACCAGCGGGGTCTGCCAGTTGTTGATAAAATAATGAACGCTTTCTGCTAAAATAAGCACAGTTCAAACCAGGGCAATTACAATGAGAACAAAATGTATTATCAGTAGTGATAGAACCATTGTCCTATTACATGGTCGGTTTTATTCTTTTTATTTGAAAAAAGGGGACTTAAGGAGTACATTCAATAAGAAATAATTAGAGAAAATGGCATTCACTATTTTATTAAAAGTAAATCAGAAAACTGAAGATATCTCCTGGGGGAGGGGGTGTGAGTAGAGAGGGAACCGGTGATTTCATTTCCAAAGGCTATTGAGATAAACATTTCTAAAAGAACATGATAAAATGATAAAAGTGAACATAAAAGGGTTTCTTCAACGCCACTGTCTACAGAGGTGAAAGCAAATTATTTTAGCAAAGAAGTTAAACCAGCGATTTCAAGGACATGTTTACCTAACAGTTTGACAGAATTCTACCTTTTTTGTTCCCAAATATTTATTGTGTTGGATATAGATTTCAGTTTGGGGTTTTGCTTTTTTGTTGTTTTGCTTTTTTGTTGTTTTGCTTTGTTTTGTTTTTCTCACTAGTTCACCTGTGAGGAAGCCAGAAACAGCCAGGGTACTTAGGACAAAGGACACAGGGCTTGGAAAATGACTTAAGAGGGGCCCGCAGGGGCCCATTTCCTAGGACACCAGCACCCCGCTCACCTTCCTTTCAAAGCAGAGAAATGGCTCCTGGGCTGCCTTGCCACCTTTATTCTACCCTGAGTGGAAGGTGCAGAAATCAACAAACAGACGTCCAGGACCCCTGAGTCTCCCTAAATTTAACTTTAAGTGACTTATTTAAAAAACAAAAACAAGAGGCTCCACCAGGGCAACCTCATCTCCCAATTGCCCCAGAAAACCAACCAGCTGACGTTCAAGAAAGGGCGCCAGGAGGGAGCATCTGCAACACCGCAGTGTCAGACCTTGGCGGCCCGCCTCCTTCCTCTTCCAAGCGTGGCATTTGTTAAAACATGTGTACACTTTTTCTTTGAAATGAGCGTTTCGCTTTCTTTTCTGTTCCAATCTCAGTTTGGACTTGGTCTCCGCATTTAGCTTTATTTTAAGCCTCTGGAAAACTTGCTCCTCGAGTCATATGCTCTGCAAAAACCTCTCCTGTGGTTTCATTTCCACCTTCTCAGCCTGCCGTTCAGATCAGGAGGAAAGGCACTTACTAAGAAAACGTTACACCGAAGGCTCATGGCCCGCCTCGGCCACAGCGTAACATTTAGCAAATGGTTTGCAAAGTGTGCTTACCGGTATAACGGACCGAGTGAGGGTCAGATCTGGCAATAAGGGCAAAGGCAAGGTGAACATAATGGACCGTCATGCCAGGATGTGCGGTCTCCCCTCAAAGGAGACGCCCGGTGTTACTGGGCCTCATCTGATGCTGACTGTCCAGGCGCTCGCCCCCCACCACCGCTGGTATGCTCTTCATTCACTCATCCCACAACTGTTTATTATGCACCTATGACATGCTGTGCAGAGTTTGCGTCCAGGGATACAGCTGTGAACAAGGTGCCACTCTCCAAAAAGATGCCAGATGTGGGTGCTATGAAGAAAAAACTGAGTCATCCGGTGGAGTGACTGGAGTCAGGGAGCTCCTTTTGACAATGTGGTCAGGAAAATCCTCTCTGAGATGCTGACCACCGAGCAAAATTGGGCATAAGACAGCGTCAGCGGTAAGAGTTTGCTCCGGGAAGAACACCTCTGGCAGAGTGAAATGTTCTCACTGTGCACAGGCCCTGAAGCAGGAGTGAACTTGGTTGGCTGAGCAAATGGGAAGGACAAGCTGTCAGGAGACACCTAGCAAGTTGGAGACGGGAAGCTCATGGGTCAGAGAAGTAGGTCAGACCAGGGAAGTCCCTTGCAAATGCAGTGAGGATTTCAGATTTCTTTCTAAGTGCAGTGAAAAGATACTGGGTCATTTCCAAAAAGGTAGTGATATTTTTGTGCTGGCTTCTGGAGGGGGGTGGGCTGTAGGTGAGCAAGAGGAGAGCAAAGTTGGGAAGCTCTTGAAGTAAGTAACTCAGACAGGAGACACCGAGGATTTGGACAAGGAGGAGGCAGCGGCAAAGGGGGGAAGCGGTCACACGGAGGACATATTACAGGTGTAGCGCTAACAGTACTGACCACATACACACAGGACAAGTGGACGAGGTCACACACTGCAAAACAGTCTCAAGAATAGCTGCTTTCTGATTTACCATATTTAACACTGACATGTCCTATATTAAACTGAAGGCAAAAACTGGCCAATCAGATAATTTCAGGCACAATATCTAAGTGTTGGAGGAAAAGAGACAATGGGACCATCAGATCACCCACCAGTGGCCTCAGAGAAAGGCGTGCAGGCACTCCCATCCTACCCAAGGTATTTGTAACTAAGACATGGTCATGGGTGGTGTTCCATGGGAAGGCTCAGACCTGATGGAAAGTAAAGGGCTTCAAAGTAAGAAAATAGTAAACTGCCTGCTGGAAGGAACCACAGGCCATCGAGCTGTCCTCAATAAGCAGATAAAACAATAACCAGGAAAAGAATATTCTTCTTCCTACATTGTGGAAAAGGGGTTTAACTCACTAGCAACAAGCAAACAGCCAAGGCTAACTAAATGCAAGGTGCTGCTGTCATACCTTTACCCCTTTAACTGGCAGCATCACCTGATGAGGCAAGTGAAATGAGTCTCAGTGATGGTGTCAGTTCGCTTACCCAGGTCACACAACCAGCACATGACAAAGGCTTATTCATACCAGAACTTACATCATCAGGCCACTGTTCTTTCTGCAACTCAGATAATTCTAGCAACTTGGATTCTCCAGAGTTCCCTCCCACATATTCATGAGAAAGTAGATTTCTTCTCAGTCCTGTGGACCTTGGCCACAAAGAGACCCTCTCTTGAAGGCAGGCAGAGCTCCCCAAGAAAATGAACCTTCCCTACCTTTTCTAGAACTCAGCAGTTAAAAAGTATCCATTTGCCAGTCATCATGGAAGTCAGAGGTTGCCAGTCATTGTGGAGGTCAGATGGAGGGGGAATGATGAGAAGAACTATTTAAAGAAAAGGTGGCAAGATCACTTTTTTAAATACATGGCAATAAAAAAAAAAAACATAGGGAAAGCAAAAAGCAAGTGACAAACAGGGAAAAGTACTTGCGACCTATACCACAATAAAGTTTATATAAGTAGAGAAGGAAAAATCCAGCAGTCCTATAGAAAAAAAAGGACAGAATTATAGGAGTTCATAGAAAAAGTAACACATGACTCTTACATGTATAAAAAGAAGTGCTCATTCTTGATAATAAAGGAAAAATGAAAAATAAAACTACAGTTTAATCAAATTTCACACTTACTATGTTCATTGCTAAATAAATTTCACACCTATGAAGTTGGACAACATATTATGTACACAAATATACTATGTTGATGAGATAAAAAAGGGGCTTTAATACTTGGTAGAATTTTCAAATGATACAAGACCAATGGTGAGTTATTTTAAAACATCTAGCAAAGTTACATATGCATTTACTTTTTTCCTTAGAAATCCCAAAGACTTGTTGGCAAAAAAATAAGGTGAGAAGGTTGTCACCGAAGCTCTGTCTATCATAACAAAAAACTAGAAACACAAATGTCATCAGTACATGGACAGTTGGATAAACTACTAAGTAGTTATAAAAATAAAATATATCTATATGAAGCTATGGAGTAATCAGAAAATATTGTTAATTTTTAAAATGTAAGAAGCAGAAAAGCAAGTAGAGTATATCGCTTTGTATTTAAAAAGAATTGTGTGTAAGTGAATGTGCTTACAATGACAAGAATACAGGCACCGAAGTGCCTGTGCTTTTTCAACAGGGACATGTAGGGCCAGGGAAAGAACAGGGCGGACAGCTGGGGTAGAAGCTAGACGGCTCTGAATGAATATGTCTTGTTTTCCAGACATGCCACTGGAGATATGTAAATATTTTACCAAGTTGTATTAAAAATTTAAATCAGAATAAGGAGTATTTCAAAATCAAAAACTAAATGAAACAAAGAAGCTAACTGCAATATGACATCATCAAGAGACATTACTTCAAGTGACTTAAAATACAATCATTTGATCATGAGTCTCAAATAAATATATCCTAAGGTCAAAAAGAACTACAGAGAAATATGTGTTTTGAGCATTTGTAATGTCAGTACCAACTCATTTTGTATTTGTTCTGAAAAATACATTTTTTTCTAGAGCTGTCTGCAGAAAAGGCCTGTGCTTAATGACCAACCCAATACAAAGAGCATGCCAGTATCCAGACTCTGGTCTCAAAACACCTTTCCTCACTAATCAGAAGTACATGCTCCTGGAGAAGTGGCTGACTGCAGATCTAGAGCAGGGAATGCATGAGATAAGCCAGGAACAAGCATGACAGTGTGAGTCACCACGACTTGTGGGATCACATCAGAAGAACTTGAAGGAACTTCCATTGGCCAAAGATGAGGGAGTTTGAGCACGAAAATAATAATATCTATCATTGATTGAAGCACATGAATAACATTAAAATTCATGTGTTTATAATGATATTCTTTTTTAAAAGGTGTCATTGTTATGGTTTGAATATTTGCATCCCGCCCCTAATCCACATATTAAAATCGTAATGCCCAATGTGATGGTATTAGAAGGGGGAGGTGTCTTTGGGAGGTGCTTAAGTTATGATTTGATCACAACTTAATTAGTGTTCATAAAAGAGATCCCACAGAGCTCCGTTCTGCCCTGTGAGAATACAACAAGATGTCTGAGACCCTAAAGATAGCCTTCAACTGGCTGTGCTGGCACCCTGATTGATCTCAGACCTCCAGCTTCCAGGACTGGGAGAAATAAATTTGTTGTTTGTAAGCCAACCAGTTTATGGAATTTTTTTATAGCAGCTAGAAAGGAGTGTCGCCTCTGGAGGATGCTAGAAAACTGACTCATTGTTTTGAAAAAACTAGAAAATAAAGAGGAGAAAAATCAAGTACTGACCCTCCCTTTCCTATATGAATTCTACCACCTCAAGTCAAATTTTAAAGAATTAACAAAGAAAGAGAGAAGAAAAAAGTTCTTATCTAAAGGATTCCAAGTAAACATGAAAGAAAAGATAGATTTAGAACATCACCACTTTGCAAGCTTGAATGAAATGACAGCTCTGGGCAATGATTATCAATGACCAATTAAGCTATTAGGAATAAAGCAGGTGAGGAATATTGTAAAAAGATAATGTGAGTTGACCACATCTGAACCCACTGATAAATCTTAACTCCACAAAAAATGATGCAAGCAGATGTGTATGGCCCTCCTGATAGAAGTACTCAACGCCACCTGTGAGATTTATATTTAAAAGGAGAGTTGAAAGGAATCAGCACGCCATTGGTGATTGGTTCCTCAGATGTTATATATATCCCAGCTAACTCAGATATTATAAATAGACTTATAGCCATCTGATGGCTTTTACCACCCTGTCTAGCAGAAAAGTTACCATGATCAAGCAGACTTTTAGCCTATAAATGCCAAGGATGCTTCAATAGTAGAAAACAATCATTTCAAATGATATAGGTAAAACATTTTATTAAATGTACTGCTTGTTCGTGACAAAATCTAAGGGAACTAGGAACAGAAGGGAAAATGTTTAACCTGATGCAACATGATTTCTAAAAACTTACTATAAAATCCACAGTTAATTGTGAAGTATTAGGAACATTTTTTGAAGTCAGGAAAAAGACAAATACATCCTATATTCTATTGTTGTGGAGGTCTTATTTCACAGGGTAGGCCAAGAAATGGAAGTAAGACAAAGATTAGAAATAAAAAGAAAATATTGCTTTCATATAAAAATTAAATATCATCCTAAGAATTATACAGAAAAACAAAACTACCAGAACCAAAAGGATAATTTAGCAAGATTTCCAAATAAAAATTCAAAGTAAAAACAAATAAATATTGCTAGAAATCAATACTAACCAATTTGAAGACATAGAAAAATTCAAGGTACTTAATTATTATTAAGGAATGGAGCTATGAAAAATGTACCTGACTTGTGGGGAAAATATAAAAACATTGAAAGATACATAAACTTACAAATGGAGAAATATACTACATTTACAAATGAGAAAATACCATTAAAAATTCAAGTCCCTCCAAATTAATCTATAACTTCAAGACAGTTACAATTAAAATCTCAACATGGTTTTTCATGGAATTCAAGGAAGATTCAAGAACTGCAAACACAATTGTGAAAAATAATGAGGAAAGGCAACTGTTCCAATATACATTACTGTGTAATAAGCCACCTCAAATCTAAGTTGCTTGAAACAACAATTCTTGTTGTTCACAAATCTACAACTTGGGCAGATCTTGGTTGAAAACTCTCATCCCTGCTCCAGGAGGCGTCAGCAGAGGAAGAGGGAAGTACTGCTTGGGGCTGGAATCACCTAACAGTCTCATTCACTCCCCTGTGTGGTGGTAGATGCTTGCTGACTGGTGGCTGGGAAGTGGCTATAACACCTAAGCCTGGCCCCACTGCATGGCTGCCTGGCCTCCTCACAGCATGGTGGGTGGGTTCCAAAGCAAGTGCCCCAAGACAGCTGGGTGGATGCTGAAACACCTATCATGATCTAGCTTCAAAAGTCATATAACACCACTTCCACCACATCCTATTAGTTATAAATAATCAGTAAAGCCTTTCCAGAATCAAGGGGTGGGGAATTAGACTTCCTGATGGGAGAAGTGACAAAGAATTTACAAAGAAGTTTTAAAACCCCCAAAGGTATATTCTCATATGAGATTTAAACTACAGCATTTAAAAATGACCCAGGGATAGCTAGAAAAACATGGGATGGGATGGGATGGGATGGGATGGGATGGGATGGGATGGGATGGGATGGGATGGGATGGGGTGAGGTGGGATAGGATGGGATGGGATGGGGTGAGGTGGGATGAGATGGAGTGAAGTGGGGTGGGATGGGAAGGCAAACCAAAAAACAGAGTACATGGACATTTGATGATAACAAGGCTGATATTACCAATTGGTCAGGAAATGATGAACTATTTATTAAAATGTGCTGCTACAAATAATATTCATTTAGAAAGAAAAATAAAATTATATCCATACTTTATACAACAGAAAAATAAATTCTAGGTAAAAACAGATGTATAAAACCTAAGGATAAAACTAAAACTTTAACAAAAAGAAACTATAAAATAATATATTTGCAGCTCAATGATATGGAATATTTCTTAAATAAGACATGAAAAAGCACTAATCATAAAGAAAAAGATTGTGAATTCTAACTAAAAGTAAATTCTGAGTTTCTATATAACTAGAGATACCAATAAATTATGAAAGGTAGGTGCCAAGCTGGGAGAAAGCTTTTAACTCATAGTTAGTTATCATCAGAATACATAAAGAATGTTTAATACTTAATAAGGAAAAGGAAAATAACTCAAAAGAAAAATTAGCAAAACTAACAAGCATTCAGTCCATAAAAAAGGAAATATGAATGATAAAAAGTTCATACAAATTACCTCAACTTACCCATTTTTCAAGAAAATGTAGTTAAAACAACTATAAAATACCATTTTCACCCAAAAGATTGGCATTTTTTGTAAATGACAAAATCAGATATTGGAGGGACCATGCATAGAGTACTGGCAAATGTATATTTTGAAAAGTTGACAGCGTCTAGTAATGTTAAAGACACCCAGATCTTGCCAACTAGTAACCCTGTTTTTCTAGGATATATACTTCAGAGGAATGCTCACACACATGTACAAGAAGAAATTAATGAATGTGCTATTGGCTTGTGAAAATAAATAAACAAATACATAAGTGAATAAGAGAAAAACACCTAAGTGTTCATTAGGAAAGAAATAGATAAATTACATTATATTCAAATAGAAAGTTCAACACCCAAAATGAAAAAGCTTGATTAATAAATGTGTCGATTTTGAAAAGCAAGTTGCAGAAGGGTAAGCACTTGCATAATACATCATTAATGCATTTAGTATCATATATTATCTGTTAATACATGCTTACGTTGTAAACGTATAGAATTATGGACGTGAACGGTATTTGCCAAGTTTTCTCTGGGGAGAGGGGATGGGAAATAAGGCTGGCGAGGGGTACAAAGGAGGTTTCAGTGATATCCATCACATTCTATGTAATAATAATTATAAAAATAAATAGTGAAGGAAAAAATGTCAAAATATTAAACATAGTTTTTAATTAGCAGACAGGAGTATTTGTTAAATATAATTAACTCATTCTAGCAAACATATTAAATGCCAATAAATTTAGTTATTGGACTCCTGGTGGCAAGTACAAGAAATTCATCATAAAAATGGAATCTTTTGACTCACAGTATTCCCAGAACAGTTTGAAAAATCAAGCACTGGGAAGGACAAATCTGCAGCAGATCTTAGAAACGAACTTGAACCAAGAACCATGAATGCCACTAGGATTCTCCCACCCACTGGTGCCTACACCTTTCTGCCTGTAACACTCATGATTATAACTGCTCCTCCTGCGGCTACCACTAGCAGCAGTGAACACTTACATAGCGCTTACTGTGTGCACATTAATGATCTAATAAGCACTTTACATTTATTGGCTAATTTAATCCTCAGAACAATATCATTTTATGGAGGAGGAAACTGAGGCACAGAAAGATGAAATTACTTGCCCAAGTCACATAGCTGGTACAGAGTGAAACAAGGAATGAACCTGAAGCAGGCATATTTATTCCTGATCCCTAGAAACCAATTTTCACCACCTTGTAGAAATATAAGTATTGAGTATTTTTAATTATTTTTTCATCTCATGCTTCCCACTACTGGAGAAAGACAGATGCTCTTTCTGGCCCCAGAGTTAAAAATCCAAGGGAAGGGCTGTAGTTAGCTTAGCTTGGGTCAGGTGCTCCTCCTGGACCAATCATCTGTAGCCTATAGGGGCATTTGTAGGGGAATAAGAATTGTGGAACAAAATGGAAGTTCCTGCGGAAACAATACAGCTGGAGCAGTAAAAGAAAGTACCAGAAAAAAAAAAAAAAAGAATAAAGATGGGTTTCCTAAGGCAGTGGGGGAATATAAGGATGAGAGACTGCGTAGACAAATAAAATGCCCACCACATTTTAGCATGGTATTCAATATGGTGCTTGTTGTTTTTTATACTTTTCTGTTTTATCTAAAATGTGTACAATGAGCATGTGTTGTTTTATAACTTAAAAAAATTAACTTCCTTCAGTGGCTGCCCCTTCTCTGAATTCTTGTCCTCTTGTTCTCTTTTCTCCCCTTGGAAACAGATTCTGGCACATTGTGTTGGTGGATGAATGCAGTTAATGTCTCCTACACAGGCTCTGAATTCCTCCTGAGAAGTTGAAAATGCTCTTTGTAAACATCCCATGGAGAAGAAATTAGAAAGTTATTCAAAGGTCATGTTTAAAAGTTGTTTTAAATGACTAATTAAATGTTTTACTTTATTTTAGAATCGGGGTGCTAGAACAGAAAGAACCAGTGTGTTATAGACGCACACACCGGGGTTCAAATCCTGGCCCTGACACTAATAGAGAAATAAATTTGAACATTTCTTAATCTTCCTTATCTCAAGTTCATCATTTAAATGATATTGTAAATAATAACAACCTCATTGGATTGGCAAGGGAGAGGGGATGGCGTGCAGAAAGGAGTACATCAAAACAGTAAGAGTTTGGTACAGGTGGTAAGGAAATCATAGGTTTGTATGAGAATTTGTCACTTATCCAGAAGAGCATCGGTGGTCCTCTTGAAATCTGACATGTAATTGGAGATGCATTAATAGGCTATTTTTCCCTTTATTCTAAGGGAGAGACTAAGTCCCCTCAGATATGTGCTCTGGTAGGAAATATTGTCCCTGGAGAAGGAACTTTCCCATGGTATCTTCATCAGCATCCTTGCTAAAAAATAATATACTTTTATTTATTGTGCTTTAAATAATTTATTAATGCACTAAAAAAATCTCCTCCTAGCTGTTTGAAACTGGGGCCCTAGGAAGAGCCTCCTGTTGTCCTTCGCAGCTGGGATTCAGCCCAAGGGCATTCATAATGAGCCATGTTGAACATTTCTTTCTGCCAGAGGCAGACCAGATAGAAAGCTGCTTCTTAAGAGACTATTCAGGAAGAGTATATTAGGTGCTACGGTCCAGTATGAATTGTGATGGCCAAGGAGGAAAGAGAGGAGAGCATCCCTGGGAGGGAAACAGATCCCAAACTACAAGGGTCCTTCATCAGTGAGAACAGGAGTCTAAGTCTGACTTCACAGTAGCACACAACTGTCTTTCAGACAGAGGGAGCACCAGCTTGTTTCCAAGACTTTACAGAAGTTGATGACTGCTCTTAATCTCCAATCTGAGCTTTGGGGCAAGTGTCTAGTACAGTGTGGAGAACCACTGGAAGTAAAGATATACTTAGAAGGCTGTGCAGTCATGGAGGTGACAGGAGTCTGAACTTAGGGAGTGCAGGTGAGGATGGAGTGAAGTGAACCAACTCAAGAGACATCCAGGAGACTAAACTTGTGATACATGGAGTGAGAAAGAGGAACATGTCAAGAGTCCCTAGTTACATGCCAGAGTGGTTGTGTAAGGTGCCATTAGTTGAAACAGGGCATCTGGACACAGTGGCAAGTTCCAGGGAGTGAGGTGTCCCAGACATAGCTCTGAACACCTAAACCAAGTATTCCTGCCCCTGTGACAATGACATTTCCCACAGTAAATCAATATATTGACTCTTGTTTATGTAACAGTCTATTATGAATTTGGTCATCATAAGATATCTCCACAGATTCCAGATAAACCTATAAAACTGAACTTGTAGATCGACTAGCTTAAATTAAAGGAACCTCACCCTTGTGCTGCCCACTTTCTAGATCTGACCGCACATCTTCCTCCCCACTTTCTAACATCAACAGGGAGCTGAGAGTTCAAGTCCCACCAAATACTACAAGAAGGGTAAAAATAAGATGCTAAGGGAATTCAAAGACAGGAGACGCTGTCTGCATTGGGGAGGACAGGGAATTTGACCTGGGGTCAAAAGACAAGCAGCATTTGGAGCTGCAGAGGAAACTGGCATCTACTTGATTTTAAAAAAAGATAGTAGAGGGTATCAGAGGATGAAACATCTGATGTAAAAATGAGAGAGCCTGAGAGCACAGTACCTGGCATACAGTAGGCACTCACTAAATGAGTCTTTGATCTGTGTCAAGAGACAAGTATTACTTTCTTCCTACTCTTATCTCTGCATCCAAACTTTCAGCTCATATTCTTAGAGTTATCAAAGTCATATTTCCTCAGTGCTGACTGTCTTATATTGAGATCCACTTTTCTTTCTAATCCAGTAACTCTTACTTGGAAAAGAAATTAAGAGACCACTCTGCATTAGGAGGAAATTCTAAAGTTGCTATTGAGCCAGGTGGATTGAGCCCAGAATGGGGGAAGAAAGGCAATGAAAGTTACCACGTCTTTGGGCTGCTCAGTTCTCACCTGAAGAAAATCCCCCTAACAGAGTGTCTAGCATATAATAAATAAATACTCTGTAAATTGTTGTTGAATGAGTAAGGGAATGTATTAGTCCCAATCATTTTAATAAAAATAGCTTACATTTGTAAAAAGACCCTGTCGCAGTCACTGCACACGGTGATTTATGTTCATCGCTTCCCCTCTGACTTTCGTATTTTGATAAGTGAGAAGTGAGGCAACATTCCTAATATCACACAGCTTGTAAGGGGTGAAACCAGGACACAAATCCATAACTGCATTTGTTTTAGCCCCACACTAATCCTGTTGCTATATCATGTTCAGTCCCAAATACTCATTCAACAGATATTTATTGAGCACTCATTAAGTGCCAGGCATATACTAGACATCGGGGGTAGACTGGTGAACTAGGTAGATATGGCCCCCTTCATGCATCTCAGAGTGGAAGAAACAAATACATCGATAAATAGGCAATGAAACACTAAGCAATCCATAACCAATTATTTCAGCTGTTGATAGTCTGTTAAAGCAACAGCAGGAAGTGAAGGGCTACTTTTAATAGGGTGTTCAGGAAAGGCATCCCTGAAATGGTGACATTTAAATAAGACCTGCAAGTTAAGAGTTTGTCATGCAAAGCACTGGGAGGAGAAGTCATTTTTTAAGTCCCTATATGAAAAACTGCAAGACAGGCAGCAATGCTATGGTAATTTTTAATTTCCCAAGCACTTCTGCATGCATCGTTGCACTTCACCTCATGGGGACAAACCTTTGAAAACCATTGCCCTTTGGGGTCCTTCACACAGAATGTCTCTAGTTGTTTGTTCACATCCCCCACAGCCATTTTGTTAGGCTGGCTAATAATTGCAGGTCATCAGCAAGGCTGGCGGAAGGAAAGGTCAACCACCTCTGGGAGAAAGAAAATCCTCCATTTAGATAAGAATCAGTGAGGAATGATGCCTGGAGCCAGGGTAAGAAGTAGCAAAGAAGTCAAATCAAAAGGTTACTGACCATTGTCCAAAAACAAACCAGTCGTTCTTGAGGGAAAACCAAACTTGGCCTCCTGATGAGCCTTGCAACTTTGAGCAAACGAATACAGAGTCTGTATTAGAGGCAAACAGGGCAATAAAGAGGGGAGAGCTAAACACACAGATTAGATGGGACCCTCTCTCCACTGTGGAAGAGACTGGCAACCCTGGTGAGCCATCACAGGGAAACATGGTCAGGGTGGGCTGAGACAAGGCATCTCCTGGGGGAGACCTGCCCAACGTCCCTGCATATCTCTTCCCCATGCAATTCCCAACCCCCTCATCCTTAACCCCACATGGACAACCAGAGCCGTTTCATGAAGAAGACTCGTGAACTGCCACTGTTACAGGGCAGTGACAGCTAACTCTGTGTGGCACCCTTTTCTTTGAGCCTGCAGCAACTTCAGAATGCCTCTCAACACAAATCTATGGGCAACTACTATTACACAGTAAGAATTAGAACACAGTGAGAAATCTACATGGCATACTTATGTCCTAAACCATTTTAATATCATCATCTCTAATGTTGAATCACTGCATGGCTTTCTACAGGGGCTGTTGCATATGAGATTATCCACTGGAGCAGTAACCACCGTTCAGAGACACCCACTAAACACCAGAGTACTGTTAATTCTCTACAGACTCCCTACTGATGCACCTCCATTGCAACCCCACAAAGTAGGAGAAATTAGCCCCATTTTACAGATGAGGGAACCAAGGCTCAAAGAAGTATCTAACAAAGACATGAAGCTGGTAAGTGACTGAGACAGAACACAAACCTAGATTTTGATTTATTCTAAACTTAGGGCACTTTTGAGTACACCAAACATCATGGTTAATATTTCAGAGACTAAGATGGGGCACTTAGGAATGGGAATATCACCAGGTTCTACTGAACATAGACCGAATACCAACAACTAGCCCTCCACTAGACACAGTCTCATCTCTAAACTCACAACAGCCACAAGATCCATAACAACTATTGAGGCAGACAGTCTTCTCTGTCAGACAACTTCTGAGAGGTGAAGCACTTTTAAAAAGTCCCAAGTTAATGAGCTGAGATTTTATCCCAGGCCTTCTAAACCTGAGGTAGGTCTTGATATAAGACTGAAATATAGCTGAGTATATCCTTTCATCCAATTATCCAAACTACAAGTGGTTCTTGTTTGCCCACTCTGTATCAAGTCCTGTGCTGGGCAGTGCGGCTACAATGATCAACAGGATCCCACACATCCATGGAGCTGACAATCTAATAGAGGATATAGATATTAAACAAGTAAGTACATAGAAAATCACTTATTTATAGGTATCAGCTCTCAGGGCCCTTAGAGAATGAAACAATGGACAGTTCAGTTTTGAATGTGGGCGGAGTGAGGTCAGATGGGCCTGAGAAGACAGGTCTGCTTAAGCATCTTCAGGGGACTCTTGACTGCCAAGGTTCATGTGAGTTAGTGAGGCACAATATTGCTGCAGGAGGTTGTTGAAACTAAAGGATGAATCAGGAAGGAGATAGAGACGTTCTCTGTTCCCAGTTTGGCCAGGAACTTGCACTGGAACCTGGGACACTGGAGTGTGGTGGCTGTTGAACCATCCATTCCTCATGCCCCACTCAGTTGATTCCTGGGCAAAAGATACAACACCCTCCAATATTACTGCAACAGAGCAGTTCTGGGCTCCCAGCCTTAGCTTTCATTCTGTTCCCTGTGCATTAAGGTAAATACATTCACTACAAGAACATAAGACAGATGTCTGTCATCAAAGCAACAGCTAAACTACAAACAGGTAGATACTAATAGAACTTACAAATTGAGCCAAACAACAGCATTTTTTAGTGGAGTCCGTGGATTACTGAAGCCCAAAGAAACATCCTCCTATAAACAAAAAACACTTCCTAAATACTTTGTTCTGTACTCTGAGATGGGATGCTTACAACTGGAGCTCTCTGCAGGATCCCCTTCTCTAGAGTTGGGCCTCACAACTAGATTTCAGCACTTTGTGTTTCATAACTAACTAGAAAGCAAGTATTTGATGACAGAGGTGATCATAGGCCCAAGTAAATTTGACTGACAAATCAGTGAAGAGTCCACCTAAGGAAGAGGAGGGATGAGCTCAAGAAGCCCAAATGTCAACCTTTTCCAGTTTCCTCAAAGGATACGTCTCCAGGTTTACTTGGACAGTTGCACTTTCCTACAATACAAATTAGTATGCAAAATATATAACTGTATATGATTCTTGATTGAATTAATGAGGGTAATTTTCACCTTTGTCCTTGTTGAAGTAACTAGGACTGGTCTTCCTATACAGACATGCACAATGAGAAAATGAGAAAGAATATATTATATGAGATGACTGAATTCAGCCACTGAACAAGAATCATCAAGGGACTTTAAACTTGGTAAGAGACAACAAATAAACAAGGTCAGAACTACAGTTCCCTCAACCTTCTACCTCGAGGCACTTTCTGGATGACAGCACAGGACAGGGAAACTAAAAAAGTGTGGTCATTGAAACAGAGATCAGAGTTCAAGAAGGTAGAGAATCTTTGAGGCAAAGTACAGGGAGAGCACTCATGACCACGGTCATGTTACCTTGTAAAGTTTCTGCTTCTTCATATCTAGAATAGGCACATTTATATTAGACCCATATTGTTATTGAAGAATTGAATGACATCAGTCATAGCTATCATTACTGAGAACTTACTATGTACCAGGTACTGTTCAAAACCCTTATGTTTAATTTTCACAACCACTCCCAAGGTGGGTACTTGCTTCCTTATTTGACAGCAAAAGAACCAGAGGAGAGTGAGGCGGCAGTAGGCAGCCTCTGAGAAAGCAATCGTGACCCTGCCTCCTGGTGGCCACGCTCTTGTGTACACCATTGCCCTTGACTGTGGGCTGCACTTACTATCGTGTTCTAGACGAAACTATAAGCACTGGCTTCCATGTAAGCAACTGACTTCTGGCCAAGATGGAGGCGTAAGCAACTGACTTCTGGCCAAGATGGAGGCGTAGACAGACACACTGCATCTCCCACAACTAAGAAGGAATACAAGTACCTCAGAACTAGAAACAACCAGAAGTTCCAGAAACTCAAACTGCATGGAAGTCCAGAAAACAAGGATATAAAGAAGAAATACTCATCCAGACAGATAGGAGGGGCGGAACTGGGGTGGAGAGGACATAGTGTGGTGGCAGCAGCAGGGGCAGCAGTGGCAGGCAGCGGAAAGTTCAGTCACACGTTTTAAAAAGTCAGGCAGGACACCTGGGGAGTGTTCCCAGCTCCTCACCAGACCTCGAAGCTCATGGTCCCAGCACCGAGGAAAATCAAGCCTCATTGCTTTTGACTGTGCAGACCAGTGGGGGTTGGAGTGAAGGCAGAAACTGCCAGTGTCTCAGCAGAGTCTGCTTGTTAAAAGGGCCCCCATGGTCCTAGAACATCCGCAGACCCACCCACTCCAGGAACAACGGCCAGGGCAGTAGCTAGAGGGGTGCCAGTCTGGTGCGGAAGTGGGAGAGGTGCCTGGAAAAGGGATGCGTGCTGGGTAAGCGGCATTGTTCCCTCTCGGACCCCTCCCCCACATACAGCGCCACAACGTGGTGAAACAGGTTGCTCTGTACTGACAAATCCCTAAGGCTCTGCCCCTTACGATGTAACAGGAGCAATAGCTCTATCTGGGACATGGAGGCAAACAAACACAGGAGCCTGTCAGAATGAGGAGAGAGAGAAGTATGGCCCAAAAGGGGGAATGGATCAAGGTTCCAGTGGGAGAACTAAGCGACGAGGAGATAGCCAACCTAACAGATGAGGAGATAGACAACCTTAACAGATGCAGAATTCAAAACACTGGTCATAAAGATGCTCACAGGCTTGACAGATATGCTTGAGTACGGCAAATGCATAAGAGAAGAAGTGAAAGCTATGCTAAGTGAAACAAAGGAAAATCCACACAAAACCAATGGTGACGGGAAGGAAACTGGGGTTCAAATAGGTGATTTAGAACATAAGGAAGAAAAAAAGTCAACCAGTACAGAATGAAGAAACAAGAATTGAAAAAAATGAGGAAAACTTCCCAAATTTTGCAAAAGAGATGGACATACAGGTCCGGGAAACATGGAGGGTCCCAGGCAAGCTGGACCCAGAGGGGACCACACCAGGATACATCATGATTGAGATGCCAAAGGTGAAAGATAAAGACAGAGTCCTGGGGGCAACAAGAGAGAGGCAGAGAGTTGCCTACAGTGGGGTGCTTATAGGACCATCAGCTGAATTCTCAGAGGACATTTTGCAGGCAGGAAGGGACCAGCAAGCAGTATTCAATGTGATGAAAGGCAACCTGCAACCAGGATTACTCTATCCAGCAAAGCTATCATTTAGAATGGAAGGGCAGATGAGGTGCTTCCCAGACAAGGTAAAGCTAAAGGAGTTCATCATCATTGAGCCATTATTCATGAAATGTCAAAGGGACTTACTTAAGAAAAAGAAGATCAAAAATATGAACACTAAAATGAAAACAAACTCACAACTATCAACAACTGAATCTAAAAAATAAAAATAAAATTCAACTAAGAAAACCAAAATAGGAACAGAATCATAGGTATGGGGATCATTTGGAGGGTTATCAGCTGAGGGAGATGGGGAATGGGGATATGGTGCAGGGATTAAGAAGCATAATGGGTTGGTACAAAATAGACAGGGGGAAGTTAAGAATAATATAGGAAAGGATGAAGCCAAAGAACTTATACACATGACCATGGACATGAACTAAGGGTGGTGGGATTGCTGGAGGGAAGGGGGTTACTGAGCAGAGGGGAGCAAAGGGGGAAAAAATTGGAACTACTGTAACAACATAATCAATAAAATACACTTTTAAAAAAAAACTGGCTTCCATCTTGCATGTCTACCTCATTCCCTCTGAACTGCCCTACAGAGTCTCAAAGGGCAGGGAACGAAGGGAGGCCTTTAATCAACAGTCAGTGAAGTGCAGAGGTGCTCACTTCAACGGTCCATGAGGAAATGGAGCCTGCCAATAACTACGTGGGTGAACTTGGAAGTGGATCTTTCCCAAGTCAAGCCTTCAGATGAGATCACAGGGTTAGCTCACAGCCAACACAGAGGACTCAGCTAAGCCATGTGTTGACTCCTGACCCACAGAAACTGTGAGACAATTAATGTTTGTTCTTTTAGCCACTAAATAATAGGGGTGATTTGTTATGCTGCAATAGATAACTAAGACAAGTGATGTTAAGTAACTTGTCAAAGCCAGGATAGTGTAAGAAAACTTGAGAATATAAAATAGCAACCAGTATAAATTAGGATCTCAGTAATGATGGTGATGATAATGATAATGAACTAAATAAATAAGCCAAAAACTGTGGTACCAAAGCTATGGCCCAATGGCTCTCTGGATAAACTCTCCAAAATGCATCCTTTCTCTTACGATAAAGGAAGATACAGTCTGCTTTCTCTGGCTGCAAAAAGTTTGGCACAAAGGAGCATCATGCCTACTCCCCCAGAAGGGGTAAAACTGCCTAACAGTGTCCGTATCTCACTGCAGAAGGTTCTGGTGTTGGGGTGAAGTAAATATGCACACTAGAGGGAATCTAAACTCCAATTGCTGGGCTTTTTAAAAGCTCGTATTTGTATATTTGATGTGCAACCTAATTAGACCAGAGCATCTTTAATTAAGTGTGTCAGCCCCACTGGAAGCCGCAGAGTTCAATGCTAATAAAGCTGGTAAAGGTTTTTGTTTCCCAGACTTCTTTTATTTAATGCCTCCACCATGTTAAGCCAATCTGTAACATATGGGCAGTTCTCCCACTATGGATTCATCATTTGGGTGTTTCTTTCTGTGAATTAATGCAATCAAACTCCTGCCAGTGTTAATTATTTTTCTCCAAGAAGCAAATCCCACAATTTAGCAATAACCAGCTGCGAGTTACTGCTGGCAATGCAGCAGAAATGATGGGCTCGTGCTGCCGGCCGCCACCCCCAGCAGACAGAGAAAGGCCTCTGTGCTCCGGGGCTGACCTCAGCTTCCACCGCTCCCAGACACGGGCAGCATTCTTGGCATTTGCCAGCTTCACCACCTCTCTAGGATCATAAATCTCATGGTCTGCAGTAAGCGCTCCTTCTAGACGTTTTCTGGTCACTAGGAGACTATCTGCCCAGTGGAATCCCTTGGGTGGAAGGCACTGCATATACCACCTACCTGGACTCCTTTGTCAGACCTTGCTAACAGAACAAAACTCCTCAAGACAGAAGTCCTGACCTCTGAGCCTTTCCAGTGCTCTTCCCTGTAGCTGGAATGCTTTTCCCCACATTGGCCCATGAACTAGTAATCATTCATCCTCCAGGTCTTAGCTTAAATGTCACTTCTCTCTGCCCACCCCATTTAACAGGGTTCTCAACCACACTAGAATCCTCGCTCAGCTTCCTATTTCATTCGAAGCCTTTAGCAAAGGATCTCAATTACCTACTTTGTATATTCATTTGTTTACTTATTTATCATGTGTCCCCCTCCCAGAGAATAATTGCTTCCCGATATTAAATATTAGTTGTATTTAATGCTGCGTCCCTGGCTTCTAGCACATCATGAGAGTGAAAGTAGGTGTTTAGTCAATAGTCATGTCATGAATGAATAATGAAATCTCAAAGGGATGGCTGGTTGTCCTTTCTACTCAAGTCAGGGTCTGCATCTGAGATACTATGGGTTTCAAATAACTTCAAGGACTTTTTTGATGATTGATTGGGAGAGTTGTCCTGCAGCCATGAATAGGACAAAACAAAGGTCAACAATAGACACATTATGTAACCACGCTTGGACTTGTACCATAATCAGCTAAATGAGGTTGATCAGAATTTAGAATGAGCAAACCGAGGTTCAAATTCTGGCTGTGTGGCCTCAAGCAAGCCATTTACCCTCTGAATTTTTGTTTCCTTATCTATAAGAATGAACAGCACCAAGGACAGTGTGAAGGCATATTTGGAAAGTGCATTTATTCAACAGCACCAAGGACAGTGTGAAGGCATATTTGGAAAGTGCATTTATTCAACAAATGTGTTTGAGTCTGAATTGGAGAAAAACCAATCTTAAGAAAGAAAAGGATATTGTCCTTGAAAATATCCACATATTACGGTAAATAAAATCCCAACTGATTTAGTAAATTTGTGGCATAGGCCCACATGATTAAATGGAATGTAGAGAATCTAAGGACCAATTCTCAACCCAGTATGCTTGCGGAAGTTACTTCACCATAGCTTCAAGTATCATTGCTGAAAGGGAGTTCCTAGTTTTTGAATAACTACTTAAAAAAGAAAAGAAAAAGACTAGACTTCCTTCAAATTTACCTTCATATCTCTTTTCACACATTCCAGTCTTGCTAAGCTTCTCCCCTCATGACTGTCATTTCCATGTCTCTGTGTCTTACTATAAATGATTGAAACAAATCCCAGATCCCCTTAAAACAGACATCTAAAAATATGGAGCAGTAGTCGAGGAAATGTACAGAGGAGGTTCTAGGGGGCGCCAGCGTCTGATCAGGGTTTGTTCTCCTCGTTAATGATGACGATCTTTGTCTCATGGGCAGTGGGACAAAACTGAAAGCTTTCCAACCAGTAAGTAGCATGATCAGACTGACATCATAGCAAATGTTTTCTAAGCTCATCAGAACCAGGGAAGAGCCGTCTCAGAAAGAGAAGTTCCAAGTATTAGGGGTCACAGTGGTTTCCACCATGAGCTGTCCTGTGTTGCGAAAAGAGGGATAATGAGATGTGCATTGGGCAGGGCTTAATCTCTGTCTGATAAAGTTAAACTGTTAACTCAGAAACATGCCCTCTCTGAACAAAATCACTAATAGAAACACCCATGCCTCCATCTGAAAACATGAAAGATAAACCTTCTTATAACAGGCTCAGACACAAACCCTGAAGGTTTTACAAACATTACCGTGATCCTTCCATAGGCTGCCAGGTTCCAAATTTACAAGCAGCCATCAGATATCAATTAATACTCAGCTCAGACCCACAATTAAGTTGATCCCATTAAACTTACCCAAAACTGGGAAGAGGAACCAAATGCCCTCTGAGAGCAGATAAACTTAGAGTGAATAAGAAATAGCGAATGTCCTAATTTCTATATTAGAAACCAGATATAAGGTTGATTTTATGATCTTCCCTTTCCTGATAACTTCCTCAGATTCTTTCTCCTTTATCCCTGGTTCTAAATGTTTTAAACCCAAGAGAAGTGACATTTACCAAGTACCGTATGTCAAAATCTAAGCAGAGTGTCCTGATAGCAGTGAAACATTGAATATTTTTAGAAATATATGTATATACCCATATAATAAATATATTGTATTATGTATTTTATATGTGAATGTATACATATATGAATGACAGCTTCTGCTCTGCAAGCCCTTGTGTTCTAATGCAGAAGCCAGTCTGAAGCACACAACTAATGGAAGATTCTTAGAACAAGGAATAAATGCTCCGTGGAAACATGCATGGCCAGAGGCACCAGGAAAGGGGTCTATTTCTTTGAAAACTTAAAAGGTGGGCCTCCTTGGACTGAAATTGATTATTCCCGTTGAGATTGGTCATAGGTTCAAGGACTTGTGTAACACTTAGAAAATGTATCACATTGGGAGAGAATTCACCCTGAAGTCGTAAATGTAGTCTGAGACCAAAGTCGAGGGCAGGAATTTGAGAGAGCTGCTGCTTATGGTAACTTGCAATTACTGGGGAACCTGTTCTGAGATCCTGGGGAGAAAGAAGGGGGGTTACAAGAAGAGATTTTGTTAAATGAAAGGTTGCTGTAAGAAATCAGAAAGCCACCAAGCCTGATTAGAGATGGAGGGCACTGCAGACCGTAGTTCCCAGCAGGAGCAGAACAGGCAAGAGGCTACCACATACAGTAGCTAGAGAAGCAGATGCCGCCATGAGCCAGGGGACAGGGCGAGAAACGAGGCCACGTGGGGCTGTGTATGGAAATGTTCTCAGAGACAACTTGAGCCAGTTGAGAGTGGAATGGGACTGCTTTCTGAAAACTTCAGCAATGAAGTCAGTAAATCACATTTCTCCAACTATTTATCTCCTCTGTAACCAAGAAAAATGAACATCGAGGGAATTGGGAGACCCTATCCTCACACTCCCTCCCTCGCCTGAATGAGCTGTGTGACCATGGGTGGCTCAGGCCCCCTTTCTGAACCGCTACTTCTCATCTAGTAAATGGAGGATGTGGAATGAAAGAAATAATAGTTTTAATATAATAGCATCTAATGAGCACCTAATAAATTCTAAACCTGTTCAGGGTAATTAATATAATATTATATATGTATATATATAATAAATATATTATTTCCATATATACTGGGTTGAGCAAAAGTAGGTTTACAGTTGTGAGTACGTGAAACAGTTTATTCTTGTTTTATTGTTTATTAATTATTGTATTATTTTCCATATGAACAACGGTAAACCTACTTTTTCCCACCCCTATATTTATTTGAAATATATATTTATTTGAAATATATAGTTGTATTTTCATATATTTATCCTACAATTGCCCCAGGTGGTATGAATATGTCATGTGATCAGAAAGATTAATTCTATTTCTCTGGGTCACAAACCTAGTGGTGTTAGTGGGACTCAAAGTAAGGGCAGCCAAAGGCCAGGCCATTGAACCTTCAAACCAGACAAGATTATCATGAGGACCGGAAAATAAATAAAATAAAAGAACCATGTATACAAAACTCTTATGCACTCTATGAATTCAGGAACATTATTACGTTCTCTAAATAATGAAAAAATAAACTGCTGTTCCATTGCAATTTTATATAACATGCATTATTTTTCTTCCTTCTCCTAGCATCTTCCATTCTGCATTCTGGCAATGTTTATCTAGCGTTCAAAGTCAAAACAGAAAGCTCTATCCACTTCTCAAATGCACTCGTAATTACTTTTCCATTATTCCGTATGCTGTGCTCTCCTAAAGCCGTCTCCAAATACATCTATCCTTGGTACCCATGTCCTGGTTTATCTGTTCCCCACACCCTGTCTGCTCTGAGCCTTACAATAAAACCAAAGGTTAAGTGTTTGTAGACTCACTCAACACCCACAACATTAAAACAATTGGATGGGAAATAATCTCATCTCAACGTGCTGGGGAAGATGTGCTAGACACCCATTAGAGTTAATGGGAGTTACAGCCAAAATCAAGGTGAAGGCTCTGCTCCCAAGGGCACAATGGCAAAGAGAAAAAAAGGAAAGTTTAAATTGGAAAAACTCTGCAGCTGCATGAAGGGCTCTAGGAATCTGAGTGCTAGCCTTTGTAAAAATCACATATCTTTGACAGCTGCTCTCTAGCCCTGGACTCAGACAAAAGTGGGACTAGCTCTTCCATTTAGTAGCTGTATAACCTTGAGAAGGTTATTAACCTTAATTAGACCTCAGTTTATTCATCTTCAGAAAGGGCTTACCAGAGGTATATAATTAATCCAGTTATGATGGATTATATATGGGAGGTTACATGGTATTATGCAGGCAGAATGCATTGCACAAAATGAATATAAGTGAGCGGGGGCTATCGTTATTATTTTCATTATCATAACCATCATAATTAACAGCAAATTCATCACTTTGACAGAACAGAGAATGCCTTGGATACTGACTCTAGTCAAATACCCTCCTAAAGCACAGTCATCACAAGTGGCGAGGACCTTGATGGCCACCCCTCAATCAGACCCCACAGGCGGTTGCAGAGTGAAGACTGTTTCCTCTTAGACATGGTCTCTCCTGCGGGTTCCGAGAGACAGACAGTACTCCCACTTCACAACTGGCAGAAGCAGAAGCTCAGAGAAGTCAAGCTGTATTACATAGAGCACCATTTGTCTCATCTGATAAACAAGGGTCAAGGTCAAGGTTTTTACAAACCTTTATGCAGGCTAAATCCATAGCCGCATGTGCATGTCTTCCCAGCCCTTTTCCATCTGTCCCTGCACCACCACCATAATCCCACATTTGACTGGAAGTAGTGAGTAGTGTAGATCCTAAAAATGGGGTCATGAACCACAAATATGGATTTTACACCCAGTCAGTTCAGAGGAGATTTGTCCTTTGAGCTTGAGTATGGGACACTAAGGACCCTTGATAAGTACCAACCAATCTGCATTTGAGAACCCCTGCCCGATCAATACCTCCTGAGGAGCATCAAAAACATTCCTCTAAATCACAAGTTCAGCATCAACATTTAAGATCCAAAGAGAAATCATAGAAAAGGAAAAGAGTTCCATCTCTTTTAAAAGGTACCCCAGTCACAAGAGAGAAAAATAGTCTAAGATTAAGAAGAACACCCAGATCTATCTGAACCTGGGGAGGTAGCTGTGAAAGTGATACACGGGAGAAACCGGGGACGATACAAGTATCTCCAGCACTGCGGAGCCCACAACCTCAGACTCTACCTCCTAGTCTCGGTCCCCAGGAAGCTTCACCCTAATTCTGTTTAAATGTCCCCCTTCTATGCTTCCTTAGGACAAAATACCCAACTTGAAGGTAGATCCTTTCTCTCTTTGTAAAGTGCCCTGGGAAGTTTTTCCCTTGGCCCCTTGTGGGTCTTCTGCATGAATTCCTCTTTAGGAGAGAATTCATCATCTTGGGGGAGTCAGATGTAAGAGAGAAGCAGACGGCAGAGGTCTGGAGTTTAAAGTTGAAAGGAGTAAAATGGTTAAACAACAGCAAAGCCTCGCAGCCCCAGGCCTGTGGATGAATCAAATAAGGACAGACGTAGTTTGGAGAGGAGGGTCTACACACCTGCAGTCCAGGTCAGCTTCCCTCGCTCCTCTGTCACCTGCCTCCCTCTCTCACCACCAGTATTCCAGGATGGGCTGCCTTGGGTTTGAAATGTCAGGCAAAACACAAAACATCTCACTTGAGTTGAACTGGGGAAATAGAAACCTTAGCTATAAATGAAGAGCCATGTTACATCCAAAATGAGCTATGTGGCCCTTGGGGCCGGAGACACTCTCCTGTCTCTTGTCTCTTGTGAGTTTGAATCTCAGATTTCAACTTGATTGTTTGAGCAAATTCCTATTCATACATTAACTCATAATCCTCACGACAACACTTCGGGTGGAGTATTCCCATTCCCAGAGCTGATTAGGAACCTGAGGCAAGAGGAGTTCAGTGGAAGCATCCAAGGCCAGACAACACTGAAAGAGCAGAGTGAGGATTCAAACCCAGGTCTCCTAACTTCAAACCCAAGGCTCTTAGTACTACACCAAAATATTGCCTTCGTATTTTACCGCCAAGATATGTCCCATCCCAATATGGATGGGTTCTCATTGCTGTATATCGGAGGCTCAGGTTGGCTCCACTTTGCTTTACCTAAGTTATTCTTTCTTCCCACTTCTATCCCCAAACATTCAATCCAGAAATGAAGGAGATCTCCCCTTAAATTCTCTCTCTGGTGGAAGAAAAAAAATGGTTTTCTGTTCCCTTCTTGGGTTCCCTGACACAGTGGAGACGCAGTGCAGCCTCGGATCTCTGTAGCTATTGTCCTCTGTATGTTTTATTCTTTCACTACACCTTCATTTGCCTGGGACAGAAACAGATATCTGATATGACAAGTGTATGTTGGTTTTTTTCTCTGAGAGATCTGACTGTTCATTTTTTCCTTGGAAGGACCAGAGTGTCTTTCAAAAGTTTCAGCCCTCGGTTTTTGAGAAACTTATCCGTGTGGCATGTCTGTCACTTTTCACAGTCCTCAAGCAAGTCTTGGCAATTTTCACATAATGGCATTTGTTGACAGGTTGTTAGGGCTGACAGTGAATATGTTTGAAAAACTGTCAAGCTGGTGAAAAAAAAATTAAAGAGAGAGCCTCCTTACATTTGAAACAGCATGTTAAACTGTAAGTACGTCCTCAGAATGCAGAGGCCTCCACTTCTCATCAAGTTACATGCTCAACGGTGACAGCCTGAGAAGGTGGAATCCCTAAAAATTAATGTCATCTTGTCACTTCAAAGGTCATACAGCACATTACCACTAAACTCTATTTATCTGCATAAAATTGAGTTTGCCTTTAATGCTCAATAACAGGTGAATGAGGACAGAAGTGACTGCAGATGAAGCCAGGGTGATGCAGGGTGTTTAATTGGGCAAGCAGAGCTGCCCAAGGAGTTGGCAGGGAGCCCTAAGGTGTGGCTTTGCAACTCTAGTCACGTGGGCCACTGTTGCAGTTGCTCTTTAACCAATAGATTTTTGAGGAATTAGTTAACTGATGAGCAGTGACTGAGGCAATGCATGGGCAGAGTGGCAACGTCAGTGACCCACCGGTTTGACCAAAGAAAACCCGCCCTGTCCTAAAGGTTCCATTTACTGGGCATATCAGGGGTTACAGAGAATGACCAAGGGCCAAGTACACGGCATTTTTCTGTGGCCATTGAGATGTGATAATGGCCAAGGCTGACCATCAAATGTACATTGGGGGATCATCGTGTGCACGGCCCTAGCCCAGATGCTGTGTAAGAACTGGAGACAAGTAAGAAGGCATGCTCATCCTGGGAAGCTTGGGTTCTGGCCAGTAATTCAAGACCTGCACCATGAAATCACAACAGGGAAAAATAACGAGACTTCCAAAAATTAAGAAAAGCGACAGTGTCCATGTCAGTGCCCCCCTCTTCTGTCTTGTTCACCTCTTGCTTGCTGGGCTTTCCCCACCTGTAGATTTATCCCTGTCTGTGAAGACAATCCTGGCATCATTTCACGGGTTCTTCAAGAATGAAATTCACTGCTCTTGTTAGCCTGGTGATTCTCAGCTGTGGCCATCAAGAAGGTATATCTAAAAATCAGCCATTCCTGAACTACTTAGTAATCTTGTGCCCAAGGGCAACTTACTGAAGTTCTCTGTGACTCAGTTTCCTCATCTGGAGGATAGACCAATGCTATCTTTAGCATTGAGTTGTCCTAAAGATCAAATTTGAGATAATCCAGGGCGGAGTGAAAGGAGGTCTACAGCTGTGAGGACACGAAACAGTTTTTCTCGTATTATTACTTATTATTTATTGTCTTGTTTTCCATGGTAACAACTGTAGACCTACTTTTGCCCACACCTGGTCTAGTATGTACCAGGTGCCCACACATATTTATTTGGGGGATACAGGTCCCTGAGGAAATAGAGAAGATGGGGGTCACAGAAGTTTCCACCAACTTTGCTTACCGCTTCAAATGACTTTCCTTTAAAGCTAACCAAACTCCTTTTTAAGAAAAGATTCGTCTCTAGCCATTGGTGTAGTTTACACTGGAACCCATGGATAAATCTGTGCCCAAGCACATGGTTAAAAACTTCTTTAATTCTTTGGTTCAGAAGGTGAGCATTTCTACTAGGACCTCCCTCCAGTGGCTTAGGTCCCAACAATATCCTGGACTTTGCAAGCTCTGCAAGACAGAGAGATTAATCAACCAAGAGCTCTGAGGGGATGGCAGGACATTGCGCCCGAGAGGCATGCTGCTGTCTCCTCCCCACTTGGGGAAGAGTTTAATGTACAGGAGAGTCAAGTCTGATTTTACAGGCTGTCTCTGAGAATACCCAGGACAGCTGACTACGGAGGAGTCTAAAGTGCTGGGCTTGCCTTCACAGCAAGAGACTCCTGCTGGAGCAGGGGTCCAAAGGCAAAGGAGTCAAAGCAAACCCCTCTGGAGACAGCTAATATTAAAGAGAAATAACAGCTTTGGTTTCAAACACTTTTACTATGAAAAATACCCAGAGAAGTGCACTAATCACAACTGTATCTCCAGGGATTTTTACAAAGTGTCCACACTTTTGTAACCAGATCAGAAAATGACTAAGAGCATGTAATATGGAACCAGCCTCACCACCACCCTCTTGTTACCCCCTAGTCAGCAGCCACTTCGTCCTCAAAGGTTACTACTCTCCTGACTTCTCCCACATAGTTGACATCTGCTTGCCTTTGAACTTTAAGTAAATAGAGCTATACCCTACGTATTACTTTATGGCTGGTTCTTCCACTTAATGTTATGCTTGTGAGATTCATCCAAACTGTCTCACGTAGCAATAGTTCATTTTTCTCTTTGCCTGACCAATTATCGACAGATATTTTAATTGTTTAGACTTTTGACTAACGTAAATGGTGCTTCTACTATCATTTCCATACATGGCTTTTGGGTGGAATTCTGGGTCACATGTTGTGTTTCGTTCAACCCAGCAAAGTGTGAGCATTCCAGTTGCTCCACGTCCTCCCCAGCGGTTGGTGTTGTCAGGCGAAACGTCAGTTATTCTCGTGGGTATAACAACTACTTCCTGCTGAAACTTCACCATATGCCAAGCTCAGTGTTAAACAGTTTACTTACTTTATATGTTTGAGTCTTTCAGAAGGAATGGCCCCATTTTTTTTTCTGATTAGGAAACTGATATTCAGATAAGTTACGCTATTGGTCCAAAGTTACCTACTTGCTGTGTGAGAACTGGGATCCAATCCCAGCTCTGTATGACTTCAAAGCATGTGCTACTCCGGTGATATTATGTTATTCTCAATTAATGCTTAATTGATTTAAAAGGCTATTTTTAGTCCCATGAGGACTTCAAAACTTTTAGTTGTAACAATTAGTCTTAGGGCTGCTATAATAAATCATAATTGAGTGACTTAGACAATAGACATTTATTTCTCACAGCTCTGAGGGTGGGAAGTCCAAGATCAAGATACTGACCTATTTGTTTCCTGGTAAGAGCCCTCTTTCTGGTTTGTAGATGGCTATCCTCTTGTTTGCTCACATGGCAGAGAGAGAGAGAGAGAGATCTTGTCTCTTCTTATGAGGACACTAAGCCCATTACAAAGGCTGTACCCTCATGCACAAATCACCTCCCAAAGGCCCCACTTCCAACCACCATCACACTAGGGTGTTTAGGCTTCAACATATAAATTTCAAGGGGACACAGACATTCAGTCCATAACACAATGTAACTGACCTAGTCATAAACTATTCCTTGTAAGAAGCCAATTGTCTTCTTGTAAAAAACTAAGCCACTAGAAAGGAGTGAAGTACCAAGAGGGAAAAAAATGGTCCACAACGTATGCAAATGTGAAAATGTTAATGGCTGAAATCTTTGACACTGTGTCTCAGTGAGACAAGCTCTCTTTTAAACTGCTAGACTAGCTGGCCCTGCATTTTGCTTCTTTAATTGCAAAGAGTCTGAGGGGTAAATGATTGGTGCCAAAACACAGAGCAGGATGTGTCCAAGGACTGAAAGCTGGGTTTTTGGCAAGGAGAAGAGACTTGAACTCAGAGAAAGACAAAGGGATATTTTCTCCTCAGTTTCAGTCCCTCAACCCTGGTCCTACTAAAGTGTTACGGGTCCTTTAAACAGGGAAATTATTAACATGCCCAGCCTCTCCTCATTTTCCCAAGAACATATTTCTCATGACCCACATTAACCATATAACTTTAGCCCTGCAAGGCTTTTCCAGGCTTTGTTACTCTGTTCAGCTGAAGTCTGCACTTGTTCCTATTTTCAGATGGTAGGATGCCATTGAAAACCCGAAGAGTACTTATCTTTGGCTTCCATTATACTTCCTTTTCTCCCAAGGCTGGTTCACAAAGCTGTGTTTGGCAGCTCTGCTGTTCACCTTACCTCTCTTTTCTTGCTTCCTCCCTGATCTGCCCTTTTTAGTCCAAAATCCCATAATGTAACGGAGTTACAGATCTGTGAAACATGTCTCTAATCTAGTCCAGGTATTCTGTAGCCCTTGAAAACTAAATTTCTGCTCTTGACCTTGGACTTGAGTGTGAAAATGAACTAGAATTTAGTAAGAATGATTTATACCATTATTCTTAGAAGCATAAATAGTTAGAGGCATGTATAAAAGCATCTAAGTTGTTGAAAATAAAGTTGGAGTAAAATCAAAGCCATATTGTAAAGATTAACAATAAAGAATAACTTTGCATATTTTTCTTTTAAGAATCAAAAATTAAATAGGAGTCAAAAGAACAAGGCTAATACCTGTAAATTGATCAAAAACAACAGAAGAATTAAAAAATTGTTAACTTTGCTCTTTCCCATGGTTCCTGAGATCATTGAGTTTCTGAGAAGTTTAGTAACTAATCCAGGAGTAAAACAAGACCTAAGTTCCAAATTCCAACCATGGATTTGCATCAAAAGGGTGACCCTGGACAAGTCACTTAACCCATAATAACAGTTGAAAACCCCTGGGGATCTTTTGAGAATTAAATTAGATAATATACGTTAAGCGCTTAGAAGGTCCCTGGACACAGCAAGTTCTTGATAGATGTTAGCCATTATGATGGAGATAATGGCTGTTATGATTATGTTGCTGATGATGTTGATGTTAATGCTGATATTGATGATGATGATTACCTCCAACCTAAATCATGTCAAGAGACAGGAAGTCAACAAAGTGTGCATGCCACCAATCCTGAAAGCAGAAACAAAATACACACAAAATTCTTCTTCTCGATCTTTGTGTTGACTGCCAAAGTTCCTTGTCTGCTAAAGGCACAACGAGGAACTTGGGCATTAGTTGTTTAAATAGGTGCAGGTAAGTAAAGGAGAATTTGATAGAGGGTAAGACATGAAATGCTAAATCAATGAACAGTAAAATGCTTTGAGACAAGCTAGATGAAGCTAGCTGTCTGGTGATAATGCCGGAGAAAGGAAAATGTCTCCCTGATAGTTGTCCCTCACATGAAAGGCTTCTCCAAGCTGTTCAGACATTGTAGTTATTTGGCTACTGCTGTACAAGGCAAACTCCCAGCTTTTTGGGTCATCTTGAGAAAAGAGGAGATAGAAGGTGTATCTGCCACTCTAGCTTCTGCCACTCAATTCCAACGGGGCCTGGAATTGAGTTATGCTGTTGACCAGGGTTGGGGTGAAGGATGGCTTCGCCAACCAGGTAGTGTCAAAATCACTCAGCCCACTATGCTGGATGTTCCTCCACCCTACTTCTGTAATCTACAAGAGGATCACCAAAGAATTTATGTCACTTAACAACTTTTCTGCCACCTTAGTTCAAGTCAAGATACCAATAGACCTAAGACTTTGACATTCATTCTTCTGTGTTTTTAGACTGTTTTTGAATATGTATGGATAATGTGGAGCAAATTTTCAAGAATAATGTCATTTATTAGTGATATATTCACCTTCTTCCCCTTCTCTCTTCCTGAAGCTTTCTCTCCCCTGCCTCTAGGTCCCAAGTGCCTGTGCACCAGCCACACTTTAACTGCCCATGGACCCCAAAGCTGATGTTCCTATTCACCTAATGCCTCTTCCTGTTTGAGGTTCTACTATATAACGGTGACCCTTCAACAGGATGCCCAATGAGCCATTTTTAGATTCATCATACCCTAGCTAACACTCTGCTCACAGGAATCCTTTTAGATCAGTAAGCAATACCAATGAGACCAATTTACACTCAAGTCAGAGACCATATCACTGTTTCAAAGGTATTTGCATTTTAAAAGGACACATTAAATCACCTGAATCTCCTCCCCTGAAATGAGAGGCAACATGACTAAAGCACTTCCAGGCCCCGTAGAAGGACTGTATTAAGGGCTGAAGCACCTCACCAGCACGTCAGATCACGCGCAGACTCTGTCTGTCTTAGGCTCCGTCTATCTGTCTCTGGGCTGAGGGTTTAGGTGTGTCATTGTGGCTGATTTCCCACTTTCCCATCACAGCATAGTGCAAGGTCTCCAAAGAGCATGAGTAAGTGTTGAAACAGGAAGAAGGGCAGTACGTATGGGACTCCTGCGTCATGCACAGCAAATGCTGGAGGCTATGAGGGTGCGAAGAAGGAGACTCTCTGGGCTGAAACATCTGTGGTCAGGATGACCCTGCCATCGTATCTTCTACATTTCAAGAATCCCCTTTCCCTTCAGGGTTCAGCTCAGAGTTTCCCAAGAAAAGGGACTCAATGGAAATTTGGAAGGTGGCAGTGACGTGAAGGCCATTGTTTTGAGGATACTGTGGCAGCCGAGTGTGGCAGCTTACAGACCTCTCCGTGAGCTCCCACTGTGCAGGGTAGTGCTAGACCCAGAGGCTCTTTCCTTCCACAGGGGTTGTGACTTCCCCATCTGCCCCAGTGTCAAGCCTAGGTCATTAGTGACTGTGTCTCTAATACTCTGGCTTCCAAACTACCACCTCTGGACTTCTTCCACATTCATGGAAGCCAGGTTCATTTAGCAAACTTCTTTTTCTGTAATACATGGAGTGGCTATGTTTCACCAACTAATCCCTTTATTTTTTCATTTTGTGGAAAATTAAACATAGCTGTATTAGCTACTCCTCCCATTGAAAGGGAAAGTCTAATTTTCTTTGAATCTGGACTGGCCTGAGTGGCAGCAGATTCAGCTGTATCCAACAGAAACAGCAATGAGACTCAACAAGACAAATTAGCACATGTGAGTCACATATACTCAAAGGCTGAGCACCTGCTTGGATGTGGAGGTTGTTACTATGTATGCGTTGTTATTATTAATGAACCCTTGTTTACACCCACAAGCTGAAGAAGCCAGTGTAAACTAAGCATACATTTTAAAGACTTGTTTGTCATTATTATAAATCCCAGCACAGTGTACATCTGCACCATGGACTAATTATTAGCCCTAAACAGGAGTGTATTAATATGTTTACTATAAAAGCAACGGTTGTGTTAGAGACAGATTGGAACTTGGCAGAGGATATGGGTTCTCAGAGATCTGGGGATTCCGCTAAGTTATAAAGAAGCTTATGCTAAAGAACCCCTAAGGCCTGATTTTAGGACACTTGGTGGGTTTAGGGTTCTGCAAGATGTTCAGGAAGAAAGAAAATGTTATACAGCCTGTGAGGCTCTTGATTGCTCCAAAATCCTAGATAGGTACCAAGAAATCAGGTACACAATGATCTTTAAGGTCCCTCTTTATATAGGAATCTGAAATTATTTTTTTAAAGAAATTCTTCTTTAAAAAAAAAAAAAAGTAGAATAGACACTAAGGATATGGCCAGAATTTTTGAGCAGCAAAACTGTTTTTATAGCCCTAAAGTTGGAAAATGAAAGTGTATTTGGAGACAGAACATGGGAGAGGCTGCTTCCTGTTCTGGAATCTAAAAGGTTCATAAAACTTAGGTTGTCCCTTGAAGAAGCCATGTTGTACAACTTCAGCAGGTACTTACTGACTCTCTATTCCAGGCAGACAGTAATCTCTGTAGGAAAACTCCAGGGAGATAGGAATCCTGATGAGTGAGATAAGGCAAAGTGGCAGATACATGAAAGATAACTTGGCCAAGTAAATAAATACTATTTTAAAAATTGCATACCCTTTAATCTGTAATTTTATTCTAGTAATATATCTTAAGCAAACGACAAAGATGAAAATATATACATATGCACACAAAGATGTTTATTGTGGCATTGTTTACTATATCAATCAATTGTAAGGACTTGAATAGCGAAGAGTATTAAGATATTATGGGAAAAACCTCTAATAGAAGTCGTTGTGAAATGATGGAATTAAATAAGAAGTCAGTAAGAAAAAACACTTACAAAATACTCAAATATTTTAAAAATATACAACATGCTTCTAAATAATCCATAGTTCAATGAAAAATATACTATAAAAATGAGAAAATATTTTTAGCTGAATGGTAATGAAAAACACCATTTATCAAAAATGGGTGATGTACCTAAAGCAGGACTTAGAAGGAGATTTTATAGTTTTAAAACTTATATAACCACCATGTTGTACACCTGAAACTAATATAATATTGAATGCAGTTATAATTAAAAAATAAAATTTAGTTGTTAACTCATAAATAAATAATAAAAATTTACAATAAAATTAATGCTCCTGCCCTGGCCAGAGTGGCTCAGTTGGTTGGGCGTCATCCCTCAAACCAGAAGTCACAGGTTTGATTCCTAGTCAGCACACATGCCTAGGTTATGAGTTCTGTCCCTGGTCAGTGTGTGTACAAGAGGCAGCCTAACCCATTGATGTTTCTCTCTCACATCGATGTTTCTCTCTCTCTCTCTCTCTCTCTCTCTCTCTCTCTCTCTCTCTGTCTGTCTCTCTCTCTCTCTCTTCCTTCTCTTTTCTCTAAAATCAATAAGCATGTCCTTAGGTGAGGATAAAACAATTAATGATCCATTTCTAGAAAGAAGTTAGAAAAAGGAAAGAAATTTAAACCAAGTAAATGAAGGGAGAAAATAATAAAGAAGGGAAATTGATAGAATAAAATTAAGCAATAGGGGAAAATCAACAAAACCAAAAGTTGATTCTCTTAAAAAGATTCTTAACATGGAGCACTACTAATGAATCTGATCAAGAAAGAAAAAGAAAACATGAATTACAAACATCAGTAATGAAAGAGAGGATATAATTACACATTAAAATGATATGGGACTACCATGAAAAATGTATCATAATAAATTTAACACAGATGAAGTGGACAAGTTCCTAGAAAGATACAAATTACCAGAACCTCACAAGAAGTAATAAACTTGAACAGTGCTATATCTTTTGAAAAAAGTTATAATTAAAAACTTTTCTACAAAGAAAATTCTAGGCCAACATGGCTTCACTGAATTCTATCAACTATTTAAGGAATAAATATTATCAATTTTACACACACTTTTTCAGGAAGTAAAAGAAGGGGATACTCTTCTATTCATTTTATGAGGCCAATATAACAGATACGAAAATCAGTAAAAGAGCAGGAAGGAAGGAAGGAAAGAAAAAAGGAAGGGAGGGAGGGAGGGAGGGAGGAAGGAAAAAAGAAAGATAATCCCTCATAATTTTTTTGCAAAGGTCAGTGCCCCAAGAGCAGAGGCTTCATGGGAATACACATCAATGTGTGTAACTGATTTTCCCATTTGTAAAGTAGAAAAATACTATAATGCATGTAAAATGCCTAGTATAATGGCTCACACAAAGTACACATTCAATAAATATTTGCTTCTCTTTCTCCTTTCATGTGGCTTTACCTTTAAGCCATCCTTGTAAATGTGGACTGTATCTGTCTTTAGTACAAAATTGCTCTTGTTGTCATTGGTCTAAAAGAATAAAACCATTACTGAAGACAACCTTTGTATTTTAATACTGTCCCACCAATAGGATGCAAATGAAATATACATCAAAATAAAGACCACAACCAGTTATGATTGTAAACAAGCTAACACTTTTTGTTAAATAAACCAGTTTGCCTTAAGTTTTCAGCACTGTCCTTTAGCCTGTTCACTCAGGAAAGATGCACACAAACCAAAGGAGTAAAAGCCCTGAGAACCAGAAATATACAGGTAACCTGACAAACGAAAACTTAACTTAAGCAGCAGCAAGCTCCTCAGAGTTCACTATGATGGTCGAAATCCCCATCTCTGGAAGACACTGTTTCAGGGCCAGAGAGGAATATTGATGACATCACAGGTGTTGAAGCCATGCAAACAACGGTTTCATAAGCCAGCACTGTCATTTACAGGCTGTGACACCATGACAAGTTACTAAACAATAATGCATTTGTTTCCTTATCCATCAACTCTTCCCTAAAATAACTAACTAATCCCAATAACCCATGTTGACAGAATAAATATATAAATGGATGAAGATATTAAAGTATGTTCCGCATGGTAGTAATGGGAGCATGCAATGAAATAATGTATGTTTAAACACCTGTAAGTCTCCAGCCTGTGGACCATTATACTCTTTTGTACTTATTTCCCAATCTGAATGGGTACATCAGTGGGGACACCTTACATATGGACCAAAATTCTAATACACAGCCCTGGCTGCTGTGGCTCAGTGGAGTGAGCATTGGCCTGCAAACCAAGTGTCACTGGTTTGATCCCCAGTCAGGGCACATGACTAGGTTGCACGTCAGGTCCCCAGCTGGGGGCGCGAGTGAGAGGCAACCACACAGTGATATTTCTCTCCCTCTCTTTCTCCTTTTCCCTCTCTCTAAAACTAAGTAAGCAAACAAACAAATTTTTTTTTAAATTCTAATACACATCCCTGATTCCTGAAACTGTTTGTTTTATGATGTCTCTTTGTGTCTCTCTCTCTCCCCTTCTCTCTCTCTCTCTCTCTCTCACACACACACACACACACACACACACTCACACACACACACACATAATTATCTCAGAAAGCCAAATTAGATTCTGGGGGGAAAGCAATTGCGACCTCACCAGTCACTCCTGACTCTCCCTCTCAGTAAACTGATGCTTTCTCCATGGGAATTATGTCTCACCAAAACCTAGCACTGGCTTCCCAAAATGTGCCCAATGCATTGTTAGCACCACTCACACTGAGAGCAGAACAGAGTAATCATGGAGAAACATTCCAAGATTTGCTCATAAAATCAGTAAAATTTTTGTCATTTGTTGCCATTAGTAAGTAACTTGTGACCTAATAAATGTCACTATCCATTTTCTTTAATTAAAATAATAAATACTATGCAGTGACACAGATTGGCATTTATGCCTTCATTTTTGTGATGTGGGATTTATAACTAAGGCTTTCTTTGAGGGATTCCACAAATAAAGGTTATTAAGCTGCCACAAGATGAACGCAGGCTCAGGTTAATGAAACAGGACAAGGACGGGCAGTGATGAATGAAGCCCTCATGCCCGGAGGAAAAGGGAATTCCCATCCAAAGCAAGAAGCATTCTTGGGCTGGCAAAATGTATGCTCCATTTTTCTAGGCAGTTCGACTTTAAATGTATGCAAGATGAACACAGAGACAACATCAATTCCACTGCCACCCCCTTGGGAGGACTTACATGTGGCCCCATTCCCTTGGGAACCACTTTTCAACATATTATGGCGCATTCTAAGGTAGGAAGGAGAACAAACTACTCTGGCATGTGAATCTGCTAGCAGACATGCAAAATTTACTCCCAGCCACCTACTTTGAAGACACAGTTCTATAAAAGAAGAGGTTGCCCTTCACAATAAATAAATACATAAATAGGAAGTTAAGCCTAACAGCATTTCCTGAAAGAATCTCTTCTTAACTCTGCAAGACATGCACCCAGCGCTCCCAGCCTGAGATCCACCCTGACTCAGCTCCATCTCCAGCGGGTCCGACCCTGGAAATCCAGCTCTGTGAAAAGCACTCAAACTGCCCTCATGGGCAACTGTTCAACAGCCACAGTTCAAAGCCTCCGAGAAACACTAAGTGAGGTGGAATTGCATCTCCACCATTACGATTTATCTCTGTGGATTTATTTACACATCAGGACAGCAGACATCTCAACTTGCTTCTCCCCATATCCATCTCAAAGCCACCAGACGGAGGGAGCAGGCTGGCTGAGCGGTGCTCCTCAATTCCTGAACCATAAGAAAGGCCCCAGATCCTGTACACCTGGCCTGCAGCCCCTGTACACCTCTAGACCCAGCTGCTTTTCTTGGCTCTGGCTAAACTAAACAGTGCATTTGTCTACTTGAGGCTCAGTGAGAGATTAGATTTCTCAAGCCCTGTGTATTTCAAAGACAGAGAAGGAAATACACATCAACTCTCACCTGGAAGGGCCCCAACTTTGAAAGGAGCCAGAACTGAGTTCAAATTTTGGCTCTAGCACATCCTGGAGAAAATTGACACGCAGCAGGGACTCCACAAATACTAGTTACCAGCAGGGAGAGAAAGCTTCGTCTTCCCATTCCCTCCAGCGCCACCTCAGGTGATCTAAAACAGTGCATATATAGTAGATATAAAACACACACACATTATATATTATTAGATATCTATTTCATATAATCACACACATATATTCATGGTCTCACTTAGGCACCTGTTACAGATTATATATTCTTAATGTAGTTTCAGTTAAGATACAAACAAGACGAATTTACTGTCTTAAATTGATGTCCACTTGAGCAATGGCAAAGAGGAGATCCTGCAGTAGACAACCTCTCCCGGTGAAGAGTAACATAGCCAGGATATGACACAGCTTGAGGACACAGAGACAAGAAGCCTTCTCCTCTGACTAATACCTGGGCGGCCCTTGCCCTCTGAGACACTGCATCTGTGTCTCAGGACTGACCAGACCCAGCTCTAGAGACTCATTGCATCTTTGGATACTGAACACTTTCAGTCAGGTTACAGACCAAACCTGTGGACTTGGAAGCCACTCCTTAACCATAAAATTGGCATAATAGGTCCTCTTGGAAATTTAAAAAGATAAGGAGTAGGTGGCAGACGGATGGGTGGATGTGCGAATGGATGGACAGATGGACAAGGGGCTCAGCAGAGTTCCTGGCACAGACCAGATACTCAATAATGTTAGCTATTATTTTTGTTGACATTAGGCAGTAATGACTTTACAGATTTCTGTTCTGTTCTTGAAGGGCTTTCCCGTATAGCTCAATGCTATTGGCAGTACCTGGGACTTTTTTTATCACATACGGCTATAGTCAGGAACACTGGATAAGGAGGAATGGATTATAATGTAAGTCCCTTACAGCTCTAATGACACTGAAATTTCATGACTCATGTGACAGAAGGCCCATTCCTTTGTAAAGCAGCTCTTATTGTTCCAATGAATGTCCAAAGCCCCAATTTTTCCTTCCATTTGTTTTGAGTCCATATCCTGGGATATTGCCAATCCCACTTCCCATTGCCAATCATTTGAAGATTTTAAGCAATTAGCACACTACTGAAAGTCAAGTCTGGTGCATGGGAGGTCTACTCATCACTGAGGTGAAGAGGCTTTGACCCTTCCCCTTGCCTCGCCGTAAAACTGCTCATGCTATAGACGTAAGCTGCCACCGACACAGACAGCCTTCTCTCCACGTTCTCCCAAGTTTCTGCTTTCTGGTTCTGAATCATCCTTTCTTAGGGTCTCCAGTTTCATTTTCCTGCTGTTGCCTAAATCAGCTCGTGGTTTCCTTTTCACAGTCAGTATTTACAAGCAGACGGCAACGGAGTGTGGCTGCGTACGTGAAAACAGAGAGCTGACGCCAGGACGGGTTGGAAGGGAGGGCTGGTGGAATGGGCAGGGCTCGCTCTGATCTCAGCGCTGAGCAAGGGGTTCAGATCCATCCTCGAGCAGAGTGGAAAGTCCCTACCAATCATGGAAGCCCAACACTGTGAACGGAGGGCCAAAACTGTGCATGGTAAATATCTGAAAGACTGAAGAACCTGTGTTTTCAGCTCAGAGTGGTACAACTCAGAGAGATGTACATCAGACTCATTATATTTTTCCCCATTCCCTGCCTTGGATGCATACAGTCTGTTGATTTTCTAACTCTCTTCTCTTAGCAAGCTTTTGGGTAGATTCCAAAACATCATGGTCACTTTCAACTATTAAAAGTTCAGCTCACCTTGGAATTCCACTCATATCTACTTTGAAGCCCTTCCCCGTCCTCATCGCTGGACGTGTAGCTCAGGGATCTCGGAGCAGAGCTGCCTTTGCATTCACTCCTGTGTTCCCAGCACTTCGAAGTGAGAGAAACCCAGAGGCTGGTTCCACGCTATCCCCTCCCTGAACTGAGGTCTAGGGGGGAAATGGTCACTTGCCTGGTGGTAGAGAAGCAACAGTCACTCTGCCATGGCCTGAGGATTCTATTGGCTGCCCATTGCCATTGCCAATAGGGCAGTCTCCTCACAGGGAGCCATGGTTTTCTGGGGCAGTGGACAACTGCACCCTGACCCTGCCCATCTCCAAGGACCCTGCAGAGGGAAGCTTTGTTCCTGTCTGGCCACACTAATGATCCATGCCCCTACTCACGCCATCTGAGAGGGAGCAGTGCTGTCATAGAGCCTGATGCTCTTCTTACTCCATGTTCTTCCACACGGAGCCAAGGAACCATGGGGGCTCCTTTCTGAGCCCCCAAGGGTCACAAGGGCTTGGGATGGATAGTTTCCTGAACTCTTTTCCCAAGCACATCCTGGCTTCAGAAATCTCTAGGAGAAAAGCAGCAACCTCTACTGTCTGTGTTCTTATATACTCCCAGATTCAAGGGGACACATGTCAATATCTCCCAAAAGTGCCCTCGCCATGCTCCTCTCTGGTTAAATGACACCACCAGGCTAGGCCTGAAGGGTCCCAACTCAGCCACCATCCAATAGATATGACATGCATGTTTCTGCTTCTTTAAAGCATCCCCCAGTCTTCAAAAGTGATGCTCCCGAAAGTATTCCTCACTGGGCTTTCAGGGGACCAGAAGGGAAAATTCACAAAGCCACTGTATTCTAAGCCAATAATTCCTGCCTGATAATTAGGCCTCCACTCCCAGGTTTCTGCTGACTTGGACTGATGGGAGAGTCAGTTCTGCAGCCCCTCAGAGAGCTGGGGTGGGGTCAGAGTCCAGAAGAGTACCCAGCTCCAATTACTGACAGCTTTCTGAGAAGGATGGGATCCCTAACACCCATGTTCCCAGCCCTGCGGCAGTAGGAAAACCCTCCCTCACAATATCCTGTACAGGAGTGTGTCCAGCACTTGTCTTCAATTTGCATACAAATTACCTGGGGATCATGTCAACATGCAGATGTTCATTCAGCAGGTCTGGGGCGCTGCCTGACACTCGGCATTTCTAGCAAGCTCCCGAGGGGTGAGGCTGCTGTGCAGGTCTGCAGACCACACCTTTGCACGTGGATTTCATTCTCTTCTCTCACTGTTTCTGAGACCCAGTAAATCTCTTCCTTCGCAAACTAACTAATTCCTCACATTTATTGCGTGACTCACACGGGGCAGACATTGTGCTCAATATATCACATGCATCATACCATTTAATTCTCTCAACAACTTTTTGAAACAGCTAGAAATCATTGTGTCCATTTTAAAGACAGGGAAACCGGTCCTGAGAGGGGCTGGGCAGCCAAACTGAGGCTGCAAGAGGCGCCGCTGGCATAGCTGGGGTTGGAGTCCAGGACGTGTGCTTCTAAACACCGCAGTCAGGGCAGGGCAGGCCCCAACATGAAGGTGACGGCAATGAGACAGGGATAAGCGGCTGCAGGGAGGACACAGGGAAACTTCATCACGTGCTCGCGGCCTCAGACTCAGATGTCCCCGAGCTGGCCATCCCTTTGGACAATTGCAATACTGAGCCCCCAGAAGAGTCCAAGACATGTTTAAGCAAACGTTTACATTGCAAACTCCATTACATTCCTCTTTTTTCATTTACTGCTGCCAAGTTCAAGCAACCTCATCCATGTCAGGGGGGACCCCATGAATAATAGATATGTCCTTTTTAACTGTCAACAACATACCTTGTAAATGGTGTATGCAGGCTTTTAAATAACCCAGCAAACCATTCTTCTGACATCATTTTTATACCAGACTTTATAACGAAACTTGAACCAATCTGAAAAAAAAAAAAAAAAAAAAAACACATGGATTAAACTACAGAATCATGCTTCCCCATCCGTTCTTGTCTGCATTTAATATTTCACCGGGTTCTAGTTCCCCCGCCTCCACTCTGATAACAACCGTCTGCTATGGAAACGAGACAATTAAAATATTTCAGCAGTTTTCTGCAGTTAAATAGGTTCATCTTTCCCTGTGACAGTTAGTTTATAGAGTCGGGAAGGGACTGCTGTCCTTCATTCCTACTTGTAAGTGACATAAAATGATTAAGAAAAACAAACTGTTTCCTTGCAACAAGACCCTTGCTGGTGTAGGTTTTGACTGCTCTGAGTTTGGACAAGGTGACATGAATTTCCCATTTGACTGGGATGAAAGGGCATTTATCCTAAGACAAAATCTTGTCACAGATGTACATGCCTCCACACAAAGTAAATCTTTAGGCCTGTTTGTCAGGTGATACAAGAACATCATCTCACTGAAAAAACAAACAAATTTGTGCACACCCTCCAATCCATCAAGAAGGGATTCAGCAAAGGCCAGGCACACTGGGGTTGCTTAACCAAAAGAGAAATTTAATTAATAAGTAATTAACATGAAAATGGAGTATTCTTGGTTATCGTCTTTTGAGATGTTTTTATTTTGGAAATTTTCAAACAGATACAAAAGTAAAGAAGATAGTATAATGACCTCCACAGACCCATCAGCTTCAATGGTTTCTTGACTTGGGAAATTTCATTTAATTTATACACCAATCACTTCCTCCCCACTTTTGGATTTTGGTGAAGTAAATCTTGGACATCATATCATTCTAAGTGTTAATCTCAATTATCTTCTAAATATGGTTCAAATACATTCTTCCATCTCTGCTGTCACTGCACTCTTTAATCAGAGTCTAGTCACCTACTATGGTAGGTTCAATGGTAGCTCCCAAATATGTCCTAGTCCTAACGCCCAGAGCCTATGGCTGTTACCTTATTTGGAAAGATTCCTGGCAGATGTGATCAAGTTAAGGGTCTCAAGGTGAGATCCTCTTGGATTTAGGATGAGCCTTAAATCCGATGCCAGGTGTCATAAGAGAAAGGCAAAGGGCGATCGCAGACACACAGGAGCCGAGTCCATGTGAAGCCATAAGCAGAGACTGGCGTGAGGCTGCCCCAGGCCAAAGAACACCTGGTGCCACCAGAAGCTGGAACAGGCAATGCTTTTTCTCCCCTAGGACCGCCAGAGAGAACACGACCCTGTGGACACCTTGATTTGAAGGGGTTCTAGCCCCCAGAGCTAGCAGAGAATACATTCCTGTTGTTTTAAGACACCAAGTTTGTGGTCACCTGTTACATCAGCCACAGGAAGTAAATATACCTGTCCTGGACAAACACCATCTCAATGTCTCATTCCAATTCTAGTCCCTGCCGCTGATCATCCCAAAGACAAATAACATAAATGCGCCTGTGAGGTCCCCATGCTGGACCTCTTGCACGGCTCCCCGTGGGTGGCAATCAGAATGCTTGCTCGGGTGGCTTGGTCTGTGCCTGCCTTTCCGGCCACGTTTCCCACCTTTCCCCACTCCTCGCATTTGCAGCCTCCATGCTCCAGCCAGCTTTCTACACGGGCTCGTGCTCTGCCCGCCTCTGTCCCTTTGCACACGTTGTTTCTCTCACCTGGAGCACTGCTGTCCAATAGAAATACAACTAAAATAATTTTGAAAAATAAGCAGAAAAAGTCCATCTTAATAATGTATTTTAGTTAGCCCAACATATCCAAAATATTATCATTTCAACATTTGATCAGTACAAAAACGTTGTTAAGGAGTTACTTTACATTCTTTTTCTTTTTGTTTTTGGAACTAAGTCTTCAAAGTCTAGTGTGTATTTTATACACACGATTCAGACTTAGTCACACGTTAAGTGCTCAGCAGCCACGAGCGGCTAGTGCTACCATAACGGACAGTGCAGAAAACCTTTCATTTCTTTTTCCTATTTTCATGTCATATTATCCATTCCTAAGATCCAGCTAAAATATTATGTTCTATGGAAAAACTTTTCCTGACTATTTTCTATCCCCCACCTAAAGGATCAATTCCTCCCTTCTCCACCCTTAGGTATAAACCTTGGATATTTTCCAATTTATCCATTGTTCACATTGTACTATATTTAATTGTATGTGTGTCTCTACTACTATGAGCTCCTCAGAGGAGCTCACTCAGAGAGTCCCTGGTTCTCCAAGGTCCCAATCCTTGCTCTTCCCCCTCCTATCCAGCCCTTTTATATATTACAGGTGAGGCTTCAGTTTTAGTATAGAGAGCCTACTGGTTTCACCAAAGAAGGAGAAAACATGCTCTGGTCCAGGATGAGGAAATGATGGGCCCTCAGTGGTGGGAAGGGGAGGTATGAAGGATGAATGAATAGAGCCAGTCTTACATCCCTAGGAAGAGGAGCTAATATTAGGAAATAACACAGGTGAACGAGTCAAGACATCTTTCTAGTTCTACTAAGGAAGAAAAGAAAAGGGTGGGACCACCATATGGGTGCACCAGAGTTTGTAAGAATGTAAGGACCCCTGTACAAACCAAAGGGACATCAGTGGGAGGAGAGGTCATATGGTCAGCTTCCTGCTCTTTTATATTGGGCCAGATGAGCTTGGATGGCTTTGATCCCATGTGTTGATGAGTTGAGGAACAGACCTTGAAACACAGTCAACTCTAAGTGAACTCTAATGATTATCTGATCCTGAAGTACATCAGTAGGACCCTGCTACAAACTGAACACCAGGTCATGGCACTGAGGCGGTGATCTGAATATACCCTCCTTCCCCACTGAGGAGACTATAGAAGTGCGATTTATACTTCCTCATGGCTTGGTGCTTACTTTTCTCTCCCCTGAAACACCCTAACTCTGCACATTGGAATCCTGCGTATACAACGTCTGTTCCCTGACACCATTTGTTCTTGCCTTTCTCTTGCAAATCTTCACTCCTCCAAGCCACCATGGTGTTTTACTTCTCTCTCACAGGACACATGTTTTCCCTATGCTATTAAAATTATCTGTGCTTTCATTTCTGTTACTGAAGAGAAGAACTCTGATCTATCCATGTCTGCATCCAACCCCACATCTGACCCTGAACAGTTACTCCATAAACACTTGTGGAACACATAAATAAATGAAACATGATGTGTTATCTATTTAAGACACTCATTATTTTTTAAGACTTCTCCCATATCAACAGGATAATTAACTTTAGGTCTAGTCAGTCAGTAGAAGTGTTCCGGGCTCTTGAGGCCTTTCTAAGTGAGCACAGCTGCCCTCAAAGCACCCCGCAGCTCATTCCTAGCCACAGAAAATAATGATAACTAACATGCATTGAGTGTTTACTGGGTTCCAGGCACCATTCCAAGTCCTTTATGGGCATTCACTCGCGTGACTCTTGCAGCCACCTTGGAGTACATACAATTATTTATAATCTCCATTGTACAGAGGAGCAAACCAAGGTACAGAAAAGTTAACTTCCCTATAAATGGCATATAGCTAAGAAGAATTAAGATAAAGACTCACAGCCAGGTAGCCTGGCTCCAAAACCCAAAATGTTGCACTCGCTCTCCCCAGAAAAGGGAGCTGCAGTGGTTTTCAGACAGAGAACTTGCCACCCTCATTAGTTGCTACTCTTGGGCATTACCTAATCTCTCCGAGTCTCTGATTTTTCTCATCTCTAACCCGAGACCCCAGTAGTGCCTAGCCTAGAGGTCACTGCAAGGATCAATGACCTCCTCATGGTGCCCAGAGTACAGCAGGCACTCAAAGATGGTAGCTATTTGTGTTGGCCACACATCTTCCTGTTGAGAAGCCAAATGAAATCAGCAAAAGGGAAAAGAAGATGTCACTGGTTTATGTCATAGAAAAGTCTAGGAGAGAGGGGCTTTTAGAGAGCTGAATTTAGGGCTCAAATAATTTCATTTGGACCAAACTGTCTCCTTCTCTTCACTTCTTAGCTCTTCTGTTCTTGAAGTTGGTTCATCCCCTAGCTAACTTCTTCTTCCACATGGTGATTCCTGGAAATTCCAGGCTTCCACCACAGCTTGGTGACTGCAGGGAGAAAGAGCATCTCTTTTCCAATAACTGTGGCAAAAGGCACAAACTTGAGTTTCAGCAGATTGTGTCAGGCCACTGGCCCCTCACTGAACCAACCACTGTGGTGAAGGGAATGGGCATGTGGATTGGCTGATCCCTGGAACCAGGAAGCTGGCAGGGGTGGATGGGGTCGCTCCAACCAAATGACAGTAGACATGGGGTGGCTTGCTAAAGGAAAAAATGAGGCGTTGTTAGCATGAGAAGGAAGAATGGATTCTGGGCAGGCAAAAACAACAGATGTCCATTCACTATGGATATTTTCAACGTTCCCATGTTCTCGCCAGCCAGTTCCCTGGCCTGTGGCCCACCAGCACGGGTCCCGCCAGTCTGCACCCACCGCCCATCTGTCTCACAGACTTCTCCAAGGCCTAAGAGTGCAAAGGCTCCACACCTCCTCCCAGCTACTGCAAAGCTTAAATTAGTCACTCCGGGGGTCCCTTCCAAGGCATATCAGAGACCAGCTGTGCAAGGACCTGTCACCTTCTTGTCAGTGAAAGTTTTCTGTCCAAAGAACTTTCGTCATCACTCCTTTCTCAAGTAGCTGGATGTCACTTGAAGAGACAGCTGAAGTCACTCACAATGGCTGGTCTCAAATCAGCGCTCACTGGCCTTGTCAGTGAAAGCCTCACCCCGCAGCGAAAACTGTCACTGATCATGTTTAGATATGTACGCGGAGGTATTAGATTAGAAGAGAGAATGCACGAGATAGGAGTTTAAAAGAGGCCGAGTTGCAAGGGAAATCTTAATAGGATGAAGTGAAGGCTTGCAGTTGGAGTTAGTGGGGGCATCTTTTTCCAAAACCCAATTTATACTTCCCATCAAAACCAGCAAGTGAACACACACACATACTCTCTCTCTCCAACAGCCTATTATGTATACACAACCTACCTCACAGAGAAGGTGTACACTCCACAAACCAACACTTATAAACATGCCTGCACCTTGACAGGACATCAGTGGGTAGTTGCCTTATGCAGATTACTATAAGTGGCTAGTTTTCACCTTCCTATCAAAACACTGTTAAATGTCAGAAAACAAATATTCACTCAAAAACCTCAATTGTCTTTTGGAGGAAAAAAAGAAGAAAGAATCCACATATTTACCCAATTGCATTTGTTTCCTTTCTCTGCGTATGTTATTGGGGGGGGGGGGGGCAGGGTTTCTAAACCTCAGCATTGCTGATGTTCTGATCTGGATAATTCTTTGCTCGGGAGGGAGTGAGGACGCCCTGTGCTCTGTGGATTGTTTAACAGCATTCCTCGTCTCTACCCACTAGGTGCCAGGAGCACTTCCCCAGTCATTGCCAAATGTCCCCTTGGGGCAACATCACCCCAGGTTGAGAACCACTAATTTAAGGACTAATAAATGCTACCCTCAACATTACCATGGTAGAATAATTGGCTAATTATTAATTAATATGCATTGGCTGGGGAATAAATGTGCTTCAATTTTTGGGTTGCTTTTAGACTTCTGTTGCTGTATTTGTGCTTAAAACATTGTACCTATAGTTTTAGGTGGCTGACAGACATTTCTGCCACTGTTCTGCCTAAATCTTGGGTGAGAGCGGCATGGGCAGACGAGAACTTAGGCTCTCAATGCAAACAGATCAGGTTTGAATCCAAACCTGCTACTAAGTGGCTGCACAATTTAAGACTAATTTCTTAATTTTTTCTCTTGTTTCCCACAGTGAAGTTGCATTTTATAAAAGACTATTCTATTAAGAAGGTACTAACACATAATGGATGCTCAATAAATACTAGTTTCCCTTAAGAATATACTTTGCTTTCAAAGGGTCTTGCCCTCTGTTGAAACACAAGGCCAGGCTTTCTCTGTGAAGGTGATTAATCAAGTTAAGTGCAATGATAACACTGCTCTGCTAGTAGAGCTTTTTGTTTTTCATGGAGTTTTAAATTGCCTTTCTGTTCTCCAGCTATTTGTCTTTATCAAATGCCTAAGTATTTCTAGTGTCTCAAGAAAGGATCAAAGATTTGCTCCCAAAAATAGCTTTTCTGGAGCCTTCCATCTAACCTAAATAAACGGTATTGTGCTAATGAACACAGCCCAGTTACATCCCAGGGCCTCCCTTCATTACTCTTCTAAGTCAAACTCACTGTTTCCTGGATCCCTTCGATTCCCCCCTACTTTGCCAGTGTGTATCCTGTGTGAGATGCTAAAATTTTAATTCATATACAAATGTGAAAATACATCAAGTTAATATAAAATAAAGTACAAAGTCCTGAAACTGTATTTTTAACAAATGGATCCAGAAATCACACATCCAAGGAGTCTGAATACAGAAGCATCAGCGTAGAAGGCTACACAAAGACTATGAGGGTGCGGCCCTGACCCAGACAAACTGCACTTGTCCTCTCCTTGGAATAGTTTTTCAGGGTCTAGGTTGCACACTTTGGAAACCTTCATGAAGAAAGGAAGACCTGATCGGAGAAACAAGCAAAAGTTCTAAAGCCAGGAGAGATGAGGAATGAAGGTGTCAACCCAGGACTTTTTCTGCGATGGGGAATTAATGAGGCGACTTCCCTAATTTCCCACCACAGTTCTCCTAACCTGGGGAATATAACCTCTAGGCTTCGGCCAAATTAGAAATGAGATGGATCCTAGAAAAGGGATAAATTTTCTTTCAAAAACTGTGGTTTCTTTTTTTAAAAACTCACTTGCATGCTATTTCATAAAATATCATTTTAATAGCAACATTTTTTCCTGATTTTAAATCATATTTGAGGTCAAGGAAGATGCAGAGCATATGGTATCATATAACCTTTTGTGCAACTCTTGGCAGGAATCATCACCCAGATTGGGAAGCACAGAGCTAGTAAGTCAAGGGAAAAGCAGAAGAACTAGCAGTCTGCACACAGAGTGCAGCTGGTATCACAGCACAGTAATTTGGAAAGGAGCAGGTCATTCTCTAGCTGCACTCACTCCCGTGGGATATCACACGTGCTGATGGCTTTAAATACCATCTATATCCTGGCTACTCCCAATTTTAAATTTCCAGCTCAGACCTCTCTCTTGTAACCTGCCCTGCTCTACCTACTCAATATCTGCCCCTCCCCTGAATCCTAGTTAGATATCTCACCTACAGCGTGCCCAAATACAACCCCCAGTCTTCAACCCATGAAGCCTGCTCCTCCCGTAACCTTCCCCATCTCAGCTGATGGAAGCCCATCCTACCAACTGATCAGGCCAGAAACCTTAGAGCTACCCTTTATTTCTCTTTCTCTAAGACCTCAAATCCAATCTAGCAGTCAATTCAGTTGGCTGTCCCTTCAAAACATGTCTAGAATCTGACAGCCTCTCCTCACCTCCACTGTTGCCCGCCTGAACCAGGCTGCCCCACTCCTGCACCAGTACTGCACGGTTACATACCTCCCACCTCTGCCCCTGCACAGCCGCTTCTCATTACAGAAACCTGGCAGCCCTTTCAAAACCTGAGTTAGATCAAGTCACTTCTCTGTTCAAGACCTTGTGCTTGGGCCCCACTCCTCCATCCCACTCACAGTAAACTCCACACTCCTTGGAGTGACCTTACATAGCCTGGGCTTGTTCTTAACCTCTCTGTCCTTCTCTCCTACTCTCTTCCCCGTCACTCCACTCCAGCCAATGCCTTCCTTGCTGTTCTCTGAACACACCGGATACACAATGGTGGGCTGTTCTCTCTGCCTAGAACGCTCTTCCTCTAGATCTTGCACATCTATCCCCCTCACTTGCTTTAAGTCTTTGCTCAGATCTCACCTTTTTATTAAAGGCAAACCTGACCAGGTCATTTAAAATGACAACCACCCTCCCTTCCATCTCCAGTCTCCTTTACTCTGCTCTGCTTTTTCTTTTTCCACAGCATATATGACTAGTTTGTGTATTTCTTTTGTTTATCAATTACTGTATGTGGTCTTTGTTTATGGACATATCTCAAACACTTAAGACAGTGCCTGAAACATAGCAGGTGCTCAGCGAATATGTGTCGAGTAAGTGCAATGAATAATTCCACTTTGGAGACTCCCTCCAGAGTGCCCCCACAAAATAACTGTGAAATGGGTTTACTGAGGATTTGGGATTATCCAGGTAGACGCAACAGAAGGTCAAGGCAATGAGACTGTCAAAAGTGATGCTGAAGTGACTACACACGAGGTCATGGTTGAGCAATTACATCACCAACATTTATACAGTGCTTTGCAGTTTGCAAAGGAGTTGGGAGCCCAGGAGAACAGGATTAAGAGGAGAAAATGCAGTTCATTAGGATGACAAAAAGCATACTCAGAGGGAAATGAAGGAACAGAGAGGGGTAGAAATGGGGGTCATGGTCAGAAAGGGCCATTTACAACCAATTAAAAACACTAACAAGTGAAAATAATAGAACTAATCAATAAAAGTGATTAATACATAGATCAAGGGAAGTTCTAAAAGTATTTTGAGTTCCCTGTAAAAGGGTATATAATTAGAATTGAGTATTTTCAGAACAAAAAACACAAATAGACAGTATCATATGGAAAAACATTCACCTTGAATGCTGATGAAAACATGCTGATTAAAACAAAAGTAAAATACTACTTTTACATACCATCATAGGGAAAACAAAAAATAGCAATATGCAATGAATGATTCAGGGAACGGAGGAAGACAAACATCTTCATCCTCCAGGTAGAACATAAATTGGACAACCTTTTCAAAAAGAAATTTATAATATAAATCAAGACCATTAAAACCTTCATATGCTTTGGACAGGAATTCTACTTTTAAGAATCTGTGCCAAGAAAAAATCAGAAATATGGACAAAGATTTATGCATAAAGATTCAGTATAATGAAAAACTTAAATATATATGTTATGATTATATAAATTATAACATTTCTATAGAGCAGAATAGTTATGCAACCATCAGTAATTACATTTATATAAAATGTTAATGACATGGGAAATTCTCATGATATAAGGCCAAATGAACTGAAACAGGGACAATGCCATCTATGACATATGGTATCAACTAATATCAGAATTCATTTCAAATCAAATCAAGAGTGGATTTTTTTCACTTAATCTCTCTTTGATTAAGGTTATCAAAAACAGTTTATTTGATTTTTTTCAGAGAAGCAAAAAGAGCCATCTTTTATTCATGCAGAGGGAAATGAATGATATGTTAAAATTATATAATTTGAGAATGGTTATGCACACAGACCCTGAAGATTATTTTCTTATGCCTAATGGTTTGTTATACAAACAGTTGTGCATGAAAATAATTTTCAATTTTAATGCATATTTTACTGCTCTGATCTCGGATTCTTAGTTTTTCAAATGAAGCAAAGTCTGTCTAGATTAAAGGCCAGCAAACCTTTTCTGTGAAGAGTCAGATAGTAAATATCTTAGGCTTTGTGGGCCAGATGGTCTCCATAAATTCTTCAATGCTGTAGTTGGAGCACAATAGCACCACATAGCCATGGCCATGTTCCAATAAAGTTTTATTTATAAGTGCAGGCAATAGGCCAGATTTGGCCCATGGGCCATAGTTTGCTGACCCCTGGGCCATAGTTTGCCGACCCCTGGACCAGATGATTGGTGGCCTTCGATTAGCCGACAGCTCCAACCCTGGTGCAGAGCTTGAAGTGCAGGTGTGCACCTGAGAAAAAGAGATGCAGTACAGCACCAGGGAAATCCCATGTGCTTCTGAGTTAGAAAAATATGGGCTGGAGACCTAACTCACTTCCTAGCAGTGGCTCTTGTTACAACATACTTTCATTGCTATGGGTTTTAGTGTCCTCTTTTGCAAAGTGAGATGGTAGCACTTGGTTCAAAGGATCATCCTTTGATTTAAATGAGATAGACATGGGAAGTCAAAGCCCAAAAGTCAGCTCTGGTAGGTGAGGAGTTGAAGGCAGTCTCATTAGGAGAGTTCTCAAAGAGTGGGCATCACACGGGCCTCATGTGCTAGATAATCTGGGGTCTGTGGTGTAGACAGGGAGGAGTGTTGGGTCTACAGCAGAGAACAGCCAGGATAAGCTAGGTTAGGCTGTAGCAGAAATCACCCTAAAGTCTTAGTGGCTTAAAACAGCAAGGTTTGGACTTTCAGCCAAGATGAAGGCCTAGACAGATATGCTGCATCTCCTTCCACAACTAAGAAGGAATACAACTACCTCAAAATTAGAGACAATCAGAAGTTCCAGAAAATTGAGCTGCATGGCAGTCCAACAAACAAAGGTATAAAGAAGAAATACTCGTCCAGACAGGGAGGAGGGGCAGAGCCAGGAAGGAGAGGAAATGGTGTGGTGGCAGCAGTAGTGGTGGCAGCAAGCCAGCAGAAAGTGCAGTCACATGTTTTTAAAAGTCAGGAGGGACACCTGGGGAGTGCTCCCAGCACCAGACCAGACAGCGCTGTTCATGGTTCCAGCACCGGTGAAAATAAAGCCCCACTGCTTCTGACTGACCAAACCAGTGAGGTTGGGGCAGAGGAAAAAACTGCCGGTCTCTCAGCAGAGTCTGCTTGTTTAAAGGGCCTCCACAGTCCTAGAACATCCACAGACCCACCCACTCTGGGAATGACAGCCAGGGCAACAGCTAGAGAGGTGCCAGTCCCATACAGAAGTGAGAGAAGTGCCTGAAAAAGGGGTGAGTGCTAAGAAAGTGGCATTGTTCCCTCTCAGATGCCTCCCCCACATACAGTACCACAACGTGGTGAAACAGGTTGCCCTGTACTGACAAATACCTAAGGTTCTGCTCCTACAACATAACAGGAGCGACAGCTCTACCTAAGATACATAGACAAACAAACTCAGGAGTCTGTGAAGATTAGAAGACAAAGAAGTATGGCCAAAAAGGGGGAATGGATCAAGGTTCCAGTGGAAGAACTAAGCAACAAGGAGGTAATCAACCTAACAGATGTAGACTTCAAAACACTGGTGATAAAGATGCTCATAGACTTCACGAATATGCTTAAGTATGGCAAATGCATAAGGGAAGAAGTGAAGGCTATGCTAAGTGAAACAAAGGAAAATCCACACAAAACCAATGGTGAAGGGAAGAAAACAGGGTTCAAATCAATGATTTGTAACATAATGAAGGAAAAAACAGTCAACCAGTAAAGAATGAGGAAACAAGAATTGAAAAAATGAGGAGAGGCTCAGGAACCTCTGGGACATCTTTAAACATGCCAACATCTGAACCATAGGGGAGCCAGAAGGAGAAGAGGAAGAATAAGAAATTGAAAGCTTATGTGAGAAAATAATGAAGAAAAACTTCCCAAATCTGGTGAGGGAACTAGACATACAAGTCCAGGAAGCACAGAGAGTCCCAAACAAGCCAGACCCAAAGAGGACCACACCAAGACACATCATAATTAAAATGCCAACGGTTAAAGATAAAGAGAGAATCTTAAAAGCAGCAAGAAAAAAGAAGTGAGTTACCTACAAAGGGGTGCCTATAAGGCTATCAGCTGATTTCTCAAAAGAAACTTTGCAGGCAAGAAGGGGCTAGCAAGAAGTATTCAAGGTGATGAAAAGCAAGAACTTACAACCAAGAACACTCTATCCAGCAAAGCTATCATTTAGAATAGAAGGACAGATAAAGTGCTTCCCAGACAAGGTAAAACTAAAGGAGTTCATCATCACCAAGCCATTATTATATGAAATGTCAAAGGGACTTATTTAAGAAAAAGAAGATCAAAATTATGAATATTAAAATGACAACAAACTCACAACTATCAACAACTGAATCTAAAAAATAACAACAAAATCCAACTAAGCAAACCAGAACAGGAACAGAATCATAGGAATGGGGATCATTTGGAGGGTTATCAGCTGAGAGGGGGAAGAGGGAGAAATGGGGAAATGGTGCAGGGATTAAGAAGCATAATTGCTTGGTACAAAATAGACAGGGGGAAGTTAAGAATAATATAGGAAAGGGTGAAGCAAAAGAACTTATATGCACGGCCCATGGACATGAACTAAGGAGGGTGGGATTGCTGGGGGAAGGGAGCTATTGAGCAGAGGGGGACAAAGGGGAAAACGTTGGGACTACTGTAACAACATAGTCAATAAAATATACTTTTAAAAAATTAGAACAGGTTTAGAAATAAAACAATTCTATATTTTTTTAAAAACCCAGCAAGGTTTATTTCTTGTTCATGCTTCTTGTCCATGGCTGGTCATCTAGAGGCTCTGCTCTACACTGCCGTCCCTGCAGGACCCAGATGCATGGAGCACCCACCATGTGGAGCTTCCCTGGTGAGAGAGGAGGAGAGTCAGTGGCTGAGTCATTCACTGGCTCTGAAAGCTTCCACCTGAAGTGATGTGCATCACTTCCATTCCCATTTCATCGGCCAGTGCAAGCTGTAGAACCACATCTAACTCGGGGATTGGGGGAAGATAGATATGCTAGCCACCTTGCTCCTGGAATGGGTAGCAGATCTGGAAATATTTGATTAACTACGCTAATAATTTCCACAGCATAGAAGAAGAAGAATAGTTTACATTCACAAGTATTTGATATAACCTAATACAATGCTAACTGCTTTAACTAAATACCGGGGGAAACCAAGTCAGGAGGATAAAAAGAGAACCAGAAGGAAATGGAAAAAGATCTGTGGCCAGGAGTCCCCTATGGTAAAATCAAATCAGGGAGACGGTACTTTAGACAAGACTAGCTTTTCCTAAATGCTCTAACTCTCTCTCCCTATCATCCTCCCTTTTGGTAGCTGGGCCTTATTACTCTTAAGAATCCTTAATCTAAAATCATATCAAATCGGTAACCTCCAACATAGAGACTGTCGTGAACTGAACTGTATCCCCCAAAACCATACACTGAAGCCCTAACCCCCATGTAATTCTATGGGAGATGGGGCCTTTACGAAGGTAACCAACGTTAAATGAGGTCCTAAGAGTGGGGCCCTGATCCCACCGAACTGGTGCCCTTTTAAGAATAGAAAGAGATGGCAGAGGTCTCCCTGCACATGAGAACAGGAAAAGGCTGTAGTGTGAAAGCCAGGAAAAGAGCTCTCTCAAGAAACAGCCTTGCCAGAACTTCGATCTTGCACTTCTAGGCTCCAGAACTGTGAGAAAATAAATTTCTGTTGTTTAAGACACTGAGTCTATGGTATTTTGTTACAGCAGCCCAGGCTGATTAATACAAAGATCTAAAGCAGACAAGCCTTCTCTCTGGACTTGGCAGTCCAGTACAAACTCAGGTTGTTCAAAATTACCTTATGACATTCAAACACAGATCGGTGGAAATCCAAAGGTAAGGTTGGGTTGCTAAGAGGTAGATACAGCTTCAATCAGAAACACCTACACTCAAAACCCAACTCCACTCTCCAAGCCTCACTTTCCTCCTCTGTAAAGAGGTAATCACCTCTCTCTTTCGCATGCAAGAGTATGGGAGCAGGTTTTGCTTTCTCTCCCTTCCCTCCCCCATCCTGGTCTTCAGTGTTGCAGCTCAAGACTGAAAGAGAGAGAAGTTCTCTGGACCCAAGAACTCACATGAGAGGTGCTAAGGACAGGTGAGTCTTGGCATACTTCTCTCACCTTGCCCACCCAGGAGCTAGCTAATGGTACCTAGCTGATGGCTCATGCTGAGCCAAATTTGAAGAGAGATGGAGGTGGGCAAAGGAGGTAAAACACGAGGGGAATCCAAAGCTTGTCTACACTCAGGTGGAGGGATAAGGTGAAGTGCTTAAGCAGCCACTCTTGTGTCTCCACCACTTTGGACTGGTTTGGGGTTAGAATATATGCTGTGGGCTAAATTCAAGACCTGTTTATTGCTCCTCCATTGTCTGGTGAAGAACATCTCAGGGTTAATTACAAGATGGTCTAGAGGTGAATGACTTAGCACACAATAGACACTCAACAAATATTCCTTTTTCTCTCTTTTACTATCTTACTCTACCACTCAAAGTTTCAGGAATCGCAAAAGTTAATATAATTCAGGTGACACATTTGAACCTAAGGAAGAGGAGGAAGAAGGGGAGGAGGAGGAAGAAGAGGAGAGGCAGCCAATGTATAGCTAGCAACCTCTACACTTCCCACATTCTCTCATTTACACGTTACACCTAGCCCATGAGGAAGGTGCCATTAGGTTCAACGTACTGATGAGAAACCAAGAAGTCAGAAAAGACAAGCGATCTGGCCCAGGCCCCCACTCTTAGGTGGCTGGGTTGACACACCCAGGTGGCCCTGGCTCCAAATCCCATGCTCCCTCACCCACCACTGAACATACCCAGGGCCTAGAGCCTCCTGGTCTTCTTCCATGTAACACCCTGTCACAAAAATTAGCCAGAAAAATACAGAAGCCCAGAATATTTGTACCCTATAGTCCAACTCACTCGGTTTAGACCTGAATGAGAAATCTTTGCAGGAATAATACAGGGACACATGGAGAAGGGATGGAGTGGGAATGGCCTTGGAGATTGGAGCTGGGATTCTAATACAGCATCTGCTAGCAATGTTCTGTGAGACCCTGATCAAGTGCCTGTTCCTCTCTTGGCCTCACTATCCCTTTGTGTCACACGAAAGGGTGGTTGAATAAGGGACATGCCAGCAAGGCCCCAGGTCAAACATTTTATCATTGGCTTTGTCTTCTAAACACGCTGAGCCGAAATCTTTGGAGCCTGCATTTTCCAGACGACTGGTTCAATTCACAACTCCGTTTGCCCGCCTCCGTAGCCAAAACAACAGCAGCAGATTTCTTCAGAAAGCTGAATGGAGACCAGGCCAAGTACAGTTGCCAGTAAAGAGAACCTCTCCATCCAAAGGCAGATTCGCAAACGGAAAAATCACATTCCGCAAGTTCCTGGAGGGGGAGGAGAGAGGAGGAAGCCGCTGCTTCCAATGAGGACTTCATTCCAGAAATCCCACATAATGGCCTCACAGGCGCCCTGGTGTGATAAAGAGATGACTATTTCGGGGGAGAGAATCAAGTCCCGGGGGGGAGAGGTGGGTGGAGGACGCAGCAAGGGTCCTTTCCAAGAGAAGTTGAGTTCAACTCTTTCAACTGGAATACTGACTCTTCCGTTTGCACTGTAATGATTTTAACCTGGTGAACACATTGCCTCTGCCAAAAATCTGTTCGCATTAAGTGTGGTTTCAATTGGAAAATGGCTGGAAAACAGGGGGAACAGATCTTTATTAGAGCCTGGAGTTCACACCCGAGTCGGTAGGTGTTCCCTCTGCCAACGCAAGGGAACGTTAGCCCTGCCTTGGAAACTCAGACGTCGAAATTGGAGGACACCACGGCAATTGTTTTTTCTTCAGTAAATTTCCAGATTTAAAGAAAAAAAAAAACCTCTTTTTCATTTTCAAATTAAAAAAAAAAAGACAAGGAATTCCTCTGGTTTATATTTCTCCCTTTTCCAAGTCCCCCCTCTCCACGCACCTGTGCCGGTGGGCAGAGTTGAACCCTACTTCTCTGTCACGTCCTTCTAGCATGGCACAGAATGGCATTGTGCTGCCCTGTCTTCGTGTCTGTTCCCTCCTAATTTACAAGCCCCTCCAACCTTCCTTACTCCCTCCCTCTCTCTGCTGAACACCAGACCAAATCTGACATAATAGGGGGACCATGAGCTTTGAAGTCAGAGCTGGTTCTAACCTCAGCCCACCGTTTACAAGTCTGGGCTCCAAGGCTTTACATCTGTGCGACCTTCCCAATCTGCCAGAGCAAGGACTCCATCACGGGCTTCTTTTGTTGAATGAAGGAGGACATGTATGTGAAGAGCCTAACACTGGGCTAGTGTGGTCTGCTCTCTCTCTCCCTCTTCCAGGCACTGAGCTACACACTGTCCCTCCCCCTAGGAACCAGGCTTCTGTGGAAAGACAATGGTCACAGCTCTGCACGTCATGTTCTAGGGCAGGGCACGTAGAGGAAGCCATGAGCATTTGTCATGGGGAAGGCATTGACCCCAGCCCAGGTGGCTTTAGGGCAGATTCCAGAAAGAGGTGACACCAAAACCTGGAACTGGGTTTTGAATGATAAGTTGAAATCTAGCAGAAGAAGAAGGGGGCAGGAACCTCAAGTCAAGGAGACACCTGACAAAGCCTAAGGGAACAGGATAAATCCGGTGGCCCCTGATGGTGTGAGAGGAGGGGCAGTGTAGGATGCGGTCAGGGATAAAGGCCCCTTCTATCTGGCATACAGCAGAAGCTCAGAAGTATTGACTCGGTTAGAAAACGAACGAAGTGATCTCCAACGGCATCTTTGATTTGCTTAAAACCTTCTCTGTTCATTACTCTGACCAAAATAATAATAATAGTAATACATAAAGAGAAAATAGAGAAAGGGTATACAGAAAAGAGGGCTAGTTGGAGGAAAATAATTACATATACGTGTGCATAAATTTATTTTACTGTTTTCTTTTGTTTTCATGCCAAAAAGATAAATCTAACTGTTCATCCTCCACGTGTCAAGGGAGCTGCAACCATGTGCTCACATACCCTTGAGTCCCCAACGACAAGGGGCACCTGCCTTGCTCATTCCCATCCAGGGTCATGACTTTACCATCACAAGCTGTGCAAGGATTTTGTCATTGCTGCTGTATAACTAGCATTCAGTAATTGCAGAAAGACTCAAAAACACACACACATAACGAGTGAGAGCCTGCAAGACTTTCTCCCTGCAGCCAGGCACACACCCATACATCGCACACACAGACACATGTGTGTGTACACATTCACACAAGCATGTGTACTGTAGTCCCAGAGAGATCTGTCCTCAGAACGGTAGCAGCATTAGAGGACCCCTGGGACAGAGATGGGGCTCCACCCACTGACAGCCATGAAACGCCTAGAACCGAGGCCAGCAAACTTCTTCTATAAAAGGTCGGACAGTAGATAGTTTAGGCCTGGTGTGCCAGAGATGCCTGTTGCAACTTCTTAACTCTGCTGTGGTAGCAAGAAAAGCAGCCATAGGCTGTATGTAAATCAAATGCGTGTGGTCCTGCTCCAATAAAGCTTTATTTAAAAATCAGGAGCTGGGCCAGATCTGAGCTGGGGGCTATAATTCACCCACCCCTGGGTGGGTGAACATACCATAAACTAAAAAGACTCAGGAGGGTGAGAGATAAAGTACACCCCCCACTGAAGGGCAAACTTCATTTTCAGAGGCCTGCACTATTCTATTTTAACAAATGTTTCTGCTTTAATGTGCACCCTTTGGTATATTAATGAGCATAGAGAATTAGATGCAGTGAAATGCCCCCCTCCACAAACAAGCATTTTGAGATAGCCGTTTCTGCCCCCGTTTTCTAGCTCAGAGAGAGGGAGAGCCAAAACAGAAATGACTCAGACATGTCAAAGGAACGGAACAAAGTGGGATAGGATGGTGTTTCACTCATGTAAAATGCCCTGGACCACACATGATCAGCAAATGATTTATGAAAGGCTACAAGATAAATACCGATAAAGTCTTCAAGTAGAGAGGCCCGTGACAAGTGCACAGGAGGGGAGACTCCGAATGATGAATAGGAAGGAGACAGGCTGCAAACACAGAAAACCTTCTCCACCTGTGGGGAGGATCCTGGTGAAAGCATTTCCAGTCTGCAAACAGCCTTTCAAACCACGGTAGTAAAATACACTTCTAATAACAAAAGCCATTTCACACCACTTTTTCCCATAGGTTTTGAGACATAATTCACAAGTCCTTCTACCATCCAGATCTGAGCTTGTACAGCCTGTTCTCAACAGGCACCATCAAGACAGAGAGACTCCGCTTCCCCCCACTGAATCTCAACGACCAAGCGATTCTTAGCGACACACACCCTCTACCCTCTGGGCACCCTCTCTCCCCCACTGAGCAGGGCCTTTCAGGGATCGGTGCCTACACTTAACTCAATGTTCTGCTCCGATGCTCGCTCCAACTTTGCCCTTTCTTGCAGCTTCTGTAGAGATGCCAGATGTCTTCTGGGAATGTTAGCCAACATGCAGAGGTTACACTCCAATTAAATACTCCTCTTCTGATTTTCCCCTCCACACCCCACCTCTTCCCTTTCCCCAGCTCACACCAGTGTGCACACCCTTGACCACACTTGTTTGCTAGGAAGATAAAAGAAAACACACCCTGTGTGCCTCTGCTCAGTGCTGGGTCCTGGAGATAAAAAGATTGATACACAGTGGGTACCCTTCAGTAGCTTGTAGCTTACCAGGTCGGACAGATATAGAAACAAAACGTGCCACGTTAATGAAAAACAAAAGTTGTTATCAGGGCATGTAAGGAGTACCACAGATAAGCAAGCACGTGCACAAATGTAATGCCAAAAAGTCTGAAAGGATATGTTTCAAAGAGATAACAGTGGATGCCCCCCAACCTCATTCCAAAGATGAATGTGGGTATCAGGAGTAGGTGAGGAAGGCTGTCAAAAAGAAGCTAAGACTTACATTTAATGCTTCTCTTTTTTTACAAATATGTATTTAGTGATATTATTTCTATTACCATATAATTTAATGTTTAAATGCTCTAAGTGCAGTAGGACCAGGGCCAGGGTGAAACCGATGAGGCTCCCAGGATACAAGCTCAGCAGGCACTCTCTCCAGAGCTGCGGGGTACAGGGCAGACCAGAGAAGAGGAAGAGGACTGGGGTGGGGCCGGCTCCGGACAGACTGTAGAATGGAGTGACATCTGAGCTGGGCCTTGAGGAGGGAGGGGAGCTTCCCCTGAGAAAGATAAAAAGTAAAGAGCATTAGGGAGAGAGGGTGGCCCAAGGAAAAGAGGGAAGTGTGATGAAGATCAATGAGTAATTGTGACTTTTCAGAACAGAGAATGAAGGACAGGAGGATAGGAAGGAGAAAAAGACAAATGTACACATCTACACACACACACACACACCTCTCACAGCTAGTCAACTCCTTCCACTATAGGGTCACCTCCTATGGTTCATCGGCAGTGTTAAGATCAGACCGGGTGACCAGCAGCCCCAGCCTCATGGTCCTGGTCCAGATGCCCTTGTGAAGCTCACTGCCACTGCTTCTTCACTCCACTCTAAATGCCATCTGTGTCCACTATTCTGGGTGCCACTCAGACCTCTTGTCTCTTCCTCCTCCAATTCTTCGTTGAGGTTCTTCTTCCTGTGGATCTTTTGACAAGACCAAGTCATGTGATATATAGTAGTCTATGAAGTATGACAGACATTGTTCCAAGTGTGTCACTTACATTACCGTCGTCGTCGGCAGTCGTCCGTCTCGAGAGACGATGGTGTAGCTTCTTAAGAGTCTATCTGCACCGCCGAGAATGGTTGTGCAGTCCGACTCGGGAGTGACACGGTATCTGTCTCCTCCCGTGTTGAATCGACATCTTGCGATGACGCTGGAGTGTCCTCTCCAGTGAAGCTGAAGCTACAGAGCCTGGGCAGGGTGATATGGAGGGTCTGCTGTTGCCCATGCAGCAGACCCCCCCCTCTCTTCGCAGCTGAAGGGTCCAAGGGAAAGACGGAGTCAATACAGCTTGGCTTCAGGTGCGCCACAGGAGTTGCCGGTGTTGACTACAACGTCAAACCGCCTTAGGGACTCCGGCTCCGGATTTTCTGTCGGGGTTTACTCCCTTAGCCTTTCCCCTGAAGAGGTATGCCGCAAGGCAGCGGAGGTTTTTTGGAGTCAGAGTTTTCCTTCTCTGATGTGCCCTGACTGGAAGATCGAACCAGCGACACTTAGCTCGCAGGCCGACGCTCAATCCACTGAGCCAAACCAGCCAGGGACCACTTACATTACCACATTTCACCAAAATGTAATGTGTCTGTACTGTTATCATCCCCAGTTAAGAGGAGGTGACTTCAGATCAGAGTGATTAAGTAACTTACTTACCCAAAACACAAGCGAAACAAACGATTCTGCCAGGACTCAAACCCACAGGCCGAGGCCTGTTGCTACGCTAACTACTGGGGGTTCCGTGGGGTCAACTGCAGGGAAGCTGCAGCCCAACAGCAGCCTCAGGTAAGTGGTTGGGATCGCCTCAGAGGTAGGTGAGGTTGAATGCTTACCTAACACCCTTCCCCAGCATCAAATCGGAAGACTTCGCCTGCGGTCTGTTTCTATTCCCAGGCAATTCGTGGTCTATGGGGCTCTCTGCTCTTCAAATAGCGTGCAAAGTGGTTTTGCATTTGTGTTTGTAGTCTAATTGTCGGGGTTTCATTTATCAAAAGCCACTAAGGAGGGCACTTAGATAAGGAATAAAGAAATGAAAGTCAGCTGAAGCCCAAGAACCAAGTGTGTGACTCCTGTGAGCCACTGGGCACAGTTCTCTGAAAACAGACCGAAGCTGTCTGCAGTAACAGCTTGCCCGTCTAGAAATAAGAAAAGCTGCTTTTCTTGGGCCAACTCTGAATATGCCCTGTGCCTACGCGGGCATGGGATTCTACTGAGAGAAGCTGGAACAGTCCCACCAACGTCCCAATTGTGGTCCATGGGAACATCGTGATGGTCAGCAGGGAGACCGGGCACCTGGAGCAGGACGCTTGGGCACTGAAACCAGGGGAGAGATGCGGTGAGTCTGGGCCATGACAAGGGAAACATCGCCACCTGGTGGCCCCATGAGAGATGAGCTGTATTCCGGCCCATTGTCTCAGGCAGGGACAAAGTGAACTTCGGCTAGAAGATATGGGGAGTACTTGGAAAACAGAGGTCAACCATGCCTTTATTGACGCATGGGAGGCAAAACCTGGCCCAGTCGTGGCCTGTCTGATCTGTGGCTAAGAGAGAGAGAAATGACTGTGGTGGAAGGTGTCTAGGGTGAAAGTTGTCCTACCAAATCCCCAGGGACAGCAAAGCCTTCCTCACGTGGCATTATAAGGGGCCTGCTGCTGACCCCAAGCTCAGAAGGCCCTTTCAGGCACCGAAAGGGGACAAGATAGAGATCACAAGGTCATGTAGCAGGCAGAGAAGAATAACCTGATAATGCTGGTGACAGTGGCAGCAAATCTAAAGCATTTAGGACCTGTCAGGCACCCTGCAAACATTAATTAATAGTTAATTAATACTTAATAATAATAATAATAAGACAATAATTTAAAACTAACCCCCACAGAAACCCATAGGAAGCAAGGCGCCATCGCTATGTCCATTTCACAGATGAACAAACTGAGTCCCTCAGAGACAGAAATGATAAAGTGTACTTTAGGCTAGGCCGCCCAAGTAGCAAGCACTAGAGCCAGAATTTAAAACATCTCATGCTCACGATGCAACCGCTGGTGTTTCTCACATGGTGTCCAGAGACTGCACATCGAGGGCCTATTAAAAACACAGAATCTTTGACCCCACCCCAGACACACTGTGGCAGCATCTGTGGGGAGAGCATGAGAACTGGTCTTTTAACAAGTTCCCCAGGTGATGAGACAACCAGCACACAGGTAACACTGTCTGACTTGTGCGCCCCACCCCCACCCCGACACACACACACACACACAGACACACACCTCCACCAAATGCTTATGTTGAAGCTCTAATCCCCATTGTGATGAACTCTGGAGATGGGACCTTTAGGAGAAAATTAGGTTTAGATGAGGCCATGAGGCTGAGGCCCCCATGATGGGACTAGTGTCCTCATATGAGGGGAAGGAGACAGGGATTTCTCTCTGCCATGTGGGGGCACAGCAAGAAGGTAGCTGGCTGTCTGCAGGCCAGGAAGAGAGCTCCCACCAGAGCCCACCATAGTTGCCCCTTGATCTTGAACTTCCAGATTCCAGAACTGTGAGCAAATAAGTGTTTGCCTTTTAAACCACCCAGTCTATGCTGTTGTGTCCTGTCAGCCTGAGCTAAGACACTGGGCTATACAGCCCTATACTGTCTCATTCAAGGTGCTTATACATGCTGGCTAAATTAATAAATGACCAGGATACCCCACTGCTCTGTCCCTGAGAAGAGATGCACCAAGGGCGCATGCGTGCCATTGCCATGATTTAGTGTCTTTTCCAGCCTCCAGGTGACACTTAGTGGAGTTTGTTTTCTTTCAAATCTAAGAACAGGCCTCCCTCCTACATCACTAAGGACTCATGGGGGAGGCTTTTGAAAGCAGATGTGATAACATGGTGTGAATGTGGGGAAAGGAGAATGGTAATAGCAGCCCCACTTAGTGTAGTGCTCTGTAATTTACAAAGCTCTCTGGCATACATTATTTCTTTAGATGGCTGGAATTGCCCTGTGAGGTCTGGAGGCCAGATAATTATGATCTCAGTTAAACAGATGACGAAGCCAAGGCTGACGGAATCGCGGAGCCCTGCCCATGATCGCCTCACTGATTACAGTACATGGAGAACTAAGCCCGGTCGGAAGGTGGAAGTGAGATGAACTAGCAAAAAAATTTGGGGTCACCAAGGAATGAAATTAGAGGAGTCGGCTTAGCTTGGAAATACTAGCAGCAAGGACATTTGCCCCAGACCTTTCCAATGGCAGGGGAAAGTCTTAGTGAAAAGACGACTTACAAGGTGCAGGCAAGGAGCAAGCACAGGGTGGGGGTGCTCTGGGCAACAGTGTGGTGCCATTGTTACCAGTCCCAAGACTCGCAGCCAGCGGAGGAGGGGACAGTGTCACAGACTAAGGAGAGGGCACGAAGTAAAATAAACAAGCAGGAATGGACACCAAGGAGAGAGGCTGCCTTTGGAAAGTCACTTCCAGCCCCAGCCACCCCACTTTCCCCCGAGCAGGGAGCACAGTTTCCTAAGAAACAAGTTGACAAGAGGCCCTTGAGGGGACCACCTAGGGGGGCCCGTTTCTCAACCGCAGTCACCCTGTGAGTGGGCAATGGGCACTCACTGTCCAATGACCAAGGACCAATAAGGGGCCCCTCTGCTGGACCACTCATGCCTGGCCTGACTGAGCCCAGCCCACCCTGTGGGAAGTAGACAAGTCAATGGCTGAGACAACATAGTATTTCTTTTCAGACTAATCAGACTTTTCCCAACATAGGGGGCGGCAGCGTATCCCTATTACTGAGGTTGTTTACTACCCTACCAAACTCTCCTTGATAGATTCTTTCTAGTCATGCAGAGATTTAAAGACAAGAACACAATATTGTTAAGACTCTCTAAAGCAGAATTGATCACCCTTGGTCCTAGTGACATTTGGGGCTGGATCCTTCTTTGCTGTGGGGGCTCCACCATGCATTGTAGAATATTGAGCAGCACCCCTGACCTCCACCCCCTAAATGCCAGTAGCACTCCCACCCACCCCAGTATGACACATAAAAGTGTCTCTGGACAGTGCCAACTGTCTCTTGGGGGGCAACGTCACTCCCCTTGACAACTCTTATTCTAAATGATTACGATTTACTGAGCTAGATGTCTCCACTGGCGATGGGAGAACCAGGGTTTCAGTTAGGTGAGTGATGATCTTAAATAAAAAGCCTGTCTATATTTAAATAGTTATATTTTGTTCATTGTGGACTTCCTGCATTCATTTGGAGCTTTTTTTAATACTGCATTTTAAAATTGTCCTCCTCACTGAGTATTTATTTGACCCCCTTAAATTTTGCTCCTGGGGTGTATGCTTCATTTGTCTCCCCCTCGTCCCAGCCCTGGGAAGGTGCCTCGGAGCCATTAACATAAGAAAGGAGAAAGTCTTCCCTTCCTTCCACTGTCACTCAGTTGTTCACTCATTCAATATTCCTAAGTCCCCTGGTATATAACTAACTCATCGGTAGCAATGGCTGCAGAGTATCTCCAAGTGTGAGTCACCAAGACCTACGTAACATCCTACCTGATGGGGAAGAGGCGTGAGTGGAGGTGTATCCACCGGTACTGCGCAGAAAACATAATAAAAGGGAGCTACTGATGAGCGCATGGAAGTCTGGGTGGAGAGGACGGCGGCTTCAGCTGGTGGGATTGGCTCTGGTCAAGAAAGAACTGGGAGGATTAGGGAGAAAGGGTCAACAGGTGCTGGTGATTGGTGGAATGCAGGAGATGAGGGTGAGAAGGTTGTTAAGGGTAACCCGCAGCCTTCCCACTGGGTGCGGGTCGTGGCTGCTGATGGGCTAGGGAAGCCTGGAGAAGGAGCAAGGTGGGCGGCAGGGTGCCTCGAGGAGCGAAAGATGAGTTGGGGGGCGGTCAGGCAAGGCGCCTGTGATGGAGCCACGGGGAGTTCCCAGGGAAAGCCGGGCTGGAGGGGCGGCCGCAGGAGCCGGCAGCACGCAAGTGGCCACCGAAGCCCTGCAGTGCACGGGGTTTCCTCCGGGGGCAGCGAATGGCAAGAGGGCCTGGGACCACGCCCTCAGGAACTCTCAAATGTAAAAGGCAGGCGGAAAATCAACATGGGAAGGTGATATTAGTGGGCTGAAAGTAATATGCAAAAACAGGATATTTTCATAATCTCAAAGAATCTCCCCTCGAGGCAATTATGAATTACAAAGGGGAAAAGAGTAATTTTAAAGTGGAGAGACCTGGCAGATGTTGCTTGAACCGAACAATTAAAACTAACCTCACAGCAATGAGACACATACCACCTCATGAACCTGCTGCTGGGATGCGCTGCGAAGGACCCAGAATCTCTGCTGCAATTTCTTGCCAAAACGCATAACCTCGGTGTGATCGTGAGCAAACGTCAGAGAGACCCAAACTGAAGGAGAGGCTGCAAAATAATTGGTTGGCCCTCTTCAAATGTGCCAAGGTCATGAAAGACATGATCTCCAGAACCCAAAGGTTTGGGTCCTAGGAGGAGAAGCTTGAGTCATGGTCTCCCAGAGAACAGATGAGATTTGCATTCTCATAGAGTGAAAAGAGTGTCTTTTCAGAGCCTGGTTCTGATTCCAGAATAGACAAAGAACCCTGAGCGGTCAGTGAGAGAAATCTGTGCTTAACGATCCCTTTTTTACCTCCCGTTTGAAAGATACACAGAAACGCAGTTAGATCTTGCCAGGGATGAGTGTCTTGGACAGACAGTTGAGTCCCACAGAAGGTGGCTAGCCTGTTTCTCTCCACTGGGGCTGGGGGATAAGGGAGCACGTGGGAGACGGCTGCGTTTGAAAACTCTACCCGTCGTATTTTTGTTCTTTTCCAATTCAACATAAAGGAGTCCTTCTCTTGTACAGAGAGGCATTTGCAGTCAGACTACAGGAGTGAATTCTTGCCAAGTCCCAATTACCCATTCATTTCTTCAATCCAGATGTTCAAAGGGTGGCCAAGGGGTGGGGTGACTGAAGGTACGGCCTGTTCATGAAAGGGCGTGCCCAAACGTGCAAGCGTTTTTCAACCTCTGCTCATGTTGCAGATACTAGCAACTCTCTAGCCAAAACAAATCTCCTGGCCAAACCCAAATTCAAGGAGCAGGAAAGAACATTTCACCCAGCACGAGGCCCTGGCAAGGATATGGATGTAAAGTACTACTGCAGACTGTCCGGTGAGACCACACATGGTCACTGAGCACTGGAAATGTGGCTGGTTTGAACTGAGACGTGCTAGAAGTGTAAAATATATATACAGCTTTGAAGACCTAGCCCCGCAAATGTAAATATCTCGATAATGTTTACATCATTTGAAATGATAATATTTTGGATATGCTGGGTTAAATTAAATATATCATTAAATTTTAAAAAATACTAGTGCAGAATACTGAAAAATTGGGACCAGATGTATAATATAACACATAAGGTAGAATAGTGGGTGTCACTGTGAAAACAAGGGGGAAAATGACTATTGATCAATAGTAGCCAACACAGAAACACACTTTATATTCAGGGGAAGGAACCAGTTTTATAGGGACCAACCCAAACCCTGGCATTTGGATTTGTGGTTTCTCCTACAGGAATGAGATTAGGGTTGATTGTGTAGGTTTCAAGGTCTACATCATGAGAAATGTTCAAAGGGAGAAAGGAATCTTAGGTAACCACAATTCCCAAATTCCACTCAGATACAAAATAAGAGGTCTAACCTAGAAGGTTCTCTGGTGTCCCTTCCCACTCTACTTGGATTGTTCCCAGTGTGCGCCAGACATGGAAGAAGACACTAGGCTGCCCCTGACTGTAACGGTCAGAACCTGCTGACGGCTGCACTGGCCTGTAGTTGGTGCCCTCAGCAGCTGCCATGGCATGGTGGAAAGGGCAGGTGGAACCAGGCAAGCTGGGGTCACATTTCAGCTGGACTTATGACCACTAGGTGAGCCCTTCACCTCTCTGGCCTCAGTTTTATCGCCTCAGAAAAGTGACAGATCGACTAGATGATGTTTATGTCCCCTGGTTCTAAGAGCTTATGGTTTTATGACCACTTGACCACATCAAGGGATCTCTGGTGCTCAGGTGGCGGAAGCGGCCAGGGTAACAAGCATAATCATCAGGAAGCAGTGAGACTGTGTTGACAGGCACCAGCAAAGGCTGAGTGGACTGTAACAGGGGGCCGGACTGTAGGGCTCCAGATGCCTCCAAATGAGCCCCTTTCAACCACCCAGGGGCTGAAGTCTTCCTCCAGGTTCTATCTTTGGACTAAGATGTGGTCTCCAGAGCAAGATGGGTCCCAGAAGAGCTTCCAGATCTCAACCCCACTCTTTCCCGAGTCTCATGGTACCCCAAAGACCTGGGTTTCAACAATTCTCTCTCCCCAAAAATGAGACTGCAATGGCCGCTCTCTCTAGCAGCCTGGGAGACAGGGGGAAAAAATCCAATAAAAGGGATTTTTATACAGAAATGAATTTTGAGGCGACGATGTAAAGTCCCTTTAGCAGGAGCCACAATTTTCTTAAATAATCGTTCCCATAATTGGCTACTTGTGGGAACAACTAATTGTGCATGTAATCATTTGCCTGTACAACTCAGCATCAACCAGTAATTAAAGACAGAGCCGTCCTTGCTAAAATTGGCTCCAGAAATAACAGTAATATTTCCCAGTGTCCAATGTCTCCCTGCCAAGGAACTTGAAGCCCTGTTCAAATAAGTTTGTTATTTTAAAAAACATCTTGAAAAGGCGAGACCTGCATCCTTGCCCAAAGCCAACACAATCAGAGAAGAATGCTTCTAGAATAATCCTCTGCTTGCATTTATTTCACAGCATATGTTGTGCATTGAGCATCCTCTTTATGCCGGGTCAGACCCTTCCTTGAACTAGCATCTCCTTGATCTTCTGAGCCTTTCTCTTGCACACTGTCTCAGAGGAAGGTAGGAAGCAATCAACTGACTCTGCAAAAGACCCGCCTAATTAACTTCCTCCAGACCACAGAGAGCTTCCTGACGAAGGTACTTCCATCCACAGCACCTCCCACCCCCACCCATCACAGAGCCACTACATTTGGGAGTGCCTGTCATCTCCCATCTGGAAGCTCACAACAGCCTCTCAGCTGGTTCATCTGGTTTCACACTTATGCCTCTTCAATCCAATCTCCTGCCCCCAAAAAGCGGCCAATGGTCTTAAATTCAAAATCAACAGCAAGAAAATATGTCCGTATCCTAAACCCCTGTATCTATGAATGACACCTTATTTGGAAATAAGGGTCTTTGCAGATATTGTTAAGGATATCAAGATGAGATCACCCTGGATTTAGGATTGGTCCTCAATCAATGACCAGTGTCCTGATAAAAGAAAGAAGAGTGAGATGTGACACACAGACACAGAGGGGGTGGCCATGGAAGACAGAAGCAGAGAGGGGAGTGATGAGGCCACAAGCCAAGGAACACACGGAGCCACGAGAAGCTGGAAGAAGTGGAAAGGATCATCCCCTAGAGCCTCCAGAGGGAGCAGGGTCCTGCTGACACCTTGATGTAGGACTTCTGGGCTCCTGAACTGTGACAAAATGAATTTCTGTTGTTGTAAGCAATAAAGTGTGTAGTCCTTTTTTTATGGCAGCCCTAGGAGATGAATACACCCTGCTTGGAATCTTCCCATGGCTTTCACTCACACTTTGAATAGATTTTAACCCTCTTTTCTGGCCCCTGATCACAGCCCCAGTCTCCCTTTATGCCTTGCCCCAACCCTTGCTACACCACTCGTGACTACAACTCTGGCCTGCTTCCTGGTTGTGGAACACCCCAAGTTCCTGCCTCAGGGCTTCTGCATGTACTGTCCTCCCGCCAGCTGCAGCAGCAGCAGCAACACCCCCCTTAGCTGTTCTACATCATCCTCAGGCCCCAGCATGGGTCACCTCTGCCCACCTTATCTCAGGGGTTACCTGTATGTGTCTCTCCATGTGTGTGTACCTGGACAACCATTTCCCAGCTAAGACACCAGCAAGATTTAATAATTTGCAGGGACTGTAGGGATGATTGAAGGCAAAAGGCCACGTTTCCTCTCTCCTTTCTAATTGGGCTTCATTGGGGATGGTATGTGGAATGGAGGATGCAGCAACATCTTCCCCACCCATAACTGGAAGGCATACACTGAGTGGCCTGAGAGACTGCTTGTTCGCTCAGATGTGAGTTGTTGTGTCTCAGGGGAAGGCAATAAAGGGCAGTTGGCGGTAGTGGAAGCACCACTAGTCACAGTGGTGACAGCAGCAGTGAGCGCAGGCGTCATGGTACTGCTGACTGGTTAGTAGAGGCCAGGCACATCTTCCCAGCTAGGAGAACCCCGGTCCAGATTGCTAGGGTGCAAAGGATGGAAATACCTCTCTTCCAGGTTCCCACTCCTTTAAGCAGGAGACGCTAACAATGGAGCCGGTGAGCACCAGGCCCCAACTTTGGAGTTCGGGGCCATGTCCCTGCCCTGGAATAGCTGAGTTGATCTGTGAACAAAATGGGGACAGAGACCATTACAAGCCAGTATAGACATGGCCTCCCAGAGGATTCCCAAAGAACCAAGGATTCAGAGGATGGAGCCCTACTAACTCTACCAGCATTCCCCTATATTTATGCTCACCACCCACCCTCTAACCTCCAAGATGCCCTCCCCACACCAAATAGTCTGATCTGGCTTCTAGATAAGACCTTGGGATTTTATTCTAGAGTGATGTGAAGTCCTTGAAGGGTTTTAAATTGAGGGAAGGAGACCCTGATTGGATTTATATTATAAAATTCTTATCAAGGCCTTTGTAGCCAGCCCTTGATCTGCCTAACCTCTGGACTCTACACATAACCTGTTCCCTCTCACCCTGTTCTCAAAGCCACTTGAACCTTCCTTACACCGCTTGAATGAGCCACACTCCCTTTGTTACAGAAGCCCTGGGCTGCTCCAGTTGAAAACAAACCCACGGGCTCTTTAGTTAGGGGCCCGATTGCCCGCCGCCAAAATTATAACTCTCAATACCAGAGTTTGGTGAAAAGAAAAAGAATTGTTTATTTAACAGTTATATAGATTTAGTTATTTGCGGATTTCTGTTAAGTCTTATGCTCTTTAAAATACCCACAAACACATATCCTTGCCTCCCCCCCTTCCAAACCAGGCTAGTTTTAGGAAAGTCAGAGAAACCGTTTCCCTACTTTCCAAACACAGTTCAGCTTTACCAGCAGCTGCCAATCATTCAATCTGATTGGGGAGGTCCTTTCTGTGCTGTGGTGCCCTCCAGCTCTTAATGCAGAACCACCTGGATTCTCAGCCTCCTTGCAAACTGCCTTCTTCCTGCAAACTGTGTGGATCTTCTCTCCTTCTCAAAACTGCATGGCGAGAGCCTCTTAAAGCAGCCTGGAGACCCCTTCTCCAAGCCACATGGAGAAGGCCCCTTCACCAAGCCACGTGGAGGGAGCACACGAGAGAGCGAGAGCGAGAGAGCCCGAGAGCTAGAGTGAGAGCCCGAGTCAGAGCGCCAGAGCGAGAGCGCGAGCCAGAGAGCGAGAGTCCCAGAGTGAGAGCACGAGCCAGAGCCAGAGAGAGTCCGAGCGCCAGAGAGAGTCTGAGTCTAAAATGTCTGCAGCTGCTTATATATCCCTGACTGCGTCATCTGACGCAGTGGGCGTTGCAAACAGTTCTGACCATTCACAGACCCTTACCTAGGCTCTGTGTGCTTTCCATACCGTCCCCTGGTTCAAGACTCCTCCCATCTGCCTGAGGCTTTGGATGCATTAAAGCATTTGCATAAGAAAGACAGTAGCCACCAGCCTCAGGCATGTGGAAGCATTTGAAAAGCTGCTTACTTCTCCCCATCCCCCAGCAGCAAACTCTGGGGATTTTTGTACTCCCCTGTTTCTGTAACAGTTTCCCCCCTTTCAGACTAAGACCCTTTATAATCTTATAAAGGACAATGGGCGAAGGTCTCATGCTCCTCTAACTGCTTCCTGCTGAACGTGGTCGTCGTCCTACCTACCCTTGGGTCTAGAAATCCCTAATAAGAGTGGGGATGTAGGGGAGGGTGCCCTTCCCACATGGGGAAGAATCTTGCAGAGTCCAGGTCAGTTGGCTATTCCTGGGTAGCAGCATGCTTGGTTTCCAAGGGCTGGTACTGCTGGACAAGCTGGCATTCTTGTCGTATTCTGAGGGCAACAGACTTGGCAACAAGGTTAAAAAGAAACACAATTCAACCTACAACCACTATACACAAAAGACAGGGATTAATTTTTCAATGTCCCACATTAGAAAAAAAAGAAATGGCTTCTTTGGAGGAAGGTGTGCAGTGCATGTCACACCTGTCCAAAGCCCTTTTGCCCACTATACTTAGCTTGGGTTGAGGGGTATAAATTTTGGATTTCCCCCCTCTCAGACCTCTGGGCCCTTTCTGTCCAAGCCATTAGGACAGAAAAGAAACCGGTTTTAAAGTGAAGCCTGCAGACCACCCCATACTTCACCAACTCAGCCACTTAGTTCAGCCAAACCGTTGAGTCTCAGGAGGTGGCAATGCAGATGGGCTTCTTAAGTGAGGCCTATATGTACAGATAATTACTCAGGTAGAGATCATAGGCTTATGCCCTATGAAAACAGAAAGAACACGCATGTTAAATCACACAACACGATTCACAAACCAGTCTCTTAATCTGAGAGACTGTCCTATTGGGAAGACATCCAGTTGCAAGGCACTTGACATTCTTCTTGCCTGTAAATAAAGCATCCTTTATAATGTCACAGACTTGGTTTAACTTTCAAAAGGAAAACAAACTTTATAGACAGCTGCACTGAGCATTGCGATTTTCCTTGAGTCACGATTTTTCTCCTTAAGATTACCCTCCTTGCCAGTAAAGGGACTGCATTAAGTCCAGTTTTTTAATTTAGCCTGTTCATTTGCATAAACACAACAAGAGCAGAGATTGATCACATATGATCTTTAAGTCTACTATGCTGAAACTTACGCAAGGAACCTTCATGTTGACTTTTAGTTTGCCCATTAGGGCACAGAAGCTGAGCCACATACCTGCCATTCAGCCTTGCCTGCAAACACCTGCTTTCCCAAAACCTTTGGGTTTTCCATTGTGCCTTGAGGTTCCTTTTAGCCATCCTTCAGGAAAGCAACCTTCATTCCTTCCCTGGAAAGACTGCCATGAACCGCACAACCAACCAAGGTGTCAGGCCTTTTTCCTTCTGGGCTTTCCTTAGCTTCAAAAGTCAAGTCCAGTTCCTCAGGGCTTTCTGGTAACAGCCAGAGCCTAAGCATGCCTCCTTCAGGCATGTCATTCCAGTCAAAGTCTTGGTTAACAATACCTTTATTAACAACTGGTCTTTTTAGTTTTATGCAAAGAAACCTAATGTAATTACTTACTCCTTTAAATTGCCAAATTCTGGAGGGATCAGGTAGGAGAAAAATACACAGTGTGAAGGAAAATCCTTGTCCTTCTAATATTCCCAAAATTGCATTTCCATGCCTTATACTTTCTTTTGTTCACTTTTCTACATGTGAAGTTTTCTTAACTTTCTCTGGGAAACTTCAATTTTCCTTTCAGATTATATGGCCAGTACCAATACAGAGAATTCCAGACCCTTCCTAGGCCTCAGGGAATTCTAGACCTTACATAGGTCTCTAATGGCTAATGCCAAACCAATACAGGGAATTCCAAATGACCTTTCATAGGTCCCAAGGCTAAATGCCAACACAGGGAATTCCAAATGACCTTTCATAGGTCCCCAATGGCTAAATGCCAATACAGAGGTACAGTAACCATACAATTAGACCATAAGTAGTTGAGGTTTCCCTTTTCCCAGGTTTAAAAACTTTCACAACCTTTCTATATATTTACCCATTCAGATTTAACCATAACCCATTTCCAATTCTTTTCCACACTGTAAAGGACTCTACCCAAACTCAGTATTTGGCAGCTAAAATTCTCTAGATTTGCAAGCACATGCCTAAAGCAAAAGAAACACTTTTAATCTGTGTTTCAGTTCACTGTCCTTTTTTTCGAAAGAGTAATTTCAAATCTTCTTCCGGAGTGCAGGTCCAACTTTCCCTTTCGGTGTCAGTCACAGCAGCAGGGTCTGTGTCCTCCTCAGGCGGTGCTCGTTTTGCCCGTGTGTGGTGTATCCAGGACTTGATTCCTACCAGCTTCAGCGAAGAATGTGTTGTTAGCAAAACATCATAGGGACCAGTCCATTGTTCAGCCAGCTGCTGTTCGGGACCTTGCGTCTTCCAGGTCTTCAGTAAGACTCTGTCCCCAGGTCCAAATGGGTGCAAGGGTTTTCATTTCTACTTCCCTTCTTACGATTTGGACACTCATTTTTCCAATGGCCCTTCTTTCTGCAATAGGCACACTGGTCCTTGCCCAATGGCTCTTTCCTCCTCTCTTTAGGGTCCTGTTTCTTCCTCTGGCCTCTCCAGCCTGTTTTAAAGAACATCAGGTCCTGTCTTCTCTTTTCTACTCCCCTTGCATGGTAAACTTTAAATGCGATGTCCACTAACTGAGAGGGGCTCATTCCTAATACCCCATCTATACGCTGGAGTTTCCGTCTAATATCTGGGGCACTCTGCCCAATAAATGTCATGTTCACCATTCTTATGTTCTCTTGTGCCTGTGGATCAACATCAGTGTACTTTCTATAGGCTTGATAGATCCTCTCTAAGAACTCACAAGGATCCTCATCTGGTTTTTGCTGAATAGTCTGTACCATATTCAGGCTTTTTGGCTTGGGTACCCCTTTTCTAAGTCCTTCCAATATACACTTCCTGTAGTGTTTCAAAGGAACTAGGCCTCCACCATTTGGGTCCCAGTTAGGCTCTGTCCAAGGAATTGCCACAGTTGGGTCGGGGGTCCCATGGGGATCCTCTCCATGGAGACGCTGAGCCTCTTCATTAGCCTTACTTGTAACCAGTTGCCTCTCATCCCCAGTTAGAAGAATATTTAGGAGAGCCTGTACATCTGCCCAGTTCGGGTTATGAGTGGCAAAAATGGAGGCAACAAGCTCTGCCATTTTCTGAGGATCTTCCCTATATGAGGGGTTAGAATTCTTCCAATTTAGCAAGTCTGAAGTGGAAAACGGAGTATGGGCCCAATAGTAGCCAGAGGGCTGGCCTTGCTGATTTATTCCACCTATTGGGTACTGCCGTAGAGGGAATTGGCTTGCTCCGAATTGGGAGGCCCCCTGACTATACTGAGTTCCTTGGCGGGTTCTGGCGGGGGAGACCCTCTCCTCCTCCTGTAAGGGTGGAGTCATTGACTTTGCAGTCACTTCAGAGGCTGGCTCCAAAAAGGATGGTGCAAGAGAAGTCCCTTGAGTTTGCAAAAGGGCGGGCACCGCGGAAGCCACTTCCATCTCTGGAGGTGGCATGGTGGAAGCAACCTCGACCTGCAGAGGGTGCTGTGCCATCGCCACTGGCATTGCAGGAGCTGCGGCTGCCTGCAGAGGGCGCTGCGCCACAGGAACCTCAACCTCGGAAGCCTGGGCCTCCTGCAGAGGAGGTGGAGCCACTGCTGCGGAAGCTATGGCCTCCTGAACCGCCCCCACCTGTGCCTGGCTTGGCGCCAAATTAGGGCCTTTGTCTCCCAGATTTAGAGAATTAAAGAGGGCTACTTCCTCATTCTCCCTTTCTTCCGGCGTTTGACTCTCAGGAAAAGGTTTTGAGACCTCTTTTTTCCTCTGCACCATTATTTGGGCCTCCATTTCTGCTAAGGTCTTATTATGCAACTCTGCAAATGCATTTAGACAATAAACATCTTCCCAATTTCCTGATTGCAGGCAGTACCCCTTTAATTGATTAATCACATGGTAATTCAGAGAACCATTCACAGGCCACCTTTTCTTACCACCCAGAACATACTCAGGCCAAACAGTGTTACAATAATAAATTAATATTTTTCTAGTCATAGGATAACGACAGTATTTATCCCAATTTTCCAAAATCCTTCCCAGCGGGCTGCCATCAGGGACTTTCCCAGAACTGCTTCCATTAACCCAGACATATATGCTAATGGCTATAACCAAAACAATCCCAAGGACTAGAAAACATATATACCACTCCGGCATCCATAATTCTATTACTTCCAGGAATTCTCCTAACCGGACAAACAAATCTAGCATCCACGGTGCCATTATTTCAGAAATGAGTTTTAGCAAACAATCTTACTTCTCTAATCTCTTCCCAGTTCTGTTTTCTTTTCACCACACAGGCGTACTTAGGCGGTCGGCGCCCTCAGAAGGTGTCTCCCAAGGGGGTCGACCTGCCACGGGCAATTATTAATGTCCCATCTGGGTCGCCAAATTGTTACAGAAGCCCTGGGCTGCTCCAGTTGAAAACAAACCCACGGGCTCTTTAGTTAGGGGCCCGATTGCCCGCCGCCAAAATTATAACTCTCAATACCAGAGTTTGGTGAAAAGAAAAAGAATTGTTTATTTAACAGTTATATAGATTTAGTTATTTGCGGATTTCTGTTGTTAAGTCTTATGCTCTTTAAAATACCCACAAACACATATCCTTGCCTCCCCCCCTTCCAAACCAGGCTAGTTTTAGGAAAGTCAGAGAAACCGTTTCCCTACTTTCCAAACACAGTTCAGCTTTACCAGCAGCTGCCAATCATTCAATCTGATTGGGGAGGTCCTTTCTGTGCTGTGGTGCCCTCCAGCTCTTAATGCAGAACCACCTGGATTCTCAGCCTCCTTGCAAACTGCCTTCTTCCTGCAAACCGTGTGGATCTTCTCTCCTTCTCAAAACTGCATGGCGAGAGCCTCTTAAAGCAGCCTGGAGACCCCTTCTCCAAGCCACATGGAGAAGGCCCCTTCACCAAGCCACGTGGAGGGAGCACACGAGAGAGCGAGAGCGAGAGAGCCCGAGAGCTAGAGTGAGAGCCCGAGTCAGAGCGCCAGAGCGAGAGCGCGAGCCAGAGAGCGAGAGTCCCAGAGTGAGAGCACGAGCCAGAGCCAGAGAGAGTCCGAGCGCCAGAGAGAGTCTGAGTCTAAAATGTCTGCAGCTGCTTATATATCCCTGACTGCGTCATCTGACGCAGTGGGCGTTGCAAACAGTTCTGACCATTCACAGACCCTTACCTAGGCTCTGTGTGCTTTCCATACCGTCCCCTGGTTCAAGACTCCTCCCATCTGCCTGAGGCTTTGGATGCATTAAAGCCATTTGCATAAGAAAGACAGTAGCCACCAGCCTCAGGCATGTGGAAGCATTTGAAAAGCTGCTTACTTCTCCCCATCCCCCAGCAGCAAACTCTGGGGATTTTTGGACTCCCCTGTTTCTGTAACACCTTCTGCCACAGGACCTTTGCATATACCATTCCTTCCTTCCATTAGGGGGAGAAACTGGCACATGCGTCCTGTTGTTACTGGTTTTTTTCCCAGATAGATGCCAGAAACCTGGTTTAGAAACTATTAAAGCACAGAATCTCATATTTGAAGTATTTAATTTACATTCTTACAATAAACACCATCTAGTGCTGTATTGAGTTTAAATGTGATCAGAATTCTCAAGATGTGGTAAAAGAACCCAATGTTTTAAAACAAAGGCTGACAAACTTTTTCTGTAAAAGGGGTCAGATAGCAATATTTTGGGTCACATCAAAGGTCAGATAGTCTCCCTAGTGACTAACTATTCAACTCCACCTTTGTAGTATTAAACAGTCATGGACAATATAAAAACAAATGGGCATGGCTGTGTTGCAATAAAACTTTATTTACAAAAACAGGCTGTGAGCCAGAGATTGCTGACTCCTGTTTCAGAAGAAAGCCCTTTAAATGGCTAATGGTAGTCACCCTGCATCTTGCTTTCTCTCCGTTCGGGCTAGCTGTCCAATCAGTAAATTGGCAAACAGCTCTAGAACGAGGGCACATGTGCATGTCAGCAGCTGTGGTCTGAATTAAGAATTCTAAGAAGACAGTTTCGAAAGCAAAACCCTGCAAGAAGAAAGTTTTTCCTCACATTTAAAGTTAATATTTTAAATGATTTTCCCTTAAATAAATAGGTAATCTTTTGAACCAGCTAATCCTAAATAAATTAGAATCTTTACACCAAACTGAACTGAGTGTCTGCGTTCCCACAGCCACGTCCCCTCACCCCGAACCTCTTTAAAGATCCATTGATTACAGCCAAACCTCCATTGGTGGGATTAATTAATTTATGAACTTGTCATTACCATTCATTGATTAAAATGTCCCTTCTTAAAGATTTAATTATGCCCAGAGATAAAAGATCTGCTAATTATTGTCCTTTATCTAATTGAAATTTTGTATTACAGATAAAGTTCAAAGGTTTAAGACAGTTGCCCTTTCAAACAGTTGGGCAAAGATGAGAATTTAATTAGAGGAGAGACACCATCTTCTCCAATCTGTTCTAACGGGAGAGACATCAGGCCGGACAAGTCGCCTGGGCAGTGTGGGAAGACCCGGAAAACCTGCCAGGCTTCTTGGTCACTAAGTGCTTCTCGGCGAACAGCTGCAGTCACGTGCGTTGTCACAACAGTCTGGGCTGCTGGCACAGGCAGAGTTATCCATTGTGTCAAGAGCAGGAATTCTGCCAACCAAAATGACACTGTGTTTAATTTTTCTAAAAAATACTGATGTATGAAGAAGTTTGCAAAGAAAAATTTTTTTCTCCTAAGATAATGCAATAGGAAATCAAAGTTGTTCAGTAAATAGACCGCTGAGGGGCAGGGAAGCCTGCTGAAAGGTATGAGCACCCTGAAATTAGACAGGCCAGGGTTCGAATCTAGGAGGAGGATTAGTGAGGGCCCTCCTTTCCCCAGTATTCTGTCTCCATGGTGAAGGGTCTCCACTGGGGGAGCTTGCAGCCTCTCTCTTGCTCTGCCCACAAAGGGGTGACTTGGATCTGTGGGGGCTCATTGGTCTCTGTTTGATGATTGAATAAAACCAATCTGCATAAAGCATTAGATTGTGTTTATTCTAAGAATGTAATTATATATTTTATATATAAGGTTCTGTAGCTTTAATAGCCTCTAACTCAGGTCCCTTGCATCTATCTGGGGCAGGAGGGTGTCCTGATTTGGATGAGGGGGAGAAACTGGCACATGTGTCTTGTGGCAAAAGGGAGTGCAGCTCATGCAAGGGGCGGAGGGGAGGTCCAAGTGGCTTGGAGAGCAGAGCGAGGGGGGACAGGTCATGCATAGAAGCCAGAGGTTAGGCCGATCAAGGCCATGATAAGAATTTCATAGCGTAAATCCAATCAGGCCCTCCTTTCAGTTTAAAACCCTTCAGTAACTTTACTCTGGAAATTTGTATCTCTCATTCTCATTCTCTCTCTCTCCTTCTTCTCCCTCTCCCCTCCTCCCTCTCCCTCTCCCTCTCTCTCCAGAAAAATGTGGGGCAGCAAACTGTCCTTGAGTGGGCCCTCCCCAGATCTTAACTCATGAGGAGAACAAGGAGTCAACAAGATGTTGGCCAGAAATCAATAACCACATTTCCCATCAGCTTTACAACATTAAAGATGATATTTTCATATTCTTCTCTCTGACTTCTGTGTCTATCAGTCTATGAGAGCAAGGAAATACTGTCATTTATGAGCCTGCTAAAAATCCCACAATTTTAACAGCTGTGTGACTTTGGTTATTTTGCTTAACCTCTCTGAATTCCAGTTTCCACAACTGTTAGAGAGAGGAGAGTAGAATAACGTCCTTCATGGGGTTGTTGGAAGAATTATAGCGACTTAAGGCACTTGAGACAGTAGCTGGCACCCAGTAAGTGCTCAATATACAATGGCCATGAACTGCAGGGTCCATAAACGAGGGGAACTAAATGCACAGCGTAAGGTCCCTGAGCTCAAGAAGTGCACAGAGTGGTATCTCCACATTCAGAATGTTTTTATACTGATAATTCCATCAAAATCTGCCCTTAAGAAGACACAGGAAGCAAGTGACATTGACACAGAATTCATCTGCACAGCCGTGTCCCTCCTCCCCTGCCTGCTGAGACTGGAAAAAACAGCGGCTCTAGGAAGGGAAGACTACTGGGCGCTCTGTGGAGAACCCAATGGGCATCTGTCACAAAGGCAAGTTTTTGTCTGGGGAAGTGGGGAGGGGGGTGGGGAGGGGGTGAGAGAAGAGCTAAAGCCATTCAAAATGGGGACAAATGGAAGCACATTCAGGAGAGAGAGATGAATGGGGTGAAGGGACATGACTTGCTATCTTATGAAGAACAAGGCAATCAGGGTCAAGAAGAAAAGACTGTGAAGGGAGGCAGGACACAGGCAGCACCTTGAAATGGCCACAGGGCTGTCAAGCAGCAGGGACCAAATCCATCCTTTGTTGTGACAACGTGCAGACAGTATCATAACCATGGCTGACTTTTATTGAGCTCTTATTGTACGCTCCATGTGCCTTATCTCGTTTAACATTCCTAACAACTGTCTGAGACACCTTCTATTTTATTGTACCCATTTTACAGATGAGGAAACCAAGGGTCAGGGAAGGTAAGCTTTTTCCCAAAGTTACAGAGTTGATGGGAGGAGGAGACAGGACTCTTGATTCAGTCTGACTCCAGGTCCTCATGTTCTAAAGCATATTCTGAATCATTTCATGAAGAAGTATTTTATGGTGGGTAGCTAATAAGCAAATCAGTGGCCTTCTGGCATAGGAGGTTCCCAGTCCCTGCCAAACAGAGGTTTGATCATCCAAGGGGTGAGGTGGTCATAAATGGCACCATATAGAATGAGGTTGAAGTTTTGCAAAACCACAGCTAAGTTCTCTTCCTACCCTGAGACCTGACTCTAGAAGCACTCCATATTTATCATCCAGCAAACCTTAGGACTTCACTATTAGAGGTGCAGCTCAGGGGATAGAATCCCCCAAAATAAAATACCAGCAAGATCAGCATGTCAATCTTTAGACAATGAGATTGAATACATTCATAGAGGAATACTATTCAGCCATCAAAAATAATGTTGCAGATAGGTGAAAAGGTGTCTCTGATATTGAGGAAGTTTATAATACAGAGTAGAATATTATCTATATTGCATTTATGATACATGTCTTATTTATATATTCACACATGTATATGAGAGAAGATGAAGAAAGAGGGAAGGAAGAAAAGAGGAAGACTCTATATCAAGTTTATAATGGAGATTTATCTCTATATAATAGAATATTTGGGGGATTCCTTGTCTATCCCTTCTATATTTTTATCTAAATTCCCTGTTTTTCTATGATTACCATGCGTTTATTTACTAAAATGGAAAAAAACACAGGTTTAAAGCTAGGCAATTAATTTCTTATTCCAAGAATACAAAACAAGCTATATTTGGGGTCTGTTTTATGTAGTTTGATCACTTAGCCACCACACCTTGAACCACTTCTGGTCTGGTTTATTCTTTGCACTTTACAAACCGGGCTGAGGACATGTGTCTTTATTGGTGACCTGTGCCCAGGATCATCCATGAGGGTAGGTGCTGCTCCAGTCCCCACTCTCCAAAGATGAGAGGTGTCTGGGCTCAGACACCCCCTCCTCAAGTCCAGTCCTTCTGTACATCAGACCCTTTGCCCCAGATCATCAGGAATCCTGGCCTCTCTGAGCTCACGCCCTTTGCAGCCTGCGAATGCCTTCGGCCCTTCTGCTCCACGCACCCCAGACCTCTGCAGTTATGTCCTCGTTGCTAGTCCAAAAACACACCTCCTCTTTGCTTTGGTTGTTGGCCAGTTTTTTTCTTTGTCTTGTTTTTAATTTGTGTTGTGCTTTGCTTTTGTGTCTTAACTCTGAATATAATCCTACCCTGCCTTCAAGAGGTGGAAAGTCTTCCCTCCTTTGCCTACAGGGGGATGTTCAGGAGGAAAGCCATACCTAAGTCACGATGGAGAGAGGCCACACAGAGGGTTAAGACAGCACTGTGGGGCAGGCAGGGAGAAGGCAGCACAGATTCCACCATGCAGGCTGACTCTGGCTGCTGGCTCCAGCTGCCAGGGCTGTTGATCAGAGTGGGGACAAGGTTCGCGCTGTCCCGAGTATGGTGACTCCCTGGACTCTTCTGCTGGGGCACCAGACCTCAGACGCTTCTCAGAATGTTGTGACCAGTTCTGGAAGTCTGCAGAGGCATAAGAGGAGGCCAGTCCATCGGCATCTGTTCACCACACACTCCATCCGAGCATGGCACTGCCTTGGCGCATCTCCACACCAGCCAGGCCAAAGCCCTCCAGAGCACAGCTAAAGATAACCTGGGAGAGAGTGGCTGTAGGCCCTTGGCACCACCCTGCAGGGTGTCTTTCTAGAACTTCCCTGACCTCGGAGATCAGTGCCCACGCGATCTTTTCCGTCCACAGTCCACAACCTCCAGAAGCACAACAAACATGCCCTGGCTGTTGCACATCTCCAAACTGTCACACGTGTTGGGTCTATATTTTTAACCCACCGAGAAAACAATTTGATATTGGATATGAATTTAAGAGACAACCTTATTAATGGCATCAGGCTATTGAGCAGCATTCACTGACTGTCGATTTACATTATGTAATGGAATGTGAAGCCCAATTTCCCCATGTCGTGCGTGAAATGATGACATTATCAGCAGATGGAAAGTTGTTCTGAGCTATAACAAGGTCCTAGAAGGTGCTAATTAACTTGGCACCTTTCTAAAGAAAGAACTTCTGTCACATTTTGATAGGAAATGTTGCCACTGGCAGATACTTATTGGTCCTCAGTAGCACACTTAGGACTTATTGAAGAGATTTTTCCTTGTTGTTAGTTCCTGAAAAGAATGATAATGTCATAAACTTACTGATTCTCCCACCTGGGTCCAAAATCCAAACTGCAACAAACCCTGTTTAGAAGAAATCACTTTTATCTATGATAACAGTGATTACTAACTTTGGTGTCTACAAGTCTTCAGAAACTTCTGGCTCCCTGTAATCTGCTGCTGGGAGCTCAGGAATGCTGTGTGGTCACTCCACAGACTTCCCTTCTTTCTTCTTCATAATATTAGAATATGCCAGTTTCTTCTAATTGGCAGGGAGGGGAGAAGGCCACGATCGCAGGGTGCCCAGGCTTTGCAAGTCCTTACTTTCTCAGCCTGCATATTTCAGTAGTGAACCTCAACTATTATACATTTCACCCATTCAAATCATTGACATAATATTTTTATATTTTTTAAAATTTTTGGTGTGATAATTGCATTGTAGTTATACTTTTACAAGATACCTTTGTCACTTCAAAATACAGATATTGAAATGACAAGATATCGTTGATAGATGTTGAAAAAGCATTTGATAAAGTACAAAACCCATTTATGATGAAAATGCTCAGTAAAATGGGAATAGAGGGAGCATACCTCAACATAATAAAGGACATTTACAAGAAACCTGATGCCAACATCATACTCAAGGGGCAAAAACTGAATGCATTCCCCTTGAGATCAGGAAAAGGACAAGGATGTCTGCTCTCTCCACTTCTATTTAACATAGTTTGGACGTTCTAGCCACAGCAATCAGACAAGAAAGAGAAATAAAAGGCATCCAAATTGGAAAAGAGGTAGTAAAATTGTCATTATTTGCAGATGACATGATAGTGTACACAGAAAACCCTATAGACTCCACTAAAAAACTACTCGACATAATAAGTAAATTTGGCAAAATAGCAGGGTACAAAGTCAATATTCAGAAATCAAAGGCATTTCTGTACACCAACAATAAAATATCAGAGATAGAAAGTAGAAAAAAAAACCCATTTACTATAGCAACAAGAAAAATAAACTACTTAGGAATAAACGTAACCACAGAGATAAAAGACCTGTACTTGGAAAAATACATAACACTGCAGAAAGAAATTAAGGAAGATAAAAATAAATGGAAGCATATACCATGTTCATGGATGGGAAGAATCAACATCATTAAAATGTCCATACTGCCAAAAGCAGTTTATAGATTCAATGCAATCCCTATTAAAATACCAATGACATATTTCACAGGCCTAGAACAAATACTTCAAAAAGTTATATGGAACCAAAAAAGACCCCGAATAGTCACAGCAATCTTGAGGAAGAAGAACATGGTAGGAGGAATCACAATACCTGATGTCAAACTGTACTACAAAGCCACTGTAATCAAAACAGTCTGGTACTGGCATATAAAAGACATATAGACTAATGGAACAGAATAGAGCCCAGAAATAAACCCAGGTCTATATGATTAACTAATATTTGACAAACAGAAAAGGAACATAAAATGGAGTGAGAAGAGCCTCTTCAACAAATTGTGTTGGGAGAACTGGACAGGAACGTGCAAAAAAATGAAACTAGACCACCAACTTACACCACACACCAGAATAAATTCAAGATGAATCAAAGACTTAAATGTAAGCTGTGACACCATAAAGTCCTAGAGGAAAACAGGCAGGAAAATGTCAGATAGCCCATGTAGCAATATTTTCACCAATATACCTCCTAAGGCAAGGGAAATAAAGGAAAGAATAAACACATGGGACTGTGTCAAACTAAGTTTCTGCTCTGCAAAAGAAAACATCAGCAAGATGAAAAGGGAACCAACCATATGGGAAAACATATTTGCCAATGATACCTCAGACAAGGGATTGATCTCCAAAATATATAAAGAACTTATACATCTTAACACCAAGAAGACAGACAACCCAATTTAAAAATGGGCAAAGGACCTGAACAAATATTTCTCCAAAGAGGACATACAGAGGGTCCATTGGCATATGAAAGTATGCTCAACATCACTAGCCATCAGAGAGATGCAAATAAAAACCACAATGAGATACCATCTTACACCAGTCAGAAGGCCATCATCAACAAATCAACAAACAACAAGTACTGGCGAGGATGCAGAGAAAAGGGAACCCTAGTGCACTGTTGGTGGGAATGCAGACGGGTGGAACCACTATGGAAAACAGTATGGAATTACTTCAAAAAACTAAAAATGGAACTGCCTTTTGAACCAGTGATTCCATTGCTAGGATTATTCCTGAAGAATCCTGAAATACCAATTCAAAAGAACTTAGGCACCCCTATGTTTATAGCAGTGCTGTTTACAATAACCAAGTGCTGGAAACAGCCTAAGTAACCATCTGTAGATGAATGGGTCAAAAAATTGGGGTACATTTACACAATGGAATGCTATGCAGCAAAAATAAAGAAGGAGCTCCTACCATTTGCGATAACATGGATGGAACTAGAGAGAATTATGCTTAGCAAAATAAGCCAGGCAATGAAAGAAAAATAGCATATGGTATCACCTAATACAGGAAACTAATAAACAACACAAACAAACAAGCAAAATTGAACCAGAGGCATGTAAACAAGGAGTAGACTAACAGTTACCAGGGGCAGGGGGGAGGTAGACAAGGGAGGTAAGTAGGAGAAGGGTTTAGTAAAGGAAGTAGTATAAATATAGTATAAATAACCCATGGACATGTACACCAAAGTGGGGACTGACTGTGGGAGAAGGGGTGGGCTGGGTGGGGGAGTAGCTATGGTGGGAAAAGTGGGACAACTGTAATAGAAAAACAATAAATAAATAAAAATTAAAAAAAAGAAATGGGACTTCCAGCCAAGATGGAGGCCTAGACAGACACGCTGCATCTTCCTCCACAACTAAGAAGGAATACAACTACCACAAAACTAGAGACAACCAGAAGTTCCAGAAAATCAAGCTGCATGGAAGCCCAACAAACAAAGATATAAAGAATATTCATCCAGACAGGTAGGAGGGGCGGAGCTGGAGTGGAGAGGACATGGTGTGGTGGCAGCGGCAGGCTGCCGGAAAGCGCAGTCACACATTTTAAAAAATCAGGAGGGACAACTGGGGAGGACTCCTAGCACCAGACCAGGCCACAGAGCTCACAGCCCCAGCGCCAGGGAAAATAAAGCCTCATTGCTTTTGACTGTGCAAGCCAGTGGGGGTTGGGCCAGAGAAAGAAACAGCCAGTCTCTCAACAGAGTCTGCTTGTTTAAAGGGTCCCCACAGTCCTAGAACATCTGCAGACCCACCCACTCTGGGAATGACAGCCAGGACAACAACTAGAGAGGCACCAGTCCCATACAAAGTGGGAGAACTGCCTGGAAAAGGGGCGAGTGCTGAGCAAGTGACATTGTTCGCTCTCGGACCCCTCCCCCACATACAGCGCCGCAACGTGGGGAAACAGGTTGCCTTGTACTGACGAATACCTAAGGTTCCGCCCCTTACAACATAACAGGAGTGACAGCTCTACCTAAGATACAGAGGCAAACAAACTCAGGAGCCTGTCAAGATGAGGAGACAGAGAAATATGGCCCAAAAGGGGGAACAGATCAAGGTTCCAGTGAAAGAACTATGTGATGAGGAGATAACCAACCTAACAAATGAGGAGATAGCCAACCTAACAGATGCAGAATTCAAAACACTGATGATAAAGATGCTCACAGGCTTGACAGATACGCTTAAGTATGGCAAATGCATAAGGGAAGAAGTGAAGGCTCTGCTGAATGAAACAAAGGAAAATCTACACAAAACCAATGGTGAAGGGAAGGAAACTGGGGTTCCAATCAATGATTTGGAACATAAGGAGGAAAACAACAGTCAACTAGCACAGAATGAGGAAACAAGAATTGAACAAAATGAGGAGAGGCTTAGGAACCACTGGGACAACTTTAAACATACCAACATCCACACCATAGAGGTGTCAGAAGGAGAAGAGGAAGAGCAAGAAATGGAAAACTTATGTGAGAAGATAATAAAGGAAAACTCCCCATATATGGGAAAGGAAATAGACATACAAGTCCAGGAAGCACAGAAAGTCCCAAACAAGCTAGACCAAAAGGAACCACACCAAGACACATCATCATTAAAACACCAAAGGTTAAAGATAAAGAGAGAATCTTAAAAGTAAAAAGAGAAAAGCAAAGAGTTACTTACGAAGGGGTGCCTATAAGACTCTCAGTTGATTTCTCAAAAGAAACTTTGCAGGCAAGAAGAGACTGGCAAGAAGTATTCAAGGTGATGAAAAGCAAGGATTTACAACCAAGGTTACTCTATCCAGCAAAGCTATTATTTAGAATGAAAGGGCAGATGAAGTGCTTTCCAGACAAGGTAAAGTTAAAGGAGCTCATCATCAAAACTATTAACACTAAAATGACAACAAACTCACAACTATCAACAACTGAATTTAAAAAATAAGAACAAAATCCAACTAAGCAAACCAGAATAGGAACAGAATCATAGGTAGCAGGATCATTCGAAGGGTTATCAGCTGGGAGAGGGGAGGGGGAGAAATGGGGAAATGGTGCTGCAATTAAGAAGCATAATTGGTAAATACAAACTAGACATGAGGAAGTTAAGAATAATATAGGAAAGGGTGAAGCCAAAAAACATATATGCACGACCCATGGACATGAACTAAGGGGCGTGGGATTGATGGAAGGAAGGGGAGTACTGGGCAGAGGGGAGCAAAGGGGAAAAAATTGAAACTACTGTAACAACATAATAAAATATACTTTAAAAAAAAAAGAAATGACAAGATATCTTAGATTTGTCCTAAAATAATCCAATGGTGAGAAGTGGAAGATATAAATGAAACAAAGTTGTCCATAAATTGGTAATAGTTAAAGTTGGATTCCAGGTAAGATAAAACCCTCAATACAAAAAAGGAGGGAGAGAGGTTCAGAAATTGGGTTGTGATGCTTTCAATAATGATCAGGGGATTTATTTAGATTGATTTCTTTTATAGTTAAGATATTTCCATGGTGTAGCTCAAAAAAGAATATTAGGCATATAAGACCCATTTGGGGTCAATCTTAACTCATTTAACAAAATAACCCAAGATTTTTTCTCAGGCCATGATGGCCATGAGATTCTGAAATAGTCACATGATATCTCTTGCTCGTGGATGCCATGTGCACAGGAAACATGGCAGTAAAACAGCCAGGAAAGTCCATGTGCTGCACTGAAGTGAATGACGAGTGCAGGCCGGTGTGGGGACATTTCAGCTACAGAGCAAAGCACAGCTTCCAACAATGTGAGCAATCAGTGGATTCAGGGCAATAACTGGGCTTTGGATCACCTTGCATTTCAGCTCACAAAGGCAAGAGAGAGAAAGAAATGCCACAACTTTCAGGTGAGGTAGGTGGGTATTAACATTCTAATTTTGTAGAGGAAAAAACTAAGGCTCAGAGAAGTGAAATCCTTTCCCAAACCCATGAAGTCAGCAAGAAATAGAGCAGCTATTCAAAATCAACTGGGTTTGCTCCACGACCCCTCTCTCTCCATCATGGCTCCCAGAGCTGCCAATTCTAAGGATAAAAGAAAGAAATAACGTCTTTCCATGTATTTCCAGATATAAGGAGAGACTAATTGTTCATGAAAGCAGCTTAAAATAAGTACAACTCTTACATACCGTAAAGAGAAGCGGAAGTAGGTGTGGTGAGTTACTATGCTTAAACTTGTGCCTATATTCAAATATGATTGGAAGGGTTCAGAAGAACAAAACAGCTTGTCTCCTTCTGAACTAAGGTTTGTGGAGGGGAAAAGAATCCTTCTGGTAGATTATAGAGGTTATGAAATCCAGCGCTTCATGAAGTAAACTCCCTCAGTGTTAATCGCTGACATCCTAAAGGAGGAGAGGAGTGAGAACTGGTTCTTATTGTAAAATGAGAAGTCTGAAATACAGTATCTGAGAAGAGATGTTTCTAGAAGGCATTTATTGGGCAACAACAGAAGAGTAAAGATCTTCCTCTAGAAAACCGAGGAGTCCAGAATTTCTGAATAAAGTCTATGGAAAACAGGTCAATAAAAATAATATATGAAAATTATATATTATATCCTCCATTCGAAGAATAATAGAAGAATGTTAAAGGCTCAGATAAGTCCTAATGGATTTAGAGTACTTCAGCTAAAACATGAAATATCCAAACATATTTCATCTCAGAGCCATTTCTCATAACACTTGTTAGTATCCCATGAAACTGCAATTCCTGAAGACGTTGCTCATAAAGAACAGCGGTATATTGGTGGGACTCCTGGAAGTTATATACAAAATCTACACTGTCACCAGAAGATTAGGAATGCATATTAAAGCCTCTTAGCCCCAAGACACTATATCCAAGTAGGCCGCCAACCCAAAGCTAAGTTGTAATTCAAGTTAATTTCATAAAGAGACAATAAATAGCATCTAGGCCAGTATCAAGAGGATGTGCCTGATTCAGCTGTAGTCTTCAGAGGCAACTATTTGAAGGGAACAGAATTTGAAATGAACATTAAAGGATGGGTAAGGCTAGATGGTAGGAGAGAAGAGGAGACAGGCCTGGTTTCAAGCGAGGAGAATAATGGGCTCAGAATGCTTGGCTTTACTATCACTGCATGAGCCATGCAGGAAGAGAATTTGTTTTAATTATCAGCTGTATTAAATTCAGCGTGGGTTTTTAATAAAATGGCATAACTCGGGTGAAAACAACTCCATTTCTTGGAGCTATTATACAGAAACACCTTATTTTTCAGTCATTTTCAATAAATAAGAGCAGATGGTAAATGTGATTGGGAATGTATCCTAATAGATTTAAAAGAACTTCTTATTAAAATAAAGTTGTTATTTCTGTCACTCTTTCCGTATCTGTCATAGTCGTAACTTCATCCTAGAAGCCCGTTAAGTGAGTCTTACGAGCTAGTGTTTTCCTAACTCATTATTGCTTTGTGGATTTTATTCAGAAGGCCGTGCTCTTCTGGATTCTGCTTCCAAATTAATTTTGGCCACTCTAGAGTAGTATTTTTCTAGGTGAAGAGCCTGGGCCAATGACAATGCCCACTGTAGTTATTTTATATAAATATTTTCCATAGAAATTTCCTCACTGAGCTTTTATTTATATGTTCCTTCTGCCTGAAAAATCTCACCCACCTCAGTCACTGGCCTCATTTCACCCGATAAATTCCCATTCATTCATTAAGACACAGACCAGGCATTATATACTCCAGAGAGCCTTTTACTTGCAGACTAAAGAAATCTACATGAACTAGCTTAGGAAAAAAAGTGGGGGGAGTAATTCATCGAGTCATGTAACAATAAGTACAGGACTAATGTCTCGCTTCAGGCATGGCTGGATCAAGGAGCTGAATGATATTATTAGGGCTTTGTCTTTTCCTCCTTCTCTTGAGTCTGCTTTCCTCAGTTCTTTGGTTTCATTCTTAGGCAGATGCCCCAGCAGTTCATCACTGTAACAGGAGAGCAGCACTATAAAAGTTAAGGGTGTATTTACTAGTTTTGATATAAATCTTTGCAGCCAAATTCTAATTACCTTAACTTGATTGGGGAGGTTTATCTTCAGCTGTTTTAATATATGTTCTATTCATAGGTAGACTCTCTCCATGTGGTAGGAAAGATGACCAGTGGTCACCCATATTTATACCCTATCAGAAAATGAATTTCTGCCGATAGTTGTATCATAAAATTCCGGGGGGGAGACACTTATTTGTCTGGACCACACATCAGGGTTTGCTGAGTCAGTCCCACTCAGACCGTGGAGGATTTATGCTTAACCAGAAATAGGTCTGTCACCTGCAGGGAGAGCAGGGTACTGGAGAGGAAAAAACAATAGTTGTCCTTGACAATTGTCCTGAGCCTCCTCGCCTGGATGGAGAGCATCTTTCCCCAGTTCTCACTGAATCCTGGGCAAACCCTTATTGGTGCAGTTAACATAAAACATCGGTGCCTGTGTACATCCAGCACTAAATGGCTGCACATTTGTAGGGGGGGGGGAATGCATGAAGGAGTGACAATACCACCTCTTGAAGCTCCAAGCAGAAGTTATCAGACGCAAGCTAATCCAGGAGTGAGTTATCAGTAACTTCAACAAATCAAGGTGATTGCCCTGGTATAAAAGGGATGTGAGCCTGACAAAGAGGAGAGACGGGGCTGGTGCCGACTGCCCGAACGTGAGACTGAAGGGCCTTCTGCTGGCACCCACATTCTCTTCATGGGAACCTACATGCAGAAACCTCTGCAGCCTGGCAGCCACCTGCCTTACCTTTTCCAGATCACATTTTAAATACGCTTTCCTGGTCTCCCTGAAACTGCACTTATACATATCAGACCAAATATAATGTACTCTTTCCTCCCTCTCCACTCAACCTGCGTGGTGACCTCTTGTCACTTCTTGTCACGGACACACAGATTATTAAGGGGTAGGTGAAACCTTACATTTCCTTCAGTATAATTGGTCCATTTTACAGGTAAGGAAATTGACTCAGAAGATTCAATTTGGCCATAGTTACACAGCTGCTTTCCTGTAGAAGGCTATCCTTGATGGTCCCCATAAGTCACCATAATTGCTATAAGTGACTTAACCATCACTATAATCAAAAATTATCCACATGAAAAAGTGAGGAGGGGCAGAAATGTGTGACAAGGAAGCACACCTATAACTGATGGATCCTGAGTCTACAAAGGCCCTTGATTCCATGAGTTCTGGGTTTTGCTCATCTGTTCAATTTTTATTGTATTTGGCAAAGTAACACTTAACTAGGAGGTAAATGTCATGAGGGAAGAATTTTTGCCTGTTATTTTTTTTAACAGCTATGCCCCTACGACCTAGAACAGCATTTGCCACATAGTAGGTTCTCAAAAAATGCCTGCTGAATAAATACTTATTGAGCATTGCTTTAAGTACTTTATGGGAATTAATGAATTTAGGCCTCACAACTGCCTTTTAAGATAAATTCCAGTATCCGAACTCTATAGAAGATAAAACTGAGGCAGAGAGATTTCAAATAATTTTCCTGAGATCACATGGCCACTAAATCCTGGTGGCAGGATTCAACCCCAAACAGTCTGTATCCAGAGCGCACACTTGTAACTAAATAAGAATCATGAGTGACAGAAGAACCAGTTATCGAACTGCACCCCAAACGTTAAGGGCTTAAAACACCCATTTTATTTTGGCCGGAAATTCAGGAAAGCCTCAGCCAGGCAGCCTAGGCAGCCTGTCTCCGATCCATGCGGCCTTAGGTGGGGCAGCTGGGGCTGAAGGGATCTATTTCCAAGACAGCTTCTTTCTCTCATCTGGTGCCGTACTTAGCAGGAAGGACTGGAAAGCTGAGCACACCCCAAGCCCTCTCTCTCCACATGGTTTTGAGCCTGTCCACGCAAAGGTTCAGGATCCCAGAGGAAATATTTTAAGAAACAGGAAATGCTGCCTTAGCCTGGGTCTGGAAACTGGCACAATGACACTCCCACCAACTTCATTGGTCTAAACAGTCACCGAGATGGAACCCCATCTCTCACTCTCTCACTGGGAGGAGCCTTAAAGAAACGGCAGCCATTTTTAGCCCACCAAAATGGAAGGCCAGCTCAGTGTGGAGACGGTGTATACTTACTTCACATGATTTTATTGATACCTCAGAGTTCAGAATCATAGTTCTAGAAGAATGCTCTTCAACAATGAAGCATTGATGGTATCCACATGTTAGGACACCATTACACCGTTTTGTCATTGTGACAAGACTTCACTGTTACAGAACCTAAAGAAGCATTTCCTGATCTTTGCAACCAACCTTTAATTACTTTGATTAGGAGGAAGGGCCTCTTCAGTCATTTTAATGTGCATTTTATGCTTCCAGATGCTCTATCTTAGTTTTAGAAGGAAATGCTTCTCATTATCATAAAATTTACATGCTCATACATTTCACTGAAAGACTTAATCTTTCTAGGTGATAATAAACAATTCAGTAATTTGGAGGTAAAACGTCATAGAAATAATTGTGAAAGGTACTACAGAAATTTCCAAGAAAAGAGAGGCAGAGTGATTAAGTAGAAAGAATAAAATTCAATTCTGTTCCTATTCATCCCACATCTTAAAAAGTTTGCTCAGCCTCTAGGAACCTAAGTATAACCATATGTAAAATAAAATTCTCTTGTGGTTAGAGTCCTCAACTGTGGCTCAAAATTTCTTATATTGCTTCTCAGTATTAATTCTACCAATAACAGGTTCTGTAAATTAAACAGTATTTCATTGCTCGCATTTGGTAATCATGATGAAGTGTCGATATTTCAAAAACAGCTCACCAAATGGTTTGTGTGTCCCCGTATTTCTCAGACTCTTCTGCCATTAAAATAGGGCCACCTAATTAGTTCTGACAGTAGAATGGGAGCAGAAGCAACAGTGTCACCTCCAGGCCAGGGCAGATGAGAGCCCGGGCCTGCCCAAACCAAAAGCCCAGATGTTTAACTTCCTCCCAATATGGCTTCCGACATTTCTTTTTTTTTTTTTTTTTTTTTTTGGTTTTTCAATTACAGTTGTCCCCTTTTCCCCCAATTTCTCTCCCCCACCCAACCCACCCCCTCTCCCACAATCATATCCCTCCCCGTTGTCCATGTCCATGAGTCATTTATACGGGTTCTTTGACTAAACCCTTCCCTTACTTAACCCCCTTCTCTCCTTCTCCCCTCCCCCCTATTGACTGCTATTCTGCTCTTTGTCCTATTTAGTTCCTTTGTTTGTGTTGTTCTTTAGTTTCCGGCTTCCGACATTTCTTAATCTATAGGATTAGGTGTTTGTTTCAACTGATCTACAAAAACTTATCAAGGTCTAAAATATTTTGTTCACTATTACAGATTTTGTGCACAAAATTTTGAATTCTGAAATTGGTGTTTCATGTTCCACGGGTCTACATTGACAACAGATGTAAGAGTAATTGGATCTATATTGATTAAAAAGAAATCACACCTTCTCTCTCCCTGTCTGACCCATGTTCGTTGAGTTTAGGATTTTTCTTTACTGTTTGCTTGACTGATTGTATCAAGCAGTCTCTGGTTCCACTGATTCCAAGTCAATGGTTTAAATTGAAGGAATCAGATGCAAATGATTCAGATTTGTTTCATCTTTGATCAAAGGTCACTGTTCTTTATAGACACAATTTCTACAGACTCAAACCTAAAATTAATCTGAATAATGTAGAAGTGCCCCAGGTCTTGCTCCCTACTAAAATACCCAGGTCTGTTTTCTAGTACTCGTTGTTGGTTAACAGTAAACCTGTTTGAATTTTAGACTGTTTAGTAAGCATATTTGTCACTCCCTTGAAAAAGTCTGAGTTTTGACCACTCTCTCTTAAAAGGAGAGATCTCCAGTAAGGTTTGGAACTCAAAAACATCAGGACATAAATGAGAAGAGGAAGAGAGAAAGTGGAATTAAAACAGGGTACAAATGTTCCCCATCATCCCTGCCCATGGTCTGGGGGGGTGGGGGAAGGAGATAATGCTGCTTTAAGGTACTTTGCATATCTATGGCAAGCTGATAACTAGGCAATAGCTGTGCCAGGGCCTGGGGCAAAGGTGTACCTGACTTTCAGGATTTAAAACAGTGGTTCTCAACCTGGGGGTCGCGACCCCTTTGAGGGTCAAATGACCCTTTCACAGGGGTCGCCTAAAACCATCAGAAAACACATATATAATTACATATTGTTTTTGTGATTAATCACTATGCTTTAGTTATGGTTGGGGGTCACCACAACATGAGGAACTGTATTAAAGGATTGCAGCATTAGGAAGGTTGAGAACCACTGATTTAAAAGGAAGGGCTGGGCTAGTGGCCTTGAGAAGAAGGAGCATCATGACAGGAACAGGGTGCCATGATATAGATGCATAATGGAAGTGGGGGCCCTGAAGTAGGAGCAAGTTGTAGCAGCCCCGTGGGAAGAAGCAAGCAGCTCTGCAGTTAGTAGTCAGGACTCAGCCATGCGGCCTAGGCTAGGAAGAAAGCAGGCATGCTGCTGCTTTGGTCATGTCTGCTGCAGCTGACTCTGAAGCCACCAGGGACTCTGCCTTGCAGACCCAGACTCCGTCTGGACTCTTGGAACTCAAGACATATGGAGAGGACACACTCTTAAGACGTGTGCCTTTCCTGGACTTCACCATGATCCAGTGTAACATGGCACACGCTTTCCTGGACTATTATAATATATGGAGGCTGACGACAACACACCCCAGATCCTGAAGAGCTGGCAAATAAGGAGATGGGGAACAATTAAGCTCGGTTTTGGCTTACAGCCTTTCGGGGACCAAGAGAAGTACTGGGTCTCATGGGGGGACAGGGCTCTGAGCAGGGGTGCTCCCAGCACCCCCAAGGTTGGCATATTGTAAATAAAGACCTGTGTTTCTCAGCACTAATTGTTGGGTCATACACCAAGGCACCGCGTGAACGAGCTCTGGTTTGCTCGGCAACAGGATTAATTGAAGTTGTACACATAGAGTAATTGGCTCCCCTTTCTGCATGTTCAGTGTCCTAAGGCAAGTGTTTACCTGCAATAAAAACAACCACAAGGAATAACAACAGCAGTAACAAACACAAGGGCTCTTCCTCTAAAAAAATCAAGTAAACAGAGAAAACCCAGGACAGCTATGGTAAGTGTAAGATAGACAGCACTCTACACGTTGGCAGTAAGAGTTCCAAAACAGTGTCCAGATTTATGCCTATTTTACCAAAAGTGAAACCTGACAGTCAATCATCCCCTCCTTATCCAGGGTTCCCACTCAGCCCTCCCATTGCCTTCTCACATATGAATCAGAACCACCTTGCCAGAAAAGGATCAAGATAAATAATAATAAATGTGATGAAAGAGATAGTACAAAAAAAAAAAACCCTAAACATTATGTTCAAAAACATTGGGAAAGTACTTAAAGCCATAAAATAAGAATAGGAAGTTACCTAAAGGGAATAACCCAAGAACACAAAAAGACCAAGTAGAGGGACTCCCTCAGAACACAGAACAAAGCAACAAGTAAGGGAAATGTAATAAGGAAGCATGTACTCATAGCTACGGTTATAATGAAAAGGCAAGTATCTGGAAGGAGCATACCAGGCAGTGAACTATTTGCCTCTGGGGAGGGGGATTGAATTGACTAAGAGAAATTCACCTTTTATGTTACACATTTCTGCATTATTTTTATAAGCATTTATTAACTTTAAATTAAAAATGTAATCTTTAATCTCACAGATGCAAAATAATTTTTAAGAGACTGTTGCCACACAGACCTCACAACCAAGTATATGATATGGTGACCCTCTGAGAAGATACTCCTATTTCTGTCTATAAGCTGGTCTTTTTGAAGACTTCATTTAACTGAATTAACACTTTAGAGCAGACTTTCTCAAAATGAGGTTTTCCCCATGCACTTACTAAACCAGAATTTCTACAGATGAGGCCCTAGAGGCTGCATTATAACAAGTCTCTCAGTGATTCTGAGTACACCCAAGTTATGAGATCCACCATTTCAGAGTCCAGTTTTGTTTGGGACAAGGGATAATCCTGAGCCACCAAGGCACTGCTCTCCTCAGGAAGCCAGAAGCCTCCCAGGCAACTGTTTCTGGAGCTACCATACAGCTCTTCTGATTTCCAGACCAAATTAATGGTTGTTGGATGGAGTCTCCAAATCTAGATTTGTAGACCTTGAAATTTAAAGGTACTGGGGGACCAAAGGATACTCAAACAGGCACCAGATTTGAGTTTTCCAAATTAAAGAGTCCAGTGAAAGCATAATTACAACGTTCTGACACTTCCAGCTTGAGGTGGCCCAAGACCCTAGCTTGTGGCTGGGTGGCCAAACCAGGAACCGCCCTTTTCAAGACTGGTATCGTCACCTGACATTCCAACAGAAACAAAGCAGGCTCCCAAACTCAGCCTAGCCTGGAAGTCAAGCTCTTTAGATGCTGAGCTTTTGTTTACTCCTGAATAAATTCAATAAAGTGCAGTAACCATTATAAAATAAATGTAGATGTCACTAATTACAACACTAGATTTTAAGTGCAATGCTAGTGTCTCAAGTGGCCTTTAAAACTAAGTAAAATCACAGCCAATTCAAATTTAATTAAAACTATCAGTTTAATTTAGTTTGCTTTTACAATAAAAACTACACTAACCCATTAACTGCATTCCGAATCTCCCATTAAACAGAGCAACCAGCAGCTTGTGGGCCTCCACTTCCGTGAATGCCACAGTGCATTCATTTACCTTGTTATCTAGTGAAGTTTCAGTTGTTCTAGATCCAATAAATGACCAGTTTTTGCCTTTGAAAATGAGACTCTTGGACTCATTCAGGTAATTCACCATGTGATTAGACAGGCTTTTGGCCAGCTTCTTGGGTTTTTGCAAATTCATCCCAAGGCACCTTTGCTCAGCACAGTATCCGTTCTTAAGCTGAACTCACAGTTGCCAAGAAGTCTTTGCAAACTGAATGAAAGAACACTGGGAATCTGGGCAGTCATGAGCTAAACCTACTCCTGCTGCTAGGTGAGTGAGCTTGCACAAACCTCTCCCCACCCCACCCCCTTTTTTTTCTGGCCTCAACAAACGTATTTGTATTGCTTAAATATTCCTCCTATTTTCTTTTTTTATTATATTTTATTATGATACTACAGTTGTCCCAATTTTTCCTCCTTTACCCCCTCCACCCAACACCCCCCACTCCCTCAGATAATCCCCACACCATTGTTCATGTCCATGGGTCATGCCTATAAGTCCTTTGGCTACTCCACTTCCTACACTGTACTGTATATCCCATGGCTACTCTGTAACTACTATTTGTACTTCTTGAACCCCTCACCTCTTCACCCATTCCCCAACATCCCGTTCACATCTGGCAAACATCAGAATGCTCTCTGTATCCTTGATTCTGTCTCTGTCTTTCTTGTTTCCTTAGTATGTATTTTTTAGATTCAATTGTTGATGGATACATATTTACTGCCATTTTGTTGTTCATAGTTTTGATCTTCTTTTTCTTAAATAAGTCCCTTTAACATTTCATATAATAATGATTTGGTGATGATGAACTCCTTCAGTTTTTTCTTGTCTGGAAAGCTCTTATCTGCCCTTCGATTCTAAATGATAGCTTCGCTGGGTAGAGGAATCTTGGCAGTAGGTCCCTGCTTTTCATGACTTTGAGTATTTCTTGCCAATCCCTTCTAGCCTGCAAAGTTTCTTTTGAGAAATCAGCTGACAGTCTTGTGGGAACTCCTCTGCTTTTGTCTTGCTGCTTTTAAGATTCTCTCTTTAACTTTAACCTTTGGCATTTTAATTACGATGTGTCTTGGACTGGGCCTCTTTGTATCCATCTTGTTTGGGACTCTCTGTGCTTCCTGGATTTACATGTCTATTTCATTTATCAAATTAAGGAATTTTTCTTTCATTATTTTTTCAAACAGATTTCTAATTTCTTGCTCTTTATCTTCTCCTTCTGGTACCCCTATGATGCAAATATTCAAGTGCTTGAAGTTGTCCCAGAGGCTGTTACACTATCCTCATTTGGGGGGGATTCTTTTTTCTTCTTATTGCTCTGCTTAGTTGTTTTATTTGCTTCTTTATGTTTCAAATCATTGATTTGACTTTTGGCTTCATCCAGTCTACTATTGTCTCCCTATAAATTGCTCTTTATTTCAATTAGTGTATCCTTCATTTCTGTTTAGATCTCTTTTATGCTGTTGAGGTCCTCACTAAGTTCCTTGAGCATCCTTATAATCAGTGTTTTGAATTCTGCATTTAATAGATTGCTTATCTCTATTTCATTTAGCTCCTTTTCTGGAGTTTTGATCTGTTCTATCATTTGGGCCAGGTTTCTTTGTCTCCTAATTTTGGCAGCCTCCTGTGTTTGGTTTAAATATTAGGTAGAACTACTATGACTCCCTGTCTTTGTAGTGTGGCCTATGTAGTAGGTGTCCTATAGAGTCCAGTGGCATAGCCTCCTCTATCACCCAGGCTGGGTACTTGAGGTGTACCCTTCATGTGAGCTGTATACACTCTCCTGTTGTAGTTGAGCCTTGATAGCTGTTGGCAAATCAATGGGAGGGGTTTACCCAGGCTAGTCAGCTGCAAGGACTGGTTGTGTCCACTGACAACCAACTACTGCCCTCTGTGGAGGACTAGTTGTGCAGGGGCAAGGTCATGGTGCTCTTATGTGGTCTGTGGCCATCCACTGGGTGCACAGGCTCTGGGGTTCCCCAGGAGGTACAGGCCAAGGTCAGTCCCCACCTGTGTTCTGCCCAGAAACACCCTGCATGAGCTATAAAGCAATTTGAGATGGCTGCTACTTGTGCTGGGCTTGGAGATTCCCAGGCAAAGCCAAGCTGTGAATCTAGGCTAACTGCTGCTAGTGCCAGGTCCGGGGCCGCTTAGAAGAGGTACGGGGACTGGGGCTCACTGATGCTGGCTGTTGCTTCTCTGAGAGGATTCAGGAAGTTGTAAAGCATGAGTCAGGACCAGACACTCATACAGAAAAGTCCCTATTAACAGGTTGGGTGGGTCCATAAGTTGGGTGGAACAGAGTCTCAGGGGATCTCCAGGGCAGGGCAAACAGTGTTACCCAAGTTGATGGAGTCTCATATACGGCATACATCTGCAGGCCCTCTCACTCTGTGTGGGGAGGGTCCAGAAAAGGGGTGGCCTCTGCCAACCTTTCTGTCTTTGAGAAAGCTATCCCCAGCTCTCATCTTAATGCCAGACACTTCAGTTCCTCCCTGTATGCCACTGGTGCCTTTCAAGCTGTTACTCCAGTATTGGAGCTCAGAGGAACTGAGTCTCAGTAAGCCTGTGTGGGTTCTTTAAAAGGAACTGCTTGGGACTCCAAAAGTTTCTTCTACCAACTCACTCCTTGCTGGGTTTTGCAGCCAGAAGTTATGGGGACTTATCTTCCTGGCACTGGAACCCTGGGCTAGGGGGTCCTGGTGTGGGGCTGGGGCTCTTTGCTCCTGAGATAGCCCTCCCAAATTTTTATCCACCACATGTGGATGTGAGACCAACCCTCTCTGCAACTCCACTCCTCCTACCTGTCTGAATGGATGCGGCTTCTTTAATTACACAGCTGTCATACTTTCATTCAACCAGATTTCTGATGGTTCTGAGTGATGGTTGTTGTATAGTTTAGATGAAATTTTGATGTGGTTGTGTGAGGAAGTGAGCTGTGTTTACCTATGCTGCCATCTTGACTGGAAGTCCAAACCTTTTCCCTTTTCATAGCCCGTTCCCTCTTGTGTAGCTCTGAGGAATATGAAGCAGATCAGTGCTTCCAAAAATTCCACATTCATGATCTTTGTCATACTAAGTATTACCTGCCAGCACTTGCAATTCATACATATTGACTACAATAGGTTTCTATGGCACCATCTGCTTCAAACACATCCTCAACAGTAGTATTTATAAACTCATGCCATTTAATGTACCAGTTAAATACATTTTTCTAATAGGATTAAACTAAATATACAAATAAAATTATTAAGTGCATAGCTAAGATCATCTTGTATACCCCAGTGGTTATGCATCACATTTGCGAAATATTAGCCTCCCTGACCTCTGAGATCCCTTCCTGCTCCAGGCATTTGCAAGTCTATGAAAAAGAATTTTATCACTTGATTCAGGTGAGCAATTGCACACACACAAAAATGAACTGCTTTCAGGGCTTGTCTGTTGAGGAAAAAGCACTGACCAGAAGTGAAATTCAGGAGGGTTATATATTTTATTTTAGGAGAGAAAGGCATCAGTTGTTCAGTGAATTCATGACAAACTGTACAATTCAGCCAAATGTTGAAGAGACAAAGATAGACCTATAGGAAGGAAAAACTGAAACAAAAAGAAAAAATAGACGTGTGAAAGGTTTGCAATCTTTTAACCACACATGAGTGCACAAGCTGTAACACAAAAGGAATCTGGTTACATCGGTTTTGGCCCAAGTGGAGATTTCACTAGGTACACACCAGGCTGCGTCATCCTGGTTCAAGGATGCCTCTTATGGAGATAGAAGTATAATGAGAAAAACCACATACAAATGAAATAGAGAATCAGAGATTCCACATATGATGTGCTTGGGTGCACCCCATGGTGAGATCTAGGAAGGCATTAGGAGGCAATTATGCTGCTAAGAATGAGGTCACTAAGGGGGCATTTTGAGATTTATGTAGAAGGATTGACTTAAGGCTGACTTTTCTAGGGAATTCAGAGAATCAGGCTGTAACTTACATTGGTACACTAATTAAATCAGTGTTGCGATAATCAGTAACTACAGTTCCATTTTAAGTCACCAATGTGCCTGCATGAATGGAAAAGGAATGCTCATAGCCATGGTGGCACAGAGTTGGCACAGAGCAGAGCAGCTGCCTGCTCTTCCTTAACATCATTCAGGAGGCAGCAGAACCAGGACAGAGAGTCAACAGTAACCTAACTTGAGAGACTGAATAGGCCAGACCGCTTATGACAATAGACCTCTGACCACAACCTCTGCAGCACTCAGCCCAAAACAGGCAGGGCTTGATCAAGAATGCCCAGCTTCTCTAATGTTTGCCTTCTCCAACTTATGATCAACTAGAGAACACAATATATACTCCCAAAATCAGCCCCATAGGACATTCCACTTCCAGTTAGGCCACCTCCAGCTTACCTGTGCCAAACAGGGTCCACCAGAAACCTTCCCTTTTTCACTATCAAACTCTTTCTCTTCCCTGCCTGCCTTTGAGTCTCTGCCAAATGCCGGTTTGGGCTGCTGTTTGTTCTTACTTGAGTGGTTATTGTTTTATTTCCACTCTCACCTGAAATGGCCTAAAATTTTGCCTGGTGCCCACATCCACCTCCAAGTCCACTGGTTTAACTAGGAGTCAGATTACCTGCCTCCGGGCTGTGCCCATCTGATCCACACAATTCACACAGCGCCGTTTCACTCATGAAATAACACAACACACAGCTGTGCTCAGGCGCACACACTACTGGCATTGGCTTGAATCATTTATGTATTCAGTTCAATTAGCTATGGATTCACTTCAAATGTGCTACAAAGGCTTCCACCCAAGTTTACCCCAGTGTGTGTTAGGCCTATAGAGGGGCAATTGCTTTAATTCATGTGATACTCAGGGCAAAAACCAAGTGGAGGCAGGCCTTTACCAAAACAGACTTGAAGACACTGCTGCTGATGTCTGCTGCTACCCAGAAAATGAATGTGTTTATGCTGGACCCAACACATAAACGATTTTCTGAGACCCAGGGGTCAGCAAACCAGGACTGTGTATTTGGCCCGCTGCCTATTTTGTAAATAAAGTTTTATTGGCACACAGCCACACCCACTGACTTATTTATGATCTGTAACTGCTTTTACCCTACAATGGCAGAGTGCAGTAGCTGCAACAAAAATGGTACGGTCCACACCCAGATCCATCCTGTTCTGCCCTGTTCTGTGCCTGAAAGCCCTGGCAGACTGCATCTCCCAGGTTCCCTTGCCCATGAACGTGCAGTTGGGTTTGACCAATGGGAAGTACCTACGGAAATCAGAGGGAGGGAGGAGAGGGAGGCCAGAGTATTTCTTCCCTGCTTCACCATATCTCCAATGGTATTTGTGTCTCTCCATGATCTCAGCTCCTTCCAGATGGTTCCTCCTTCACAATCATCTCACTGGGTCCCCATAATGCTGCGGACACCCTAGTGGTTGAAACAGCTTCCTATTATGGCTGGTCTCTAAGGAGTTCCCTCACCATCCCTTGTTTATTTTAGTAACCCTGCCTGTATTTTGGTCCCTTTGCCATCCATTTGAATCATCTAGGAGCAAACCTGCTTATATCTTTGTCAAACAAGTTCCTCCCTATGAACCATTTAAAACTCCATTTGAACTATGTGTTTCTTGCTGGGACCTTGACCAAATACAGCCCCTGCCTTTCTTTCGATAACTCATTTAGTAAACCAACTGGCCTAACCCACTGACTCAGGATATAAGGCCCATAAGGTCAAAACGCATTCACCCAACACATGCATGAACACACAGCATTTTATCAAAGGACAGGCACTGAAAATATGACATTTATATTCATAAAAATGTCTTTTAATCAGCCTTATTCAGTCCCATTCTGATAGTGTTCTTTAAGGATAAGAAGCTTTTTTCATGAGCAATCAGAGTTTATGTAAGGCCGTCCATCCATATGAGCAGATGAACATCATTATTAGTTCACTCTTGAGATGGCAATGTTCCCAAACATTGTGGCTACGCAGTCCACAGTTATAATGAGTCAGGAGCTCGCTGCTCACCAATAAGTTGCACTGGCCTTTTTATTCTCTTCTGAGTCAATCTCTTTATTGTTCCACTCCTCTGGTAGAAATTGTTTTAATATGTCCCATTTCTGAGCAAATTCTCTCAGCTCATCTTCAAAATTCTGGAATTCCACTTGGGTTCCCACTGGGCTGTGTTTGTTTATAAGGTCACAGAAGGTTTCTTTAAGCTAAATCAAGCTGGGTAGCATTGCTGTGCCTGAGGTTTTCTATAAGCAATATCTGTAGCAAGGCAGAGTGGGGTTTAAATCATTTGTAAGAGACTGAGCTCCTTGTGCAGCTGACCCCAAGGACATTTCTTGACTTTTTTTTTTTATTTTTTAATGTGGAATGACATAATGGATTTGAAAGTTCTTTGTGAACCATAAAGACCTTTCTAATGTTGGGGATTATGGCCATGATCTCAGAGTTTGGGAACATCCTGTCTTCTCAGGCTTATTTTATTCTCCATTTTTCAGGGGTCATCAGATTCTAAAGGAGACCAGAATTTTTTTCCATGATTCTTTTTACATTGGGGTAGAATAAAACCTCATTCATTTATTTACAAAATAGTCACTGCATGCTATCTATGTGCCAAGCATTGAGCCAGGGTTTAGGAATAAAATGGTGTAAAAACACAGTTATTGGCCTTTAGGAGTTTAACATTTATTTGGTTCAGGCATGGTGCTATATATTTCACTCACATTATCTCAATTAGTCTTTATAAGTTTATTACATTATTCACTTTACTAAGTTAATTATATCTTCTACATTTTACAAATATCACAGAATTAAAAATAATGTCAATGTTGAAAATTTATTGAGTGCTTACTACGTGTCAGGTAGTGACCTAAATGCTTTACAAGCATCTCAGCTAATTCTCAAAATATCCCTAAGAGCATTATATTGTCCCTACTGCCCAACTAAAAATTACATTTATTGATCACTTAATATTAGAAAATATGATGCTAAGCACTTTACATGCTTTATCTCATTTAATTCTTTCAAGAACACTATGAGGTAGATATTACTATTGTCTAAGTGCTTAAGGAACATGCCCAAGTTCATATGGCTGGATATGGCAGAGCTGATATTCTAACTCAGCTCTTTATAAAGCCCATGACCTTAACCATGACACTAAATTGGCTCTTGAATACACATTTTATCCCCAGAATAATTGACTCTCGGAGGAAAAACAAACAAAGAAAATGTCAAGGTACATATCACAGCCAACATTGAAGGAGAATGGTTGAGAAATAAAATGAAAGCAGATGTTGTCTTTATTCCCCTTATGGTCTTTTCTGTCAGTTGGTGGCTTCCAACTTTCAAACACAGCTTCGGTTTATCTTAATTTACCAAAGGATCTGCACTATTTGTAAATATAGTCTGTAGTAGATCACTTGCAAAGAAACACAAAGGGCTTAAAACCTTGAACTCTCCTTAATTCACTACTAGGACCAAGACCTTAGTATATCTGGAGAGGGCCTTAAGAAATATGGAATTTCTATCAATTATAATGATATCCTGAAACCCTGGCTGGTTTGGCTCAGTGGATTGAGCGTCGGCCTGCGAGCTAAGTGTCGCTGGTTCGATCTTCCAGTCAGGGCACATCAGAGAAGGAAAACTCTGACTCCAAAAAACCTCCGCTGCCTTGCGGCATACCTCTTCAGGGGAAAGGCTAAGGGAGTAAACCCCGACAGAAAATCCGGAGCCGGAGTCCCTAAGGCGGTTTGACGTTGTAGTCAACACCGGCAACTCCTGCGGCGCACCTGAAGCCAAGCTGTATTGACTCCGTCTTTCCCTTGGACCCTTCAGCTGCGAAGAGAGGGGGGGTCTGCTGCATGGGCAACAGCAGACCCTCCATATCACCCTGCCCAGGCTCTGTAGCTTCAGCTTCACTGGAGAGGACACTCCAGCGTCATCGCAAGATGTCGATTCAACACGGGAGGAGACAGATACCGTGTCACTCCCGAGTCGGACTGCACAGCCATTCTCGGCGGTGCAGATAGACTCTTAAGAAGCTACACCATCGTCTCTCGAGACGGACGGCTGCCGACGAATGATATCCTGAAAACTGTTCCACAGAACATGTATGTGCATTGTGTATGCCACACACAGGCACATGCACACACACATACACACAAGAGCTTTTTGGTAACATTCAGCAAAATCCCTGCATTAAGCAAGAACTCAATACATGGCTGTAGAATAGAATGGAATGGAGAAGAATGGACCAGAATAATATAGAATAATAAGTCATAAGTTCAAATGGAATGAGACAGCATAGACCAGAATGCCTAGTAATTAAATATAATAGCACAGAATGGAATGGAGGGGAATGGAATAAATCAGATGCCTGACATCTGATTTGCTTCAGTATATTATAATTTCTTTACGCTTGTGGAATCCAAGAGGAAGGGCCTGTCTAATAACTGGTCCCTGACAGCCATAGAAGTTCATGCTGGGCTTTGCAGACCAAAATAAAGCTACTCAACAGAGGAGGATCCCCTCCATACTGAAAAGCCTCAGTTCAGAACATCCAACACCATGAATCTTCTTTTATTTCCAGGTAGGAGAGTTGCTGGAAAATCCTAACTAATCTGATTCCCATTTAAGCTCTGCCTTTTTGGAGCTGGAGAGCTCCCATGTTTGGGGCCCTTGCAAATGCTGGGCATGAGACACATCCAGGACAAAGAGATTTTGAATTAAAAACACATATAAAGGGTTTTGGCCTTTTCTACAATCTTCAGAAACTATGTTGAAGGGCTTCGATATTTCTAAGAGTTTATGCAAATTTGTCTAACTCTCAGTTGTCTAATATCTTCAGAGAAGGCGTAGGCACTTCCAAAGAGCAGGATTCTAACAGCTCCCCTGGGTCAGCTTGGAACCAAGACTGTCATTCTCCCAAGAGGGATGTTATCCTGCATCACCATGACATCGTTGGGGACCATGTCCTTAAAGAGTAGGATGTGAGCCTGGAAATCAGAAAGGAAAACTGAATCCAAGAAGGCTTATGCTAATCTATTTAAAGATGGTGGTGGAAATGGGGAAGTCTCTAGTGAATTAAGAGAGTCAAAGAGTCTCCAAGACAGGACCACAGACATTTCACCAGCTCCCTTCATACAGATATGTTGATATTGGCTCTGTTCTTCTAGAAAAGCCTGAGTAATACACCACTGCTCTGCCCTTTCCCCTATTAATATATAATGTATTAATGTTTCCCCCATTAATTCATATATCTAGACCCATCTCTACAATATAGGTATAGATATAGATATAAAAAGAGAGAGATGGACAGGGAGGAGGGAAATTTATAAGAAATCAGTTCATACAGTTATGGATGCTGACAAGTCCCATGATCAATGGTGACCCAGGAGAGACAATGGTATGATTTCAGTCTGAAAACCAACAGGTTTTCAGGGGCAGGAAGGGCCATCGTTTCCGTCTGAGTCTCTAGGTAGAAAAAAAAAGTTTGCCAGCTTGAAGGCAGTCAGGCAGGAGGAAATCTCCCCCTTACTCAAGGGAGGGTCAATCTTTTGTTCTATTCAGGCCTTCAACTGACTGGACAAGCCCACCCAGATTAGGAAGGGCAATCTGCTTTACTCAGTATATCTGTGTAAATATTCAACTCATTTTAAAACACCCTCACAAAAACATCAATAATAATATTTAAACAAATATCCAGGCACCCTGTGGCCCAGTTAAGTTGATACATAAAATTAACAGTCACAAATGAGTTCATTAAAGCAGAGGAATCCATTTTTAATGTAATGGATATTTTATATGTATATATTCTGACATACGAAAATGTCCATCTTATGATATTAATTTTTTTAATTGCAGAAGAGTATGTATACTATGATCTCACATGCATAAAAAAAAGTTTACGGAAGTGCAACACATATGTACTTTCTTAGAAAGTTTGTATAAACATATAAAAACTTCTGGAAAGATAAACAGCATCCATAATGGTTTCTTCCTTCTCCCCTGACCCTCCCCAGGGGGACTATGCAGTTTAGTGGAGACATTTGTTTGGTTTTTTTATAATAATCACCAAAATACACTAAGTGCTTGCTAAATGTTCAGAACCATGCTACATACACAATGTCAATTAATATGCACAACAATGCTGTAAAATGCTCTTTATTTGACAGGAGCTTAAACAAAGGCCTATGAATGGTAAATCAGTATCTCAGGTCCACAGGACTTGAATGCTGCAGAGCCACAATTCAACCTCAGGTCTGTCTGACCCACAACTGAGTTCTGCCCACAATGTACTTCTTCACAAAGAGATGACTTTCACATTAGAAAATATATATATATACATACAATGAAAATATATACATTATGTATATATAAATATACATACATAAAATACATATATGTAAAGAAAATACTTTTCAATGCACCTACATTAGTCCTATACTTTTTTAAGAATAGATTTTAATACTCAAAAACAAAAGAAATACCTAAGATCTAGGAAAGAAGGGAAAAGAAACATGCAGTGGGGGGAAAAATCTTTGTTTTGTTTTGTTTTATTCTGTGTTTCCCTAAAGGCAGAGCCTGAGAGGAGGACGAGGACTCAGGTGCATGATCCAGGGAAGGCGATCCAGGGAAAGAGGAAAAGCCAAGATAAGGAAGCGCGCTGGGCTCACTGCTGCAGACAACAGAGCTCAGTTCTGCCAGGATCTCCGAGAAGCAGGTCAAGTGCCTCTCAGCACTGCCCACCTGAAGGAGGAGAAGCTGGGTCCTCTTCCACTGGCTCCAGACCCCTTTTAATGGAGGGTTACCACCAGGGTGTTGACCAACCCCCTCCCCACCCCAGAGGGAACACTCCAAATGGGATTTTGCCATTTGAGGTGTGTCTTACCTGAGGCTGAAATAGGGGTAGGCAGAGGCAGGTGACACGTGATACCAAAGAAATCCATTATATGCACCATGTAAAAATTATGTGAAAGGGAGATCTTTAGACCGTTTTTTGTTTGTTTGTTTTGTTTTGTTTGTTTTTATCCTCACCCGAGGACATTTTTTCATTGTCTTTAGATTGAAGAAGGTGGGGGGAGGGTGTCGGTGTAAGAGCGAAACATTGATTTGTTGCCTCCCATACATGCCCCAAGCTGGGATTGAACTTGCAACCTTTCAGTATATGGCATGGTGCGCCAACCGACTGAGCCACACTGGCTAGCGCTAGATCAGATTTTGTTTTCAAGCAGTGTTTTTTCTAAGAAAAAAAAAAAAAAAAAACAAAATAGCACAGACTACTTGTGGTTAGCCAACCCTGACTGCTAACCTGTTGACATATAGTTTTGAATGGCCAAAGGTAGGAGAGAGGGAGCCCCAGCCAGCAAAGACACAGGGGGAAGGCGACCCAGAAAAGAGACCATGGCCCCCTGCAAAGAAGCCTTTTGGATGCTTGTAATGAACCCCAAAACTCCACTGCTCTGAAATGATACTCAGAGAAAGGAACACACAGCAAGAAGAGAGTTTAACATCAAATCGCAAGTGAAATTTCAACAACAATCCTCCTAACAGCTGCCTTGGGTAAGGATCCTGGCAAGTGCTTTTAGCTTTTTATTCACGTGCGGACAGGAGAGGAGGTGAGGAAACACTTCTGAGATGAAGAACTCCAAATTATGAGAAGAATGACAACTGTCAATAATCAAAATAATTCTTCTCTGCATAATCTACACTATGTCAGCACAGCTGCTGACGAAGAAACAATAAGAACCAAGTAAAAATAAAATCTCTCATTTTTTTAATGCTACCTGACAAGGAAAAGCTATATTGGAACAAGGCTTTTTGAAATAGTTCCTAAAGAATGCAATCAAGATTTTCTTAAAATTACAGCTGGTGTCTTACATCTAGCAAACTTCTTTCCTCCCACACTAGTATTCACTTGTACCTTGTGAAGATGGTTTAACACTAAATTACTAGAGCCATTTGCTTCACAATTGATTCTGTGCTGCCCAATGGCAATATTGGGATATCGGGGTTATACATTATTAACATGATGTCTATAGTGTATGTGATCAGAATCATGTAGTACTGACACATAATGTCTAGAGCATATGTGATCAGAATCATGTAATACTGACACTTGGCCCATACTACAGAGCGATTAGGCACTATAGGGTCTCAACCTTGCCACGTGTTTCATAGTCGGGCATCAGCTGTTTTGTGGAAGGGGAACACTCAGGTTTCTTAAACATCAGAGAATCCAGACTCATTAGGGTGTAAAATGTTGGCTCTGGAGTCACACAGCTTGGGTTTGCATTACACTCTGCCATTTACTATCATATGACCTTGAGAATGTCACTCAACCCCTTGAGGCCTCAATCTACTCATCTGCAGAATGGAAATAAGAACACTCCTTTCAATGTTTGAGGTGGGAATTAAGTAAAATACTAATTTGTGTGACATGCACAATGCATAGCCCATAGTAAGTGCATTATCAGTGGCAGCTATTATACCTGCTCTGGAGTTAGTTAATAAAGATTATTATTATTATCATTTACTAGCGATCATCCATAAATGTGTTAGTGATAAAATCATATCACCTACCCACTACTAAGCTCAAGGCCTCAAACGTATCAGGAAGGAATAAAATGAGAAAGGTGGACGAGGGGTAGCCAAGTTCATGGACTGATGCTTAAATAGCACCTCAGCCTCTTATTCACAGCCTATTTGTTCTTATAGTGCATGTTGTTCTAGCAGGCTTAATTATCTGGCTTCCAGTTCCAGAACAAATTAGAGGCAGATAAACTGATGGGAGCAGAGACCTGCTGCAAGCAGACATACCATTTTCTGTAAGATGTGCTCTCTCTGCCCCCCTGGCCCTCCACTCCTCATGGGTTCTCACCACCGTTCCCTTCAACATTCCTCATACAATACGGTTTCAGTTCCCTTTGCCACCTTAGCCCTTTCCTTTAAACCTACCCCATCTTTTTATATATCTTCCTTAAATCAAAATGAAATGCAATGTTGCATGTGTGGCTCAGCCAAAAATTATTGGAGTCCAGGTTTTATGAAGTGGTCACAAACTCAAACAATTTCAGAGACAGTGCGGTATAGTAAATGAGTAAAGAAATCAAGTATAAAGCGATAATGGTATCTCTTGTGGTGAGTAAATGAAGAGAACATGCCCAAAGGCATTCTTGCATCCGTCACAAGAATACCCAATAGTCTGACCCAGGCAATTTGTGTAAGTCCATTGGGATATGGCATTTGGGCCCAATAAGGCTCAAGGAAAGAATGGCTTTTTCAAGCTTGGGAGAGAGGTGTCTTCATCCCTCCTTTTGGATACAAACAAGGAAGCTTCTGGATGCTATCTTACAACCATGGGAGGAGGAAGCCCCAAGTCAAGAAAGTCAGGGTGGAAGAAGAGAAAGAACCTGTACCCCTGATGGTGGCAAACTGCTGAACCAGCCAAGCCTAGAGAGCACCTGAACTTTTTGGCTTGATTAAGAAAATAAATGTTCTCACCATTTAAGACAGTTTGAGCAGGGGCTTCTCACTTTGCCCTCAACAGCATCGTAGGAAATACAGAATTCAAGTGTTAGTTTCTAAGTATTGTGATAACCCAATAAGACTTGGCTGGAGCAAGAGAGAACCCATGAACGCTTGAAGCACGAGATGTGCTCTGCATGTAAGACAGAATTAGAAAGACTTCGTATAAAAAATATATAAAGTATCTCCTTCATATTCTTTTTATATTAATTACATCTCTTGAAAAAATATATTTTTGGGGTATGGTGGGTTAAATAAAATAAATTCACTAAGTTAATTTCATCTGTTTCTTGTTGCCTTTTTTTGAATGTGGCCCCTAAAAAACTTGAAATTACCGTACATATGTACTCATGTTGTATTTCTATTGAACAGCACTGATCCAGTTATTGTACTCCTTCCAATCAGCCTAAGGATATTAGGTCACATGAAACTAGTTACTCGTCTTTCACTTACTGTCAAAAAAAAACACCTCTGAACTTCTCTTCTCCTTTCTTACGCTAAATCATTTCTCTCCGTTCTGTTTTCTGCAGTTATTTTCTCAGACTAAGCGAAGAACTTACATTGATCCTAATTATAACTTATCCTAAGTCCACTACAATAGCCCAGTGGCTCAACAGAGGGCGTGATGGAAATCTGTGGGCAGTCTGGGTTGTCCCGTGATGGGGAGGGGCAGAAGCTTGCACATCTAATAGTGGATGAGATAACTTCCCCCTACGCCATTCCTACATGTGAAGAGATGTGTTTATACACAACTAGCCAGAACTGAATTCCATTTTGGTTATAAATACAGGTTTTTGTGGGGTTTTTTTTGCATGAGGTTACTGTAAATGAATTTTCCAGGAAAGCAACTACTGTGTAAATCAAGGGAGAGGTGTGCTTTGTTTTATTTGGAACTTGAGGAGTCAGTCACCAGTCTAGAAAATCACAGCATTTATCACAATGCCGCTGCCGGCACAGCTCAACTACCTTGGGCTACATTTGAGCCATTACAGTAAGGCAATTCTACGCACATGTACTAATATACTCATTTCATATTTCACCCTTATTTCAAAATGTCCAATATAAAAAGTGTCAACACTTATTTGCTGAAGATAGGCTTACTTCTCTTAAATCCAAACTAATTCATTATTACAGAGGCAAGCGACTAAGTAAAGTCAGTTCTGATATAACACAATATATGTGTTCCTAAAAAGTCACTGCACTACACAAAATCGCACACTAAAAACCACCGGACCTAGGGGAAGGTGGAATGAGGGGCACAGCACCCAAAAACTGTGATAGTGACATTAAAAGAAAAAGAACCTAGTAAAAATGGTTACTCCGTCTTACACATGGCAGACGTGTAAAAGAAATACATGAGCACTACAACGGAAGGGGCATATTACCTGAGGTTTGCCTGTGGACGTGTGGGCAATGGAAGGGCTGCAGCGTGTGATCTGCTGTGAGGGGGAGGCAGGAAGGTGGTCTGAGTGGGAAGGGGAGTCGTAACAGCAGGTTGGGGGGAAAGCTTCCAACAGGAGGTGTCTGATTGATATCTGAGTCTTGTGCATGCTCAAGTTTTGTGTATTCTACAGGTTGAACTCACCTGGGTGCAGTTTTCTGTGTTCACCTTGTGCTTCTTGTGGATGAAATCACACATAAGCAAAATTACAAATGCTCAAGGTGCTCCCTAATGTGTCAGTCACGTTAGACCAAATTCATGTTTTTAAAAACAAGTATGATTGATAACAGAACCAACTATACTTCATTGTGTCTCTAGTGTAGTTTTATTCTAAAAGTACTTTCCTTTTATTTCTCCTTTATACTGCATTTAAGGCATAACACCAATGTTTAGAAATGTCATATATAGGTAGCTTATGTAATCTATGATCTTCACAATAATGAATGTGGGATTACAAAATATTTCATATAAAGAGGGTGCTGGGCCTGAGATGGTTGAAAACCTCTGTTCTAACCTACTGGGTAGTTAGCTGTTAAACAGTTGTTTTTCTAGGTATTTGTTATTCCTCTTTAGTGTGTGTTACCCATAGATGAGTGCCATTCAAATTACTGAAACAATTTTTTCCAGGACAGAACTAAAGCAAGAGTTCAGGTCATGCCACTAACAATCACTCTGCAGCACTTCCATTAACCAGCACCTTAGACATTCATCCAGTTCCCAAATCATCTAACTTTTCATATCTGTCCGTTTTGTGCAGAGCCTGGCAAAAGAAACCCTGCCCAGAGCCATCCTGGTGTTTAACCGGCCCACGGTGCCTGCCACATTCACATCACCCCGCAGTCTAAAATCCTCACCAGGGAGAGAAGCACACGTCACTGGACTTTTCTGAAAATGCCGGGGCTGCCGATGTTCCTCTTTGAAAATGATGCCTTGAATGGGAACCAGTGCTCTGTGGTGTGATCGGCAAAGGAAATGTCAACATGTGAATATAGCACCTAGTCTGGATTTTGTTTTTTGTTTTTTATAAATAGTCATTTTCTTTTTATTTTTGATTTTCACATGCAATATTTTTCTTTTAAAAGTTTTTGTCTTTCTCATGAAACATAGTTTATTTTACAATCCAATAGCCTTTAATGTACCCATTTTGGCAGTCTTCTAGGTCATACATAATGAGGAGAAAGAAAGAGAGGGGATGGGAACTCACATTTGATGGACACTGTGTTAATCAAGACTTCACTGCAGCTGCCAGAACTCATCTCAAATAGACAATACACACACACACACACACACACACACACACACACACACTAACAACAGAATCTTTTTCGAAGGAAAGGGAAGTGATTCTTGGACTGGAGCAATAGCTCTCAAATCCAATCGCCTGAGTAGTATTTTAAGATACATAATCCCAGGCCCTACTCTAGATCCACCAAGGTAAAATTTCTGAAGGTAGATCTTAAAAATTGGTATTAAAAATTTTTTTCAGGAGTTTCTAGTGTTGAGCAGCTATGCTGAAAAGCAAGAATCTCAACCATCTATTCCTTCAAGTAAATAAATCATGAATGCCAACATGTGTCAAGTACTACGCTAGAGGCTGGGGTTTCAAACCATGGTTTCCAACTTGTGAGAGATCCACAGTATAATACAAAGTAATGATTGCCATACAAGGCGCAAATGTTATGATAAAACAGTGTTTCTCAGCCTTTTTTTCATTATCATCACCCTAAAATCAACCATTTTTAAGATATTATTTTCCTAATCTCCCCCAACACACTGTGAAATTTTATATACTGCACGTTTACGTGTTGTATGTATATCTGTGTTTTACACATTAAAAGGATAATCTCTTGTTCCCCAAGAACAAATTTTGCCCCCTCAGGGACACTATCGCCCACACTGAGAGTGCACGTGATGGAGGCAGAGGGCAAAGATGGCGGAGTGCAGAGAAGGGGTGACCCACGGCCCCGGACCGTCAGGGAGGGCAGAGCAGACCGTGACATTTGAACCAGGTTTTATAGGATGAGTAAGATTTGCCATCTGGGAAAAGGGAGGGGAGTGGTTCTAGAAGGAACAGCTTCCGGGCACGTTCACTAAATGTTCGCATAGTACGTGTGTCCCGAGATCTACACATCCACAGAAAGAGTGGGGAATGTAAAAATATAAATTTCAGTACAATTCTATATACAAACTGACTCTTATGAGGTATCAAATCCCAGAACCCTTTCAGAGGTGGGGGGTGCATAGGGAGCAGAAACTGGGAAGAACGTTGAGTTATTAAAGGTTGGTATTTGGTTCCTTTAATTTCAGCCTGTGTCTCAGATAGAAAGACTCCTGAGTAATAAATAATAGAGCACACTTTGGGCATAGTTCATTCACCACACTCCCAGACACATTTCGAATACCATTCAAAGCGAGTCGTGAAAGCTCTGATTAATATACAACACAGAGCTCTCTATATATACTCTCAAGGGTAAAAATACTGCTGAAAAGCCAGTTCTTTTAAAGGCTGAGCATCTAATACCACCTGTGAATGATAATAAATGGCACGCTGAGCCAGAGGTAGACTGCCCTCTGTCTGGGTCTGCAAGTTTTATATACACAGAAATACATACCCATTCTTTGGCCAGGAGAACAGAATCATCTTCCGGTGAAATAAGATTTCCCATGAGACTCCTGCTATTTCCCAACCCTAACTTGGTCAGAAATAGCAACCCCAACTCCCATGGGTGATTTCCCTTTCCTTTTCTTCCTCCTCTATATTTCCCATTCAAACTCTACTAAGAATGTGTATCTATTTGCTATTAAAATAATACAGCACTTATTTTTCCTAATATCAGAGACATTAAGGATTTTTCAACAACCTCAGGTCCAACCCTGGCCCCATGGAGCTTGTCGTCCACTAAGAGAGACAGGACTTAAGCACAAAACTATGTGATTAATTTCAAATGTATCATGACAAGGAAGAATTAAATAGTTTTAGACAAATGCAATGAACATAACACAGAACCTACAACTTCGTATGCAAATCAGGATGCTTCACCCTGTGCAGGACACCACAACAAATATAAATTTATATAATGGGTGAGGAAAAAGAAGAGAAAGCCAATCCTCATGAAAAAAACATATATAACCATGTTTGCTCTAATTATTATAATTAGAACTCCACCTATTTGGATGAGTACTATCCAGCAACAGATTTATGTCTTAATGGTCATCGTGGGCCAGAGAGAATTACACAATAATATTACAGCATTGTTTGTAGAAGAAAAAATACTAATTCAAGGGCCCTTCAAAAGAAGATTAGTTACATGCAGAGAGTACTTCTATACAGTCCTCAAAAGAATGGACTAGGGCTAAAAATACTAATATAAAAATACAACAAAAAATATTGTTGGGTAAAAAACAAAAGTGAATTGCAGAGTGACACACAGAGTATGCTTCTGATTGTGTGAAATTTCAGGAGAGGCATACAGGTTCTAATGAACTAGTACATACACAGAATATCTCCAGAAGACCACATAAAACAGGGCGAGAATGGTTGCCCCTGGAGGAGAAAACTGGGTGTATGAAGGTCGAGGGTGGTCAAGAGATATATTATTCATTACATTGACTTCACTATTATTGAAATTTTGCCACATCTGATTAGAGAACAACTATGCCCAATAGCAAATATGGAGAAAAGTAGTGTTGACCAAAAATCGAAATGACTCATTTTGTAAGCTTTCTCCATCCCAAGTGTGTTTGCTTAACGGGATTCTCTAAATGTTTAGAAATCAGGTAAGTGGAATTACATGGGTGGCGAGTAAGATTCAAATACTTTTGGAGGGGAGTTGGGAAGTAAAGGAGGCCACAGGTTCACATGAGCAGCACATAAAGATATATGGGCTGTGGACCACGAAGACTGGAGGATGCACCTCTGGTGGGAGACATGATTTTAGGTGGTATATGCACACTCTGTTGGATAAAACTGATTCATAGAAAAAAAAATCATTCTTTTCAAAATTTTTTTTATTCCTCAGATATAATAAAAGAGAAAGTCTCTGTTTGGTACAAGTATGTCTTTGTGACCCCTAGACACTTTCCTGTGGTTAAAATTTGATAACAGTGTTTTGATTTAATTGTATTTCTTTTCACTCATATCCTTCTTAGAGCAAGTGACTCTGGTTTCCCATTCATGGTCGTGAAACAAAGCTTCCTTCTAAAATAAAGGTATTTAAATTTAATTTTTTGTAATGCACCATTTTAAGCGAAAATATTAAGTAACACAAGAGGTACAGGAGGATGTTAAAAACTGTGCATGTGATACATGAATGACCAGTTTAGGAAGCACTGACTTAGAAGAAAAAGGATTCTCAGCCTAGAGTAGAAGGCTGCAGTCATGTAGTTGGGACCAGGGTTGATGTTTTACTTTCATCTCACCAAACAAGCACTGAATAAAAATGAGGGGGGATTTTTTTTTTTTTTTTTTTTTTTTTTTTTTGGAAACTCCAGTTTCATTCTCATTGCCGATGGTTTTTACCCAGAATATCATTAGTTTCCCTGAGCCGATTGTTCGGATGACTAAGAACACTTAGAAGTAAAAATGCAGGAACAAACTCTGAAGGCCTAATTAGAAGTATGATTCTCGCCCCAGTGTGCAACACTGGCCCTTTTGTTAGCATCCCGGGAGAGAAAAACACCTCAACTGAAATCATAGTTTCCTACTCTCTCCCCCTCCGGTTCCACCGCTTTTTCATTAGCTAATCCCAATTAGAACGCTTTTTTATACTAAAACCATAAATCTCTGCCACTCTCAATAGCATAAATTATACAGTAAATAACTGCCTTCTGTGTCTGTCCAGAAAAATGAAAACCTCTTTTTTTTTTTTTCCAGTCCACGGGACTCCGAGCTGCCAAATCGACAGCCATGCCTTCTGATTTGAGGTTTTTCCCCATCACTCCTCCGCAAAAGTAACACTTCTTTTAAAAAGAAAATTACCACCAATGCCCTTCTCTAAAATTAATCAAAATCAAAGCATGCTTTTTATTCCTATTTGTGAGCACTTTATGGAAGTAAGAAAAGCTTGATCATTGTGTTAAAATCTATCTCGGCCATTTACCGGTTGAATGGCCTGGGATGCACACTCTGGCTCAAACCCAGGCCTGTATCACCCACCGAGGTGAGAGACCTCAGTGGTTTTTGTTTTAAAATAAATGAAGGGACCTAAGAGACGATGCTTAGCACAAGGTCTGGAAGAGAGCATGTGCTCATTGTTCGTAGTGTATAAACAAGAGTGGTGATTTTTTGCTGTTGTTGTTCCTTTTGGGGTAATTCCTTAACCCAACATTTCATATGTTTAACTAACTAAAAGAAACATACCTTATCCTATGATTGATTTTCATACTCATTTATTACTCATTTCTCTATGGTTTAATTAAATTGAGAAGCATATCAAATATTGATTTTAATAAAATCTTGATTAAGATTTGAGCAATTATCAAACACAATTTTTCATGCCACTCCTGCCTTTCAAATGGAACCAACCTGAAACTCAATCTGCTTTTAAAATAAGTGATTTTTTTGTACATATATAAACCTCAGGCCACTTTCAGAAATAAAGAAAATATGGCCTCCCAATCTTTTTATTAACAAAGATAAGTGCCAATGTCTCTGACTGGTGTTTTGAAAAGCTTAATCCAGTTACTCAAATCAGCTCCAATCAGTCATGAAAGGGGAAAAACAATAGAATCAATTCCTTTGATAAACATTAATTTAGCATCTACTATGTACAAGACACTGTTCTCTACTGCCAATACAAGTAGAGGTAAAGAAGAACTAATCCTATAGCCGGTTTCATTGTGTGGAACAATTCAGCCACACATGAAAACTTTATTAAGCAATAGCCATAAAAGCACATGTATTCCAACTCTTGAAATTGCCCTGTTGTGTAATTTATGGGAATAGGCTCAGTCTTAGGAGAATATAATGTACATGTAGTGGTGTAAATTACCAATAGAATTATATTAACAATTAACCATACATAGGACCTTGAATACGTTACATACTTGGTTTGACGGCTAAGTGCTAACAATTTCTAGCCCATAGCTATCGCAGCAGTACCACCTAGAGGATTCTAAGCAGTACTACAGGGTCATTTTCCCCCAACTTGACATTCTTCCTATTTATATGAAAAGAAAGGTAGTTCCTGGGTTTCAACGCCTTATGTCATAGAAAGCATTCCAACTCTAGCTAATATCACTTAGCACCTTCTTAAATCTTGACAGTTTTAATAGCTAAATGAAAGTGAACATTCTGAAACTCACAATGCAATTGGGCAGGGGATCCCAAGTTTCCTCCTGGAGGTACTGGTGTGTGTGCCCGAGGAGCCCAGGTCCTGGGCCACGACGACCTGAGCCATGGCTGTCACCCAAGCCCCGACACACACACCTTCTTATTCTGTCCTGATCCTAAGCACAAGAGTGCCTAAGCCGACTGGACACTAGGTAACACTTCAAAGTTATCTTCCTGAGCCACTGTCCAACATTTATTTAGAGGGGTTCAGAAGAAATTAACTTTCTATAGTTAAAATTGTTTACACCACATCCACTCACTAATTCCCTTCCACTGGCCAAAACTGAATCAATGTTCTGGGAGTGGGGTTGAAAGAGCAATAACAAAACATTTCCCAGTTTTTACAGTTCTTATTTTCTCTTTCATTATTTTTTGTAATTTTTCTCCACCAGGAAACTGCTTTGGAGGCAGAGTCAATGGATTAAAATTTAGATAATAAGTCAGCTTTTCCTAAGAACTAGCACCCCTCGTTACCTGGTTTCACAATTCCAGCGGACTTGGCTGACTCGTGGCTGACAGCAACCTCACGAGGAATGGCAAAAACGCACAACAGGTGTGGTTGGGGCCAGCCACGCCCGTGAGGAGCGCTGGTCTTCATTTCTACTGGAAGGAGCTGTCTGCCTGGGTGAGATGGGACTGATGGGCACTTTGCCACTCAAGGCATTAAATATGGAAATCTGAGTTAACTTGCACTTTGAAGTCATCACTCACTATTACCTGAGCACACTATTAAAGGGTGGGGATGGGGAACAGTAGCTCATTCATGGTGATTCTCTAAACTTTAGGTAATGCACTTGGGCCCCGCTTACCAAAGGAATACTAGGTTTTGTCTAGAGAAATCTTTTCCCCATCCTGTATGCTAAAACGATAGCTAAAGTCATACCAAACAACAATAATTTTAGCTCTTTGAAAGGTCTTCATATTTTTTTACATGCTTTTCCTCCATTTCATCTCTACACTTATTCCCCTAATGAGTGTCAGATTCTTCTTTATGACTCAGCTAAGATATCACTAACTCCAGAAACCTTCCCAGGACCTCCTGATGCTGGGTCAAGGTGACCTCCTCAGTGCCCCAATTGCAACCTATACTTCTCCCATAAGGAAACCTGACGCACGGTTTTGTGATTACTTGTTTATTAACCACATCCCCCACTAGGCTGCAGGGGTCATGAAAGAAGGGGATATTTCTACCTTATTCACAGTCCCTGCATCCCCACGGTCCAGGCTCAAATACTCAATCAGCATTACTAAAGGGCTGATTGCCCTCTATCACTATAGCTTACCTTGAGAAACACTCTGAAGTTCCACACGTAGTTTCCATTTCTTTGCCTTCCAAGCATGTGTGCCTCAATACTCCCATTTGGCTTCCTCACTTACCTTGTTCTCTTAATCCCTAAACTGGTCAGAAGGCCCAAGAGTCCACAAGGAAAGCTGCTTCTTGCTAGTCAAGGTGTATGGCAATCCTGCTTGGCAATCTCTCCATCTCCAGACTCATTCTAGGATCCACAGAAAACCCATCTCAATTCCTCAGTCAGCTGCAAGAGAAGTGGTCAACCAAATATTTACAGAAGGGATCTTTCTGGGATGTCTGGTGTGCTATTATGAAGCAGCGGTCAACTGACAAGGAGATGAGACCCCTCCTTCTTTATAAGCAGGTAACAAAGTGCTCTTCTCTCGCTTATGCAATTGGTGTAATAGCACAGAAGGAAGACAAGGGAGTTCAACTTTGTTTAGGCCAGTTGTGTCCATGGAAGGACTACAACACCTTGCAACTAGGAGAACAAAGGAGAATCTACATAACTTGAAGAATATACAGTAGGCACTCAAATAGAGTCAGAGCCGTCCTGAGAAGTTCCAGACTGGTATGAAACGAGATTTACCATTCCGGGTCACTCTGCCACTTGAGTTCCCTGCCTCAAAGACTACATCTGCAAAATAGGACTAAGCCTGCCAAGCTCAGGTGGCCACTGTGAAGGCAAATGAGACAGGACACATCAAAGTGCTTTCCAACTATGCCCTGCTAACAAAAAATAAGAGATTATTGTGTTAATAGAAGGGCTGTACACTGTCCCTTATCCAATAGCTACTGTCTTTAGTTTTTAGACGTCTGGAGAGAATACTTCACCAGTCAGAATATTACACCTGTCAGAGAATATTTCACCTGTCAGAATATTACATCCTGACAGGGATTTAATTAGAAAATTAAACTTATAGCAAAAATTATGCTAACATATATTAAATGATAACCAGTAGGTCCTGAGACCAGGTAGAAATTATTAATGTGTGAAAAAGGGGAACAATATATATAGCTGTACTGTTTCACTTATTTTCATACTTAGAATTGTGTAAATGGGAATCTACATTGAGTACAAGTAAACATTTTTCAGCCAATTCCTTTACATAAAATCTTTATTCATACGTTAAAAAATGTTTTTTACATTACTGGAAACTGGCAAAACACAGTATGAGAATGTTACAAAACTGATAAAAGATGCCAAGCCTCAATTTCAAGAGGTACAACGAATCCCTAGCAGGATAAATACACAAAAAACCACACAAAATGGAAGTGCAACACATGAGGGATCTAGTTTCTCCACATCCTCACCAGTCACTACTTTTTGACTTTAGCCCCTCCAATAGGCATGCAGCGCTATCTCATTGTGGTTTTAATTTGCATTTCCCTAATAGCTAATGATGTTGAATATGTTTTTATATTCTTAATTGCCATCTGTATATGTATCCTCTTCAGCAAAATGTCTTTTGCGTCATGTCTTTATATTGTTGAGTTTTGAGAATTATTTATTAGTTGGATGATATTTAAATAATGTGTCTAAATGCCCTTTATCAAATACATGGTGTGCAAATACTCACATATCTTTCATCCTCCTAACAAGGTCTTCACAGAGAGAAATTTTTAACTTAGATGAAGTCTAATTTATCAATTTTTCCTTTTGTGTGTTATGCTTTGTTGCTAAGTCTAAGAACTCTTTGCCTAATCTTAGAATATAAAGATTCTCCTCTTACATGTTTTTCTTAAAGTTTTATATTTTACACTTATGTCTGCGATCCATTTTGAGTTAATCTGTATATAAGGTATGAGCCTCAACTCAAGGATCTCTTTGCTTTTGTTTGTTTTGTTTATGGATGTTGAATTTCTCCAGAACCACTTTTTGAAAAAGCTGTAATTCCTCCACTGAAAGCTTTTGCACCTTTGTCAAAAATTACTTAGATACATTTGTGTGAGACAATTTCAGCGTCCTCTATTCTGTTACATTGATCTATGTGTTTCCTTCCACCAATACCACAAAATCTTTATATGTAATGGGTCTTGAAATTGGGTACTGTGATTTTTCCAACTTTATTCTTCTTTTTCCAAATTGTTTTAACTATATTTCTTTTGCTGTTCAATACAAATATTAGAATAATCTTCTCTATATCTATAATAAAAATCTGGCTGGAATTTTGGCTGGAATTGTATTAATCCTATACATCAATTTGGAGAGAAGTGACAGGCCCCCATTTATTTTGATCTTCTTTTTCTTAAATCAGCCGTTTGTAGTTTTCAGCATGTTTTATTAGATGTATGCCTGAGTATTTTGTTTCTAGGAGTTGTTTTTGTAGATTCCTTGGTATTTTCTATATATCCAACCATGTCATCTCCAAATAGGAGCAGTTTTATTTCTTCACTTCCATCTGTCTGTCTTTTACAATATTTCCCTTTCTTGCCTTATTGCACTGGGTAAAATTTCCAGCACTGTGTTCCTGATTTTAGGAGGAATGCATTTAGCCTTTCAATGTTAAATATGTTACCTGTAGCTTTTTTGTAGATGCTCTTTATAAAGCTATAGATGTTTCCTCTATTCCTAGTTTGCTGAGTTTTTAAATTATAAATCTTAAATATTGTCAAATTATTTTTCTGCATCATGGTTATTTTTCTTCTTTAGTCTGTTAATATAGTGAATTACATTGCCTGATTTTTGAATGGTGAACCAGCCTTGCATCTCTGGGATAAACTCCAGTTGGTAACAGCACATGCATGTGTACATGCATGTGTGTGTGTGTGTGTGTATAAAATTCTACTATCAAAATTCTACTGTCAAATATTTTGTTAAGGATTATGCATGTACTCATGGAGAATATTAACCCATTTTCTCCTCATTTTTGTAGCAGGGGGAATACTGTCTTTGTCTGGTTTTGGTGTCAAGATAATGCTAAATTCATAAAATGAATTGGGAAGCTTTCCCCCTTCTATTTTCTTATTCTTCAAGCATTTCATATAAATATTTAATGAACCTCCAGTGGAGATTTCTTTGGGGGAATTTTTCAAATTAAGAATTCAATGTCTTCAATAATACAGAGCTATTCAAATGATCTGTTTCATATTGGATGAGTTTTTGTGGTGGGCAATTTTAAGGAATTGGTCCATTTCATCTCAGTTGTCAACTGTATGTATGTGGAGTTATTCATAGTGTTCCCTTTTTCTTAATCTACAGAGTATGTATGGCATTCCGCATTTCATTCCTGATACTGCTAATCTGTTTTTTCCCATTTTTGTCTTTGTCCATTTTGCTAGAGTTTTGTCAACTTTAATAATGTTTTCAAAAAACCAAATCTTTCTTTCATTGATTTTCTCTATTGTTTTTGTTTTAATTTTTGATTCCTGCTATTATCTTTATAATTTACACTCTTCTGTTTATTTTGGGTTTATTTCACTCTTCTTTTTCTAAGTTCTTGATGTGAAAGATCACATTATTAAAGGTGTTTCGTCTTTTCTAATGTAAGCATTTACTGTTAAATTTTTCTCTCATCACTGCTTTAGCTGTGCCCCACAATTTTTATGTTGTATTTTTATTTTCATTCAATTTGACATAATTCTTTTTATTTCCCTTAAGATTGCCTCTGTGCCTCATGGATTATTTAGAAATGTTTTGCTAATTTTCCAAGTTTGGAGCTTTTCCTGTTATCTTTCTGTTATTGGTTTTAGCCTGACTCTAATATAATTGGAGAACATACTCTGTTTGATTTCAAGTCTTTTAAATTTATTGAGGTTTGTCTTAAGGACCAGGATGTGGTCTATCTTGGTATATGCTCTATGGGCATTTGAAAAGAATATAGATTCTGCTGATGTTGATTGGAGTATTCTATGTAAACTAGACTCTGTTAGTTGAAGATGTTGAGTTTTCCATCTCTGGTAATTTTCTGTCTGATTCTTCTATCATTTGGTGAGAAAGGGGCATTGAAGTTTACAACTATCATTAAAAATGTGTTTACTTCTTTCAATTCCATTACTTTTTGCTTTATATAATTTAGAGCTTTGTTGTTTGATACATAAATTTTTAGATTTGTCATGTCTTCTTGGTGGAGTGACCATTTTATCATTATATATTTATCTGTATCTAGTAATTTCCTTTGGTCTGAAGTCTATCAGATACTAATATAACCACTCTTTCTTTGGATTGTTTACATGATACATCTTTTTCCATCCTTTTATATTTCTACATGCATATATTATTGCATTTGGAGTCAGTTACTTATAGACAGCATATAGTTAAATCATTTTTTTAATCCACTATGATCTCTGTGTTTTTATTGGTATATTTGAGCTATTTATATTTAATGTAACTATCCATATGCTAGAGTGGGGGTGGCAATCCAGTCTGCCCACCTCGACTTCACTAAAACTGCTGGAGGGAGTGGGGAGGGTGACTACCAACACCCAGTAGGGTGAAAGTCCTAACTCCCTACTCAGCCTTCTCTAACAATACCCTGATGGGTGATCAGAAGAGTTAGCAAGATGAGAGAGGAAGTCTGTACTCTCCAGTTGCCCTCTGTGGCATTTGGCTGGAGAAGAGTGTTTATTTCCTAAGTTTCTGTCTTATTGGCAGTCCCTTTCCTGGACTTTTGGCTAGAGAATAGGCTTTTGTTGGGACTTTTTAAAACTTCTGTGCCTGTCAACACTTCTGGGTAACCAGCTCCTTCACCTCCAAGATGGGAATATATAAGGCCAAAATAAAACCCAGGTAATGTGTAGTCATGTCATTCTTTGGGTCCAAAGTTCCCTGGGCATTCATACTGATTTTCTCATCTTTCAGAGTCTTGCTGTGGTTGTATAATCTCCATATTTTTTAGTTATATATAGTGGAAGGAATGAGGAAAAGTGCATCTACTCCGTCTTTCCAAAAACATAAACAACTTAACATTTTTCAAATTAATTCTGACCAATCTCTCTCTTTTATTGGTGTGTAGACTATTTGCACTTAATGTAATCATCAATGTATCAGGATTTAATTCTAAAATTGTATCATTTGTTTTCAGACTATTCCATTTATTTTCCATCCCACTGATTTCTCCTTTCCTTTTAATATTATTTTAACAATTTTTAGTATTCCATTTTAATTTATCTGTTTGCTATTTTACTATGTCTGTATACTTTTTATTGGTTACTCTAGGGATTACATACCTCATTTTTCACAGTCTACTTAGAATCAATACTTGAACACTTCAAGTGGAATTTAAGATGCTTACCCTCTATAGGTCTCTTTACCAAAAAATTTATGTTGTAGTTACTTTATATATTATATTTGCATACTTTGAAAACCCTGAACAATCTTATTTTTTCAACCATCAAACATATTTTGAAAACAAAAGAAAAGAGGAAGAGTCTATTATAGGTATCAGCAAACTTTTTCAGTAGAGACAGATAATAAATATTTTTGGCTTTTCAAGCCATACAGTGTGGGAGTAATGATTGGGAATTGCCATGTGGAATCTTCTGGAATATAGGCAGTGTTCTATTTCTTGACCTGATTGGGAGTTACACAGGAGTTCACTTTGTGGTAACTCAACAACTATACATTTTGTTTTATACACTGAACTTTTGTTAGTAACTCACTGACCTACCTTTGTTTTGTGCATCTAAATTTTGTATGTATTATACCTACCAGTGAAAGTAATTTTAAGTTGATCAAGGAACTTGAAAAAAATAGATCAGAGACCTTGGGACTGGATTATCAGGAGAAAATTAGAAGGTACATCAAGTGCATGGGATTTATTGCTCCCATCAGCCCTTTTTTCTTTGAACAAAATTGATACATTAGGAAATATTTACAGTTTGCCCCCAATGCTCAGGTGCTGAGAATACCTATTTAATGCAAGGCACTGAGATGGGAACTGCTTGTGGAGCTAAAGTTTAAAAATGGGAATTGTGAAAAAATGAGATTAGAGGTAGATTAATTACATTAGATGAATATTCTAAGTGAATAACAAGGCAAAAGGAATAAAAGAAGAATGGAAAAACATTTTTAGTAAAAAAGTCAACAACAGAAATTCTAGATATTTTTCCTAGGGAGGGCGTGAAGAAAAGAAGATTGAATAGTTAAAAGGGAGAGAGGAAAGAAATGGGAGGGAAGTAGGAGAAGAAAAGGCTAGAAACATAGAAAGATGAGGGAGACAGTGGAGAAAAGGAATGAAGGGAAGGAGGAAGGATGAACTAAAGAAAGGAAGACACAAGAAAGAAACATGGTTAAATGATCCATATTGGGCACCTGGTACAAGCCAAGCATTTTACCCATATAATATAATTTAAACCTCACATAAACCCTTTAAGGTAGATATTATCTTTCCTATTTTACAAATGAGGAGGCAAAAGGCCTGAGAGTTTATTTTACAAATCTAGAGACATCAACCCTAGCTGCATGTAATGCCGAATTCTGTGTCCTAGGAAACCATTTAATTCCAACAGGGAGGAGTCCCTTATGGGAAGTAAATGCTTAAGTTACACTTGAGCTCTAGAAAGAATCACCCTAGAAGGTGCCTTTGTCCTAATAAGAAGTAGAAAATGTTTGATCTTCTGAAACCCTAAATCTATATCCTGTCATTCTATGGCATCAGGTCAGTTATGTGGAATCCTTATTGCTATCACTGACATCATCTAATTATGCCTTACTATTATTAAGTAGAGTACCAGTGACAAACAATGCCTTACTTTATGAGAAAATGGGCACAAAACATACTCCACGGCCCCGCTTATAGTATGTGCCAGCTAGGAAGGCATGCCAAAGAGATAAGGGTGGTACAGAAAATCCCAAGAGAAAACTCGAGACTATCAAGTTACCTGGATTTCTTTAGGCTAAACAGAGAACAGTAGCAAATTATCAAAGAGAAAGATCTCAGAAGAAAATCGTCTTATTTTGACAAAATTATGTGAAGAATTGTGGACTTTGTCTCTACATATACCACAAATTTGGGAGTCACTTCAGAGTACTTTCAAAAAGTATTATTCATTAATTCTTTCACTTAAATTCAAAGTTATTTAGCACTTAATGTAGGTCAAAAGAAGGGGTGGGAAAAGTAGAAGGGAAAGGGATAATTCACATGTATTGAGACTAGGGTAGGGAACATGTCACACACTGCCAGCCGACTTTATATAGCACAGCTCTGGATATTCATTATAGTCCCTAAAAGGCATAAAAATTAAACCAAGCTACCTCCAAGGAATAATTAGAAGTGAAAATCGATACGGAGAAAATGGCTCATATTCTCCTCATTGATTTCCTGTGCACAGTGAGTCAAACTTGACCGTTGTTTAGAAGTCGGTTTGGCTACTTCTTATTACTTTTTCAGCAGTTGGGTACTCCTGTCAGTGCCTTTCATGCTGGAGTCTTTCTTTGCTCTAATCACAGCTGTCAGCTATCGAACAGGTTTGACACCCTGACTCCAGAAATGAGGGGATTCACACTCCATGCATATGCAGTCAGTTCCTTCATTAAAGCTGATTGACATAAAAGAAATGGTGCACTGCCATTGATTTTTATAAGCAAAACAAATGGCTACACAATCAGGTAGGAATCTCCTTGATCAGATACACCCAGAGAGCCCCAACATCAGTCATTTTACAGTCAACAGCCAGTACCACTGGCTTAGCTGTCCATTCCAAATCATCTTGGTTGGACTTCTAGCTGTTGAGTGACAAAGGAGACCAGTTAGCTATTGTGACCTGGATTTTTGGGAAGCATGAGTTTCTTGGAGGGAAAAGAGGAGGATGAGAGTGACCAGAATTTCCTCAGAATGTTTCTGTCCATAATTTAATGTCATAAAATGAAAGACTCTGAGTTCAAATGGATTATCTAATCCAAAATTACTAACAAGTTCAAAGTTGTTTCAGAGCATCTCTGACAAGTGCCCATTCAGATTCTAGCTGATGTTCCTACCAATAAGGATGCCTTGGTGTGAGACTGCTTTCAGGAAATGGGAGTCCAAATAATCAGTATTATAGAGTCCTTATAGCATGGTCCCCATGGGGATGCATTCCCAACCTATAACTTGTGCCTATAATCAGTGTTTGCCTTCTTCAAACCCCGGGACTTTAGGACTCCATATGCAAAATTTTCCTGCCACCCTTCACACAACAGTTGATCTCTGCCTCCCAGACTACCAGGATATTATCAATGCCCTTCAAAAGGTCAAGTGACTTCTGACTATCCCTACTTGATCTTTAACTTATTTCCTCCATCAGTTCTTTAATACCCAGTGGAATGCTTTCTTCTAGGGCAATTTATAGGAACTCCATCACTACCACCTGCAGTTTTTCAGTGACTCAGAACTGCTGCTAACAATGACCACAAAAGAAAGATCCTAATGGATTAAACAAAAATATTGGTAAGTAGCAACTCTTCAACTGAGTGAAGAGCGGTGCTACAACTAGATGAGAACGTAAGATGCCAGATGGCACTTACCCTGCTGTTTTGAGGGTGGGGATATCATATATATCATTGCACTATTCGATGCTAAGATATATTTATTCTTTAATTTAAAAAAAAAGTTAAATGATCCATGTAGGGCGAAGGAACAAACGTTATCAGCGTTGCACAAGGAAGCATGCCGCTTGTCACCGAGTATATAAAGGGACCCAAACCCAGCGTCACAGGGACCCTCCCCTGAGTATGCTCCAGGGCAGGTATCCCTTTGCTGCATTTTGTCTGTCTGCCGAACTAGAAGATACCCTGGGACCTGAAGAGAGCCTGGCACGTGGTAGGTGGTCTTGAATGAGGAAGTGGCTGTTACATTAATGCGTACCTCAAGGAATGAATGAATGAATGAATGAATGAATGTACGAATGACCTGCAGCCCGGAACCCGGCATAAGCCCCGCTCCTCTCCTCGGCCTCCTCGCCCCGCAGGCTTGAGTGAAACCCAGGTGAGCGCTGGGGCCACGAGGTCCAAACCCCGCCTACGGCGGCCGGGAGGAGCGGGCCACTTGAGGGCGGAAAAGCCCTCTCCGGCTGCTGCCCGACCCTTGCACACGCAGGCGCGGCACTGACGCTTCCGGGAGGTCATTTCCTCCCCTGTCTCTTAGCAACGGCTGGAAGCGTTATTGACATCCCAGGCTGTTGTAGCGTCGGACTGAGCCCGGAGTTTCGCGGTCAGCTCGATGGTAAATCTGGGGTCTCCGTCCACGACCCACTGCTCCAGTGCTGCCGACCCGCGTGGGCCTTCGCTGCCCTCCTCCCGAGCTCGATCCAGGCCCGGCCGGGGCTGCGGCGAAGGCTAGAGTCTCCATAAGCTTCTTCGAAGGGTGACTGGGAGACCTTAGAGGGACGAGAGAAGGACCACGAAGGCGGGGAAGAAGCTGTGTAGATGGGGAAGCTATCTTGGGGCATAGATATCTTGGGGGGGAGGGGGGCTCTGGAAGTGGTACTTGGTGAGGGGAGATATGTCGAGAAAGAGGAGATATTGAGGAGATAGAAGATCTTGTGAGGGATGAGAGATCTCTACAGCGAGGAAAGCGTGAAAAGGGGGGAGCGAGATGGAAAGACAAATCACCCTGAAAGAACAGGAAGAGATGGGACAGGGAGCGCAAGACAATGGAGAGAGGGGAGAAGAAGAAGATACTGAGAGAGGAGAAAAGCAAATAAAGAGGAAGAAGAAAGGAGGAAAGGGAGGAGAAAGAATAGGGAGGAAAGAAAGGAAGGAGGGAGGGAGGGAAGAAAAGGGAAGAAGAGACTGGGGAAAGTTTGAAGAAGAGTAAGGTGAAAGCGAGGAGTTTTAAGGAGAATGAAAAGGATGGTGATGAAGAGATTGTAGCAGTAGGGCTCAGAAATCACAAAAGGCGAAAACAACTGGGAAAAGAGAAGGAAAGGCTGGGAAGAGCAGAGAGAGGCGTTTGGGAGAGAAGCAAAAGAGAAAAGGGTAAACAAGGGCAGTGATTGTAAGGAGCTGTGGACATTGTCTTAGAGATGGCAAAAAAAAAAAAGTGACAAAGTATGGATCCTACGTACAGCTATTTTGCTTTAAGTGCAGTGTTTCCCAAAGTGAGATGCAAACATTAGTTGCTACTTGAGATGGCTCAGAAATTCCAAAAAGCACAGAATAAATCACATTTGAGAATGTTATTCCTCATTTCTTTTTTTTTTTTTTTTTCAGCCTTTCGATCATATCCAGGTGAAAGTTCTTGGCAATATTAGGTCGTTACACAGCTAACACTTTGCAATTTTAGTTTTTCACTAAAGAACAGACCTCAGGCTCAGAAATTTCATTAATATGTTCCCCTTTTTTTCTTGGTTATTTCCGTTTATGACTAATCATACCAGATATCCATTTCTGATAGTGATGTATAGTTTCCTTTGAAAATGCATTCATTTAAGCTTTTAGAAGTGAAATAAATTAAAGAACATACTAGATAAATAATACAAATAGTATTCCTAATGCCAAAAATTGTGAATCTAGTACATAAATGCCTGGAATTCAGAAAACACCTGGATAGTGGTAACAAAAAAGGAAGTAAGTTTTCTCGCCCACATCAGGTGCAAAAGAAAACTGTCTTCCCTAAGTAAGTGTTCACCTGTATGATATTGGGAGGGGGAAAATATCACAAACCCTCATCAAGAGACTCTACAGAATAATGTTTGAATTCTGAATAGCCAGTTATTACTCAGTTATGAACAATATGCCACTTTGGAAAATACTTCCTTTTTTAATTTTTTAAAAGATTTTACTTATTCGTTTATAGAGAGAAGGGGGGGGGACATCAATGTGTGATTGCCTCTGGAGCACCCCCAACTGGGGTCCTGGCCTGCAACCCAGGCATGTGCCCTGACTGGGAATTGAACCAGGAACCCTTTGATTCACAGGCCAGTGTTCAATCCACTGAGCCACACCAGCCAGGGCTGGAAAAGACTATTCTTGATTTTAGCATTTGTAGAAGGAAAGAAAGCTGCTACAATATAATTTATGCATAAAATTCATTCAGAAAGCTGAGTTTAAAACCCAATAATGGGCTTCCAACATATTCATGGTAAATCATTCAGGTTGCACTGAGAACCAGGCCATAGTTACCAAGAGGTTCTTGGAATCCAGGAATATGTTTTTATAGAATATCCTGAATCTAATCATCTGAACTCCCAAATAGGTAATATTTTAGGCTGAAAATATGACTCCTCATTGAGGGGTACTTAGAGAGTGGCAATGATACAGCTCTATAAATATTAAAAAACCGTAATGTAGAAGGGGGATTTTCCATACAAATACAGAAAGATCAATGAGTGAAAGATGGTCAGGGGAGAATTTCTGTCCAAAGTAAAGAATACTCTGCCAGTAAATGGAGACAGGCAAAAATGGAGTGAGCTTTTGAGAGGCAATAAACTTTCTAACTGTAGAAGAGTTCAAGCCAAGTGATTTGTCAAGGTTGTCTGTCAGGGGTCCTACTATATTGGTCTGTATATGGGAATTGACTATTTCAAAGGTCTCTTCCAAAAGTCTGAGATCATAGCATCCCATACCTTAGGTTAAAGAGATAGGAGAGTAGGGATCCTTCCAAATATAATATTGTCTTTAGGATTTGGGATAACCACAAAGATCCTTTTGGTTAATTGCCATTCTGATCTCTTAACAGGCAGAGGTGGAGGAAACCCTAAAGAGGATACAAAGCCATAAAGGGGTTATTGGAACGATGGTTGTAAATGCAGAAGGTAAATACATCACGAACTGCTTTCTTGACCTCTGCAGGGGCCAACCAAGTTACTGTTTGTTGTGGCATACCTTACAACAAGCCCAAAAGTGTGTTTTCTATATTTTAGCAATAACCTTTACTTATCAAACATCCATCGAGTATTACATGCCAAGCACTCTACTAAGAACGAGGGATATAAATATAAATAAGACATGTCTTAAAACATCTATATATTGCTAAGAAATGCTATGCATTGTCTAATTTTGAAAGCTTTGATAACTCTTCTATCATCTCAAGAATACCAATAAGACTTCTATATTGAAGATAGGGAAAATATTATTGTTGGCAATTTGTTTTTGTTTTAACATTATAGCAGGTACAGAGTTTCACTCTTCATTTTAAATGAAATTGTTCCTTACCATATTTAATAAAATCTTTGAAAATTAATTGTAATTTATACCATAGTCTTTGTGGCTATAGTATAAGAAGAACTGATACATTTCCACCTATGAAATCTTTGGACTTACACCAGAAACTTGCTCTTACTCCACAGTCCCTATTAATCCACAGAGCATTCCTCTGGCATATTGCCTGCCACATGCTAAGCTATTGGGCAACCTCTTAAAGGATCTTGCTCATTTCATTGCTAATTCAGGCATTTGTAATGGCAAAAGGTGCCACAAATCCCAAAGTATTAGTCGAAATATGAGTAGTTTCTTCATATAATTTATGCAACAATGGATTGACACATTGCCAGCTTAGTGCTTGGCAACAGAATCTCACAGCTAACCATTATTTTGGAGAAAATCCATCAATATTTATTGATGCCTTAAAATTTAAACAATTTAAAGTCTGTTTAAACTCTGAACTTCAATCTCTTATTAAAAATGGAAAATAACCTACTTTTTTGATAGTTGTGGTAAGTGAAATAATGATTGTCAAGTGCCTGGCACAATACCCAACACTTCATAGAATTATAAATAAATAGTTCTGAGAATGTGGGAATTTTTAATTGATTTGTACAGACAAAACATCTGATGTGTTTAACAAAATAAGATTAAATTAAACATAACTCAACATCAAGTTAATATAAAAATACACCCAGCTACAGCGATCAGGAGGGAATGGATTTAAGATGAGCCCTACAAGTAAGTCAAGATCTATGCCTAATATTTCCAGAAAGCAATCAAACCCTAGTGCATGGTTCTGGTTGAATTGATTTGAGGTCCATGCATTTGCATAAACTCTGCTACTCCCCCATAAGATGGGTTATCTTTGTCACTTCACAGCGGCGCTATAGTCTTTTCCTTTGGCTGCCATAACAAAGTACCAGACACCTAGTGTCTTTAAAAAATGTCTTTGTCTCTCAGTTCTGGAGGCTAGAAGTTGAAATCAAGGTGTGAGCAGGGCCAAACTGTCTTTGAAGGCTCTATAAAACAACCTTCCTTGCCTATCTTCCAGTTTCTGGTGGTTTCCAGCAATCCTTGGCATTCCTTGGCTTGTAGACACATCCCTCCAGTCCCCGCCTCTATCGCCCTCTCCATGCCTCTGTTTTCTCTTCTTAATGCTATCAATCATTGGATTAGGTCCACCCTAATCCAGTGTGACCTGATCTTAATTAGTTATATCTGCAAATACCCTATTTCCAAATCAGGTCACAGTCTGAGGTTTAGGGTAGACCTGAATTGGGGTGGGGGGTGACTATTTCAGCCCAGTACTGGTGCATTCCCCTGTGACATCTAGGATGACTTATGTGTTATTTTGGAAGATCTTAGTTTAAAAAACATAATCCTAGCAATATGCACCAAATGTCTGCAAAATATCATACTCTTTGATCTGTAATACCAATCCTGGGAATTTATCCTAAGAATTAATGTTGGAAACATTTAGGTTTGAAGGGTACTCTTATGAGGCATCATGTAGAGTAGCAATAAATAAATAGACAAATAAGTAAATAAATCTATCCCAACAGTAGCGGAAATTTTAAATTATGTAATATTTACTTGAAGAACTATTGATCTGTTTAAAATGTTGAAGAATATTTAGTCATGGAAAAATACAATATTAAATGAAGAAAATCAAGGATAGCCATATCCAACATTTTCTAATTAAAAAAATATAGCCAGGCACACATATACAGTTAAAATAAATGTGGAAGAAAAGGCAGAGGTATGGTAATTATATCTGAGTGATGGAATTAAGAGTGATTTTTACACTATTTTCCTGGGGTTTCTCAACACTTTTCTCATCCAAAGGCAACAAAATATTATTTTTAAGACTTATTAACTTCTTCTAATTAACCTCTATGGGGATTAGGTTGTGTTAGGATTCAGCGCAGTTTTCTGAAATCCAAATTAACCTTTTTCCCAAAAATGTAAATGAGGGGCTTATTTTTATGATCAGATTATTAATAACCAGAGTGTATGACAAGGATGTTTATTAATAGCATGTGGTATAAGTTGTGTGACCAGAATGTAATAAAATACTTCATTTCAACAGCCTACTCAATTTTAGATGAAAGTACCATTTATTATAGTGCAGCTTTGTAGCTTTCAGAAGTCCCATGAAATTTGATGCTGAAAATATTTAACTAAGATGATGTTTACATGTTCTTGTTCTCTGATAGTGGTGTTAGTCCACTAATTCTAGGCAAATCATTTTAACATATTTTTGTGTTTTATTTGTGATTAGGCAAGGCTTCTACCATGTTTATACATTTAGACCTCTTCATATGCCATGTTAAATAGTGTTTTTGTTTCACTGTTATTGAAACATAGACTCCCTATTCATGACAATAAAGTAGACTAATCTATTTAGCCCAATACTGAATGGTATACATTTTTATTAGAGAAGATTCTTTGTTAATATTGGTTTCTCATTTATAAAACCATTCATTATTTATAATATTACATCACTGAACATTGAATTCGATACTGGTATGTTGTATATGTGTGTGTGTTTCCCAGGCAATCACGTCTGTCATGTACTCTTATTTATATAAGCCTGATTTCTGTAGGCTCTTAATTTTAAATATTCCTGACATTTCTAACAATCTATTATTTGAATTTCATTAGGTTTGATCAGCCATCCAGCCAACTCCCTTTATTTCTGAAATACAATCTATCAACTAAAGTACAAATGTACAGTGGAAAAGTAACAGCTTACTAGAATCATAGTCATTTTAAAGGAGTGCCATAAATTCAGCCATGTCAAATTCATACTCTTTGTTCTAGAAATTTCATTTTAAGAATTCATACTACACATAAATGCAAACACGAAATGGCATGCCCAAAGACATATTCTGTATCCTCGTTTATAAAAGCCAAAGACTGGGAACAGCCTAAATGCCAGTCAGGAGGATGTATTAGTTACATGTATTACAAAGCATTCATTTGACAGTCATATTACGTAGTCATTATCAATGACCTAGCCTTACATGTACTGAATGGAACCATTTCCAAAGTGTATTAAGTGAAAAAAAATAGGTGCAGAATAGGAAATGATTCAACTAAAGAATTCAAACATAAACATACTTGAATAGACTTAGAGTACCTCTGGAAGGATACCAAAGAAATGAGGAGTAGTGGTTACCTCTCAGAACGGGAAGGGGGCGAATTTTACACCATGTGCTAAAATTACTTGTTAATAAATTATTTTTAATTACCTTGCACGGGATCAAGCAAGAACTCCACAAATATTTGTTGATTGTTTCTTTTCAAGTGTTTGCAGGGGATATGAAAAACTCCAAGACTTTCCACAGTATGTACTTACTATGCAGAAAGGCTAGCTGTTTTATTTATTGACTTGGATCATGGATAGACTAACTAAATAGGCCTGAGCATCTGATTCATAATCTTGTCATCTACATTTTAAATAATTTATCCTGGTTGTATTTCTTGTTTTGACACTGAGCAATGCCGACTTTGTAGGTAGTCACTATTGAGGATGCAAAATAAGACTATTCATCAAAAAGTGCTCTTACAAGGTTGAGTGCTTGCTATATCTCACTCTCCTGCTTGTTAAAGACACATGCCTTTTGATGTTTCATCAGGTGTGAACAACAAAACTGACTTCTGGAGGGTGGAGGGAGTGGCAAAAAAATAATAATACAAAAATTAACAAGGTTATATAAAACCTTATTTATTGAGTAGGTTTTCCTGTAAATGTTGTCTTTGTAGTGTTTGGCAAGACCTATTCTAGAGGCAAGAATTTTCTTAAGAGAGAAAGCAACAAATCTGTTTCAAAGTCAGAGTTGAGGCTCTCTAAGAGTTTGATGAAAAACTGGTAAAAGCCCAAGTTTGTAATGCTGTTCCACTCTTGAAGTGCTCATCTTGCTTAACAGTTTCTGAAATTACCTTCTCTGAAGGAAAACCAAGAACCATGTTAGCCTCTTTTATTGACTGGCCACATTCAGGTACCTGAAGAATCCAACAGTGATCTCAATTCACCTTCATATGTCCCCCTAAATTAAAGACTCATTTGCAAGTCAAATTCCTGGAATTCCCTGGCTTTGTGGTAGTTCTCAAAATAATACGAAGGCCATTTCTTTTTTTTTTTAAGGTTTTATTGATTATACTGTTACAGTTGTCCCAATTTCCCTTCCCTCTGCTCCCCTCCACCTGGTGGCCCCACTCCCTCCAGTTATCCCCCCCTTTTAGTCCATGCCCATTGGTTGTGCATATAGTTCTTCTCAACATCTTCCTGTCTACTCCACTCCCTCCTACTATGCTTCTTAATTCCTGTGCCATCTCCCTCCCTTTCCCCCTTCCCCCTCCCTGCTGACCTCCCCCCAATATGTTCCCCATACCTATAGTTCTTTTCCCACTCTCATTGCCTACTTAGTTTGCCTTTGTTTCACTTCCCTAGCTTCTGTTGTTGGTTCTTGTGATGCAGTTTTCATTTTAATGTTCATAGTTTTGATCCTCCTTCTTCTAAACCAGTCCCTTTAACATCTCATATAATAGTGCTTTGGATCTAATGAACTCTTTCAGTTTTATTTTGTCCTGGAAGCACTTTCTCTGCCCTTCTATTCTGAATGACAATTTCACTGCATAGAGTATTCGTGGTTGTAGGTTTTTGATTTTCATTACTTTGAATATTTCTTGCCAGTCCCTTCTTGCCTGCAGGGTCTCCCTTGAGAAGTCGGCTGATAGTCTAATTGGGACCCCTTTGTACATGATTCTTTTCTTCTCTCTTGCTGCTTTTAAGATTCTCTATCTTTAATTTTTGATAATTTGATTATAATGTGTCTTGGAGTGGTTCTCCCTGGGTCCAGTTTTTCTGGAACTCTCTGTGCTTCCTGGACCTGTAAGTCTATTTCCTTCCCCAAGTTTGGGAAGTTCTGCTTTATTATATTTTCACTTAATTTTTCAATTTCTAGTTCTTCTTCTTCACCCTCTGGCAAACCTATAATCCGTATGTTCGATCTCTTATAGCTGTCCCAGAGGTTTCTGATCCTCTTCTCACTTTCCTTGCTTCCCGTTTCCTCTCTCTGCACTGGTTGACTGTTTGTTCCGTCTCTATGTTCTGGTTTGTTGATTTGATCTCTGGATTTTATTTCCTCACCACTTGTCTCGTATGTGTTTTTGTTCTTTTCAGTATGAGTGGCTTTCAGTCCTTTCTCATCTCGTTCCAAATCTTTTGTTAATTCTGTAAGCCACCTCATGACTATAGCTCTGAATTGAGCCTCCAATAGGTTTCTTATTTGTTCATCTGTCAGATTCTTCATCTGTTGCCTGCATCACCAGGATTTCTATAGTTGTCTGCCTCATTTTGACAGATTTGTGTTTTGCTTTGCTTCTGGGGCAGGCTATAGAGGGCGGAGCCTGTGCACTAGTCACAACCCCGCGACCGGCGGTGACCCGCAACCTTTTTTGCTGCGCTGTGGCCCCTTGTTGTCACTACCCAGCAACCAGCAGCGATCCGCAAACTTTTTCGCAGCGCTGTGGTGCTTTGTGTGGAGGCAGCGGTCCAAGATGGATTCCTGCCGTTATTCTCCACTGGGAGACCAGGATCTGTCCTCCCGCCCTCTGGGCCTCACATCAGAGGCAATGCGGGGGCTGCCTTTCCCAGCATTGGGGTCGGAAGCTGCTGGGGCTCGACTGCAGCCGGGATTGCTCTTCCTGCCGCTGTCCCTCGTGCTACTGCAAACAGCGCCGCCTGATTTCCACTCTTCCTACCTGTCCAAGGAGCACCACTGGTTTATAACTTTGTACGTTGGGCTTCCGTGTAGTTTTATTTTCTGGAATTTCTAGTTATCTTTTGTTTTGAGGTAGCTGTATTCCTTTCTAGTTGTAGAAGGAGGCTGAGCGTGTCAGTCTAAACCTCCATCTTGGCCCGAAGTGCCGAGGGCCATTTCCGATTAGATGCAATATATGCAAAATACCTAGCACAGCACCTGTTACTTAATAAGCACTGAGCGACCCACATTAAGCTAGATTGAGATGAACTGAATAGAATTATACTTGCATATTTGTCTAGCTAGAGTCTCCCAGTGAAATTAATAGCTTCTGTTTTAAACATGTATCATGGAGCAATAGAGTACATAAATAGCCAAATTTAATAATGCTTACACTAAGAATGAGTGCAAACCAGGAAGTGCCCAGGAAGACCACAGGTCTTTGTTGCTGTGTTTTCTAATATAAAATTTAAAGTTTGCTAAATACTGCATGTTGCAAAGAAATTTTGAAAATCCCTTTTGATATGTTCTCTAGTGTGTGCAGTGATATCCCTTTCTAATTCTGGCCTCAGGAGAGAAAACTAGCACAGACCAAGCATTGCAAAGCAGACTCACAGTAGACAGGACTCTAGGGGGAATGCATTTTTGTCTAGTAATATGTTCACTTAGTACTGAAATAATCAGTTAACAACTTCCAAAAGATTTGTGCACAAAAACGTTATCACACCATTAGCAACAAGAACAAAAACACAATACCTAACAATCCAACAATAGAGATTGATTATGATAGATCCATAAAGTAGTAAATGTATAGCCATTTAAAACAATATTGAAAAAACAATCATCAAACTTGTAATTATACTTTGACCCAAGTAATTTGTAAAATCTATATAGAGACAAGATGATTGGAAGAAAATAAACTCAAATTGTTACTGGTGGGTAATATCAGCCATCACTTTTTCTTCTTCCTAGCAATTATAAGCATCTTTTATATTTCTACAATGTGCATGTTACTTTTATAATAAGAAAAAAATTTAACCCCAAATTAAATCTCGTAACAGGCATCCCGATCCGAACAACCTTGGACAACTCAACAACAGTTCAATACGCGGGCCTCCTTCACCAGCTGACAATGAAAGCCAAGAGCACAGTCCGTGATATTGACCCTCAGAATGACCTAACCTTCCTTAGGATCAGATCAAAGAAGCATGAAATCATGGTAGCTCCAGGTACTTTGGCATTTTATTTCATATTTAAAGCATCTTTCTACTTTATCATATAAAACCTTTGTTTCAAAGAATAAGGAGTATTGTTGACACTATTACAGATAAATTTTAATATGTAATATGACACATAATGTTCTACACTTACAAAATGAAGTCATGTTTGAGCCTGAAAATTCCAACTTCAAAATTTTGTGACATGGGTGATGAATTTGACCTTTGCAGAAGTTGAATTTTTCCCACTTGCATTTATTATTAGTAATCAGAAAACTTTAGGAGATATAGGTCTCCTGCTGGGTGAACTTAGTGTGGAGATTTTCTGGAGAATGGGGGATGTGTCTCCCGTCCAGCAAATAAATTAGGGAGTGGATCAAAGGCCTGTAGAGTCCCAAATTCCCCCTGGGGGAGCTCACAGCCACCCAAATACTTCTTCCAGTGAAGGAATTACTTTTACAGTGTTAGTAGATATCAGTGTAAAATAGGACTCATGCTCCTAAATCTAGTCTAGAATAAACTTCTCTATAGTAATTCATCTGTAAAATCTGAATTACCCATAAACTAAAGCTTTTCCTACATCTGTGTCCTCACCCTGGCGGCACATGGGAATCATTTGGAGAGCTTTACAGAAGTACTGATTGCTACCTGGGCTCCACCCCCGACCAATGAAATCAGAATCTCTGTGCTGGGCCCCAGGTAATGGTATTTTCTGAAAGCTCGACATATGATTCTGATGTGGAACCAAGGTGGGAAACCATTGGTCCACACAAGGTCTAAGTGATGCTCCAAAGAGAAAAGCAGATTAGCTAAAGTATTCATTTATTATATTTAATTTTTAGAGTGGATTAATTTTTCCCATATCTTTCCACAGATAAGGAATATCTTCTGATTGTCATTCAGAATCCATGTGAATAGCTCTGCTACAACCAAATCCAATCTGTGACACTGGGTTGAAAACACTTTACTCTTTAATGATTACTAAGATTCTAGTCCAATATAACTGATCCTTTGGATGTTATTTTCTATTTTTACATTTAAACTATTGTACACTTCTCGTTTAGCCCCCTTTGAATGTATTGTAAAGTTGTGATTTAGCTATATAATAAGTAAATCCTGCTATGTATGTCTCTTTTCTTATAATACACAAAGTAAAGGAGTCTAGTGAGAGGGTACCTTCTTTAATGATTTAGCTATATAATAAATAAATCCTGCTATGTATGTCTCTTTTCTTATAATACACAAAGTAAAGGAGTCTAGTGAGAGGGTACCTTCCTTAACAAGAGCTCTTTTAGTCTAGGAGTTAACTGTCACGAAGAATCAGTATAGAAGTATAACTGTGCCCATTTTGTTAACATGCCAAGGAGATTCAGTGGGATGCTGCAGGAGCTACCAGGGAAATCCCAGCCCTCCAGGAGTGTTAGGTGATTTCCCAGGTTCAGAAAAGACAGTAAGAGATCAGAGAATTGTTCTCAGCCGGGTCAGCACCACAGCTGAGCACCCCCTCCCATTCCTTGCAAAACTCTGCAGTATTGTGCTTCCGTCACACTAGCCAGAGGGGACCAGGAGCCAGTCTCCAGCAAGGGTGCATACTCAAAAGCTGACTAGGTAACTCCAGAGGGTTTGGTTTTCACCAAATATTTCAAACATTCAGAAAATAATGAAAATCATACAACAAATATAACAGATTTCCCAGACCCATATAGAACGTATGTTAATATTTTGCCTTATATCCTCTCTTCTTTAAATTAAGGGTTTTTTTTTGTTTTTGTTTTTTTGGTTTTTTTGAGATAACTGAGGATTCACATCAAATTGTAAGAAATAACAGAGAGATCCTGAGTACCTTTTACCCAGGTTCTCACTATGGCAACATCTTTCAAAATTATAGCACAATATCACAACCAGGAAATTGACACTGATTCAGTCTAGATACAGAACATTACCATCCCCACAGGGTCCCTCATGGTGCCCTTTACCCCTGGCAACCACTAATCTGTCCTATTTCTGTAATTCTGCCATATCAAGAATATTATATAAATGAAATAATACAATATATAGCCTTTTATAATTGACTTTTTTAGCTCAGAGTAATTCCCTTGAGATTCATTCAAAAAATAAGAAATGAAACATTACAGATACAGCCGCAGCCTGGTTCTCCTCTGTGTGCCTCTGTCATCTCCTTCCCGAGAGGACTCATTAGAAGGCACAAGTCACTCTGCACAGGTGTCCACAGGAGCCCACACCTGAGTTCCTGAAATGCCTCCACGGCAAGCCAAGCGTGAGGGATGGTGCACAGTAGGTTTACTAGTTCGGCCAAAGCCACAGCTCCAGCTTGCATCCTGTGAGGTTGCCTTGACCAACCTAAGCAGACGGTGGTCTGAGCAGAAAGAAGGGCTGAGGCAAATGCCTCAGGTTAAAGGGATTTACTCTCCAAGTGGTGACGGAGAGGAGACGGATCACAGATAAAACTCACTCAAGGCTCAGAGAGACAATGGTGGAGGCTGCAGCCACACAGCCCAGCCTCTCCATGCAACAGATGTCTGCCCCCCACTGCAGAGCCAGCACTCCTGGGGCGGGGAGTAGGGGGAGGACCACACATGCATATTTGGAATATGCTATCCAGGTAATTGCAATAACATCCAGGCTGAGATCAACTCAGTGGTAATCCAGAACAAAGGTTTGGGAGTCTCAAGTCCTGAGTTCTTCTTATTCTGGCTCTGCCATTTGTAAGTAAGGTTTGTTGTTTAGAATCAGCTGAGCTGGTGCAGCTAAACTGCCTGACACAGAGTGAGTGCTCAACAAGTGTTAGCTTCTGCGGCCGCCTCCCATGTTACTCAACAGTGATTCTCACCGGGGCGGTGAGGAGAGTGGCCCACGACACAGAAATGTGAGTTCCGGGAACAGCCCTGAGGTTCCCCATATCATCAAAGCCAGCTGAGCCCTAGGTTTACAGAGATAACAGAACAAATGAGGAAATGAGCTTAAGTTACAACAGGAGTGAGTTCTTCGGAACTTGTGGGGTGAATAAACATGAAAGAGATTATAGGAATGGAGAACCTATACTACAGTACATATCTTTCAAACAATTTTCCAACAGTTTTTAATTAAAAATTTCAGACTTATAGAAGAGAAGAAGGAATAGCACAATAAACACCCATATAAGCTTCACCCACATTCCCCATCCCCAACTTTTAATATTTTACATTTGCTTCACCTGTCTGGGTGGATGTATATATACATAACAATAACCCCAATTTCATACTTAAGAAATTTAATATTGATACAATATCATCTAACAGACATTCATATGCAAATTCCCCCAATAGTTCCAGTATATCTTTCATGTGGTTTTTAAATCCAGGATCCTATCAAGGGTCACATGTAGCATTTGGTTTGTCACATCTCCAGTTTTTAGCTGTTTTTAGAACTTCTTTTTCTCTCTTTACCTCCAGGTGGTATCAAATTTGTATTTGGTCTCCCTAGAGTCCCCAGTGCCACCTGCTCCCCATCCCTCTTGAGCCCCTCCTGATTAGCAGATACAGCCTGTAAATAGAGGAAATTCAGCCGACGAGCAGGTCTTAGTCACGGGTGAGTGCTTCTCTTCTGTCTGCACTGTGACTCAGAGACCAGACACATCACCATGGACCCAACCTCTTCCTTCAGTGCAGGGAGGTCTGGGTACCATAATACTCACTCCCCCAGGGACAGGTTTAGCATCTGCTGACAGTTCCCAACATAGACAAGATCTTGTTAGAATCTTAACAGCAAGGAAATGCATTATTGAGGGAAAAGACCACAGAGATCATCTATCAAATTCCTTGATTTTACAGCTGAAGGTTTCACCTGAGCCAGGGGTCAGGTGTTCCTCGGGAATCAGTTATGTGGGTTTGTATTGAACTAGTCATGACTATGAGTCGATGCTTATGATCTTATCAGTGGGCTCATGCTCCTTTGCGACCCCCTCCATACCCTCCGAAAATTGGTTTTTGAAGGTCCATATTAGCTCATCGTTATAAAATGTACCAGAGGTAATATTTGATTCCAATACCTAAATCTGTCTTCTCCCCACAGTTCCCCATCCCACCCAGAGCTCATCAGCAGATGCATGCTGAGTGGTAAAGCCACTTCCTTCCTCCTGGCCCCGCCAGAATTTCAAGCCCCATTTGAGATGTGACAGTGGGAAATCTGTGGCAGGTGCAGAGGACATCGCTGCCAGTGCCAGGCTCTGTGTGGGTTCTTCTGGGGAAACACAACACTCCCCGCCCACTAGGCAGTGGATTCTGCTGTAGTCCTGCCTGTACTTTTGCATCCAGAGGAAACTGTAACCCTTTGTTGGAGTCAGAGAAGTTGTCGGCAAAAAGTAGAAGTTGCCAAAGTCAATTACATCAGAGGATGATATCACCTTTGGGAATTTGTACTACCCCTCTCTGCCTTCCAGCACACAGACATTCATATTCCCTCTCGGATTCACAACAACATAGCTAATTAGCTCTTTTTAAAAGATGCCTGGACCTAAAGACTCACACCCGTACAAAACCATTGGTAAAGCTCCTGTTTCCTATAAGAAATACAAGACTGGTCTCACTGGTGCCTCCCATAGGCCCAACTTGGTAGGAATTTTACCTGAACAATAGGAGAGCTATTTGCAGAATCTCTGGAGGAACATATCCCAACCACAAATATTAATGATAATGAACCTGGAAAGGCCAGCTTAATAAAACAGATAAAATGTATTTATGCTTTACTATCATTATGAGTTCCCAAGTCTTCATACCCGAAAAGGAGCACCCAGTAGCGAACGGGTGAGAGCCTGCCCAAAGCTCCAGCAGGTGCCTGCCTCTTACAGCCCCTCTTACTGAGTACCTTCTGGCTTTTGAGCAGGATCACACATTTTCTTTGAAAGCAAAAGTTACCACAGACTAAGACTTGGATTTCCCTCCTTCTTGGTCTTTGACAAATTATAATTATCCCCAGAATGTCTTTGACATGGGCAACACATCCTTACTCCTCTGATGTTAGAGGATAATGTAATGCCCTGAATAGAAAACTATGGCAGGTTTAGGGGAATTAGCCATATTCATTCAATCAACCAATATTTGATCTTACATTCTTTGTTTTTAAAAAAGTAGGTCATGTTGGGGCCATAGCAGAGCTTTCAGGGTGCTGGTAACATCTACAATCAGGAGCCTTACCAAAAATAAATTGCCTCAAATCCTGGGAACTATGGGGCTACAACTCCTTTAATATGAAATCACCTCTAACAATGGAAACTCAGCCTTCCCTGGGGCATATTAGAATATTTCTATTTAATATTTGTAATATGTAAGGTTATGAAAACTTTTCTGTATATCTCTTATGCCAGATTTGTCACAGAAGGTTAGGTCAGCTGTGTACTCAGCCATCCCTTGAACACAGAGAAGACTGAACTTTCTGACTTCTTCCTGGGCTCTTATTCTGATAAACCTCCATTCCTTCATCACACATGACCTCAGGACTCCCTCCCTAGGTGTCATTAACCTTGAACAGTCCTACTGCATGGATTTAAAGTTGTCCTTCTTTGGTCAACTTGACAACATGAGACACAATACAGTGCAGTACAAAGAGCATGAGACCCAGGGTCTGACTCGGCTACTTAATTATCAGCAGGATGCATAACTTCTTGGAACCTCAGTTCACTTGCCTACAAATGTGAAGAATGCCCACTCACAGTGGCCTTGCATTCTGAACTACATGATACAGAATAGATGCCAATGATCATTAATAATAGCAATGGCAGCAAAATAAACCAAATTTACCAGAATCCAAGGCATTAAATGCATCTCACTGTGGCCTCTTCTAATTCAACCATATGCATAAATAGATGGAAGTACTTATAATCCTGCTGGGGACACAATTTTGTCTAAGTCCTTTACTTATCATTGAATAACTCCCTGGTCTTACCCAGGGTTTATATTGGTTTTTCTTAAAATCTGTATGCACTTCCATCAAATTTGTCAGTGGTGACATGGCCCAGGTGAAGCCAATGAGAGATGCTTCCTTGGCATTTAGAATTAGAAGAGTCAGAGAGCAAGTCTCCATGTAGCTGGACTCAAACACAAAAGCACGGCTGTTGGGGGTGGACATTTTCCACAGGGGAGTAGCAGAGAGAGACAGTTCTCAGAAGGAAAGAATACAGAGAAAGGGTAGGATATTCATTCCATGGGTTCTCTGTAGGTTCTCAGTTAAATTTTACCCTTGGGTTCACAAGACACCTCTAAAGCCTGTAGTAGGTTTTCCTCTTTTGTATACACTGCCAGAATGGATTTCACCTGTTGCCTGAAACCTAAAAGTCCTTACCTAACAAATTTTGACTATATTTGGGTCACCCTAGGCTACTTTAATCAGACACAGTCAAGAGCCCTGTGGCTCCCAGGATGTATATATTAACCAGAGGCCCTGAAGAGATGGGTTGGGATCACTCACCCTTGTTTCAAAACACACCCTATAGCTTTGGCTAGAAAAAAGAAGAGGCCACTGCTGGACCTTCCAGAGGCATATCTCTGGGTGGGGGAGAGGTACTGAGGCATCCTTCTCACTGGGAGCAGGGTCTCCAGTTCATTTCCACCTGGAGAGCAGCCTCTGCCTCTGTCATTGGCTAGAAAGAGAATTGACCACCTGGACACTGGGCAGATACATTCCCAATCAGGCGGCCCAGATTGTATGGAGTGGCAGAAAGCCATTTGAGAGAAAAAAGGGATAAAGAAGCACAGAACAGACTCAGCTGACAACTTACTACCCCCTTGTCCCCAGAAAACAGTGTGGTGCCAAAAACAAAGGACATTGCTTTATAGCCAGACAGGTCTGCCTTTGATGCCTATAGCCAGACAGGTCTGCCTTTGATGCCTAGCTCTGCCATTAATAGTAACAATAATAACTATAATAATTATTATTATTTATATTATTTTAGAAAAAAATAGGAAGAGGAGGAAGAGAAGGAGAGAAAAAGAACAACACTTGCTACCTAACAGGCACATTGGATATTCACAACAGTGCCATTTTGTAGACAAGAAACCAAGGCTTAGAGTAGTTTCACTGTTTGCCCAAGGTCATTCAAGTTTTTAAATATCAGAGGAGGCACCAAAACCCCAATATCTGACTAAGGTATGCACTCCACCATTCCCTTAGATGGTTGACTCACCAGACATGTGACAAGGAAATTAACAACTGTGAGCCTTAGAATCCTTACCTGTAAAATTCAGACCATGGTTCTTTCATTACAAGCTGTTGGAGGACAGAAAGAAATTATATAAAGCACCTGACACTTAGTAGATGTTTAACAATGGGTAGCTGTTATTATCACCATCACCATCATCAATACTACCTACAGAATCAACAACTGCTGGAAGATAATCATCATAGCATATTATAAATATGACCAATGCCACAATATTGACTTTTGACAATATTCCATCAGGCTCATTTCATCAAGGCCCTAAAATCAACAATCAGCCATCCATCTGGGTCTTCCAGATATCAGACCACCATTCTACTCATGGAATTTCACCATTTCAGGAATCACTCATAGACTAATCTCCCCAACAAGAAAGCATCAGCTGTTCTGTATCACCAGACCTATGTTTTATCCCCTCCCATTGTGTCTACACGTAAATCTACTTTGTGCCATGCCTTATTTCCCTCCCATTCTCTTCACATTTATAACCTTCCCATTTCCCACTCTGCCTGCACATAGAACCAGCCTTTTTATTTTAATGAGTCAATTCAATATATCAGACTGATTTTCTGGTCTGTATTAACTCAACAATCCAGTCAAGAGATGCTGTGCATTTGTTAGTCCATTAGGCTTAAGGACAAAATCTGTCTTATTCTTAGTCCCCAGTACCTAGCAGAAAATCTGGCATCGGGTGGGTACTCAGTACGAACAGCTCTATTCCCACCTAGGCTCTCTTTTAGAAACACGATTCCCTTTATCATGGGGTAAGTTGCATAGGGGTCCACCAAGTTAATGCGCACCTTTGAAGTAGACATAAATAGTGATATCCCCTGAGAATACTCAAGACAGGGTTCTGACCAATTAGAAGCTTTAAAACTTCTGAATTCAGATTACAGAATGAAGTTCTCAATTCAGAACTGCAAGATGAATTAAGGCAGGTCATTGACTCCTATGAACTTCCTTCCAGATCTGCTCCTGCACAACTCTCTGCTTCCCGAGGAGCCCCAAGGAAATACCTGGGGCCTCCCCATCAATGCCAGGAGAGCCCAAGGCCCAGCTTCTCAGAACAGGCTCCAGCACTCACAGCTGCACCCTTTGTGGAGCGCGGATGGGAGGCCTGTACCAGCTAGTCCTAGACCTCCGGGGAGTGGGCCGGCGCCAACGTCAGCAGGTTACAGTGTCCCGAGTGGTGCTGTCAGCCGGAGCCTCCATCCAACAGGAACTTTAAGTTGTTCACTAACTCTGAACCTTTCTGGTGGGTATTTGATCATATCTCAGAGAAGTGGGGGAGAAAGTAAATGCCTGTGACTCCAGGAGGGAAAAAATAAGCACAATACCATCAGTGGCGGCAGAACAGGAAAGAAGCTATCATCTGAGCAAGTTTACCTGCTCTTGCCAAGCCCAGCAATTTCTGGGAGATGCAAGTAGAGATTAGTAACCATTTATGAAATCTCAACTTAATAATAATACTGGCTTCCTCTGAGAATGTAAAAGAAAGAAGGTGTGCTTCTTAACCAGGGAGCCATTAACTAGGCAGTATTTAACCAACAATTAATTTAGGCCAGGAGCTGACATGGGTGATGTCACCCCCGCCCCAAAGACTTCCTGGTGTATAATGGAGATATAAGTGTGCAAAGAATACGTTTTCAAACAGAGAGTCAAGAGCAATCAAGAATCATGTGTGCGGGATGGAGCAACTGCAATTCAGATACAAAGGACTGATAAAGGCTTGGTGTTCAGGAAGGCTGCATACAAGCAGCCATACCTGAGCTGGATGTTAAAGGTACACTAGGAGTTTACAGCGTTAAGAGGGAAACGGTGATCTGGGCAGAAGGAACTGCAAACGAGGCATGTTCTAGGCAGTGGTCTTCAAACCCTGCTTTAGGGATAGTGACCTTCCTTCACACATAACCTCAATGAGAAGCGAGCAGAGCAGCTTGCTGTCCAGGACACAGGACCAGGACGGGCTCTGCTTCTATCCTGCCCTCTCCTCCTGCCCTTCGGCCCGAGACCTGTGGAATCAGAATCTGCATTTGGGAGGAGTCCCGGGGATCCCTGTTCCCATGGAATCTGAGAAGTGCTCTGCCTCTAAGCATTTGGGGATCCCCTCGGGCTGCCATGAGCAAGTCCACCCAGTTTCTATGTGGCATCTCCATGACCTTCACCTTCACCTGTGCCTAACCTCTTCCCTTGGCACTGCCATGTCCACAGGATGACGCTACTCCTATCAGAACTACTCAGTTATGAGCATCACGGACACCCTGGGAAACACCGTAGTAGCAGGCACCATCCCCCTCACCTGCCACCACCATCTCCTCCCATGCCCAGCACACCTGCCACCTGTGAGGTCTGCTCGGAAGTAGCAGAAGGGAATGCCTAGTCTCCATCCTCCTGCAGCTTGGGCTCCTCGTGAAGTCCGCCCTTTCAGTTTTCACATGCAGTGACCTCTCCTGGGTACAAACCCCCTTCTCTAACCAGATGGTTCTTCCTCTCCGAGAAGTGAGGTCTCACTGGGTTAATCCTGCTTTGTTTCTTGACTTCCCCTTTACTCAAGTTGAGTTCTCTTTCAGGAGGCTCCGAAACACCCACGCACACAAGTTGCTGACAACGCCAGCCTGCATGTCAGCTAGACACACCTAGACCGCCTTGGGGCTCAAACCAGCCTCTTACAAACTTGTTCAGTGTCACATACAGTCCTGAAGCCCACGCCGCGTTCCAAATTCTTTACGATGTTACCCCATTGATCTCAAAATAACCTCACCTGGTAGACTTTATTTTCCTCATTTTCCGAATAAGGAATATGAGGTTCACGTGAGGTGATCTGAACCAGAGTCACACTGTTTGCTCAACTCAAAGCCCCTCAAGGACAGAAACCAATTCTTACTTATTATCACACTCCTCCCATGCATTGTTCAGAGTTTGTATTTAGTCTACACTCAGCATAGAAAGCTTGGATGAGTTGTGTGAGTATAATCCACATCACCAGTTTGGGGGGCAAAGAGGGGCATACACTTTAAATAAATAAAGGTAAATCTATCACAGGAGCACAGGCTAAGCCACTCTCAACATTAGAATAATCGGTTGCGACACAGCCAGGAACTCTGTCACATGTGTCTGCATGTGTGTGCATGTGCATACACATGCATATGGATTTTTAAAGTCCATATGCAGGACAATACCAATAGAGATTTCTGAGTGACTAGGATTATGCTTGATTTATTTTCTCCCCTTTGCCCTTCTTTATGGTATTTTTCTTTCACTTTTTTCTACAATTAAAATTTGTATTGAACTATGAGATGCATATAAAAAGTTCACATCTCTTAAGTACAAAGCTCGATGAATTTTCACAGACTGAACACACTCATGTAAGCAGCACCTAAATCAAGAAACTTAACACGATCCCCGCTGCCCCCCCCCAAGAAGTACCTTTGGTCTTCCCCCTGGTCTCTAATGCCCACCTCAAGAGTCACTAAGAACCTGGCTTTTGTCACCAGAGGTCCAGAGGTTAACTTTTTTCTTATGTACTTTGTACAAGTGGAATCGGACTCCATTTGTGTCCAGCATCTTTTGACCGTCAGTAACTGCTGAGGTTCATCTGTATTGTGTATGGATGGTAGGGAGTAGCAGATCACTCATTCTCGTTGCTTTTTTTTCCCCCACTTTTTTTAAGCATAGAAAATGTTACTTAATTTTTATTTTCTTTGGTGGCAGGAAGGTGTCTATGTAGAAGGAAGTGTGGAGCCAGATCTCTCCCCTTTGCAGAAAGTAGGTCCCTGAAATCAGGACTGTTGTATCTCAGAGAAATAGTTTTTAAAAAAAAGAAAGAAAGGGAAAGGGTCGATGCTTTCCCAGATGCCGACAATCTCACCCACCATCACTGTATAGTGGAAGGAACATGCACTTTGAGAACTTACATTCAAATCTGGGCTTGGCTACTCACCTCTCCAGGGAGCATTGCTTCACTCTTTGAGTCTCAGTTTCTTCATCTGCAAAATGGGGATCTTGATTGCTCCCCACCCAGGCCCCCTTAAATCCTTTTTATCACTTCTGCTGGCTTCAGGGATTTTTGCTTCCATCTGCCCTTGGGTTATGACAGCCACTTTTTAAGAAGCAGAGAGAGCCACAAGTGCATGGCATTTGCTCCTGCTGACCCTGGAGGCCCTCGGCTGGTGAGTGCGGGATGCCAGGTATGGAAGTCCAGCTCCCTTGCACCCAGGGCAGGTGCAGTTTATCCTCCAGAAGCCCCTGCAAGAGCCTACTGCAGCTTCCCTCCACAGGTCTTGGCCTGAAATGACACCTTTGCGGGGCTCCTTCCTTTCCTGCTATCTCCTGTTGGTTGCCGCAGGAGATCTCCCTGAAACAGACCCACGCACCAGAATCCTCAAGCAGGACCCACTTCTAGGAAACCTGTCCTAAGACGCCCTCAGGGTTGTTGGGAGGGATACATGGATAATTGAGCAGAAACCTCCAGCACCACCAGGTTGGTACTCACACCTGTTAAATCTCTTTCCCCTGTCAGCCCCAGGCTGGACGTGCTGTGTGGCCACAGGCCGCAAGTCATAAAGGCCCCCAGGTCTGAAGGAACCATAAAAGTCCTAGCTGCCTGGAGTCCTGCTGAATCACCTTGAATCACTCCCATCTCTCCCTGGAGAGTATTACAAGTCCCTTCTAGATGAAATAACCAGTGATGGCAGAGCCTTCTCCACCACCACCCAAGCTTTATTGTACTACAATCAGCACAGGCATCTCAAGTGGAGATGAAGCTGTGGGGAGCGGATATTAAAGCCACCGGCTGTGTTGAGCTTCCCAGATTGGAGGCCAGATTTTCCACCGGTTGCTCGCTCCCCACAGCATTTGCACCCCCTCAACCCCACCCTGGCCTGTGGGGAGGGGGCTCTGTCCTTGGAGGATGGTGGGCAGCCCTGTGTGTTAGCACCCACTCTTCCTGGGAATGAGATCTTCCAGCACTCTATGCTAAGAAGAGAAAAAAGCTATATTAAAAAGAGAGTTGCAATGAGAGGGTGAGATAGAGCACACATGGAACTTTCCTCTCTTTTGAAAAGAAAATTCGTTGTTTTTAAATAATCCATGGCATTGATCTGCATTCTAAGGGTAGGCTTTAGACTTGTTTCCCTCAACAATGGAGGGAGCATAGGGGCCAGATATTGACAAAAAGCATTTGTTGAATATTAATAGTTGCTGTTCATGCACCAGACACTACTTGAAATGTCTAACAGTCTTTGAAGGAGGAATGTTCATCTTTGTTTACAGATGAGGAAATGGAGACTCCAAGAAGGAAAATTACTTCTCCTACCTATGCAGCTGGTAGTAATGGAGCTGAGAATCATCCAGTCCAGGTTGCCTCTGAGGCTGGATGGATTCTTAAGCAGAGCTATTGCTAGGCACTTGGGTACAAAAGGCTGTTTTAGTTCCTAGGGCTGTCGTAACAATGGACCACAAAATGGGTGACTTATGACAACAGAAATTATTCTCTCCAGTTCTGAAGGCTCAGATCATTCCTTGCCCCTTCTTAGCTTCTGCTGGTGGCCAGCCATCTTTGGCATTCCTTAATTTGCAGCTGTGTCACTCCAATCTCTGCCTGTGTCATCAAATGGCCTTCTTCCCTGTGTGTCCCTACCTCTGTCTGTCTTCTCATCTTCTTACAAAGACACCAGTCATACTACAGGAAGGGCCCACCCTACTCCAGTGTGATCTCATGCTAACTAATTACACCTCCAATGATCCTCTTTCCAAATTAGGTCACACTCTTAGGTATTAGCAGTTAGTACTTCCTTGTATATTTTTGGGGACATAATTCAATCCACAATAGAGGACAAGCAGCCAGAAACTCAGTTTTTAGACAAGGAGATTCAGAGAGAGTGAGGAGGGGCTTGGCCTTGCCCCTGACAAAGGCACCCCAGGATGAGCACACAATGTCTTGGATCTTGAGTCTCCATTTTCATCTTTGTCCACCTACTACTAAGCAAATGTCCCCAGAGAAAGAGACCAACTAGCTCATCAATGCACTGTGTCAGGAATAAGGAGGAACATGGGAGTAAGGTGGTTCAATCTTTAAAATGTGGCACTCTTTATATTGCAGGGTTCTGGAGAAAAACCTCTGTGAACCTATTCTGGTTAAACTCTACTCTTTTAAAACACTTTATAAACTGAGACAGGGTTCTCAGCTGCAAGCGTGGAAGCCAACTCTGGATGATTTTAACTAAAAGGGAATCTATTTTAAAAACAGAATCTAACTCACACAATAGCTGAGAAGGCTGAGGGACCTTGCTGAAACAATGATGGAAACAAAGGAGTCTAGAGAGAGTCAGGACCACAGTCAGAATTAGAACCAGTACAGTGAGAACACTGGTACCACTGGACATTCTCCCCATTGCCATGGACTCATCATCATGACTGCCCATAGACATTGGACATTCTGAGGCCACTACAACTACCAGCAAAGCTTCCCCACTTCCCTGACTTTTTAGGCCACTAGCTCCAGATTTTAAGTCCTTGATTGAGCCTAGCTAACGTTTCTGAGGTCTAGCTGCAAGGGAGTCTAGGAAAGCACAAATCTAGCTTTTTTAGCTTTAATAGAAAGAGACAGCCTCTACTCCTACAATAACCCACAAACTAAGGAATTCCACAAATACAAGAAGGAGGTTCAAATGTTGTGAAAATAATGAACAATAGTCCTTAGGGAAGATTAAACGTGCTTTATCCAGGAGCAAAGGTAAGATAAGCATGTCAAGGCCAAAGCTATTAAAAATGGAGATTGTGATTCACAGACTTGAAATATTGGTGCTGGAGGTTTCTGAGGGGCCCACGGAGACAGAAAGTATATTAGGGACTGCATGGGCTGAAGATGTGGGAATGGGAGTGCCTTCTAATAAGTACAGGATTTCTTTGCGAGGTCAGGAAAATATTCTGAAGTTAGATAGTTGTGGCAGTTGTAGAACCAAACTGTGCACTTGAAGGGGGTGAATTTTATGTGACTTATATATCAATATAAAAGAAGTCTCAGAAATGGATTCAGACCCCTCAAATCTACAGGATGAGGGCTCCAGGTCATAGAAAAGTAATGGGATAGTAACTGGCGCAGGTGTGTATGGAGCAGAAGCACAGTCCCTCAGTTTTCCCAAGATGATAACACAATTCAACAGACACGTGCTGGTCTGGAGAAATGAAGCAGAGTCGGCCAAATATGTCAATAGTTCCAAACATCCCATTTTCTTCTTTGAAAATACTCCATGCCTCTATTCATTGGGTCACAATGAAGACACACATTCCTATTCTGCTTAGAATCATAGAAACAGAATCCCAGTGGTGATGGTTTTCTACTTGAGATGCAAACCTTTTTTGTAATAAACTCCTTTGGGAGCCATAGTGGGGCAGGTAATATAGAACCAAAATATAGAACCAAAATATCGATTATACCACAAATTCTTTAGACCCTGTGCCCACCACTGCTCCACTAAGTCCTCTCCTCAATTCTTTGTAGGGAGGTTAATTATTTCCCTTTTGCAGATAAGAAAAGTGAGTCACAGAGAAACTGTGATTGTCATCTAGGTCCTCTGACTTCAAAGCCCTGCTCCCTTCAGCACCTCAGCTTCCTTGAGTATATTTAGACAAGGATGTACATCCCATGAGAGTAACCAAGGTGGAGGGGGAGCAGAGAGGCAAGAGGAGAAGGGTGTGGAAGAGTTGCTGCAGGAAATAATAAGTGACTTTGAGGAGTGTTTAATTTTCAATTTGGGGTATGCCTCCCCAAATCTTTAGCCAAGTCTGCTGTAAAAACGAAGTTGTTGGGTAAGTGGGGGTATTGGGAGCAAAGTTTTGGCAAACGCTTGTTGACTTGTGGATTGAAAAGGTACCTCCTCTTTGGATCAACACTGGCAGAAATAAAGCAACAGAGATAAGATTCAGAGATAGGAACTTCCTAACAGAAGCCAGAAGTCTGATCTAAATTTGAATGTGAGGTTGTAAAACCTCCTTGGAATTAACAGAGGTTTAGCTGATCATAGCTAGATCTTTGGGAGCAGGGAGACCCCCTTCATTGTGAGGGTACATTTTAAACCTCCCGCATTAAACTTTGAGCTCTTTCAGGGCAGGGTCAAAATCCAATTCACCTTTGTAGTAGCTCTTTCCAGCACATGGTAGGGGCTCAATAAATGTTTGTTGAATTAATAAATTCAGGGATAAAGCCTCACATGAATAGATCACTATATACATCAGAACTTGTATTTGCCTACAAATAAAAAAAAAAAGAATTAAAATGTTAAAATGAATGAGAAGTCTGAAGGTGAGCAGTTGAAGTCTTTATGTCACAATGTCCCAAATGTGCTTCTTTCATCTTTATCACACGTCTTCATTGTCTCAGGACAGCTGCTGTGCCTCCGGATATCATGCCCACATCGAGAGGAAGAAGAGGGAAGAGACCAGTGGTTTTCTCTGAGCCTGGTTTTAGTTGAGAAGGGAAGCCTTTCCCGGGAACCTGTCTACATTTCACTTGCCAGAACTGGCTACAAGAGGTGCTGGGAATTTAAGTAGAGGAAAAGACAGTTAAACAAACAGATCACCAGAGCAAGTGTCTGAGGGAGGATGGGTCTCCCTTGTTGTTCTTTTCAACCAAACTGGGAATCTATTTGAAATTCAAGCACTGTTCACATCCTTCCATAATGGCGATGAAAGAGAGCAATAGGGGCCTGCAAATGAGGAAGACGAGGCTTAGAGAGATTGTGTTGCCTGAAGTTAAATGACTGGGGCTCAGTATTAACTCTGGGGGACTTAGAAGCTCAGCGTCTTGCTATGCCCTCACCGGGCCAGGCCTCTGGGGTGCCCAGAGCCCAGGAGGAAGGTAGAATGGGAGGGAGACATGAACGGCCCCTTGTTCCCTCTTCTCTTGTCCCCTAGGCCCTGTCCTGGGAGGTCTGTGTCTGTGGTTTCTCAGAGGCCAGGCCAAGCCCAGCCTCCCTGGCAATGCACACCGTTTGGAAGCAAAGTCTTACTTACATCAAACAGATTAGAGACCCCTCAGCTCTGCAGCCCCACTCCTCTCTGGCAGCCAGGGATGGAGGGATGATGCTGGGGTGACCCAGACTCTGACTCATCCCCAGGGGCTGGCAGTGCTGAATAGCGCAGCAGATGAGACAGGGGCAGCCCTGCGCTGTCAGGGAGCAGGGGTCCGAATTGGGCTGGACCCTGAGTGATGGAGGACTCACAGGGCCCCTCCCTCACCCTGGGACACCTCTGCCGTGGCCCCTCGGGCTGTGGACTGGCTGCTCTGTCAGCCTTCCCCCGACTCACCACACTGCAGCATGAAAAATCATAAGGTGCTCAGAGGGTGGGGAACTAGCACTCCTGTGACTCATTACCAGGACCCAGAGTCAACGGGAGAAAGGCAGCAGAGGGTGGTCACAACAGCCTCTCAGAGCAGCATTGTCCAACCTTGCCTTGGCCTTGACCAGCTGCAAGAATTAGGGTTTCCACCACAACCTGGGACTCTGGTCTATATGAAATGGAAACATCTACACGAAGCAGTCTTTACCTTTTCTACATGTGATACACGGTGCTATATTTTCTTTTTTTTTTTTTTAATTTTTTTATTTTGGTTTTTCAATTACAGTTGTCCCCTTTTCCCCCAATTTCTCTCCCCCACCCAACCCACCCCCTCTCCCACAATCATATCCCTCCCCGTTGTCCATGTCCATGAGTCTTTCATACAGGCTCTTTAATTAAACCCTTCCCTTACTTATCCCCCTTCTCTCCCTCTCCCTCCCCCCTATTGACTGCTATTCTGCTCTTTGTTCTATTTAGTTCCTTTGTTTGTGTTGTTCTTTAGTTTCCTGTATTAGGTGATATCATATGGTATTTTTCTTTCTTTGCCTGGCTTATTTCACTAAGCATAATTCTCTCTAGTTCCATCCATGTTGTTGCAAATGGCAGGAGTTCCTTCTTTCTTTCTGCTACATAGTATTCCATTGTGTAAATGTACCACAGATTTTTGATCCACTCATCCACAGATGGGCACTTAGGTTGTTTCCAGCACTTAGCTATTGTAAACAGTGCTGCAATGAACATAGGGGTGCATAAGTTCTTTTGAATTGGTGTTTCAAGATTCTTCGGGTATAATCCTAGTAGTGGAGTCGCTGGTTCAAAAGGCAGTTCCATTTTTAATCTTTTGAGGTAATTCCATACTGTTCTCCATAGTGGCTGCACCAGTCTGCATTCCCACCAACAGTGCAGTAGGGTTCCCGTTTCTCCACATCCTCGCCAGCACTTGTTGCTTGTTGATTTGTTGATGATGGCCATTCTGACTGGTGTAAAATGGTATCTCATTGTGGTTTTTATTTGCATCTCCCTGATGGCTAATGATGTTGAGCATTTTTTCATGTGTCTATGGACCTTCTGTATGTCCTCTTATGGTGCTATATTTTCTTCTGTCCCTCTTCCGCGTTTTTTTTTCTTTGAAAATGCTGGTTGTGACCCACAAACATGATGTCAAGAATCTATGTGGAGGACCCTGCAGTTACAATATTGGTGACTTAGTGCATGGACTTTGCAAGACAATTGAACTAGGTTTGAACTTGCTGGCACATGGCCAATTTTCCTAACTAACATCATGACCCCTTGATTTCACGATCCCATATCCTGACCTTCCTCTGGACCATGGCATGGTCTCCTAAAAAGTGTCCCTAAAATGCACCCTTGAACCCCCACCCCACGCACATTCCCCACGTAGCCTGAGGTGTATTTGTAAGTGTGGGTAGGCCAGCCCTTGCTCAATGCTTCCACGCTTTCCCCTCGATCTCTGGATAAAGGCAAAGGCCCTATCTTACCTCGACTGACACACCAGCAAAGCCTGCTTACCTGTTCCACTCTCACCTCCCCCATCTCTCTCCTTCCCACCGCCCCCTCCAGGCATTCTCCTGGCTCCAGCCACATCCTCTCTTCCTGAGTGCCTGCCAGTGTCCTCACCATGCTCCCTCTTGAAACAGGGCCCTTGCATATGCTTTTTCCGCACCTTTTTCCCAGGTTCACTCCTACCCACCTATCCTTCAAATCTCAACTCAAAGTCACCTCCTCTAAGAAGTCTCCCCTGACTTCCTAAGTCAAGTCAAACCCCCCAAATGTCCCCTCTTGACTCCACTCCCACCACCATAGCACTTGTCAGGATTTGCGGTTTTACATTATCTAGTTATTAGGTTAACCCGTTAGCTTCCCAAACCAGGACTTCTCATTCCCGCTGAGCATTAGAATCAACCAGAAACGTTTCGAAAAGTGTGAAAGCCTGATTCCCCCACCCCACCCCCACCATCACCCACCCCTCACATCCAGTTCACTTGCTCTGAGTCATGGACCAGGATGAGAACCAGTGGGCTCAACTCTCAGCTTCATGGTGGCAACGTCAAGGGTCAGCTTTCCAGCCCACTGTCTGGCTGTGCTGTATGCTTATGTTGTTGGTGGGAGGAAGAGAGGGAGGGGAGAAAGGGAGAAGAAAGGGGGAAGGAAGGACAAGCAGTCTCCTTACAGAGGACACAAGTTCTGACGCCAAGAAGCAGTGGCTTTGCTTCTCTTGGTACCAGCCCCTGACAGATTCCGAGGGCCTGCCGAGGAACTGGGGAGGCTGACACTCTGACTACCTGTGATCTCAGGGCCCCAGTTTACTGGGGAGCATCAGCTGGCTTTCAGCCTCCCCTAAAGCTGAGAAGGTGTCCCCACAGAGAGTGTGGGGGTGCAGGGGAGGGCAAAGTTCTAAACAGCTATAAGGAGAGGACAAGATTTAACCTCCACCCTCCTCCAACCTCTCACAATGGGGGCACGGCAGCATTGACTCCTGTCGCCAAGCTCCTTGCTGGCTGTGTCAGGGTGCGCCCCAAGCCCATGGTCCTGGCAGGGCAGGGGACCCACCAGTGAGGGACAGAACCAGTCCCTCAGCTAGAGGGTACTGAAAATAGAGCACTCACCAAAATGACTGTCCTCCTGAGCTTTGCAGTACAGCAGAGCAGGAATAAGTCAAATATTCTTTGATAACCAATAAGTTAAAGCATTATAAATAAAGTATATATATATAATATATACACATATATGTGTGTGTTTTCTGTCGGGGTCAACACCGGCAACTCCTGCGGCGCACCTGAAGCCAAGCTGCACTGACTCCGTCTTTCCCTTGGACCCTTCAGCTGCGAAGAGAGGGGGGGTCTGCTGCATGGGCAACAGCAGACCCTCCATATCACCCTGCCCAGGCTCTGTAGCTTCAGCTTCACTGGAGAGGACACTCCAGCGTCATCGCAAGATGTCGATTCAACACGGGAGGAGACAGATACCGTGTCACTCCCGAGTCGGACTGCACAGCCATTCTCGGCGGTGCAGATAGACTCTTAAGAAGCTACACCATCGTCTCTCGAGACAGACGGCTGCCGACGATGTGTGTGTTTTATATACATACATATATTTTATATATATATATATATATATAATAAAGCTGAGAAAAATGCTGCCCAGGGAAGAATAAGCAGCAAAGGCTTTGGAGCCACTCAGACCTGAGCCTGGGACACTCCTTCCAGCTGCGAAACCTTGGACAAGTGGCTTCCCCTTCTCAGCTTCATCTTTAAAAGTCCATCACCTTCTATTCCTCCCTAGACTATGCCCAGGTGTCCTCATCCAGTCCCACTGTTGAAATTCCATCTGTAGGCCGATGACTCCCACATTTCTATCACTATCCCTGGCCTCTGCTTTGACTCTAGACTCGTCCATTCAACTGTTTACTTATAATCTCCACCTGTCTGGTGGGCACCTCCAAATAAACATGGCCAAGAAAACCTCCTGACTGGCACCCCCACCCCCAAGCCTTCTCTCTTCCCATCTAAGCCCAGGGTCCTCCTCGAGTCCTCACCTTCCCTCACAGCCCACGGGCCACCCATCAGCAAGTCCTATTGGCGCTGTGGCTCTAAAATAAACCCCAACCCCCTCACTTCTCTGCTTTCCCGCTGGCATCATCTAAGCTGCCATCACAGCTCCCTTTCTGTGGTCTGCACAGTAAGGGCCCCAAAAGAGCCCATGTCCTAATCCCCAGAATCTGTGGAGATGTGACCTGACATGAAAAAAGGCACTTTGCAGATGAGATTAAGCTAAGGATAATGGGAGAGGGGAGATGATCCTGGGTTATCGGGGTGGGTCCAATGTCATTAGGAGAGTCCATATGACAAGGAGATAGGATGGTCAGAGGCAGAGGAGGAGACATGACGATGGATGCAGAGGTGAGAGAGAGATTTGAAGATGCTACAGAGCCAGCGTTCGAGAAGCAGAAGGGGCCACAAGCCAACAAATGCAGATGGCCTCTAGAAGCCAGGAAAGAAAGGCAAGGACTTGATTCTCCCCTAAAACCTACAGAGGAGCCAGCCCTGCCCACACCTTGACTTCAGCCCAGTGAAACTCACTTCATATTTCTGACCCACAGTTTATGTATAATAAATTTGAGCTGTTTTAAGCCACGAAGTTTGTGGTAAGTTGTTACAGCAGCAAGAGAAACCCAATCCACCTGCTCACCGCCCTCACTTAATTGGTCTGCCTCCGTTCCCTCCGTTCCCTTCAGTCTGCTCTGCACAGCAGACGACAAGGGCTTTTAAAATGCATCCATCAGATCACACCATCTGTACATGACACCTTCCACTTACTTAGAACAGATTCCACCTCTTTATCATGGCCTTTGCCAGACTGTCTGACCTTCTCCCTCCCGGAACATCGCCACCCCCCACCCCACCAGAACCCCCTTCTTCTCTGGGCTCTAGTCACCCTGGACACCTTTTTGTTCCTTGAGTAATTCAAGCTCAGTCACCTCAGAGCATCTGCTCTGCTGCTTCTCTTCCAAGAATACTTCCGTCATTGTCGTTAGGGCTCGGCCTGAGGGCTTCTCTGATGATACCTCACGTTGAAGAAGTCCTTCTCACCTCAGCATATCTCTGTCATATTCCTCCACTTAATTTTCTTCCTAGCATTTATCGGTAACTGAAATGCTCTTGTTCATTGTTTGTTTTTTGTTTACAGTTGTGTGGTTGTGGGAGGTGGATTGTTTTTGTCTTCCCTTCTGCATCCCCCCCAATCGTCAGCTCCATGGCAGCTAATTGCCTGTCTGTTTCTCACCGCGCCACACTATAATGATGACGGGGTATACAACAGTACTCAGCGTTTGTCTGTTTCGAGGTGTGAATGCATGAATGAGTGAATGAATGAGTGAATGAGTGAACAAATGAGCAGTGCAGTGCTGGGCGGAGTCGGTGCTCAGGAAAGGTTGTTTATTTAATAGTATCCTTATCATGATGATCACCATGAGAAAGCTTGTAAACAGCGGAGCCCATACACGTGTGAGGCTTCGCTTCCTCGTTGACTTCATTAGGTGTCCTCAAGGGGGATGGCCAGCTGGGATGGCTTTGGGTCTCAGCAATCCCGAGAGTCTGTGATGGACTGCAGGAAGTCTGGGCTGGCCAGGTGTGAGAGCAGAAACTTCCTTGGCAAAGGCACTTGTGTTATTACAAAAGCTAACTCAGAGAGGCAACAAACGCCCATGCTCAGCACATGGATGCGCGCACGTATACATACACACACACACATGCACACGCACACTCACACATGCGCGTACCTGCCCTGCCAGACAGATCCAGCAAATAAGGAGCCCCTGGAGGGCGGACTTACAGGCGTCTCCTCGGGTGCCGTCTGCAGCGACCCTCCCATTTTAACACCCCTTGCAGCTGAGCACATGCTTTTTATTGGGGTGAGTATAAATAAACGGCAACAGGATCCTTGAAAGAAATGACCCCCAGAGGAAACCTGATCCTCAGGCAATTAGAGCACTTCTGTTCCGATAATTGCCAGCTGAAACAGTGAGCTGGGTGCCAATCCTCAAAAGGCACCAGCGCTGCCACCTCAGGCTGATGGCAGCCCCCCTCCAGCCACTGCACTGGGAAATGGCACTCCCACACGCACACCTGCCTGGGTCTGTCACATAGTGAAGGGACACAGACAGCGTTCAGGTGAACAGCACCTGTGCCATTTCCAGTGAATCTGGGGGTGAGTGTAGCTAGAGCAGGGGTTCTCGCCCACAGGCACGGAAGAAAAATTTTACCCCCCAGGGACAATTAACAAAGTCTGAGGACATTTTTGGTTGTTCCAACTGACATTTGGTGGGTATTGGCCAAGGAGGCTGCTCAACATGCTGCAGCAGACAGGACAGCCCCGACCATGAATTGTCAGCTCAGATGTCAGCCGTGCTGAGGCTGAGAAGCTGCTGTCTTGGGCCAGGGAACAGCTGCCAGGGCAGAAGTTTCTAATGTGATCTGGATGCCCACCACGGGCCACTTTGTCAAACACAGACCTCGGCATTGAATTCTCAACACAGGACAACGAGGTTCAAGTACCATCCTTTTTACAGATACGGAAACAGAAACTGAAAGTGGTTTTTAAAAGTTCCTAAGCAACTTGCCCAAGATCTTCCTGCTCATCAACAGAGACCCAGATTTCAATGCTGAACTGAGGTCGCCAAGCCTGAGCTTCGCCACCACGCTGGACCATCGCTCCCAGTTAGAAAGCCCCTCCCTGCACCCAGTATTCTCACTTAATCATCTTCTGGTGTGGAATGCTGGGGGCAGCAGGGACTGTGGCTTCTCATAGACCCGAGTTCAGTTCCCTGCTCTGCCATTTCACCTGCCATGCAACCTTGGGCATGTGAGTGAGACTCCATGGGCCTCAGTTTCCTTATCTGCAAAATGGGCTGATCATGGGACCCACCAGAGGGTTTCTACAACAATGTCTGTAAGTACCTTCAGGCAGTGCCTAGTGCATCAAGGACCTCAACAAACAGTAACTATGACTGTGACTGCTACTGCTGAGTTTGAAATTCAGAGCCACAGAGGTGCTGGTTTGTGTTAGGCAAGTGGAGCAGCCTGGGGCAGATAGGGGGAGCTGAGGGTGAGAGGTGAGATGGGAAGGGGGTGAGGGGTGAAGGGACTCCATTCCTGTGAAGGCCAGACTCTTGCCTCAACTCCCCTCTGCACTCCTTCCTTTGGGGAAAGTGTTCTATTTTATTTACTGGTGAAGGTATGATTCTCTGTCTCACCAAATCCCCAAACCTAGAAAAGTAAGGTTCCAAACAGGACTCACTGGGTCTAGAAAAGTAATCTGAGGTGAGGGCAGGGAAGCTTCTCCACAGTTTGCACGACCACCTGGCTGCAACCCTCGCCCACCCGTGCTTCTCTCCAGTGGAGGAAAATGAAACTAACCGTTCTTCACAACCTGTTCAGGGCAAGCGCTTCTGAGAGAGCTCATCTAATTTTCCCAGAAGGCCCTGTGAAGCTGTAGCATACCCTCTTCACAACTGAGGAAACTGAGGCCCACAGGGGTTTATTAATTAGCCCACAGTTGCTTAGCTGGGAAAAGGAGGTCTCAGCCCAGGCACCAGTGCTGATGCTTTTAACCACTTCACTTCAAGCCCCGTGAACTTATACAACATGGTGATAGGACTGACCCCCCCTAGAGGTTTCTCTCTGGCTCTTCTCTCCATCCCACTGGTCTGAGTTGGCCACAGTGAGCATGTTTCCCAAGCCCCAGACCACCTTCCTGGTCTGAAAAGATCAGTGCACTCAGAAGGCACAAGATGACTAAAAATCATATAACAGCAGCAACAGAATTTTCTGCAAAGATACAAATGTTCTATATCTGTGCTATCCGATACGGTAGCCCCCGGCCATAGGTGTCAGTGCATTTGACATATGACTAGTAGAACTGCATGATCGCATTTTCCATTTTCTTTTATTCTAAATAATTGAACTTTAAAATTTAAATAGTCACAAGTGGCCAGTGGCTTCCATATTGGACAGTGCAGAGAGAAAATGCAGGACTCTTAGTCTCAAGGCTTTTTGCCAACCGCGTGTTTCTCAAAGATCCCGTCCACAGAGATTTCAGGTTGAAATTTCCAGCACTCAGCTTTCTGAACACAGGGGTGAGACAACCTCTTGGATGAGCTGAGTTCACAGAGGATCGCACTGTTTGTTTCCGATCAGACATAGGTCATTCAGCCAACCCACAGACACGAGCTGAGATTCTATTGTGTACCAGGCCCGAACTGGGGGTGGACACCATCCCTCCACTGGAGGAGCTCAAGGGCTAATGGGAGCAGCTAAAGAATAGTTGTGATCAAATGATAGTGATGATGATGAGGGTAGTGATGATGGCAATGTGATGATGATGGGATGGTGATGATGGTGAAGGTGATGATGAATGATGATGCTATTGCTGATGACAAAGGCAGGATAGATGAGGTAAGAGTATGAACCTGAAGTCCCTCTCTGGATTCAAGTTTACGTTCCACCACTTACTACTAGCTATGAGATCATGAGCAAGTCATTTGACCTCTGTAATCCTTAGATCTCTCTTTGAAAAACAAAGTTAATAAAAGCATGTCTCTCCAAGGAGGCTGAGAGCATTAAATAAAATATGTAATGTGTGTAGCATAGCCTGACACACAGGAAGGAGCGAATAAATGTTAGCTCTTATTATTATTCACTACCATTTATTCCGGGCACACTATTTCCCAAGTTCATATCTCACACAATCTCAGTTCGTCTTCACACTGACTCTACTCTCATTCCCATTTGACACGAAAGAAGACTGAGGCTTAGATAAGTGTAGAGACTTTGCCCAGGTTCTCAAAGCAGTGCTGTGACTTGAGCCGCAGTCTACATGACTTCAAAACATTTTAAGTGGCCTAACTGTCCAGTGGGCTATGAGTTAGAGATGACAGAGGCTCTCCACATGGCATTGTGGAGGGAGAAAATTTTAGTGCTTACCATGCCCCAGCTGGGCAACTTGGACAAGTCACTTCATTTCTTGGATCCTCAGGACCATTTCAGCCCCTGGATCATTGTACAGATTATGTGGAATCACATGGGTGAGTATATAAGACAGTCCATGTAAAAAATGTCGCATGGAGCTGACACGCCTGGAACACTCAATATAAGCTCACATTATCAACGAGCATTAAATCATTTAGCACAAGCCGGGCACACAGACAGCACTCCACAAATGCTCAGCCCATGACCTTTTTGCCATGCCCCCACCCCCTTTAATGACACACAGCGCCATCCTCCAATCCCCCTCATCTGCGTGGGACTAAGGGAAGTGTCATTTTTCCCACTACAACTTTTAACTACCTGGCAGTGCCGTTGTGGGGAGGGGAGCAACTCCCAAAAGTTGTGCCCGGCAGGGTCAGCCGCACCTCTGCTAGGGACCCTCCCTGGGACTGAGGTTGCAGAGACTCCATGAGAAACTGAAACTACTGACAATCAGCTGGGCTCAGAACTGCCAGGGAAGGGAGAGGGTATTTATAAACCTGGCGCCGGTGACTGAGCCCTCAGGAACCTGAGCGCGAGCAGCTTCCCCACCCTGCAGGGAAACCAAAGAGGAAAAACACCAACACACTCCAAGCTTGGGCACCCAGCAGAAGCCACCGAGGGCACATCCAAGTGCCCTTCTAAATTTAGAATCTTCAGCCAAACCAGTTCTCCAGCTCACCTGACACCTCTCCCTGTGGCTGGACCAGGATGTTCTTCTGAGAGCCAGGGACACAGATGGGAGCCTGGATCCCAGCTCACACTGTGTCCATTTTTGTTCCCAGCGCACTGAGTGCCAGGCCCTCCAGGGTGTCATCCCACCTGAGACAGCCCCCGGAGGGGGGAAGGGATCCGAAGTCAGAAATGAGAGTTCCAATGTTGCTGCTGGCTGCTAGCTCTAACCAGCCTAAGCCCTTAGATGAGCATCCCCAGCTTCCTACGTCTCAGGGACTTTGGCTCCAGTGTGAGCAGAACCTTTGACAAGTAACTTCATTATCTCTTTTAAGGGCAGAACAAGGCTTGCAAGGGATCTCCTAGTCCATGAGCTCAGTTTCTCTACCTTTCAGGGGAGGGGGGCAGGGAATCACACCTGAGAAAAATTCTGTGAGGATTAAATCCAATGGCAAGGAGAGAGTGCCTAACACATCACCATATGGTGGGTCCCCAAACCATGTGGCTGAACCAAGATGGGAAGTGGAGCCTGCAAGTTCCTTTTCTGAGTCTCTCTCTCCTTTTTTTTTTTTTTCCCTTCCTATTTTCAACTCATTTATTTAAATATTACTTGTGTGTTCTGGGCTCCATTTTTAATCTAGGGGTAAAATCAAAGGTCATAGTAATTCTCATCAAAAGGCTTTTTCTATCCTTAACCCTGTTTACCACTGAGTAGAATTTAGCTCATCTTTAAACAGTTCCTGCTATTCTAACACCACTACCTCCATTAATAATTGTAATAATAATAATAATAGCTAAAAGCTATGGAGCATTTACTATGTGTAGACATTGGGTTAAAGGCTTTACATGAATTATATAATTTAATCCAATTCTTAACAGTATCTATATATGTATATACACACACATCCACATATATATATATTAGAACCAAGGTTCATTTGACAGAAGAACAAAAAACATGAAACAGCAACACCAATACCAATGATTTTATTCTCTCATTTAATCCTCATACCAGTCCTATTATATGCTACCACCCCTCCCTATTTGGGTCTACAGGGGACTCAAGTACATGTCCCTCCTGGATACACCACGGAGCCTGTCATGTGTCCCTCCTGGCCATCTCTAACTTAATCTCTCTATGAACGGTCACTGTCTTCCCCAAAGCCCCATTGCCTTGCACTGCGCCCTCTAGTGTGACATCATTCTGTGCTCCAACAGCCACCCCAGCTGGGAAAGTACCTGTCCCCATCTGTGCTACATCCTGTTTCCCTGGTTACAAACCACTGCAGCCGTGGGCCCTCCGTGCCTCAGCAAGTTTTAGGTGCAGCAGCTCTCTGTGCGTAGGTTTTGTGGCAGCTGCCTTGCCCTGAGGAGTTCAGCAGGTGCATGCACTCCGCACACACTGACCTTTGCTCTTGGACCAAGCTTCTCAGTCTGGGTTCAATGTTCCCTCAGAATGTTTCTTTCTCACAGGCCTCGAGCTGCTGACCAACCATGCGGAGGCTCAAATCTTCGGGTGATCTTCTTAGCACTAGGTTGGTTTTACAATGACTCATCCAGAGCCTCCCTCTGCCATTGTGAGAAACCCTGCACATTGTGGAGGCAACTGCTCAGCACTAAGAGTGCTCCTCGGCTTGCGGTGACTGTTCCAAAAGTGCTTGATGACTTACACTGCATTTCCTTCATGTGTCACGCACTCATCAGGGAGGTAAAGGACTCGCGTGGCATCAGGCTCATGAATTCCACCTCTCCAATTCCATGTCCCAGCACCACGGGCAAACTGGAAGGAAGGTGAGGTTCTGAGCTGTCACCCAGGAACTCCAAAGAAAGAGGTGCTTGAGCTCTGCACATATTTGGAATGAAGCAGCGTCCCTTGGTGCAGACTGACCATCATAAACTGTGGAAACAGCCCGGCCTCTGAGACCCACCAACACAGCAGTGCCAAGATGGCAACTGGCAGACGAAATGATCTTGCAGAACATTGTCTCCCAGCCTGTGAGTCAGCAGCCCTGGCTACTGCTTCTTATTCACCATGAAATTGCACGTGTTTGGAAAGTTGGTGACTTCTGGAGTTTCAATCTTAATAAGACTGCTTTCGGCATTTCCCTTCCCAGCATGGAGCTGCTTCTGGGTATTTTTCAAACTTATATATAGGGAATTCCATAGAAAAACCCCCAATCTGAATCCTGCTAAAGCCACAGCTTGCAGTTCCATGAGTTGCATATCTGTCTCATGGTCTGATGTGTATCCACACCAAGAAAAGCTGACCAGAGACTGTGAAGATATGACACTAAGTTGTAACTAAATAGAATACTCTCTCTCCACCTCTCTTCGGATCCAGCTCTGCAATGCTTGGCAAGTCACCTCCCTGGGTTTCTCTTACTTCGTCTTTTTAAAAAATGAGGGGAATTTTTGACTTTTTTATAATAGCCATTCTGACTGGCATGAGGTAGTATCTCACTGTGGTTTTGATTTACATTTCCCTTACGATAAGAGATGTTGAGTATCTTTTCAGATGTCTGTTGGCCATCAGTATGTCTTCTTTGGAGAAATGTAATTTTCATGTCTTCTGCCCATTTTTTTTAATAGGATTGTTTATTTTTTTGTTATTGAGTTGTATAAGTTTCTTATGTGTTTTTAATATTAACTGCTTACCAGATAAATTATTTGCAAATATATTCTCTCATTAAGTTGTCTTTTTGTTTTGTTGATGATTTCCTTCTCTGTGCAGAAGCTTTTTGTTTGATGAAGTCTCACATGTTTACTTTTGTTTTTGTTTCCCTTACGTGAGGGAAACTTGCAAAAAGATATTACTCAGACTGATGTCAAATAGTTTACTACCTATGTTTTCAGGCCTTACATTTAAGTCTTTAACCCATTTTGAGTTTATTTTTGTACATGGTGTAAGAGGGTGGTCTCAAATCATTTGTTTGCATGTATCTGTCCAGTAGTCCCAAAAATACTTGTTGAAGAAACTGTCATCACTCCATTGTACTCATATACACAATGAAATATTACACAGCCATAAAAAAAGAATGAAATCTTGCCATTGGCGACAACAGGGATGGACCTAGTGGTGTTATGCTAAGTGAAATAAGGCAGACAGAGAAAGACAACTACCATATGGTTTCATGTATATGTGAAATATAAAAACAAAACAAAACAGACTCACAGAAACAGAGACCAGAAGGATGTTACCAGAAGTGCAGGTTGAGTGGGTAGGTAATGAGGGAAAGGAGAATATAGTCAATAACACTGTGACAGGTCTGCACAGTGACAGGTGATTACTAGATTGAGTGGGAGGATCACACTGTGAGGTATAAAATTGTCAAGTCACTATATTGTACACCTGACACTAAAATAATCAATATAAGATTGTACATCAACTAAACTTAAATAAAAAATAAAATAACCTTAAAAATGTGGAAATGAGGAGAGCAATGGGGGGAAAAGAGACAACTGTGATAGAACAACAATAAAAAAAACAGAAAAGAAAAAAAAAGTCATGAAGTGGGTTGGAAGTGGCCCATAGGCTATACTTTGCCAACACCAATTTCAACTTTAAAAACTGAGCCGATTCAAACATCTTTATGGTTGCCCATGACATTTATTAATATCTCTTTCTTGTTTCATTTTCTCTTTATTCAAGGAAGGCTGTCTGAACATGCTCTCTAAGCAAGTAGTGATTAGACACTTTCATTTTAAAAATGTGGGAAATGATATGAACAGTAAAGCACTTAGAAATTAACGAAATACTTCAATATTTCTAAAATATAAGGACTTTTCAAAAAGTGTAACCAGTGTCACTATATCATGAAAAAATTACCAATAATTCCTTAATAACTCACACACACAGTTGATTTTTACACCCTAGGATCAAAGCAGACCTAACCTTTGTTTACTGAAGAGAAATAGCTGGAAAAAAAAAAAAAGACTTCTGATAAAACAGCCATTTCTCCCTTACAAGGAGAACTTACTCTTTGCAGGCACTATAGAAAAATAAAGTAAAGAAACAAATAAGGTACCCTTTCTTGCCTTTAAGCGGGCAAACTGACCTGAGAACCTCATTCATTCACATGTTCATTATTTTATATATTTATTAATTCAACAAGCATCACCTTAGCTTTTTCTCTGCAAGGCACAAAAGCGCTAAAGATGCAAATTTGATTTTTGCCCTCATGTAACCTCACAGTGTAAAAGTAGCATTTCGAATTGCAGTATCACTTAAAATTATGTTCAACTGCTCTAATAACAGTATCAGTTCTGACAGTTTGAGTACAGTATACAGAAATCAGAATGTGGTGTACTTGAAAGAACAGAAGCCTTGGACTCTAAATCCAAATGATTAAGTGAATGTCACCAGTAAGAGAACAAACGGACACGATGTGCCTCCAGATATGATGCCCTGGGAGAGACATAACGTTGCTTCTGTGATTTTTTTTGCCAAAAATGTATAACCTGAATTTAATAATGGGAAAGGACGACTCAAACCCAAATCAAGGGGCATTCCACAAAATATAACTAGCCTGTTATAGTCTCTTAAAATTGTCAAGGTCAAGAAAAATCTCAGAAAGGTGAAGGAACTCTTCAAGGTTAGAGGAGAACTGAATGTGATGTGTGATCCTGGACTGGATTCTGGACCAGAAAAAGGACATTTGTGGGATGACCGGTAAAATCTAAATAATTAGATCATAATATTGTTATGTTATGTTAATGTTAATTTCCTGATTTTTATAATTGTACCATGCTTACAAGATGTTATCATTTGTGGGATCTCAGTGAAGGGTATATAGGATTTTGGCAACATTTTTGTAAACCTGGAACTATTTCAAAGTGAAAAAGCAAACAGACAAGTAGGTTGGAATTCCTGCTCAATGCTTAGCACTGTGTGTCTTGGGGCGAGTCACTTCACCTCTCTGAGACCCAGTTTTCTCTCCTATTAAATGGAGGCATTAAAAGTGACTGGAGGACTTCCGGCCAAGATGGAGGCATAGACAGACACGCTGCGTCTCCCTCCACAACTAAGAAGGAATACAACTACCTCAAAACTAGAAACAACCAGAAGTTCCAGAAAATCAAACTGCATTGAAGTCCAGCAAACAAAGATATAAAGAAGAAATACTCATCCAGACAGGTACGAGGGGTGGAGCCAGGGTGGAGAGGACATGGTGTGGTGGCAGCAGCAGTGGCAGCAGCAGCAGGCTGGTAGAAAGCGCAGTCATACATTTTAAAGTCAGGAGGGATACCTGGGGAGCATTCCCAGCTCCTCACCAGACCTAGCAACTCATGGTCCCAGCACGGGGGAAAATCAAGCCTTATTGCTTCTGACTGTGCAGACCAGTAGGGCCTGGGGTGGTCTCTCAGCAGAATCCACTTGTTTAAAGGGCCCCCAGGGTCCTAGAATGTCCACAGACCCACCCACTCTGGTAATGACGACCAGGGAAGCAGCTAGAGGGGTGCCAGTCCAGTGCAGAAGTGGGAGAGGTGCCTGGAAAAGGGGTGAGTGCTGGGTAAGCAGCATTGTTCCCTCTCGGACCCCTCCCCCACATACAGTGCCACAATGTGGTGAAACAGGTCACCCTGTATGGAAGAATCCCTAAGGCTCCGCCCCTTACAATATAACAGGAGCTACAGCTCTACCTGGGATACAGAGACAAACAAACACAGGAGCATGTCAGAATGAGAAGACAGAGAAGTATGGCCCAAAAGGGGGTATGGATCAAGGTTCCAGTGGGAGAACTAAGCGACGAGGAGATAGCCAGCCTAACAGATGAGGAGCTAGACAACCTAACAGACGCAGAATTCAAAACACTAGTAATAAAGATGCTCACAGGCTTGACAGATATGCTTTGAGTATGGCAAATGCATAAGAGAAGAAGTGAAGGCTATGCTAAGTGAAATGAGGGAAAATCCACACAAAACCAATGGTGAGGGGAAGGAAACCAGGGTTCAAATCAATGATTTGAAACATAAGGGAGAAAAAAACAGTCAAACAGTGCAGAATGAAGAAGCAAGAATTGAAAAAAATGAGGAAAACTTACCAAATTTTGTGAAGGAGATGGACATACAGGTCTGGGAAGCATGGAGGGTCTCGGGTGAGCTGGACCCAGAGGGGACCACACCAGGACATATCATGACTGAGATGCCAAAGGTGAAAGATAAAGAGAGAGTCCTGGGGGCAGCAAAAGAGAGGCAGAGAGTTGCCTACAGGGGGTGCCTATAGGACTATCAGCTGATTTCTCAGAGGACACTTTGCAGGTAGGAAGGGACTGGCAAGCAGTATTCAATGTGATGAAAGGCAACCTACAACCAAGATTACTCTATTCAGCAAGGCTATCATTTGGAATGGAAGGGCAGATGAAGTGCTTCCCAGACAAGGTAAAGCTAAAGGAGTCCATCATCACCAAGCCATTATTATATGAAATGTTAAAGGGACTTAGTTAAGAAAAAGATCAAAACTATGAACACTAAAAGGAAAACAAACAACGATCAACAACTGAATCTAAAGAATAAAAACAAAATCCAACTAAACAAACCAGAATAGGAACAGAATCATAGGTATGGGGATCATTTGGAGGGTTGTCGGCTGGTAGGGGAAAGGGGGAGAGATGGGGATGTGGTGCAGGGATTAGGAGGCGTGGTCGATTGGTACAAAATGGACAGGGGGAAATTGGGAGAGATGTGGGAAAGGGTGAAGCAAGGGAGCTTATGTGCACGACCCATGGACATGAACTAAGTGGGGTGGGATTGCTGGAGGGAAGTGGGGGTACTGGGCAGAGGGGAGCAAGGGGAAAAAATTGTAACTACTGTAACAGCATAATCAATAAAATATACTTTTTAAAAAAAGTGATTGGACATAAAAATACCTTATAAGCAAGAAACTAACCTGAAATAAGTGCCCATTATTCAATAGTATGTCTGCATGTTATTTCTTAATCCTTAAAAAAACAAAACCTGGAAGAGGTGTGTGAAACCAAGAGAAGCTGTGTCATCATAATCCATCGCAGGATGAGGGAGGCAGAATGTGAACCCAGCTCTATTGGATTCTGAATGTCGCACTCTTCCTGCTCCCCCAGGGTTGTTGCTGTGATGATGATACAATGAGCCACACAAGACTCTGGGAGAGAAAGACTAGGAGTCAAACAGGAAATGTGGCCAAGAGTAGATACCATCTTAAAGACACAGCCTCAAGACTTATAAAAAAAATTGTCAACCACACACATTGTTTCCACCAGGAATTAGTCCACAAGGTCTGAATTTTCTCCTCGTTGTCAGGAGCTGCTTGTCACCATCCCAATGGCTGTGAGAACCGCTCATGTGCCTCTCTTTGAAAGTGAAAGTGTAAACAAGTGTGGCTGCCCAGGTGGCACGCTGGGACACCGAGTGCACCATGAAGCTAAAACCCATCAGGTCCCTGGTCACTTCAAGACAGCTTATTTGCCATCTGTCCTGGCAGAGCCTAGGGCTGTATGTTCAACAAAGGCTGGAAATTGCAAGGATCAGTCTTCCCCACCCTCACCCAACAGGCGTGTCCCTGAGTGTCACATTAGTGTGTGCGTGAGAGCATGTTCCTCTGCACACGGTGGCTGAACCCGGGGACCTCAACCATCCTACAGCCACAAATAATTTCCAAGGCTCTTAATCCATAAGGTTATTAAGTTACACCTGCAAGTCACCATCTGGCTGGGCAGGGGTTTCCCACGTGGGTGGGGTCTCCTGGCACTTCTTGAATTACATCAGCTTGGATGTCAGTCCCTGATAACACAGTGGAAGAGACCTTCTCTGCGTCTCAGTTCACTCCCTGTGCTCCAACCCACCCCCCACCCCCACCCCATGATCTCCCCGGTTTCCAATGTTGATAAGGGGAAGGTGAGGAGGTGAACATCAGCAATCGACAATTTATGGGACACCTACCACGTGCCAGCCCCTCTTCTGGGTACTTTCTGCACGTAGCTCACAAGAGCTTCATAATAAACTGCCGCAGGAGTTAGTGCGCCCATTGCACAGGTTAGGAAATCAAGATTATGTCACTTACTGAAGCCAAATCAGAGATTCAGATGCAAAGCACTCTGACTTCATGTCATGCTTTTTCCACTAAGACCTAAGACTAACATTCTTGCTTTTGACCTCCCCAGTTGGTTCTCTCAGCAAAATCTCCCAACTTTCTTATAAATGACAGCCCTGGAGGAGGAATCATTGTTGATTCATACGCACACCGGCACATCCCACCAGCCAGGTGCCCTGGACAGTTCCCTCCCCACCCTTGAACAAGATGGCAGCTGCCCTATAAAATTGCATAGAGCAACCCTCCCACCTCCACCCTGAACCTCTCTCCGTGGCCCTTGTCCCTGTTGTCCGTTCAGTCGCCGGGTGCTAGCTCACGGCCAGCCCCTTCAGATTGGTGCACTGATCAGGGTCGGCCGCTCCTGGGTGCTGATCTTTCGATTTAGCTCAGTGCCCAAAGGGCTCTCATTCTCACCCAGTTTAGGAGGGTTCCGCCCCATCCCTGGTCCAGGGCCACCACATGTGCATCTCCAGGAAGGGCTTTGGGGGGTGGAGAAGCGCAGACCACCCTGGAAATCTCAGAACCCAAGAACTTCTGATGGGGCTGCTTTATGGAATCTCTGAGGGAAGTGCACTGGGTCTCACACATGCTCACATTTGATCCTCACAGTAACCCTGAGAGGGGCAGCGTGAGCCGCATGTGCAGACGGGACACACAGGCTAGCGAGGAGGAGGACGTGCCAGTGTGTCACAGCCAGGGAGCTACTCTGGGGACAAGGCTCCATTTGGCTACCAGCATAGACAGGTTCTCATCTGAGAGACCAGAGGGACTTGCCCATGTCCTGCCCAACTTTCTCCTGAACACAGGCCTGTGTGTGCTCTCACCAAAACACACACACACAGAGACCCTTGACTGGCATGCCCCAGCCTCTGCCCATGGCAGTAGCCAGCAGTAAAGTAATAATATGGCTATTATTTATTCAACAGCAATGTCGGGCCAACCCCGGTTCTAGAGATAGATGTGTGTGTGTGTTTGTGTGTGTGTAGGTAACCATCTATTCTCTTATGTTCAATAAATCTAATACACATAAAATCTCATGCAAAAATGTAAAGCTCCTTTCATTATTCAAGAGCGATGATGTGCCCACAACTATTCTAAACATATTATATATAAATAAAAATCTGTTATATATATTGCATATATTTGTATAAATCACATATAAAGCTTCACATACATATATACATATGTATAGACCACATTAAATTATTAAACAGTGACTGTCTGCCAGCAACTGCTCTAAAAATTATATAATATTTATACATAACCTCATTTATATAAATGTTATATATAAAATTATGCACCTATATGAAATCTCATTTAATTATTAAGAGTGACTACATCTAGTAACTATTCTAAAAACTATATATAAAATTTCATATATATAAAAATCTCTGCAAATCTCATTTAGTCATTAAAAGGCTATATGCCAAAACTGAAAATTATACATATAATTTTATATATTAATATCATTTATATATCTAAAGAAATCTCATATATATACACATATATACTCATACATATGTATGTGTGTGTGTGTGTGTGTAAATCTCATTTGATCATTTAAAAAATCCCTAATGAGGCAGGCATAGCTGTAATCCCCAAAGGTGGAGCGAGGTTAATACCCCATGCATGTGATACCAGCTCTCAGCTGAGCTCCTGTCACCCCCAACTCAGGCCTGCTCCCCCAAAGTCCAGAGCTGTCCCTGCCTCATTTGGGGGCAATTCCAGCTTTCCAGCTGCTCAGGCTCCAAATCCCATAATCACCCTTGACTCCTCTCCCTCTGACGGCACAGCCAATCCACCCGCACATCTTGGTCTGCGTTCAAAGTACACTCAGGACTTCGTTCCCCACCTGAACCCTCCCATCCGATTCAAACCTTCGTGTAGGGCAGATGGACAATTGCAAAACTCTCCCAGTGGCCTCCTCGCCCTCACCTGCTTTCCCTTTTGTAACAGAGCACAAGTCAACGAGGCCTCCCCTTTCCATGTCCTCCAGGGCCTCCTTCCCATCTTGTTTGGAGCGAGGGCTTGAGTTTACCAAGATCCACAAGCTCCACAGCATGTGCCATGCTATGGAGACTCGCCGCCTTCAAGAGCCTGAATAGTTTCTGCATGTAATTTGTGTATCTAAGATTTATAAAGAAGGGTTGGTAAGAAGTCTTTGGAGAGAACATGAACACACACACCTGAAAAGTGAGGAGGCCTCCCCTTTAATCTGAAGTCAAAGGAGAAGGGGTCTTTGGTGAGAGATTTGTATGCACCCCCCCAAAAAATTAGGGGACACTGTAAATTGGCATCTGAATCATGCCTGAGAAATACAATGGACAAGACAGGGAGGCAGACTCCCCTCCACCAGTGAGGCGGCCGCTGCTGCGCAGAACTCAGCGTGCACCCTGCATCTGTTCATGCAGAGGGTGCAAGCGTTTCCCAAGAGCCGCATGTAGTCCAGGCACAGCAAAGAGCTGGCTTAGGGATTGTTTTGTCCTAAAGGGGCCAACAGATCTCAAGTGGAGAAGATGGCAGTGGACCAGTAGACTCCTCGGGGCTGAAGAGGGAGTAATGGGCTGATAAGAGTTCATTTGACAGTTCTGAGACTGGCCCCCATCAACTGAGGGAAGTAGCCAAGAAACCCATACAAATTGAGGGAGAGATCTGTGAGGCCGAGAGAATGAAAACCCCATCTGACAACAGCATCATTTGGTCCCTGTAAAATCTTTCCTGCTCCTCCAAATTCACCCAGAAAAGACAATGAAGGTCAACAAGAATGAGTGAAGCCTTCACCCTTAAGGTATTTAGAACCATTGATACTTAAATAGAACATGGCCACTTTTGATTATTGAATTGAGGCTGTGTTTGTGACTTTAAGGAACTATTATTTACTCAGCCCACCTTAGTTTTCTTTTGGGGTTCGGAGAGAATTATTTCATTAAGCAGATTTAGAGACAGTGAAAGAAAAAATGAAGTTCCTTTTGGAATTACACTTCATTTCTGCTTATTTAATAAACTGGCGAATCACTTTGTTTTGATGTATCTGACCAGATGGGCATTGCAGCCCACTTCACTCCGTTTTTCACTTTCCTCTCACTATTGGGGATGGTGTCCTTTTAGCATGATGTCACATCCCAGCCTTGAGAGACAGTCACAGGAACATAGGTTTAGCTTACAGATGTCACACTCTGAAACATCCAAAAGGCCTCGTCCAGTCTACTGGAAGGAGGACCAGAAGCAGTCAGAAACAAAGCACTTTCCAGGTGTGACCTTGACAATTTAGGATGGCGTCAGGACCCTGGAGAAAGAGCAAAGAGGCACACAAAATGACAATGATGACAATGGCTATGACACCAAGAACAACAGAAAGGAAAAGGAAAGGGAGGCCAGCAGAGGGACGGCCCTGGGCTCCAGCCAAGGCCAGGTGGCCCACAGGGACTGAAAGGTGACCTGACGGGAAACGAACAGTTAAAGGTGCACCACCTTGTAGACTCTGAGGGAGTCTGTGGTTGTGAAAGGTGTTCTCTCCGGTTCTGCATTGTGGGCAGTTCAAGAATCATGGCAGGATTACGCAGCTTTCTCACGTTCCAGGCCTCACGCTCCTTCACAACAGGGGCTGAGTAATCTCTCTGCAGCTGTGCAGTGCCCAAGACACAGCAGACATCTCAATATGGTTGCCGGACAGACAGACGGGCAGACAATGGCCTTGTGTAAACCTCTTTCCCAGGATTCTCCATTGCCATGAACCCCTGAAAGACTCCTTCTTTCTCTTTCTGAAGCCCCCGCAGTCTCAGGAGCCAGGTTCTGGAAGCCAGGGGCCCTCAGCATGTTGTGATGATCCAAGCAATGAGGTTGTGCAGGTGAAAGGACTTTGCATAATTCCATAGTGATAAATATCATTGTTAGCCATGTGTGACAGCTGGGGTTGTACGAGCTCAAACTCCATGAATGTTTGTCCCTGGTGAGGAGCAAGCCCTGTGCAAGGAAACCTCCCGGTCATACCAGGGAAGGGGCGAATGCTCTTTTCAATCTCCTAAGAAATAATCCTGGGCCCCCCATGCTAGGGTCCTCTGGAGTCAAGCTGTTGCTGCCCAGTGACTATCTGCCTAAATAACTAAAGCCTCAAGCCCGATGTGGGTGGGTAGGCCTATGCTCCCTAGGAACCCAGACACAACCTAGAAGCATCAGATGTTTGAACCCCCTGGAGGCCCCAGAAACTTCTCTGTTCAGAAACCACAGAACCTGTTTGTGAATTTCATGCACAGGCTGCAAAGGGGGGAAACACCGGCAAATGCAGATAAAGTTTCAACCTTTTTATTCAAAGCAGCTTTTCACAATGTATAAATACTGCATATTAGCACACATGAAAATACAACTTCTAAGGCACCCAGAAATGTGTTCATACACGTTACAGGACCATTCACAAAGAGAGTGTACAATTTGCTCTAGACAGTCAGCATTTGATAAATCAGATTATTATCCCCAGTACTGCACCCAGTCTCAGGAAATATTTACAACATGGTAAGAAAGGGTCAGCTGTACCTGCTTGATAATTCTACGAAGTACCATACTTACAAATATTCTGAACTAGTTCAAGACTCTCCCATGACAACCTGGCAAAAGAAAACAAGTAGCCTAATTTGCAAAGGTCTCCTTGGATTTTGGTGTGTGTGCTACATCCATGATCAAACCCAAACACTCCTTGGGTGGGCTGGACAAGTTTTTGGTAGCCTGCTTCATTATCAGTTTGGTAATAAGCCTTACCACTAGAATACCACCTCTTCAGCATCAGTCATTTCTCAACCAGTTAATGGATCGATGATTTCATCGTGAATGAGAAGGGAGCATCACCCAGGGTGAGAAGTGAAGTAAATCCCTCTTACGTCAAACAGGCATGGGAATGGGTCCATGTAGAACACAAGGAGGTGGAAATTCAACAATTGTAGGACAACTGTTCAGTGTAGACACATCTGAAAAACTTGCACTGGAGGTTCTTTTTCAAATGGAGCAGTCTACACTGGTCAGAGAACCCAGAAGAATGCCAGACCTCCATTTTGTATGACAGTGGATAAAGGCTGGGACTGCACAGCAAAAACAACCACCTGAGACAGAGTTTCCATCTGAGAAACTCATCTTTCAGAGCCTTCTCAAGGTGACAGCACATCCCTGTGCATGGCCAGCCAGGGCAGCATGAGGTTGATGGACGTGAGCAGCTTCTTTGTGCCATGAAACACGCACACCTCTGTCTAGATGTGCCTACAATCTATACAACTCATGCTTTGTGAAATAATGAAGTTCTTTGGTCCTTGGTTTTATGAAAGGCAATATTTCCACAATCTAGTCAACATGGGCATCAGCAAATGAATTCAAGCTGGGGCTAGTGGCACAGGGACAAATTAAATACCAGATGGAAAACTACACCCTCCAAACTTCCCAGAGTTGCCTTACTGAGCTCCAGCATCAGGCCAGGCATTGTGCTCATGAGGCACGATCAACCCATGATGATGTCAGAGCTGAAGCTGAAAACTAGACGCCAGTTGGTCTGACTGCTACATACTGAAAATATTTGAAGCATATCTCCATCCCAATGATAGATAAGTTGACTTTATGAACATTATTCAAGATGAACCAAATAAGTTGACTTTAGCCATACTATAGCATTGGTCTCAAAATCATCTGTAACGCCTTGGTAAGGAGAATCAGTTGGTAACTATGGAAGTGTGCCCAACTGAAACAAATCATAATTTTAAGAAAATTTAAGCCTAACTTTTAGTTGGTTTTATTATGTCCCAAACACAGTGGCATACTACCAACGAGCTCCATGACCTATGCTCCATCAAAACAGCCCTGGGTGGACTGACTCAGCTGATGTATAGTTTGGCATCTAGTTTGCCTTTGCCCTGCTGAATTCGGGTTTAGTATGGCTTAACACACATAGTTCATTGATAAGATGCTCAGGACACATGGAAATGCTGATTATGTAACTGAAATAGACTTCAGATTGTCTACACAAGTAAGACTCACATGTAAACTTTATTAACATCTCTCAAGGAATGCTGATCTCAGCCAAGCTGGACGTTTCCAAGTCATCTGTAAGAAACCTTGGGTCAATGCCAAGGTCAGGAGCAGGAAATGCCATTTGTTCGGAACAAATGATGGATCAGCAGCCCCTCCTCACTCCCATGACCATGTCTAAACCATGTGAATAGTACAAAGGTGGTTCCGGAAAACCTGTCCTTGGTGCATGTATATGGCCAAAGACAATCACCAAGGTGCCTATCTGGCCCCTGCCGCCATCAGCTCATCCAAACTCTTTCAATAAGCCATGACTCACAGACTGCACTGAGTCCATCAACATGGCTTACACTGCTTGGAAGAAACAACCCGTATTACCCTTTTTTTTTTTTTGCAGCAAGCTTAAGGCTCTGTTCACAAACTCCATCAACTGCCACACAGTGAGAATTTATGGGGAGATCTTAAACTACATATGTAGTTGCAAAGGTTGGAAAATTTACTGATCCTAATGGTAAGGCTTATTCACAAATGTAATACATTTCAAATTATACTTCAAGAAAAAAAAATGTACCTGCTCTCTAAAGCATTAGAGTCTAATTGGGGAAAGAAAAAAAAAAAAAAACATTGGCACCAAACCAGTATGCTATTTGTTGAAAAAACAAGTGATATTAATGGAAAAGATTGCCTAAAACGCGTATTCTAACTTACCACAGAAATATAAAAGTTTATATTCTGAAAATATATACTGTATTAAAGTCTGTAAGCATTTCAACCAAAATTTGCAGAAATAACTAAGCAACACTTATCTACAACAAAAATATACATGCAAGACAACCCCCAAATGGTATTCCTTAAGTATCTACAAAGGCAAAGTGTAGATTTTTTTAAAGATTATACAAAACCATTTACAGAGAATAAAATAAAATACTTAAGAAATCTCATTTAGTCTTAAATACTGTGTATATTAGTGAGTGTCTAAACTAATATATACAACAGACCTAAGTATCTGAATACAGAAACACAGAAGAGAAGCAATTCTGCATTTTAAATATTCACTTACGAAAATTTGAAGATGTTTCAATCTATCTTTGTTTAAAAAAAATTTCCACAGAAACTAGATTGTAAAATTGCATGAATGTAACTAGATTTCAAATCTTAAAAAGTTTACAAATTTTTTAAACCAGCAGTCAATAATGGCAAATGCAATTCAGCATTCAGTCAAGACTATTTTTTAATGTGATATTCAGAGATACAGTTGCATTGATCAAAGTGTATTGTGATTATTATTTTTCCATCCTCATACTAAAATTTATATGCTTCAGAGAGAGCATTCCCTAGTTTAATCTAAACCAAACAAGCACAACATTTAAAATCAATTCTCTACTACCTTCTCATACTTATCGAATTGCATCCTTAGAGGGTAATTTTTGATGGTTTTTACCCACAGGCATTATTCCAAAGCCAGAAGAGACATGTGAGTACATCAGCATTGGTCCATGGCTTCCAAATGGTGAGGAGCTCTGACCGCCTTAGCAAGTTCTACAAAAAAGTCCTCTTGGAATGGGGCTGTTAACTCAAGTGGTTCCACTACAAGACACTGGCGCTATCACCAGGGATTAGAGCAGAGAGGGGAGGAGAGTTCTAGTGCATGGCTAACAAGATGGCCAGGAGTGGATTGCCTAGAGGTTCCTTGACTAAAGAAGTACCTTGAACGTCCCATTCACAGTTGTTTTTCCAACCCCACAGGTAATGCTGGGATGAGGCTGCCAAAACCAGGCACAGTTCCTCAAAGACCTGCCCGGGAAGTGACAGACACAGGGTGGGATGGAGTTGGGGTGGGTGGGGGCAGAGCAGGGCAGGGAGTGAAGAAAGGATCCTGTGGGTAAAGAAGAGGGTGCTGGGATAGAAGAGAGCAAGCGGAAGGCTGAGTCCTATTTCAAGAAAGCTATTAGGACCGATCCTGACACACCCACAGGTCTGGCACTTTCCATCCCAAGTCAATTTGCTCTAAATTACCTGGATTCCATCTATACATTATCAAAACAACTGCTGGGAAAGTAAAAAAAAAAAAAAAAAAAAAAAAAAAAGTGGAGATTCATGTAATAAACAAGAGTTAGACCACTTTTGTCCAATCTGTGGAACATCCTTCCACAACTGACTGTATGGAAACAATCCAAACACAGACCATCTTTTGAAACACCTCCTGTTAGAACCAGAACCTACAAACTAACAACAGGAACTTCACTTTGGTAACTGTTTCACATTCCTACCTTATCATCAGAGATCCTTGAAATGTTTAGAAGTTTGGATTTGTGATACGTCCAAAGCTAAAATATTTCTGGTGCTTTCACCAGGGAACAAGATGGACATTGATTGAAAGGAATTTCCAAACATTCTCTTCACCTCCAACAAGAATCCTGACACTGCTTCTGTGGTAAATATATCTACCCCCAGAAGATAAACAGAGAGCAAGGGTCTCTTTCTTTAGAGGACTGAGCAACGCTGCACAGATTATCTGCCACAACACACAAGAATGAGGTTTGTCTAGGGGATTTGGAAAAGCACACGTTTTCTTTCTCCAGGGAAGAGACAAAGTCGAAGTGGATTTGGGAAAAAGCAGGTGTTTCCGAGGGTATTTCCCCATAGTCCAGGTCTGCAGTTCCTACAGGATCCCACATGGACAAAGGGGAGGGCACATAGGACTTTAATTTGATCTCCCTCTGGCTGGATTCAGTTGTCCCCTGCTGGCTCCACCATGGCCAACATGGCAGAGATGGAAGAAAGTAGAAGATTAGAAGCCCCATGAAGTCATGGGGAAACTCAAGTAGGAAGGCTTTCTACAGAGGAACCAAGATCATCTTAAGGATCAAGAGTCCAGATAAACTTCAGACTCACTGTTAAAGGGCCATGTCTCTAGCTATAGTATAAACATGCAATGTGTCCTCTGAAACACAAAGCTCAGGGCCCTGAATCCTCTCTATCCACCTGGCCCATTGCGTCTGGTCGCCTTTAAGAGAGAAAAAAGAACCAGAGAAAGGTACATAACCAACCATAGCAATGACCCTCCTTTCCTCAGCCCACCTCCCCGCCCCTAGCTGTGCCCAACTCTCACTGCTCCACTCAACTCTCTCCAAGGAAGGGTCAAGAGGCACTGGCCACTAACATAGGGAAAGCGAAGACGGGTGAGCCAAGGGCCTCTGAGGACACTCGGGGGTTGTGATGGAAATGGGAAAACCCTGTCACTCTGAGAATCTTTCTCTGGGTGCTCTAACCTTGATGTTGACCTTTCTCCTCACCACCAAAAACCCTCATGCCCCACAGCCAATTTACAGATTTTGAGTTGATGGTCTAAAATCAGATGCTGGGGTCCCCATGCAGCCCAGGGGCCTGAGGACAGGAGACCTCATCTCTGGTTATTGCCTCCTGACATGAGCAAACACCCAGAAAAAAGATAGGTCACCTGAGCTTCGGAACACAAAAAGATTCAGTCCTTCCACTGACAGCCCAACAGAGTGGGAACGCCACCCACCTCGCTGGAAAGCCAAGCCAGACACGGCTGCCCACGTGGATGGACAGCTCTCAAAGCCAAGTTCAGTCATTTGCCCCCAAAGAAGAAAGTCTTCCTCAGGCCAATCAATGTGCCATCCCCAGGGCACGAGCTATTCCCCTTCTTCCTCAGGGACTGGGGATGTCTCAGTACCATCAGGCCGGAGGCCCCTTTGTCTCCTTAAAGGCAGCAGAGTGAAGAGAACGCTCCCCCGCGATTTCTCCTCAGAACGAACATTCAGTCACTACACTGAGCACCATTGTACAAGCACAGGATCTGGTACAGAGCTGTTCCTTTTATCCATAGAAATTGTCCCGTTTTTGTCTCTCTGAATTTTGTTTCTAAATGGTTCATGGCTAGAATGCACCACACAGCAACAAACCTCAGATGGGATTTGGTCCAGGGCAGTATGAAAATATATCTGTTTGAATGACAGATATCAAAATATATAAACAAAAATAAATAAATTAAATAAGTCTGATTAAAGAAAAAAAATCTTTTTCCTAGGAGTTTGTTTTGCAAAACTAGCTTTACATATAATACACATAAATTATCAGAATTTCCACTTACATTGTTTTAAAAATATATATTTAACAAAACATTCCTAAATGTACAATATCTGGGTTTGTAAATCACTCAGTTGTGTTTCAAGACCAAGCCCTAGAAGTCACACAGATTTGCATCAGAGAGGAGACTGAGGCCGGCTCAACGCTAATCGTTTTGCTCATCAGTCTGGAAATGACCTCAGGTGGATTGTCTTCTGCTACCAGATCTACACTTAACCAGAGAGTATGAGGGCCAAGTCTCCAAATCAGAGGCACTGTGTAGACACAGTCTGAGTTAGAAAAATAGGGAAACTGGTCTTCCTCTTTCTGGACTGAGATGGAGCATTTCAGCAAGTGGGAACAGAACAGTACCTGGAAGAAGCCTGGGAAGATATAGCCCTCAATAGCTCTCTAGCCAGTTGGGGTGGGGACATGGGGGAGGCCAAGTGTGCTGTGTTTCCCAACTGTTACACAAAATCAGACCAATGAAGAACAACCAAAGAAAACAAGGAAATGAACACACTCTAGGTATAGAGATACCTTGACAAACTCCCTAGCTGGGCTTACACTGGGCTCTGGTTTCTGAAACCCAGGGCAAAGCCGGCAGTCTGATGCCCTTGATCACTGGGGCAAGTGAGCCGGGGCCCGTCAGACTTCGTAAATTTTGTCCTGCAGGTAGCTGAACAGGGAATCCAGGCCTTTGGAGGAACTCCAGAGTTGCTTCAGCATGACGCATTCTTTCTCATTCACATCTTCAAGCACCGATTTCAGGAAGCTCCGAACAAGGCATTTTGACTCCTCCAATACCTGAAGGGAAATGCACAAGCCTGGTTAGCCGGGCACCAGCGACTCCGCCCCAGAAGAACGTACTTGGCTTATGCAGCACTGGTTAACCTTCCAATGTCCAAAGCCTGAGAAGGCTGCCTACTGTAGCCTGGAGTTTCCCAGGCCCATGTCCCCAGCAATGCCAGGATGGAGCCCAGGCATGCCATGATGTTGAGCCCACAGTCCCTGGGATGGCTGAGTGGGGCCCATGTCACCCCCGACTGCAAGAGCTTTGTCGTTTACCCAAGGGTAACATAAATGCAGAATCGTTTTCTTTGTGTGTCACAGAAAAGTTTAGGAAATACTACTTTCACCTCTGTGCTTCATTTTCATTATCTGTGAAATAGGAGTAATGATACCTCACTCAAGGGTGGCTGGGATCACAGAGTAAGATAATGAATGAACTAAAGGTTTTCCAAGCATCCATGTGAGCTATCCCAACAGCAATGCCTCTCCTCCAAGCTTAGTAGTAAAAGCAGTAGTAATAATAGTGGCACAGCAATCACTGCAATAATGAGTAATAATTACAATGGTTGTAACAATGAGTGGTAATAGTGAGAGTAATAATAGTAATACTATAGTATTGTAGAAGTAACAATAGTAGTGTTATTAAAGGAGTAATAACAGTAGTAATGTTAGTAATATAGTAGTGATAATGGTGATAATACTAATACTACTATAGCATTATAGCAGTAATTATAGCAATAACAGTAGTGATGTTATTACAGGAGTAATAGTAATGTCAGTAATGTAGTAGTGATACTGGTAACAATACTAATAATAGTATAGTAGTATAGCAGTAATTATAGCAATAATATTAGTAATGCAGTGATGATAATAGTAATAATAATTATAGTAATGAATAATAACAATTGTAGTGATCATAGTAATAATAATAACAATGCCACTACAATCACCACTAACCAATAAGGCCTATGAGAGTACTTTTCCTGCTCATGATAGCCCCACAAATAGATGGCCTCCACATTACAAAGGAAGGCCCTATACTCAATAAAGGAAAGTTGCCCACAGCTGCCTGAAGGACGTAGCCTGCGAACATCTGGCTGATGCTAACAGGCTGCACTGCTGCCTCACTTTGGCAGAGGCTCTGCCGGGAAGTGCAGCATCCAAGCATCCTTCACTGGCCTCTGCCATCCTCTGCTGATGTCACAGCTGCAGTTTACACTCTTGCAATGCGTGTTCAAATAGAAAAAAGCAAGACAAGAGCTCCGTTGCTCAAGCCAGCTAGAGAAAGGCGGTGATCTTATTCTTCAGAGTGGGCTGAAGGCTAGCAGGTGGGGAGAATGGGCTGGAAGACCAAGACTGCCTCTTTTCACCCAAGGATTCCTCTGAAGAACACCATCTCCCAGAGGCTATGGGTAGATTCCTTTCTTGGACAAATCAACCCAAAGCTCCTGAATTCATAACTGTTGATAGGAGAGATCTCCTTGTTGTATTATTTTCATAGCTGGTTTCACCTGCAAACCTCCAGTGCCCCAAGACCAAACTCATCAGTGGAGCTCTGAGGCCTTTCTCCGACCTTCCTTTTCACTTTGTTCCTGTGCAGCTGCTCACACTGCCATGAGCTGCTGCCTGACCTCCATATGGGTCTTCGGACACATGTGCTCTAACCCATACTACTCTTGGTGGATGACCTGATGTTGTATATAGGAAACCCGAAAGACTCCGCCAAAAACTTAGAACTAATAAATGAATTCAGTTAAGTTGAAGAATAGAAAATTAATATTCAGAAATATGCTGCATATCTGTACCTTAGAAAAGAATCCCATTTATAATTGCATCAAAAAGAATAAAATACCTAAGAACAAATTTAACCAAGATTTAAACACCTTTACTCTCAAAACTATAGGACACTGATGAAAGAAACTGAAGATGACACAAATAAATGGAAGGATATACCATGCTCATGAACTGGAAGGATTAATATTGTTAAAAGGCCCATAATACCCCAAGCAATCTACAGATTTAATACAATCCCTATAAAAACAACAATGCATGTTTCACAGAACTAGGCCAATAATCATCAATTGATGAATGGATAATGAAGATGATGTACACACCTACACACCCACGATGGAATATTATTCAGCAATTAAAATAAAATCTTGCCATTTGCAAGAACACAGGTGGACACAGGGGTATCTATGCTCAGTGAAGTAAGTCAGACAGAGAAAGACAAATACCACATGCTGTCACTTAGATGTGGAATCTAAAGAACAAAATAAACAGAACACAAAACCAGACTCATAGATGCAGAGAACACACTGACAGTTGACAGACGGCAGGGGGGTTGGGAGCCTAGGTTGAAAATGTGAAGGCATTAAGAAGTACAAATTGTTGTCACAAAATAGTCACAGAGATGTAAAGTACAGCATCGAAAATATAGTCAATGATATTGTAATAACGATGGATGATGCCAGGTGGGTACTGGAATTATCAGAGGAATCACTTTGTAAATTACATAGATGTCCAATCACTATGCTGTACACCTAAAACTAATATAAAATAATACTGAATGTCAATTTTAATTGAAAAATGAAAATAAAGAACCCAAAGGACAAACAAAACAAAATAGCAGTGGACTCCTAGATACAGAGAACTGATGGCTGCCAGAGAAGGCGGGGTAGGAGGAAGGTGAAAGCAGCAAAGGGGAATAAGACATACAAATTTCCAGTTAAAAATAAATTAAGTCAGGAGGATACAATGTATAGTGCAGAGAATAGTCAATGATATTGTGGTAACTGCATGAGGACAGATGGGTACTAGACTAAATGTGATGATCACATCATGAGGTATATAAACGGAGAATCAGGAGTATAATTGTACACCTGAAACTACCACAATATTGTATGTCAAACATATTTTTAGTAAGAAAATATTTTTAAAACTCTCTACCTGCCTGTGAGGCTGACTCTAGGGTCATCAACTATCCACCATTTGCCCAGGACCAGGGGGTTTCCTGAGAACATGGGATTTTTCGGTGCTAAAACCAGGAGCGTCCCAGGCAAATGGAGCCAAGTTGGTCACTGTCATCATCGGGAAGATGAAAAGAGAATCCCCATACAGAGACTCCATAGTAACTGTTTACCAACGATGCAGGACCATCACCACCCATCACCACTGGTACAGTTAGGCTTCCAGGGGGCGGAGCTTACATACAGTAGGTACTCAATAAAGGCTGACAAGTCGAATCAGGAGAGGCACACAGCTGGTGGGGATTCGGGATAGACAGGGACAAGGAAGGCAGGGCACAGGTCTGGCCGCATAAGCTCAGCACAGAAAGAGTCCCCCGCCTTCTTCTACCAAAGCGCCTTTCTCATTTCCTGAGCAGGCCTTGCGGTTGCAGGAGCAGCCTCTTCTCCGCCTTTCAACAGGATATTTCCATACTGTGCGCGGAGTGACTTTTATGAGATAAAATCGACACTTAATTAAAAATTGGTGCCTCGGAGGAGGAGTCATTTATTTATCTATTTTTCAGTGTGTCTTCAGAGTCAAACGGTGATGCTTAAATGTGCCAAGTGCACAGTGAGCAGAAGAAATACAAGGACAGTGTGGGCCGTTTTCTCTTGTCTCCTGGCTGGTTTAATACACTTTGTTCTTATTTGCCTTTGCTTCTGGTTCCTTTGAAAACTATAGATGTTTTGCGTTTGGGGGTGTTGAGGACTTTCTTTTAAGGCAGTGCATTCTTCCCCAGAGTATAAATCTCTTCTGTGAGGTTTTTCAATTGGAGACGATGGAGAATACCTAATAATGTTGACCATCTCCCTCTGGATTTAAGCTCTCAACATGAAGATGAGGCAGCTGTTAAGCTCCACAGGGCCTCTGGCGTACGCCCTGCATGACCCTTGGCAAGTCAATTAGTCCCTGTCAGCCTCATTGCCGTCACCTACGAAATGGGTCTACTGCAATGACAAGCACAAAAAGACAGGAACTCACCAACGCACTGCAGGATGCCATCTCCTTGACCCGCAACATGACCTCCTGGCTGAACGTGGTTGGCCAGAAGACCTGGGACACCAGTCCTCTGCTGCACGCCTCCTGGGCAGTGAGCTTCCGCCCACAGAAGAGCATCTCGTTGGCCTGAAAAAGCAAAGGCAGGGGAAGGCTGAGAGCCCGGAGCGCCTCTCACATCTGTTAGCAGCGCCTGGGCTTGCTGTGTTTAAGTCTAACCGGGGTCCGATAAGCTTTGGGAACTATGAACAAATACTTGTGTCTATGTGCATCTTTCTGAGCAGAGGGTCCAAAGCTTTAATTAAATTCCAGAAGAAGCCATATACCTACTGTGGCTTTGTCTGCCCAATACCCGCCCCTCCCCACCACTAACCACGTCTGGCAGCAGACCCACAGAAGTGGGCGCACGCTCCGTCTGGGTACATTTCCGTGCTGCGTGACAACTGGCCTGGAGTTGAACAGATGAGCTACCCTAGATAATCACACTCTCTGTGAGGTTTCCAAGCGGGAGATGATGGGGGAGAATCTTTCTCCCTCTCCGATTACAGGCTCAAGCCAATGAGCCCAGGGCCATCCACTGCCGTGTCCCTGTTCTGTGGACAGGCAGGTCCACAAAGGAGGAAGGAATGGAGAACAACTCCTGGACCCATCACCCCCAAGGGACATTCCACTTTTGTACTTGTCAGTTAAAGAAATCATTCCCCAGTCCCTGTCCCCGCCCCCTTAAGTCAAAGTGTTTCCATCAGCAGCAGCCAGAAAGGTCTCACATAACATCATAATAGCAACACAGAGAGAGGAGCATCTCTCCCGGTGGCCAGAGCTGGGCACAGGCACTGCCCAGTCTTGAAAGGTGGAAAATAACCCCTGCCTTCTGAGGGCTCCTCTGCACCCCACTCCCCAAAGAATTTCCTTTTGCTTTGAAGTTCACAGCTGTCATACACGTTCTGGGAGAACCTACGTGGATGAGGTCCTAGGCCCAGATAGAGCACAGTGCTGTCACCTCTGAAACTTACCAACAGGTGACTCTTATTACACTGATAATTAGGGCATAATGGTCATGGCCATGTGACAGGGTCCTTCCTTATCTCTTTCAGGATGAGTGCCACCTCCTGTACAGGGCAGACAATCCCTTCCCTCGCCTGCTATCCACCTGCCCATTGCTCAGCCACTTTCAGACAGATATTGAAACGCCAAGCTCTCTGAGCCGCTGTATCCACGCTGTCCTGGTTTTCACCGATGGGTCATGATGACCCAAAGGACAATCTTTTGTGACAGAGTAGAACAACTGATCAGGTTGGTCATAAGCCCACTCATGAATTTGGTGAGAGGTTAGAAGACAAATATATATGTCATTATACTTATTTAGAAACACCTCTGTCTCAGGAGAAATGAAAGGAAGGAACTCAGTGGGAGCCAAACAGGACGCAGCCCACAAGGACATGTCCCAATCAGCCACATTCTTGGAGTTTCAGAAATGATTGAAATGAAAAGAGAGAAAGAGATAAGACCTACACTGTTAACATTTTTGTGACCACAGGGCACAGGGAGGACCTGGTGTGGCACTGAGCTCGGGCAGAACACTGGCTGAGATCAAAAGAGAAAGTGTTTGCTTCCTGGGCGCCCTGCCTGCCTCATTTTTCTGCCACTGGTGAGACTGAGCAGCCTAGAGCAGCCCGAGGGAGCTGCTGAACCTGAATGGCCTTATCTGTCTCCCCTGGAGGCCCTGCTGCCTAGACATGGTGCCAGAGGGTTTGAGAGCTGAGGATAACCTCCGCTGGTCTCTTAGTTGCTATTCCTGCTGCATGTGACCATCCAAGAGAGACAGCGCATACAGAAGCGGTGGGATGGGGCTCAAACAGAGCCACTGCTGGGAGCCTCCTCTAACCTGCTCTCTGTGGGGTGTGACCCTGTCATCTGCATCACGATTCTTTGGTAGTTTTCTGGGGTACCCCAGGACCCCCAGCATCTGCAGACAGAAAGTTCCCAGCAGTCCTGGGAGCAGCTGGCAGATAGCCCGAGCAGACCTCGGTGAAACCTGCATTGCATGGAAGTCACCTCAAAATGTCACCTCACAGACCTACTAGACCAACCACAGTTACTGCACCCCTCCCATGTCCTGGGGGTGCTAATCTCAGACTCACTAGTCAGAGGTGGGTTCTATTTTACAGCATGCTGGTTAAGAGCACAGATTCAGTGTTCATATTCCACAACTCCCATGACTATTGTGTGACCTTGGACAACTCACTTAACCTCTCTGATTCTCGGTCTCCACGTCTGTCAAGAGGGGATAACAGCAGTCCTAGCTTACAGGGCTAGAGTGAGGATGAAGTGAGGATAAACTGAGTTAATGGCTGTCAAGCACGGGGCCCAGGGAATGCTTTCTGAGCTGTTAGGACTCACCCCTGCCCAGACTCGCTTCTGGCTACTGTGCAGAATCTGACCACAGCCTACAATGGATTCTCTGGCATTGCTTGAACACCACTCTGCCCGCTTACGAGGAAGCTTACCAGCGCGACACCCAGGATCTGGGGGAAGGTGTAGGAGGAGCAGCCGGCAGGCGTGAGGCGGATGGTGGCATAGGGGGTCTGAAACCAGGCCTTCTCGCTGGCCCACACAATGTCGCAGAGGGGCAGGATGGAGGCGCCCAGGCCCAGGGCGGGCCCATTGATCGCCACCACGATGGGCTTCTTAAACTGGATAAAGGCCTTCACAAAGTCCCTGAGGAAAAGAGAAGACCTTCTTTAACACGTGGCCAGGCTTGCCGAGACTTTTTGACGCCCTTGATTGTACTGAGGCTGAAAGAAGCTTCCCAAGGTGCTGTGAAGCGCCTACAGGTCCTCAGAGAGGAGAGGGTGCCAGGCAAGGGGGTCATTCTCCCAGATGCCGGGCCATGGAGCTGCAGTCACAGGCCTGGCACCCTCCGAGGTTGGTGCCAGGTTTTCAGATGGGTCTTAATGGGGTGACCATACGTCCGGCCCTAGGTCAGGCCCATTGTGCCAACACTGCACCGGTTCCCCTGCCCTTCCACTCCCTAGATACCGACAAACTGCGAATATCCCAAGGAAGACAACCTGAATGTTGAGATTCAGAAACGGAACCAGAACTAGAGCCAGAAGGAGGGAGTTACAAAGAGGCACACTGGAACTCAAGGGAAGAGGGTATGTTCCAACGGCCCTGGCTGAACGGCAGTGGGGGGCTTCGGGGGGTACACATGCCTCATTACTGGGGATAATTCTGGCTCAGTGATAACTCTGGGTGATGCTATAGATAGAGTTCAAGCTTCAGATGCTGGGCGCAGGTGGAGACAGACGCCATCTAAGATTTCTTTCAAAACCAGGATCGTGATCATCTGATTCTGTATCCCCTAAAGGGATGACGGATTCTAGGGTGGTTCCAAAATGCCGACAAGGGTCCATGTGCTGGGGTGACTTTAACCAAAACTGGAGAAAGATGCTGGGCCCCCCTGGAGGCAGGAGGCATCTGGAATCATGGCTACGGGATCAGGCAATATTTGATCTCCCTGACCTCCTGCACTGAGCAACGTTACGGTCTGCACCTTCATCTGTTATGCAGAACTACCCGAAACAGCCTCTGCTTCCTTTACCTTTGAGGCTTTTTGCCTTCCCCCTACCTGCCATGTAAGACCTACTAAATGTTACTATTCACCAGGACACAGAGGGAAGATCCAAAATGTCTAGTAAAGCCCACACCCTTCCTTATTTCCAGGTGATAAGACTGGAAACTTATACTAAGAACTCGCTAGAATAAAATCCAAACTCCAGCCTCTGCCTACCTCTCCAGGCTTACCTCGCATCGCATGTACCCCTCCTGTCTGACATGAGCTGCACGGGCCTTCCGGGAGTTCTTGGACATCACCATGACCACAATTCGCAATTATCCTCATCACTTGCTTGCTTACTTGTTTTTGAATTCTCCTCCCCTACAGCTCCTTAAGAAAACCCACAGGTCTGCCTTGTGTACTGCTTGGTCTCTATACATAGTGGAAATAACATTCTGTAAATAGCTGTTGAATAGATACAGGATTCTCCCAGAATAAGAGCAAAGACTGTAGAGGTGTGGCAGTGACATACTATTTCTTCACCAGACCTGATCCCACCCCCCACCCCCTTTTCTCTTCTTCCTGAGTCTACTGCCAGGACACACTGCTCAGCCTCCCTTGCCATTGGCCAAGTAACCAAGTGCCTGCCAATGGAATGTGAGTGGAAACCACATACACACTTCCAGGCCTGGTGCATGGAAACCTTCCACCATGCAGCCCTCCGGCCCTTTCACGGCAATCTTAAAAGACATTTGTTGAGCCACAAGATAGAGGGAGTCTGGGTTCCTGAGTCACGACCTGGAGGACAACCATGGGCTATTCAGTAACATCTGTTTTAGGTTCACATATTCTAGATGTAAGTTTCTATCACAATTGGGCCATGATATGTACTTGAAATTTATCTGTTATATAGCAGCTAATACTTAACTAATATAAATGTCAAACTGATTCATCCCTTCTAAATGGTTACCATTCCCCCCAATTCTTATCAAAATACGTGGGTATCATGGTGATGTGTGGAATCAAATTCAATTGTGAGAAGACTTCTTAATATTCCGCTGGGGTTGGGGTACCTCATAACCCACAAGTCTTCATGAAAGTGCAGCCCTTGACCCAGGCTTGAGGCATCACATTTCCTGACTCCCATGTGACTCTGTGGGTCAGTGACAGAGTTATTGCAGTCACCGCTGGCCCCACTGCAGCTGCCCCCCAAAAGGACACTCCTGCAAGAGGGAGTGCTGGCACCATGGCCCTCTCATTCCTGGTGTCCCAGGCCCATTTTTCCTGGCTTGACTCCCTAACCTGGTGGCCTCAGTCACTGGCTTTAACAAGTGCTTTTTACCAAACGCAGTCTGGAGTCTGTGGGGATATGGCACTTCTTTGCAGGATTCCTTGGAACAACACACAGGGTTTGGGTGCGTTTTGACAGACGTTCCATTCCTAAAGACCCTCACTCAGGACAGGGTACTGGATCTCAGAGGGAGAAGGACTTCAAGAGTCATTGAACCAAATCTTCCCCTTGGTACAGAACGCCCCCTCCCCCCAGGCATCCTGAGTATGCACTCTCTAGCCCCTGTTGGACATCTTCAATAAAGAGTGTCCTTCCCTATCCAGACGCCTCCCTGTTTTTGTGACCTCCTGTGGGCCTCTCTGATACTAGCATTCACTTTGCTCCATCATCCACAGGACAGTCCTTCAGGAGTGCAGCTCAGCCCTCACGACCTTCTAAAAACTTCCCCTTCCAGACCCCAGAGCCTTTCAGTCTATAGTTTCCAACCTGAGCAACAAGGACTCTGAAGGAGGGCTAAGGGGACTAAGTGTGCATGGCTCCAACCCCCCACCCCCAGCCCTCCGGCTGTCCAAGCACTTCATTTCCTTGATATAAAAACACGATGCACAGACCATCTCCCATCCATCCTCTTCCTCTCACCTCAAGCAGATCTCTTATCGCAAGGGCCCAGAGGATGTAGAAGCCAGATAGCAGACAGGATATTGCATTACAGACGCTGCTGCTCAGATAGCTGATCCTGACTCAGGTGGTGGTGGGGCTGCCCTGGGCCACAGCTCCCCATCTTCCCCAGCAGCCAAGTCTGTCATGCTGACCCCAGCCCTTGAAGTTTCTACTCAACCTGGGGTCCTGAGGCTTCTGCCTGCCAGAGCTACTCGGCTGTTCTGATGCTAAGAATGACCAGAAACTTAGGGGTCTGTCAGACTCGGGGTCAAGTTTCAACACTGCCCGTACCTAGGGGCGAGATCTTGGACAAGTTCTAGTTTCTGCAGCCTCATTTTCCTCCTTGGAAATGGGAGAGCCAAAGGCGCGCCCCACAGGCCACATGAGCATTACATGAGCCGGTCCGCCCAGAGCACCAGCACAGCGCCTGACACGGGGGAGTCCATGATTGCGGCTGGGGAGGACGGACACAGCTTTCACCCCACTCTGAGTGGTCTGTGAGCCACTCTCTTGGCCTAAAGGCGACTCGGAAGCAAAATGCTGTTCACGGGGGTGTCTGGATTTCACAGGGAGCAACTGGCATTTCTTTTGTGATCCAGCTATTGATTGCTTTTAACCAGAGCCATAGAGTGTAGCCCTCCCACTGCCAAAGTTCAGAGCCAAGTCAGCTGGTACAGGGCCTGTAAGCACCAGATACACACGAGGATGGTCATCCTGGCACCCCCACGGGGGTAACTCTAGGAGACCACTCCTTCGTCTGACCAGGGTTAGTTAAAACTTGTGGCTGGGCGTAACATGAAAATAATTCTTTACTCCTATTCTAAGAACTTATCATGTGCCAATAACCGGCCAAGCATTTCATGTGGGTTATCTGATTGCTCTTCATCCTAGCAACCCGCCAGTGGGCCATGGTATCACCTGTGAGGAGTTCAGGGGAGAGCAGCCTCTCTTTCAGGATGGGACAGACTGCTTTGTTTGGGTCCTGGAGAGAGGCTTCTGCTGAATGAATTATCTGAGCTCTTCCCACATCTGCTAATTCATTTGACAAACATCTGCAGAGTGAACGCAGTGTACCGGGGCATGTGTGCGCATGCTTTCATTAGGAAACGAGGGTGGGGTGGGAGCGGTGGCCGGTGGCCGTTTGGCGTGCTCGGAACCTGGAGGTCAGCCCAGCCAAGAGCATGCATGTCCCAAGAGAATTGCGAGGGATGTCCGTAGGTTATAAGGTTCTATGGGTAAACCACATTTCAGCCATGCTTGATTTTAAACAAAGTCTTTTCCCAAGAAACTTCTCAGACTGTAAATACATTAATATGCCTGGAAAATCTGTATGAGTGGGGACAGAACTTCCGGCATGGCCCAAACTCAGTTATCGTCTGTGCCCTTTGCTCACAATGCTTCCCTGGAAATCTGCAGAATGTTCTCTGGGGAACGCTTCTCTGCCGCATGGTGCCCCAAACTCTGGAGTTGTGGCTGCGGGAGGGAGCACTTCCAAGTTGGCACCACTGGGGCCTCCCTATGGGAGTTTGGTGGGGATGAGCAAGCCACGGTCACTGTCTGACCAGTGGGCACTCTCTTCCACAAAGGCCGTACAGTCTGCACCCCATCCATCCTCTCTCAAAGCTCTTCACCCTCTCTGTCCCCGCTATCAGTTTCCTCTTCACCTTCTTCTCTTATACCCACCTTTTTTCTCTTGTGTAAAAATAAGGACCTCAATCCTGGCTGCACATTCCAACAGCAAACAGCACAGGACCTTTAAAACGCAAGATGTGCTGGCCCCACCCCATGCTCATTAATTCAGAATCTCCTGGGAGTGCTGCCAAGCAGCTGGGTTTTGAAAAGCTCCCTGGGGAGTCTCTGTGCTGCTGGGGCTGAGAACCAGTGGTCTAGGGGACATCCCCATTCCCTCTCCCTCCCGTGTCCCAGGCAGCTCATGCATTACAAGCTCCTGCTCCCTGTGACGCCTCTGGAAGAATTCCCTCAGCCATGGTCCCTCCACCCTGCTAAGAGAAACTCACCTTCCTGATGACATGGCAAGTGCCTGAATTCCACCGGCCGCGTTCCTCCAGAGGTGAGCTAATGTGTTCAGCATCTCCTCACATTTGGGACCTCTGGAAATCCAGCCAGTGCCCCCACAGAAATTCATAAACCAGCTGACGGCTACGGCAAAGGTGTCCCTCAGCTGCAGAGATGGGCACCCCATCTCTGATGGTCCCATAAACAAGGAAGGAAGCTTCCTGGGGGCCCTGCTGCTCCCCAGACCACGTGACAAAGCAGCCGAGTCAGAGCGGAGAACAAAGCACCGTGGGCACAGCCAGGGCTGTCCGCACCCAGAGAGCCCGAGAGCTGCATTAGCCACGATGCCTTTTCCAACAACAGTGTTCGGGCCTCTCACGTCTCTTTTGGCACGAGTTCTGCAGCCGGAAGCACACAGGTGTTTTGGAGCACAGGCTCCAGTGGGTGTGCCACCCAGAACTGGGACTCAGAACCCCATATGTGAGGTCACCTTGTGGAGAATCTGCACCACCCGGGAGCGTCCCACAGCCACATGGGAGTCAGCCTGTGTGCGACGATGTCACAGCGCAGCGAGACCGGAGGGCCCAGAACCCGTGCCATGCGGCTGCAGCTCCCTGGCACCCCGTGGAACACATGTTCCTTTCCAGGAGACCAGGCAGCACCACTGATGGTGACTCCCATCTGAGCGCTTTGCAAAGCGCGGCAGTCAGTGCATGCGTGCTCTCCAGGGCGGACTTGCTGGAAACCATGTAACCCCACTCACTTTTGATACATTTTTAAAGACTGGGGAAATAACCAACCTTTAGAGTCCCCCAAAAAGATAAGGATTGTTGGGATCCAATGTCACCCCAGGACCCCAACTCTTGCCCCAAGGACAACAAGGGAGGGAAGGACACTCCCCACCCTGTCAGGTCCACAAGTGCACAGCTGCCCAGGACGCCCCTCTGTGCTCCTTCCCAGGCTGAGCTAGGTCAGTTCCAGGAACAGAAACAGAAGTGCCCAGAAAACCAAGAGATTTCATTCTCAGGCAGAGGGAAGGAGAAGTACATGGGCATTACCAGCTGCTGGGCTTAATATAAGAAAATAAAATCTTTTGGGGATCAAAAGAACAAAATCTGATCTTACCCAGAGAGCAAAGGCATCCCTAATTTGGGCAGGAAAATACAGGGTGCCCAATTAAACTCCAAATTTTCGATAAACAACCAATAATTTTTTTAGTATAAGCATATCCCAGATGTTGTATGGGACATAATTATGCTAAAAGAAAATTATTAGTTGTTTAAAGAGTTTAACTGTTCTGGCTGGTGTGGCTCAGTGGATTGAGTGGCAGCCTGTGAACCAAAGGGTTGCAGGTTCAATTCCCAGTCAGGGCACATGCCTGGGTTGCGGGCCAGCTCCAGTTGGGGGCACACAAGAGGCAACCACATATTGATGTTCCTCTCCCTCTTTCTCCTTCCCTTCTCCTCTCTCTAAAAATGAATAAATAAAATATTTTTTTAAAAAAAGAGCTTAACTGAGCAGCCTGTATTTCCATGTGCTCAACTGGGCAATCCTATAGGCAGGTCCCCTCATGTCCAAACATGAGCAGAGCTCACCTGATGGATTCTGCAATGCGGGTGCTTTCCTTTCGCCGGTCGCTGGACAACCGGCCAATTAGGTAGGAATAATCCAGGCCGCTGCAGAACACACTGCCCACCGCACTGAGGAGCAGCAGTTTGCTGTCGTCCGTGGCCGCGTTGCAGAGAGCTCGTCGGACTTCCTTCATGATCTGCAGGCAGAGATGAATTTGCAGAGACGTTAAATGTCTATCTGGAAGCTGGGTGCGGAGGTTAGTAAATCTGCTCTGCCTGTGCAGGGAACCTCCCCTGAATACGAGCCATGTCCACACCTAGCAAAGAAACACCAAAACCAGAGCCCCCTACACCCTCCCCAAAGCAGGCGGAGAAGACTAAGAAGGTGGCAAACGAGTCACTGGCTGCAGACTTGGAAGTCTTTTAATCCCTGGTAACTGCAAATCGTCCCACATTTGCTTGTTTAGCCCTTTCCAAGGTGAGGTGGGAAATTGCTGTGCACAGCCCAGGTGAATTAGGTTAGCTATCTCTAAAAGACCAATTTAATTCTATATTCTTATTTATTTATTTATTTATTTACTTTGGGTGGGGGGACCCCCACACTCTGTAACAATTCCCCCCTCTCAGACTTAAGACCCTTTATAATCTTATAAAGGACAATGGGTGAAGGTCTCATGCTCCTCTAGCTGCTTCAAGCTGGACATGGTCGTTGTCCTAGCTAACCTTGGGTCCAGAAATCCCTAATAAGAGTGGGGGTGTGGAGGGGAGGGTGGCCTTCCCACATGGGGAAAGACTTTGCAGACTCCAGGTCAGTTGGCTGTCCCCGGACAACAGCGTTCTTGGTTTAACAGGTTGGCATCCTTGTTGTATTCTGGGGGCAACAGATTTGGCAACAGGGTTAAAAGGCATCGTTAAAACCATAACAACTAGATGACAAAAGGCAGGGATTAAATTTTCAATGTCCCACATTAGGGAAAAGAAAGGCTTCTTTGGAGGACTAATTCTATATTCTTGATCATCCTTAATTTAACAAAGACCCTCACATAGTTTTGCAGGTGAGTAGGCTTTAGCATCAGATCAACAAAATGTTCAAGGTGTCAGGAAAATAATTGTTAAACATAAACTCTATATCCAGCTAAACTATCACCCAAAAGCCAGAATAAAAATGAGGCATTTTCAATAAAAGAAGGTTTACCAATCTAAGACTCTCACTGAAAGAACTGAAAAGGATGTACTTCAAGAAGAAAACCATATTCAGGGAAAACAAACAAACAAACAAACAAATAAAACCCTGACAGCCAAGGAGCAACAGCAAGCAAAGAAACTGGTGAATGCATTGATAAATCAATATAAAAACTGACTATAAAAATTACCATACTGATATTGACTAACTGAGGGTGGGGGGGTACCCAAGGTAGATCTATGGTCCTAGACAATAATATTTTGTCAGATGAGACAAGGGGTGACCAGAGTTAGAGCCTGCCTCAGTTATGTGTCTGGGAGAGGTGGACAGGTAACAACGACATTTAGGCTTTGCTATGTGAACATAACTTAAGGATACTTCTTAGAAGTACATCATGAATTACAATGAATGAGATGAACTGAAGAGAGCTCAATCACTCGGTCCAACAGAAGTTAAGGAAAAAGCAAAAACAAGCTCAGACATACATGGTAAGAGGAAACAAGGCATGCCCTTGTCTGGGTAAAGCTGAGAGTGCCTTGGGGGAGATCATAAGTGAATAGGCTTTTAAAGAAGCGCTATTGTTATTCAATAGCATAATCATAGGCTACAATGTCAAAATGTTATCAAAGTATTGTTTTTTAAATACATTTTTTAAAGAATCCCCCATTTATTAGGCATCTGCGGGTGTCAGGGTAATTTACACACAATATTTTATTTCAAACAAGAATCCTGGAAGATAGAGAACGGTATTGCAATTCTGAGGTAAAACAATGAAAATTCAAACATGGGAAGTTAAGTTGCCCAAGGTCACCAGTAACAGGCAGAACCATGATGCAAATCTCACCCCAACATCCTTTCTCTTTCCACTGCTCCCTACTGTAGGATGACTTAAATAAATGGATGAATTTTAGTGGGAAAAACAGGACTAGATGTCCCTCTGACTGGAGAATCTCCCAGCCTGTGCTCTGTGAGGAGGACGGGACAAGCACTTTCCACCGTTACAGGGTATGAGCCACAGATACTCATTCTGAACACCAAAAAACGTAACAGGCCACTGTCTTGTGGGTCCTTTCATCCATCCCCCTCCAGAAGCAGACACAGTCTCACCTCTACAGGAACTCTATTTCTTTGAGAGACAAATAAAAGAAAACCCTGTTGTAAAGACATGATTCTCCATGACTCAGAGTGGCCTCTCTCTCTGAGGTCATACTTACTTGTCATTAGTAAAAATAAAATCAAACAAAACACCCACCGGAAAATTTGTGTTTTGTCGATGCAACAGATGTTCAAACTACATTTTTAATTTAAAAAATTAAAATGAGTATACTAGTGAGTATACTGTGCCTTTGCTGGTCTCATTTTCATAATCCAATTGGGACCAATGGCCGAGGTTCCAACCTTCTCAGAGGACCCCAAATTTTATAATGTAACTAGTCTGTTTAAAGGAAAATGATCTAAAATCATTACACTGCATCACCTTCTTAAACAGAATACACTGCACACATGCACTACTTCTCAGGGATCACCTGCTCACCTGTAATAGACCAGACTCCTCAGGGGCTCCTTCTGGGCTTTGCATCTAGAACAAATGCTCCTAGACCGCTCTGCATTTTGAAGTCCTAAATCTGTCTGGGAGAACTATTCCCCTCGTTACACGCATGCTAGCTGTTCCTTGCTCCTGCTGTTAGTGTCTATGAGAGAAAGCACCGTCCTTCCCTGCTACTTCCAGCTTCTCAGCTGTTGGAACCAGATCACCAAATGCCTTAGAAGAGGGTATAGAATGGGAGGAAGCCAGGACCCCTCTCTCCACTTCATCTTTACTTGCTAAATCAGTCTCCCAGGGCCCATCTCAACCACAAGCATCTTCCTGAGGCCTTCCCAAATATCTCCAAGTAAATGCAAACTGCTCCTCCTCCTGACACCTCAGGTGTTTAAAATCCCTGCTCTGACACGTCTGACAAACTCCCTTGTCGAATGTGTGCATCCTTACCTTACCCTGCCTCCTACCTGACTTCAGTCCCTGTGGCTGGCAGCCTCTATGAGGGCCCTCAATGGTCCCTTCTCTGGTATTCACACCCCTGTGTGATCCCCAGCCCTTGAGTATAGACTGGACCTAGTGACTCACTTCTAACCACGAGAACATGGCAAAGCAATGGGACATCCCTTTCAAGAGGAGATTAGGGTACAAAAAGACTACAGCTTGTCCCGGCTGTCTTCTTTTGCTCTCTCCCTTTCCTGGAGCTCCCAGTCTGGGGGAAGAGCAAGCAGCCAGGCCACGAGGAGCTCCATGAAGAGCCTACTCCATAGTCCACGTGGAGTAGCCACAGAGCAAGGCACTGATGTCTCTGGCCAGTGAGGACCTGAGACCTGCCAGCAGCCACTGGGTGAGCTTGCAAGTGGACCCTCCTCTGCTGAGGCTGCAGCCCCAGCCAACACCTTGACTGCAGGCTTGTGAGAGACCCTGACCCAGAAGGGTCAGCTAAGCCAGGACTGGATTCTGGACCCACGGAAACCGTGAGATTATAAATGTTTGTTGTCTTGAGATGCCAAGCTTAGGGCAATCTGGTGTGCAGGAATAGATTAACCCAATTCCCTAAAAGCTAAAATAGCATCCTATTCATCTGAATAACCCTTGTAACACTTAGTCCAGAAATTTGCACAGAACAGAATTTAAATAAATGTTTATTAAATGGAGCGAATGGCACAGCATTTAACCTTCAAGAAGTTTATAGTCTAATGGGGGTGGGGTGGGAGTCAGACATTTAACAAATTATCACACAGTTACATGTACACTAACAACTGTAATAAGTTCCCATGCAGGGGTTGGGGGGGGGTGCCTGGTGCTAGGAAAGCACAGGAGAGACATAGCCCGGTCAGGAGGCGAGGGAAGCCTCTCCTGCAGAAGTGATGGCTGAGCTGAGGTCTGAATGAAAAGCGAAGGTCAGCTAAGTGAGGAGGAAAAGAAGGTTGTTTCGGTCAGAAAGACAGGCATGTACAAAAGACCTGGGGGAGGTGTGAGAATGGAAAAAAGCCAAGGTGACTGGAGGGCAGGACGAGAGAAGAGTGTCTGTGATTAAGAGGTGGGGCTGGAGAGATGGGCGGGGTGCGAAGGCATCAGCCCCGATGGCCACATTAAGGGTTTTGCTTCTCAACCAGAGCGGTCGGGAGCCACTGACGTATATGTGTAGGTGTGTAGGTGTGATCAGCACTTCCAGCAGATCACTCTGCCCACCACGAATAGAAAAGATTAAAGAGCAGGAAATATGAAAGGGGACGGACTTGTTAGCAGGTTATTACAACAGTCCAGACAAAATAGCCTAGTGGTTTGGGCTATAAGGGTTATGTAGGAAATCGAGAGAAGGAAACACATTAGGGAGCTATTCAAGATACGAAAGCTAACAGGCCTTGGGGATGGTGTGGCTATGGGGGCTGTGACCACGAGAGCGTGAGGCGTGGCTCCTGCACGTGCGGCGCGCTCCCCGAGTGTGGCGCGCTATCTGCTGAGCACTGGAAAAAACCAGGAGTTGAGTGAGGGCTTGGGGTCCTCTCCTAATGGGGAAGTGGATGAGCTCTGAATCAACAAGACTCTGGGCAATCTATTGTGCTGGTTCTTTCCTCAAGGGGCATTGTCATTACTCTCCTGGTTCTTTTCTATCCTCCAGACAGGAGAAGTTTTACAGCATACACACTAGCCTCAGAACCTAGTTAACAAACCCAGTAACGTAGGGATTGCTGCTCACGAGGCCAATGTCAACTAGAAAAAGGAATTCAGTTATGACCGTGAAGGTGGCCCCCTCCCAGTTCCTCCAGGAAGGAGCAAGACTGAGTCTGCTGGTGGCCATTACATCACCTCTGTTTCATCTTACCAATGGGCGGGGCATTCACTGAATACCTCCTATGTGCCAAGTACCTGGTAAGCCTCTCTGCAGACATTATCTCTAATCTCACAAGCAAGATACTGTATAACTTCTATAAATGAGGAGCTCAGGGAGGCCAAGTAACTTCCTAAGGGAACAGAAGTGGTGAGTTGGTGAAGGCAGGATTCAAAAACCCATGTCTGCTAGACTCCAAAACCTGTATTCCTCCACTAACACCACCTCTTCGTTTCAATGGAATCCTTCTTTCGGGACGACTCTTCCCAGGTAGCCGGCTTACCCATAGTCAATCCGTGTTGGTTGTCAAGACAGCTGCAAAAACCAGGTCAATACTGTTTTTCCATTTCCCTACTATTCTGTTACCAACAGACACCAATTACAAACGGACCTCTAATTAACCAAGCCCACATCTCAGTGGGGAAGAACCTATGCACCTAAATCAGTCAGAGGCAACACACTTTCCATGATGGGTAGGCAACCATTCACATACCAAGCTGCTCCTAAGAGACAGAATAAACTGGGAGCTTTCACATTTATTCAATTAATTGAAGGAAAATGCTGTGTCTTTTTAAGCATGCTTTTAAAAAGTAGTGATGTAGGAAGAATCCAAGAATTGGTCTCATGTGGATGTTTTATGATGAGCTTAAAATAACAAGGTTCTGAGGTATTAACATGTGAAGAGCAGTTTTCGAGGTAAACCATAGGCTCTGGACTCCTCTGAAACCCACACAGAGGTCTACCCACAAGAGACCCTCGAAGTGGTTCCTGCAGGTGGAAGAGGAAGAGACCCCAGAATACCATGCTTACAGGAGGGGCAACAAGCAACCACAAGCCCCACAAACTGCACAGACTTGAGCCACATCCCTTCTCTTACACTTGGCATCATTCCTGATGGTCACACCCACAATCCCATAAAACAGCCACAGTCTATGTAAATCATAATGATAAGGCATGTGACTACAAGTTCAAGGACACAGCACCTCCCACGCCACCCCACTTCCTGGGTCTCCTCAGGTATCCTGGATACACTGGGTAATGCCAGGCCACCCTACCAATCCCAGGCTGGGTGGGCAGCCACTCGCTGACCCTTGACTGTGTCCCCCCCAACACACCTCAGTGTTAACGGTCTGTGTTGCCATGGCTGCTATGGAAATCAGAGTGCAGGATAATGCCAGGATAAGAAAAGGGGTGGGGGAGGTTGGAGTGAACTGTATCCAACGGGCCAAATGCAAGGGATAAAATGGTGCGCAGACACGGCAGCAGTCCTGACCTCCTGCGGCTGTGTGAGCCCAGGCCTGGTAAGTTCTCTAAGCCTGCTTCCTCATCTGTGAAGATGTGGATCAAAATAAGCCTCCATCAGAAGGGTCCTGGTGGGATGAAATGGGATAAATCGCAGATACAAGGCACCAAGAGTCGCTGCTAGCTGGTGCTGCCGTCGTTTCTGTCATTTGCCAGGCTGCTACTCTGCCCTAGGTCGGCTGAGCTAGAGAGGATGGCCTGGATGGGGGGGTTCCCACATTTGCACCATCAAGAATCTCTCTCTCAAAAAAAATGTCTTCTTCACTCCTCGTAAGTGCCCCACATTTTGAATGATGTTGTCTACCTAACCACATTAAAGAGTCTGTTTCCCTGGTCTATTCACCTAAGATATCAGTGTGACTCGCATTAAAAAAAGTAATGTGGAAAAAAATGAATTGGACTTCATCAAAATTTTAAACCTTGCATGTCCAAGAACACTATCTAGAGAGTAAAAAGACAATCCACAGAATGGGTGAGAGTATTTTCAAATCATATATCTGATAATGGTATAGTATCCAGAATATATAAAGAACAGTAAAAACTCAATAAGTAAAAAACACACCCCAACTTTTAAAATAGGCAAAGGATTAGAACAGACATTTCTTCAAAGCTGGAAGACAAGACAAATGACCAATAAACATGTGAAAAGACGCCCAATATCACTAGTCATCAGGAAAATGCAAATCAAAACCACAATGAGATACCACCTCACACCCACATTATCAGGTGAGCAAAGATGAGAGGAATTGGAACCCTCACACACTGCTGGTGTGAAAGTAAGGTGGTCAGTACCTGTGGAAAAGAGTTTGGTAGTTCCTCTGAAAGTTAAATACAGAGTTACCTTATGACCCAGCAATTCCACAATTACGGATAGAGCCCAGAAAACTAAAAACGTATGCTCATACAAAAATTTGTACACAAATGTTCATAGCGATACTATTCAGAGTAGTCAAAGTGGAACCAACCCAGATCTCCATCCACTGAAGAACTAATTCACAAGATGTAATCTATCCATACAATGAAAAGGAACGAAGCATTGACACACGCTACGACATGGATAAACCTCGAACACATGGTGCTAAGTGAAAGAAGCCAGTCACAAGTCACAGAAGGCCACATGTTGTATGACTCCTTTTATATGAAATGCCCAGAACAGGCAAATCCATAGGACAGAAAGGAGGTGAGTGGTTGCCAGGGGCTGCAGGGAGGGAGAAAGGGAGTGGCTGCTAATGCGTGCAGGGTTTCCATTGGGGGTAAGGGGAAGGTTCTGGAAGTAGTGGTCATGGTTGTACAACTTTGCAAATATACTTAAAAATCACTGAATTGTACATTTTAAAGGGGTGAAATTTATGGTATGTGAATTATATATGTTGATTATAGCTCAAAAAAATGTCAGCTGAGTGAACATAATTCCATCGAAAGCAAAGAAATTAGACTTGCTTATTATAATGCAGCCTACCGGAAAAGCCCAAGTCATAATGTTTGGATTCTGGGGCCTCTCCTGACTAAGTCCTGACCAGCTGACTGAATCTCTTCATTTACCAGGGTCTTCCTCCGTAAAATGGGATAACATGGTTACCTGGTCATAAAGATCAAATCGATAATGCAAGTAAAATGATGAGCAAATTGTCTCCTATAGTCAAGTGTGTGTGCATGCTGGATATTTTCATCAGCTCCCTGAAGGAGCAAAGAAAAGCCAGCATCCCAGGCTGATAAATGAGAGGCCCTCCCCAGCCTGGCCCTCCCCTCTGGTCCTGCCCCCCTCACCTCAGGGGTCAGCGCGTTGTTGTCTGAGGTCTGACTGGACAGCAGGATATGTGTGAAGCCCTCTTCCTTCCGCACGACAATGTCCCGAAACCGGCAGTTGCTTTCATTCTGGCGGACGCTATACCTGAGCCTCTTGTCAAAGACGTAGTCCTTCTCCGTTTCCAGCTTCCTCTTTACTGGATTGTGCAGGTTTAATCCCCCGTTGGTCAGAGCAGAGCCTTCCAAAAGCAGATAAACCAAGTGAGAAACCAAGATAGGAACAATCACGCAAGAGTGAGACCAGAGCACATTCAGATGCTTGCGGGAGGGGGCAGAGGTAACTGGGACCCCCGTGTGTCCTGTTCTGGCTGGTGAAGAGCCTGGGGCTAAACTGATACATCCATAAATTCAGAGGAGGACAGAGAGGACTCTCTGACAAGGACCCCACGGGGTCCTTGATTCCCCTTTCCCACACATGCTCCTGGGAGCACCCAGCTTCTGCTCAGACACCTTCAGCAAAAGGGAACCACTACTTTGGAAACTTACGGCCATAAAACAAAACAAACAAGCAAAAACCTGGGAGCTTTATTCATAATCACCAAAGACTGGGAGCAACCAGTATGTTCTTTACTAGGTGAATGGATAAATAAACTGTGGTCCAGTCATACGATAGAATATTATTCAGCAATAAAAAGAAATTATTTATCAAATCACAAGAATACATGAATGCATCTTAAAGGCATATTGCTAAGTGAAAGAAGATAGTCTGAAAAGGCCATGCATTGCTTGACTCCAATTATATAACATTTCAGAAAAGGCAGAAGTATAGAAACAGTACAATGGTCAGTGGTCACCAGGGGTTCAGGTAGAATGAGAGGAGGGTGGATAAATAAAACAGATTTTTTTTAGGGCAGTGAAACTATTCTGTGTGACACTATAATAGTGAATACGAAACATGATGCATTAGTTAAATCCCAAAGAACTTTATAGCACAGACAGTGCACCTTAAAGCGTGCAAGTTTTAAAAAAATGAAGAAATTGGGAGATTCCCAGGATGCAATGCAGGAGGCAATGAAAGAGTCTTAACTCTATTATAAATGTATGCAACAACCTCCCTGACAGGGTGAGTGGAAGTGCTGACCTAAGGAACCTTAGGAATGAGTGGGGTCTGGAGAACTCCAGGCAAAATAACCTGTACAGAAGCTTGATAAGGCTGATTCCCATGGAGGTAGGCAGGAGTTAAAAAGTTTGACACCATGACACATGTATGCTGGAATTAAACGGTTAAGCAAACAGCAGATCATAGGACCATTTCTCACTGTTGGAGTGAAACTTCCCAGGTAAGCCAGGGGAGGAGGCTAAAATGAACCATGCGATAATGGATTAGAGTTGAAGACATGAATTTGAGCTCATGTTTAGCTTAACACAGTTACAGACGACTACACACAGAAATAGTTATAGATAAGTATATGTACACAGGTTAATACACACACACACACACACACGTATTTTCTTGCTCTGTCAGCAGAAAGGGTCCAGAATCAATGACGCAGCAAGCACTCCTAGGAAGCAGATCTCAGTTTCTGATGTCATTCCCAAAAAAGGGAACCAGGGCGCCCTGGAGAAATGGCTGATTCTAGAACTCGGGTAGGAAACATATCAGATTGGCTTGTGGTGGCTGAAAGGAAGGAAGCACTAAAAATTGTTTTAATTACCTCACAATGATGGGGGTATGCTAAAAGGACATGGGAGCCAACTGAAAGAGCTCCTGATGGCCAACAATAAAACAATCTGAGCAGTAAAATAAAGTAGTGTTGCATTATAACTACAAGTATAAAATCAAGATCCATGAGTCCTTAGTGACATAAACAAATGATGGAATAAATGAGTAAATGGGAGAGAAGAGACAATTCTCCCAAGCACAAGAATTCCAAATAGTTGATGCAGACACTCGACCTTTAAGGAGGCAGAGCTTAACTCCCCACTCTGTAAGTGTGGGCTGCACAGAGTGATTTCCTTCCAAACAGTACAGTCTAGAAAATTGGGGGCAGGAGTAACTGACAGTGGACAACCCTGACTGAAGCAGATGGAGAAGCCAAAGCCCCTTCAGCCAGGTGACCAAGGTCAACATCAACAGTGATAAGTCATGATAATGGTATGTACTCTTGATTATGATTTGAAGAGAATGGAACTTCACATCTGTGGTCTTCCTCTCAAAAACCCATATCATGAGCCCTGACTGGTGTGGCTCAATTGGCTGGGTGTCATCCTGCAAAGTCAAAGGTCACTAGTTCAATTCCTGGTCAGGGTGTATGCCTGGGTTGCAGGTTCAGTCCCCAGTTGCATATGAGAGGCAGCTGATCGATGTTTTTCTCCCTCTCCTTCTCCCTCCCTTCCCCTCTCTCTAAAAATATATAAATAAGATCTTTTGAAAAACCCACATCATGAGATCCACATCAAACAAATAAATCCAAATTGAGGGACATTCTACAAAATACCTAATCAGTACACTTCAAAACTGTGAATATGATCAAAAATCAGGAAAGTCTAAGAAACTGTCACAGCCCAGAGAGACCAAAGAAGACATGAAGACTCAATGTAACCTGGGATCCTGGATAGAATTCTGGAACAGGTGTTAGATAAAGACTAAGGAATGGGCTTTCATTAATACTAATGTGTCAATATTGGTTCATCAACTGTAACAAATGTACCATACTCATGTAAGATATTAATAACAGGAGAAGCCAAGTGTGGTTATATAGGAACTCTGTATTATCTTCCAAATTTCTCTATAAATCAAAAAAAGTTTAAAGAGTGAAGTTTATTTTAAAGAAACATTGCAATATTAAGTTATAATAGATTTTTTTAAAACCACAACACACTTCCAGGCAATTCTGACATGCAGGAAAGTTTGAGAACCTGCCCATCAAACTGCTGAGAGAAAATAACTGTAAAGTTCTTCAACTCCAAATATTATTATACCCAGCTAAAACAGCATTTAAAGGACCGAGTAAATGGATATTTTCAAACACCCTAACACTAAAAGAGTTTATCTACTGCAGCCTCTGAAAGAATTCTAAAGAGAAATTTCAGCAAATCAAAAAATTAATTCATGGAAAGACAAGATAAAAGAAACAAAGTTGATTTTTACAAATTTAGTAAATATAATTACTAGCTGCAAAAATAATAAAAATAATATTTGGTGTTTAACAACATTGAGCAGACAAAACAAAAACAAGATGTATAGGGAGAAGTTAAAGTCAAATAGGGTCCTACTTGCTATATTCAACAGGAAGACATATTTATTAGAAAAAAATTATAATTAATATGTATGCTAAAATTTAAGAATAAGAATACAATCTATAGCCAGCTTCCAAATTAGCCCAGGGAGAGGGAATACAAGAAACATATCAGCTCAATTTTTTTAAAAAGTATAAAAAGGTCAAGGGAGTAGAGAAACAGAATGCTAAAAAGAAAATGCAAAATAGGAGAGAAAACCCAAATAGTATATTAATAAAGCATTAATATGAATAGATTAAACTCATATTAAAAGATAAAGATGATCAGACTGGACAAAAGAATAAAGGATCCAAGTGTGCTGAAGATTCCCTAAGGAGAGACCCTTAAAGACAGAAAAAGGCACCTCAACTCCGCTAGCAGGGAAGGAAGCCTGCCTGATCCACCAAGAAATCACACGACTCCAGAAGTGGTAAGAAATGGTGCAGTGTTGTCAAGGTGCAGCAATAAAAGCTGTGTTGGGAAACGTACTGCAGTTTGTAAGATACACCAAACAAACACAAACCTGTTACCCAAAAGACAAGGGGAAGCTGCCCTAGGACGCAGGGTGAGATTTCTGGGAGGATAGAAGGAGGCCACAGAAGACTGGACTGATGGGCCAGATGGCAGGGTGCTTCTGCCATGCAGCATCAGTTTCAGGAGATACGGCCACTCCACACAGGGCTCAGGGTCTGTGCCCATGTACCCCACCAAGAACATGCCATACCCCAGGCACGGAAAAGCATCAAGCTTCCCCTGGACAGGGAGGAAGGAAAAGCTTAAATCGCTAAAGGATGCTATCTCCAGTTGAGAGCAAGTACTGTCCTGCTGGTTCCACACGTACAAAGTCTTTCTTTTATTATCACGGGCAGCTGGGCTAGGAGCCATCAACACCTGCTCAAAACGATCTGAAATGGAGACTTTCAGAACCAGTACAACCACCAGGTCCTTTCTCTTGACTACTCATCATAATACAATCATCTTATTTTGTTGAGTGCTTACTGTGCAATTTATATTGCTTACCTCATCCAGTCCTAATAAAAACCCTATAAGACACTATTTTATCCCCACTTTACAGAAAAAACAACCAAAACCCAAAGTCATGCCACTAGGAAGTGCCAGGATAGGGTTCAAACTCCAACATCTTTAAACTTGATGTTAACTTGACTCAAGCATCAAGACTCTGAAATCTAGCCTGGCCTCTTGCTAGTGCTGGCTGAGGGATGTTTTGCTTTCCTTCCTAAGATCCCACCTAGTCTTGGCAGAAAAAGCAGGAAAGAAAATTGAGTCACTACACCTGGTTCCAGTGTCACATGATGCTGTGACCAAGCCTCGCTCATTTCCCTGCGTTATCCTCACCTACACAACTGCCTGACGCCCTGTGGGGAGAAGCCTGAGAGTTACTCATGTTTGTGTCTGCAGCACTGAGCACAGGACCTGGAAGACAACTGCTCATCACAGTGCTCATCAAGTGAGTGAGCAAATAACAAACGGTGGAAACGAAGTGGAGCAAACTCATCGTACCACGTACGAAGCTCATAATGACCACTCCTGACGCTGGCTGTCCCATCGTCACTTCTCAGTGTGCTGATCCCAGTTCCAAACCTTTGTGGTGGCTGTATGCATGAAAACACTGGTTTTCTAAAATCATGTGGATTGCACAACCAGGTGACTGTCCTTATATCACAGCTGGCCCTCATCCCTCACAACAGCTGAGTGAGATCTCACCTCTTGAAGTGCCAAGTGAGAGGACACGGTGTGAGTGCCATGAAGTGCCCTTCCCTTGTGAAGAGAATAGTGACACCCTTGTCTGAGCCACCAGAACACAGAAGGAAGAAGTGACAACCCAGAGTCACTGTCTGTCCTGGATGCCCTTCCTCTCGTGCCCTCATCCTTCTCACTGCACTCTGCTGTGACCTGCTTAGGAATTCTTCCAGAGAGGCTCATCCCTCTTCTCATGGCGTTGGCACCTCTTTCTTCTTTTTACTGTATTTACGGTGCAAGTAATCATTCTGCAGGATGAGTATCTTGCAAATCCTGAAATACCTTTTCTCACATGTCTGACTCCTTCCTCACCCTCAGACAGATTCTTACAGGCAGAGGATATGTTAGTCACTCCTACATCTTCGGAAACAGTGCACACAGAAGGGGCTCAATCATTGCTGAGTAAATAAAGGAGCAGATTTAAAAAAAAAAAAAAAAAAGATGTGTAATGGAGGACCTATACAGGTTCCTGTGTCCTGACCAAAAGGAGAGAGAGGGACCATGGGAGTGAGACTCTGGAGAGCAGGACAAGGAAATCACAGTGAACTGCTGCTGGCCCCATAAAAAGACAGAGAGCCAGGCATCTCCCCTCCAGTCCCTCCTCCTCAGCACTCCAGTCCTGATCAGCTTCGCGGGGAGCATCGTAGGCAGAAGTGAGGGCAATTCACACTGGAGCCCTTTAGTTGCAAGGTGGAGGGCTGGGTGGAGGGCAGGCTTAAAAAAGCGAAAGAGAAGACTCATCAGTTCCACAGCTGGGTAAAACCATCCTTTTGTTGACTGTGGGGTTAGGGTTTTCTAGCTGCCGTTCTTAGAAGAGAGAGTGATAGTTCCTGTGCCTCAGAACTTTCTTAAGTCTGCGGTTGACTCACCAAAGGCGGCTAAAGCGTGGCGAACCGTTCTGGGAGCGCACCAAGAGGGGAAGTGCGAGGCTGCGAAGTGTACGTGTCAAGACCCTTTTCTGTCTCAGCGCATCAGAGTCAGCAGCTGCGGGCGGCAGCTTCTTTCACCAGGATCCAGCTGGGTGCTCAGGATCCTTAGAGGTGGGAGGAGGGGACCGAAGTTGAATAAAACCCCAATCACCCCACCCACCCCTGACATGAGAATTCAAAGTGCCTAACCTGCACCTGAACTGTGTGTTTCTTGGCTGGTCATTGTCCCAGAACTCAATACAGAACCCCTGAATTCAACAAGGCTCACATTTACAGGTAGATTTTTAAAATCTTCCTTAACCACGTTCACCATCATCTAGCATGTTATAATTCTGCCTCCTGAGAAAATTCACACACCAGGAGTTTCAAGAAAGTTTAGGTTTCAAGATTACTTAGAACCACTGTTCATACACATCTTATGATGTTTATTGGCAGATGTCTAAATAGCAGAGCAAAGCAAAAAACTTTGAATGCAAAACAACCTGACTAAAAGGACTTTGTCCGCAGGTTAGATCACCTGTTCTGTGTTAAAACCCTCCACAGCCGCGCTGACCCTCAAAGAACTATTAGGCCAGAATCCTGGCAGACGGAGGAAGATCCCCTGGGGTCTTCAAAGTATAAAGCTACACTGTTGAAAATTCATTTTCTCACAAACTGTACCTTCTGACCTCATCCTATTTTTAACCTGAACAAGCCCCCATTCCTGCCCCCTAAACACCCTAATTCCCAGGGCTGCTGGAGGCCCCCTGGAAGTTTCCTGCTGCTGGACCGTTGGCTTCCACTATGCCCTTGGCCCAGCATGCGATTTCCATCTACCTTCACACACGGAAGCCTCAGGGCCCCCGAGCTGCTTCCCTTCCAGACAGTTGTCTCTCCCCCCGCAAATGCCCAGGAGCAGTGCACCCCTGAGCCCCTGAGGTGCTCTGTCCAGGCCCTTCCTGAGTTCTCAGCACGCTCAGCTTAGCTGCTGGTTATTTGGGACTACATGATCCCTTCATTAGCTTAATTAGCTTCAAGTTCTTTGGAAGCTAGGCTAGTCATCTCTTTATCCCCAGTTCCCAGCACACAGCGGGAGCAAAGTAAATGCCTCCTTGACTGAATTGTAGGGAAAAAAAAGATCTCAAAAGGCTACGGATTAAAAAAGAATTTCTAAACATGAGATGGCTCTCTGAGCATCCAGATAACAGCAGCAGTGAAAAATACAGGCCTGGAGCTGGACCCACTAGATCTGAATCCTGGAATTACCCCCTACCAACCGAGAGACCAGAGCACAGGCATGCTACTTGCCTCCACAGACCTCAGTTTCCTTATCTGTAAAATGAAGAGAGAAAAGACCCCACCTCCTTGAATGAACTGAGTTACTACTATGCTCAGAACAGCAGGTGGCTCATTGCATGGGCTCAATAAATAAATGTCAGCTTTTTCAACATGGTATGGAAATTGTTTGTTTTTTTTGTCTTTTCCCTATTTATTTTTTTCCTTCCCTAAATTGTGAGCATCTTGTCTCATTCATGATTATATTCTCAGAGGAAGGCACACAGTGACACTTCTAGGTACACAGTGCTGGCTTCTAGCAGTCACTAAATGTTTGATGAAGGCAGCATAAATGGAGTTCACTCATGATGTCTGAAGTAGATGTTACATATTCCCTACAAATCTTCTTACTAAAAGATAGCTCCTACTATCTAGAACCTTTTTCCTTCTCTTTGCCCGACCTAACTCTTTCCACCCTCACGTCTCAGGTTAGACGTCACCTGCGCCTGGAAGTCCTCTCTCACATCTCTTAGCCCCAGTGGGTTCTGCACTCCTGCAGGGCACTCACACACCAGGGTGTGCTGTAAAGCTTAGCCTCTTTCTCACGTTTTCCCAAAAAAGTGCGAGCAGAGCGAGGACAGCAACCATGTCTTACACACAACCATAGCCCCCGCACCCGTCACCATGCCTGGCACACACAGGTGCTCAGTAAGCCTATGGCCAACTGTCTCTCTTTCACCACCAAGCGCTATGAGGAGTCACTGGCGGGAAGCCAGGCCCACAATGGGGCATCTTGTCTAAGCTCTGGGGAATCGGCACAGATCCACTCCTCACCAGTGTGAAGTGGGAGAGAATCGAGAAAGGGGCCAAAGGTGAGAAAAGCCAGCAGACTTCTTTACTATAGAAGAAGAAAGAATTAACGTAGAGACAGGACCTCCAACCCAGTATCATTGTCACCAAGATGGCAAGCAGAAGACTCAAGACTGACTTACACTGAGGACAGAAGTGACAGGACCAATTGTCCTGCTGCCCAGAAGCAGCACCTCTTGAATTCACCTTGCTGGTTTATATAAGCAGAATACAAATTAATACCCTAGTATTTTTTAAGATTTTATTTTTAATGAAAGGAGGAAGGGAGAGAGAAAGAGAGAGAAAGAATGATGTGAGAGAGAAACATGGATCGGTTACCTCTCTGTAGGCCTGAACCCACAACCCAGGCATATGTGCCTGACTGGGAATCGAATCAGCGACCTTTCACTTTGCTGGATGATGCCCAACCAACTGAGCCACACTGGTCAGGGCTATATCCTAGTATTGAAGAGAAAGCACGCCATTGAGTAAAGCAAAGGACTCCATAAGCAGTACGGTCTAAGAAAGGGGGAAAAGAGAAATCAACATTCACTCAGCGCTGACCGTGAACCGGGACCCAGCACTCCATCCTCTGTGGTAGGTATTGTTACTCCCATAGTACACAGGAGAAAACGGAGGCTCCAAAGCTGCTGAGACTTGCCAAGAGTCACCAACTCGGCAAGAGACAGTTCGCACTTGAATCCACAGACCCTGGGTCTTCAAAGCCCACGCTCGCTCTTTCCCATTTCTTCCTCACCATGCTGCCTCCAAAGTTTATAGCAAGCTTTAAAGAGAAATCCCCAAATTCTTTCTCTAACTGGGACTTCTATGAAGAAGTCCCCGGCAGTTTTTCTTCCATAGTGAGGAACTACACAAAATACAGAAAATACCACCCAAATGAAATGCACTCTGCTGAAAATGCTCTGCAAAACCCTTGATGGGAGGGCGAAATGGGGGTGAGGGGGGAGGGAGGATGAGCCCAGGAGCTTAGTTAAGAGCTGGCGAGACTACGTGAATATTAAGGGCGGAGCAGTGTAGCAAGTCGAGCGTCAGGGCAGATGGTGAAAACAACTGTGAGACAAGACAAGGGAAAGGGAACTCCTCAGCCATGGCAAACAGCCCTGACCAAACATCAGCTCTCCCCAACACGCTTCCAGGAGCAGGGAGCGCAAGGTGAGATCACAAGACAAGCCCAGGTAGGACGGTGCTACTGAGACAGTGATGGGAATATTTGACAGGTGTGAGGAGAACTCACGGTGGGGCCTCAGGACCCACCCACATCTTACGCAGGAATGGCTTCTTGCTTCCTCTTCTGTCCATTCATTCATTCATTCCCTCCTTCCTTCAGCAGGTATTTCTTGAGCAGCTGCTATGTGCCTGGCTCTGTTAGGTGCAGGAGGTACAACTGTGAGCAAAAACAGAGACCATGCCTGCCCAGCAGAGCTCGTGATCTAGTGAGGAAGGCAGAGATTATTCACATAATCCGGTTGTAACCACTGCACATAGAGGTGAGTGCTCTCAGGGAAGAAATAGGTTTTCTGTGTGCAAATAAAACTGGAGGCTGAGCCCTGGCTAGTGAGGCTCAGTTGGAGCCTCCTCCTGTAACCAAAAGGCTGGGGGTTTGATTCCGGGCAGGGCTCATACCTAGCTTGCAGCTCGATCTCAGCCTGGGTGCATACAATGCCCCAGTCCAGGCGCATACGGGAGGCAGCCAGTCATTGTTTCTCTCTTACGTTAATGTTTCTCCCTCTCCCTTCCTCTCTCCCTTCCTCTGTCTCTAAAGTAATGAAAAAGTGTCCTCAGATGAGGACAAAAAAAATTGGAAAAAGAAAAGAAAACTGGAAGCTGACCTCTAAGGGGAGTCAGGGAAGGTTTCCCAGGGGGCCCACTGCTTGGGTGCACCATGAAAGATGAGAAGAGGTTAACTTCTCACACGGGGGCTGGAGAGGAACACAGCTGCAGAGCCCAGGGAAACGGTGTGGAGAAGGGTGTGAGGCAGACCTGGAGAAGGCAGGCTGCAGCCTCCTGAGCAGGGAGGTCTAGAATTGGCTGGGCTCCCACATTCTTTGTGCTCGAGTATCACACAGCCACATGCCGATCCTGGGCTCTGGGCCCCTCTCATCAGCTCCCACCACCCCAGCCTCTCTCCTCATTCATTCTGGTTCATTCTATCAGACTTAGTTAGCATATCGCCTCCTCCAAGAAGCCCTCTCCTAACTCCCTTCCCAAGCTTGCTTAGGCACCTCTGCCTATAGCTCCCTCAGTATCTTCTGCATATCTCCTTCATGGTATAAGGTATTTCAATGATTTTTCTAGTTCCTGGTATATAATAGTCACCCGGTAAGTACTGGCTGAGTTAACATACATAACAAGGGATTAATATGCACAATATGTGAAGTACTCTAAAAAACAAATGGGAAAATACAATGGCCCAGGTAGAAAAATGGGCAAAGGATTGAAACAACAACAATAGCTAATATTTATCAAATGTCTACCATATGCCAGGTAATATTCTAGGGGCTTTCTGTGAATGAAATCATTTATTCTTTACCCTAACACCATGAGGTATGATTATTTTTGCATCTTATGAATGAAAAATTTGGCCCAGAGAGGCTAAGCAATTTGCCTGCAACAACATGGCCTAATGCCCTTCTTGTCCACCCACCATGCTGAGTGTCACCTCCTCTACAATTGGCCTGACTGTGCTCGGGCCACTCCCAGGAAAAGACACACAAGCAGCAGGAACATGAGAAGATGCTCAGCCCCGTCTGCAAACTAAAACCAAAACAACAGAGGTCGGGAAAGCATGACAATGACTGGCAATGCCAGGGCTGGCAAGAGTGTGTGACCTTGGAGGCAGCCTAAATGTCCATCCAAGAGAGGACAGTTTATCTGCAACCTAGAAAATCCTGGGCCTAACATGGTCTCACAGCCTCTAGGCTTTACTCAGATATCACCTTCTCGGTTGAGGCAGTGCGGGGGGTGTGTGTGTGTGTGTGTGTGTGTGTGTGTGTGTGTGTGTGTGTGTGTGTGTGTGTGTGTGTGTGTGTGTGTGTGTGTGGTGTGTGTGTGTGTGTGTGGTGTGTGTGTGTGTGTGTGTGTGTGTGTGTGTGGTGTGTGTGTGTGTGTGTGTGTGGTGTGTGTGTGTGTGTGTGTGTGTGTTTCCAGAGGAAACCCACTCAGAACCTTTCTGGAGAGCAAGTCACCATCTTTGGAACCACAGAAGATGTTTCAAAGGAAGGCCCAGGGATCTGAACCAGAACGTTCTCAGGATCCAGGGAAAGGCTTGCTGGTTTGAGCCTAAATCCCAGAAGTGCATTTCTTCCTTTATAAAATGAGTCGAAGACCTCTAACAGCTTCAGCATCACCAGACCTGACACCACATCCTAACTCCTCCCCTCAGTGTTCTGTGTCTCAGCCTCTCTGGGCCTCAGTTTCCCCACCTAGAAGCAAGGCATTCATCGCTAACCTTTTTATGTTGCTACGTTGTTAAATTGCTAAATCTGAAAAGCACTGAGGAGATTAAGTGACATCCAGGAGGGCAGTTACAAAGAATAAGACTTGGCCTCCAGAAGGAGCTCAGCACCACCATAACCATTTGTCTGGGCAGTGAGGTGGGGGACGAGCTGTTGGCCTGGGGCTTCACCCTAAAGGAGAGGAGAAGCTTTTCACCAACAGTGGCAAACTGATTTTTATTATTGTTTTGAGACCCTCTGCAGACCTACTGCTTGTACCTGGCGTGGGGGTGAGGCTTCTACTCCCCACTCCACTCATTTTGGTCTTTGGTTTACTACTGATGATAAATGGCAACTTGGAAACAGTTCCTAAGGTGTCGTTTTTTATTATTTTTACTATTATTTTGAATTAGTTGAGAGAGGAAAATAGTATCTGAGCTGGCAGGGAAATTAGACCATTTCCGAACCTTGACAGTGGTCAAAATTCCATCAGCCTCTACTGAATGCCAAAATCAAATCCAGGATCAGGGAAGCAATTGGGAGAGTCCATTTCCCCATTGAATTTGCCATGGGTCAAGTTCACAGTCAGATTTTCCATCACAGTCTGGCACTTCCCACTCAGAGGCAGTGGCCAAGTTGGACTGGTGTTCACATTACCACATAAAAGGGTTTTAAGTTCATTCATTAGCACAAGTCACTTGCTGGCCACACTTCGAAAGACAAAACATTAAGAGCCCCCTAGGTTTTTGTTGTTGTTATTGGTTTGAAAAATGACCCACTTTTGAAAAACTGAAAGGTTGGTCAAAGTCTGTTGGCTTGGGAGTGGGTGTTTGAAGTGTGTTAAAAGAGCAGCTGTGCCCAGGGAAACAGATACCTGCATTAACAAGAGGCCGCAGAGTGGACACCGTCTGTGGACTTTCTGCGATTTACTAGATGGCTTAGGGCTGCTGCCCATGACACGTGAGCTGTCCTGAGCCAGCTTCCCCTAGGCCTCTCCCTGGGACAAGCCGGGCACCTTGAAAAGTAGCGGTGATTCTAAAGGTCATGAACTAGGGTTGAGTTCAGAGAGTTCCTGGCACAGTCACAATTTTGAGGAAGTATTGAGACTGTAACAAGCCCAGGAAGGTTCCTCGGGACTTTAACAACTATATTTTCAAGTGAAACTAACCTATAATTTTCCTTGCTCCTCCTCTGCTGTCTGGTTTGGAAATCCAGGTTATACTGGCCTCATCAAAGTGAGTCGGAGCATTTCTGTTTCTGCTCTCTGCAACCATCTGGATACGACAGAGATTATCTGCTCTGGAATATTTTGGTAGACTTGCCTGTGAAAACCTGCTAGATTCTATGAGAGCTTTGCAATAGCTGATTTAATTCCTTCCATAGGTATTGCTCTATTCACGTTTTCCCATCCTCCTTGAGTCTGTTTGGTTAGTTGTATTCTCTTCCTAGGATACTGACCATTTTATCCAGGTTTTCAAATTGAATGGCATAGAGTTAGTTATAGTATCTCAGGCTTGGAAAGATTATATCCACCCATGAATAAGTGGGAGGGTGAGTCCAAAAAGCGGCCCATTCCCCACCAGCACTCCCAGCCCCCACTCAGGGCAAGTGTGGAAGCTGGCTGAGCAGAGATCTAGAGGCCAGGCCTGGAGTCAGATTACCTCGATTTCTCTTCTAATCCCAGCCCGAGCATCTGTAATCTCAGTCTCCTCCCCTAGGGAACTGGTATATCAACAGCTACCACTCAGGACTGCTATGAGGATCACACAAAGTACTTTGTAAACTCCAAGACCTCATCACTGGGAAGTTCCCATACTCTCAAACTTTCAACTTAAAAATTATCGAGAATGCAAGCTCGAGATCCAGACCAAAGGTGCTTCAAATCGCCCCAATGCCACCAACAGGTATCCCCAGCCACCACCTGCCATTTTCGTCTCAACCATCTTGGTGCTTATTTGTCTAGAGCAATGGTTCTGAAGGTATCTGGGAACTTGCTAGAAATGCAGATTCTCAGGCTCTCCACCAAACCCCCTGAATCAGAAACTCTGGGTTGGCACGGCGATCTGTGTGGGGTTTTTCTCTTTGTTTTGTTTTTCAATTTCAGTAATCTGTGTTTTAACACGCCCTCCAGGGGATTCTTCATGCTTAAGAGCCCTGGGTTCTCGAAAGGCATAGGACATTTCCCATGCTGGTGCTCAGTTCCCAAGTGCTTTTGAAACATGGCAATTCCGATATGTTCAGTAAAGAAAAAACGACAATCGTGTTGAAAGAGTGAGTAGGAAGAGATAAACAAACATTACAGAAGTGAAAGCTGAGATCATTTCTATAAGATCAATAGAGAGAACATGGCAAATGTTGCACGTTGGTGTGGGATGACTCATTCAGTGATAAAAACAATTCTGAAAACATGAATCAAGCGCTGCCTGGGATGCAGTGCCTGGGAGACAGACGACAATCCTCAGGACACCAGGGAAAGGACCTCAAAGTTCTAAGAAATGGCCTTGGTCAGGTAGCTCAGTTGGTTAGAGCATCGTCCCTATACACCCAGGTTGTGGGTTCAATCCCTGGCCAGGGCACTTACAAGAATCAACCAAAAAATACACAAATAAGTGGAACAACACATCTCTCTCTCTCTCTCTCTCCCTCTTACTCTCTTAGTCTCTCCCCACATCCCTTCCTTTCTCTAAAATCAATAAATAAAAATTTGAAAGCAAAAAAATAGGATCAGCATCAACAGTGGAAACTCATTGGCTTCATGGAAATCCAGAGAATGCTGGATGTCTATGCGTTGTGCTGGGGTTCAGAGCGACATGCTGGCTGCTAGTTAGAGATGTTTCCGCAGGCTAAAGGCTCATCGGAATCTGTAAAGTGTTGATGCTTTGGCCTATTTAGACAAGACAGCACTAACCAGTTTTCCCAGACCAGACCATAGGAGTTATCTAGCCAACAGCTTTTCTGTACAGATGAAATTACTCTGTTCTAGAATAAAAAGAGAAGCCTAGGAGAAAGTGCATTAGCAAGGAGAAATTATGTCAGGTTTTAAACTTTTGAAGGACCAAATCACATTCCTATTTACAAGGTAAAAATCCAAGGAGTAACTTTGGATCTATCCCAAATGGATCTATGAACCATCACTTAGAACCAAACGTGTCCACAGGAACTATTGGATATGTACACCCACAGCCATTAAAATTCAGCATTTAAAGTGCGTAACCCCCACCCTGTCTCCTGAGATCCGATTCATTCTACTGGGGTAGTTCCCATTTTTAACAAGCTCCCCAAAGGATACTGAGGCAGATGGTCCCAAACCACAGGGCCGTTTGTCATTATGGAAGAAGAATCGGAATCAAGAGCAGTACTGAGTCGCTGCACACACTTCACACACACACTGCTGGGGAAAATGCAGTCTGAAACCAAAACACCACCTTCGGAGCCCTGATTTAGTACTTGTTCCCAGGCACAGATCAGGGAAGTTAGCAGTAAATGAGTAACGTGTTACGTAAATTGCTTTTCTGTATGCAAAACCTTAATCCACCAAAGAGAAGTTAAAATCCTATAAAAAGGAACAGTCCACCCGCAAAACAAATGCCGGGGAAGTGTAGCCAGGATCTCCCTGTCCACCTTCTCCCAGGCAAAGCTGAGCCCTCCTCGGTGCTGAAAACCCCATCAGTGTACCCTTGTGCCATTGGGAACTGCATCCTCTGGTAAAAGTGACCAGGGAAAGGGGGTAAGGGAGCAAGGAGGACATCTAGGGTTCCCCATGAGCACCGGCACTGGCTTCCCTCTAAATGGAACCGTGGGCTTGACCACACCTCTGACCCCTTGTAGAACAGTTCTGGAATCCCAAAACACCTACTGTCTTGGGTCTTGTCCAAGAACTCTGAGTCACTCTCACTCCCTCTCTCTCTCTCTCTGGAAAAGATTTCCAGTCTTTTCCTCTCCCGAGTTATCCCAAGACCTGAATAATAAGCTAGTTCTAACTAGAGTGTTAAAAGCTGACAGGGGTCGGGGCATTTATCACCCCAGTGACCAGAGAAGATCAAGGTGGGTATGGCAAAAGCATGCCATGTATACAATGTATATGTTACTCCTTCTAATGAGACAGCCTCAGGAGTTTGCTCAACACTGGCCTAGAGACATCCACTCTGAACTTACTGGAGTATATATTTTAAGCTTCAGAGGAATAAGTCCTTACCTATCTTTTTGATTATGCTACTCCAAGCAGCTAACATTGTGAATAACCCTTAGAAAGTTTTCAAAAAAAAAAAAAAATAAGTATTGAATTGATTTAATTTGACACCTGATGTAAAACTTAATTGCCACCCCCATATTGCCACAGTGCATGTCTCAAAATGCATTAGAGTCACCCAAGGTGCTTGTTAAAAACCCATCTTCTGAGCTCCACCCCAGACGTAGTAAATCCAACTCTATGGGAGCTACGTTTTTAACAAGGTGCCAGGTAATCTTACATATGGACAATCTGAGAACCACTGTCTTGATCTGGGGGGAAATCTCAAAGACCCCAATACTATGGGATGTGATTAAACAAGGGCCCTTCAGGAACACCCAAAACAGAACACAACAGAGACAGGCAGCTTCCTCCTCTATCCAGCCATGGGCCCAAGTAAAGTGAGGAACACGGGAAAAATGAGGCCATAAGAGATCAGAGATGAGGTCTGGAGAAGCATTCTGGAGCTAAGGTTGAAAGTGAACAAGGCCACCACCGATCCAAGTGGGCTTGTCCTTGCCTACTGTCCCCAATGTGGGGTAGCATGTCCCATTATCAGATCAAAACAAGGGGGCACCAGCGAGGCCCCACGACGCAGAGCACACGGCGGGCAGCTCTGCCCCACTTCGGCAAGGTGCAGAGAGCAAAAGGCGCACCTTCATCCAGACTTCTCCCCGGGCTTCTCTCCTTCAGGCTGCAGCCTGGCAGCTGAAGTGAGCAAACCATCCTCCCTCCTGCTTCTCCTCTCACTCTGCAGCCACATTTTGAGCAGGACAGGGTGCTTCTACCAGCCAGGGTATGAGGAATCATGCCCAGGAATCTCCTCCCTGCACCCCAGGAGCCGCAGAAGCTCCCCAAGCCTGCCACCCTCCCCAAGACATAGAATTCCTCCACTGCCAGCAGTTGTCACAGGATGTCAAACACGGATGTTTGTGCCAGGCCTCATTTACACAAGCCCACTCCTCCTCCCGGAGAGATGAATTTTTAAAACAAACAGTGCTTACATATGGTAGCAGGCAGAGTCGTGTCAGCACCAGGGATCCCCAGACGGAAGCGGGAATCAATCTGGGGCAGAGAGCGGCTAAATAAATCCTGTTTGGGTGCATTTCCTCTCTGGAGAAAGAGGAACCTCCAAGCGGGTTGCTCAGATTCCCCAGCAAGGGTCCCTGAGGACAGCGCGCTCTCCTCAATGGGACATGCTCTGAGCACTCAGAACTCTGAATCACCCCACCCCTCTGGGAGCTCTTCCAGCCCGTTCCCCCGCATCCAGGCATCCCTGTCCCCACACACACCCATGTTCCAACCAAGGCATCGACAGCCCTCCTCTGTTGGGCACAGGTTCTCCACTCATGCAGTGTTTCCTGACATCCCAAGACTTAGGGTACTGGCAGCTAGAGAGAAAAAGGCCACCACGCAGACACACAGGTATCCAAGAAATGGGGAGTGCATGCAGGGGGTGCAGGGAGCGAACCCATAAGATTCAGCCACAAGGACCCAATCAAGGAGCAATTTGACTACTGGACAAATGTCAGGCTTGGGGGCTCGAGTGACCCGGGTCATTGCCTCCTCTGTCCTTAATTTTTCCTGTGGGGACTTGGTAAGGGGGAGGAATTCTACCATCTTTGCTGTGTTACTTCCAGAATGGAGCAAGGAGGTAGGTGCCCACCAAAGGAATTAGCACAGGATGGGGACAGGACAGCATTTAGGACCTAACAAAGAAATGTGGCCAGATCATGCATGTTAGCTATAGATGAAGGGCAAGAGGCTCCAGCTTACAAATGGGTGAGGGGAATTCCAAGTCCGAACTGGGTCTGTGGAGGACCAGACCCCAACCCAGACCTCACCTCCATAAGGCATCAGTATGGGGGAATGCAACAGCCCCGTCTCCTGGACTCCTTGTCCCCTGACCCTGAACTGGGGTATAGAGTCTGTGCAGACTCAGGGGGTGTCAGTGACTTAGTGTGTGGCTTTGTAGGGGGCAGCCCAGGCGACTGAAAGCCAGGGCTCGGAGAGGTGCGTGCTGCCCCCTAAAAGGCACTGGCCCTCTGGGGACATGAGTCTCGGGTCTTGCTGGATGAGGACTTTGAGCTGCCCTCACAGGAAAAGCTCTAGGGTGGTTACCACAGCCTTGGGTGCCTTCAGGTGTAGTTGGGAATTTTGGACCCATTCCAGGCCTTGGCTGGAGCATAAGTGGCTCGCTTGGCCCCCTGACATGCTTGGGTGTCTATAACCAATGTGGGCACATGACCAAGTCCACATGGCCCTAGGTGGGAGAGATGAAAGGAGAATTACTGCCTAGCTAAGCGTCCAGTGTGGGGTGGGAGTCATGTATCTCTCTAGGCTGCATGCAAAGCCCCTGCTGTCACGGCCAGAGCCAAACACAGAGAAAGGCAAGCCACATACCAAGCCCATTCTCTGCCAGTGCTGCATGGCTGACATCACACTCGCCCAGGTCTTGCTCTCCCACGTCATTCAAATCCAGGCCGGGCTGGTGGGACCCATTTCCAAAGTTCCTCTCGTCCTTCTCAGAACTGGTGTCCCCATTTTCCATCCCATTCTGAGCCTTTTTCAGGGGCATTATTTGCAAACCACTGGGGGTAGTCCTGTAAGACACCGTCTTGGCGGCCCGGTCACCTCCTGCAGGGGGCTTGGCTGGGTACCCTTTCTTGGGCTTGGACAGGGAAGGGTTGATCCGCTTCCGTTTATGAGAAGTGCTCTTACTCTTTCCAGATTCTGAAGGTCTGGTGGGGAGTTTCTCCACCGATGGGCCTCGGCTGTCACGCAGGAGCTTGGAGCTGCTGGCCTGCTTCCCTGATTTGATCCTCTTGTCCTTGGATACGTGCAAGCCATTGAATTCATCAATAAACTCCTCACAATGCAGCAGATGGTGCTCTGGCTCCCACGTGTCCTCTGTGCTCCCGTAGCCTTTCCATCGAATAAGATACTCCCATTTTCCTTTCTTGTTCTTTCTCTTGTCTACAATCCTTTCGACCTGGAATACAAGATGAGAATCAGAAAAGAGAGAAAGGAAAAAATTAGTCCCAGACAACAGGAACAGCACAAAGCCCCCAGGACAGAGGTACCACCCTGGCCATGGGACAAGTTGTTCAATGCCCATGACACTTCCAGGAGCGTTCAAGACGGCTGCTTTGGTTTAGGATGTCACTGAATGGAACCCAAGGAACATGGTCGTTTCCCATGGTGACTTAGTGATGTCAAGCCTGGCTGGTGGCATCCGTCTGTCCATCCATCCCAGGCTTATTCTTGCTTGAAATCACATTGCAAGTTTTCACTAAAGATCTTTTTTCTTGTCATTGCACCAAAGTAGAATTGGACTTTTAAAGACCAGTTTGAACCCTGGCTGTTGTGGCTCAGTGGATTGAGTGTCGGCCTGCGAACCAAGTGTCGCTGGTTCAATTCCCAGTCAGGGCACATAACTAGGTTGCACGTCAGGCCCCAGTTGGGGGCGCAAATGAGAGGCAACCACACAGTGATGTTTCCCTCCCTCTCTTTCTCCTTTCCCCTCTCTCTAAAAATAAATAAATAAACAAATAAATTATTTTTTTATTTAAAAAAATAAAGACCAGTTTGGTGTTGGTTTTTACCCCTACTTATGATGATAATAATAATGTGTAATAACATTTATCGAGCATTTATATGGTAGGGACTCTGTTGATATATCCCTACTTCAAATAATACTAATGATTAGTACCATTCATTGGGCACATTGAGGCAGACATTCTACTAGATACTGGGCATGAATGTCCCCATTTCCTTTTCTCCTGAAAACCTGTCTTCAAGTAATCGCATGGAAAAACACACTTAGGAAAATACCAGTCCGGATGCTAATGACCAGTGTTTTTAGGTGAAGGGTATATGAGGGTTCATTAATTATCCTTTCACCTTTGCTATAGATTTAAATTTTTATTAAAAAGTTACAGAAAATTCCAATGCTCTACTTCAAAAAAGCAAAAATTCAATGAAAAATTAAATAATTACATTCAAAAGCTTATTATATTCCAATGTCAACATAATATACTTTTCTAGGATGAAATTTTGACCTAATGACATTAAGTAATAAGTGATAAATATACCCTCGAAACTTATGAAAAAAATAAATAAGAGTGGAGAAGTAGGTACAGTTATAGTTGATAATTGCTGATGATAAGTAACGGATACATAAAATTCATTATATAACTGTTCATGTATACATGTTTAAATTTTTATGTTTAATTTTTGCCATAATAAAAACATAAAACAATTCTTGAAAACTGAGATTATCTACCACAATAGAGGCTATGCAAAATAATTAAAGACTTGCACTGCTTCGCATTAATAAATAATAAATAGCTAAACCATACTGCCTCTTTATAATACTGCTTCTTCATAAATTTTAATTGTTTCCTTAACTGATTAATCTCAAATCAAATTGGCCTGCTTATATTAAAATGCCCTTCCTTATAAAATGCCTTGGGAACATCTGTTTTAGATTTATTACATAATTTTTAGAAGTATCACACAAACTCTATGATAGTTTTAAAAAAGTAAAATCATACCAAACTAATCCAACTTCCAATCTTTGGGTGAAGGAATGGGGCTAGCTAAGTATTCATACATGATAAGGCTTAAAATCAAGAGTGTTTCTAGAAGAGCCTGCAGCTTTGCACATTTGGAGGATGTTGAAGGAGGAAAAGCGCCACAGGTTTACAGGAGGAAAGTGAACACGCCACCTGTCCTGCCTGACACAGCAGCATTCCCAAGAACACTGACCCAGGAGAGTCAGGCAGAGACCCAGATAGTTCTTGGGAGCTAAAGGATTTGTGTTGACATGGGGTCTCTAGCTTCAGAAAGTACAGGCGTGGCTCCCAGGGTGAAGAAACTTCTTCCCCAGGATGACGCAGAAAACCAAGGTTAGACAAATAGCCAGCACAATGAATACATAGGTTTGTGGGTGGGTGGGTGGGAGGATGGATGGCTGGAAGATAGATGAACAGATGGGAGGATAGCAGAATCAGGAATTAATAAAAGGATAGACAAATGGACAGAAGGTTGGGTAGATGGATGGATAGGTAGCGCTCACCAAAATGAGCATGGTATATAGTATTTAAGAACACAGACTATGAAGCAAGGCTATCTGGTTTAAATCTCCTGCTAAGCATTTTATCATGTGTTCCTGAGTAAGTTACTCAACCCCTTGGGGCCCAGATGACTCACCTAGTAAGGGAGAAACAACAGCACATACCTCACAGGGTGGCTGTGGAGAATATACAAATAAGTAGTTTTGCATTCCATAGCAAAGGTCATTTAGTCCTGCAAATCCTCCTGTGCACACAAACCTTGGTGGTATCTAAGACAGTTTCCCTACCCTGAAGAATATGACCCCCTTAGAATAATCTATTCCTCCCTGGGAAGAAGACAAGGTCCAGCTACTTAGATAAGTCCTTCCAAGTATGGGAGGTGGCTCTGCAGCGCAGGGCTCCTTGAGAAGACTGGGAGTCAGCAAGGGCACAGCAGCTACACCCCTGTTTGGAGCCATATAAAGGGGAGGAGCTTTTTTCCCATTCCTCATTACTGGAGGATTGAGTTACAGAGTCACAAGTGGCTTTATGCGCGTCAGAAAGGCCACTGCTTCCACCTTTGGTCCCATCCACAAATCCACTGGGTGGCTTGACGGCCACTTCTACTTAGATCAACCCAATACCAACAATGAACAGTATTAACAGGATCATCCCTAACAGCCTGATGTGTGGGAAGGAAAAATTGTTGGCTCTGCCACTTTCTATTCACGTGACCCTGGGCAAGTTGCCCAACTTCTCCGGCCCTCAAATCTTCATCTGTAAAATAATAATAATAATAATAATAATAATAATAATAATAATAATAGTAGTAGTAGTAGTAGTAGTAGCAGCAGCAGCAGCAGCAGCAGCAGCTGAAAGAAAGGAGTAAAATATGGGGAAAGTAAAGTGTACTGAACACCACAAAGCACAAGGAGATGAGCGGACTTGCTCTAACATGTATGAAACCTCAGTGGACAAAAGTGCTGGTATATCCATTATTTCCTCCACAGGAAATTTTTTCGAAGAAGTGTTTTTCAAGTTTAGAAAAATAATTGCTTGTTCTGAAAGACCAAAATGCCCACAAGGAACTCAGGAAAGCTGGCTCCCAAACACCCCATCCTACTCTGAATGTACCATCTCCTGGGGCCTAATCTCCTTCGCACCCCTGTGTAGGTTTCTCTGAGCCCGCTTTTCCTTGCCTTCTCAGGGACCTCTCAGATAGAACCAGAATTCTAATCTGTTCCATTGCTAACAAAAGCCCAGGTTATCTAGGACTCAATCTTGCCTAGGACCGCAGCATCCTCTGTCTGCAAAGTCTTTTCTTCCCTTCAGGCTCCCCCAGCCTCCACCACGGTCCCCTAACCCCGCACCCTGCTGACAGCAGGGACCTGGGCCTCCAGGTGCTGGCAGCTCTGCTCCTGATGCCCTCCCCCTCCCCTACCCCCCCACCACCCCACCCGTTCCCCATGCAGGACCTAAAGCTCAGTCCCTCCAAATGGAGACAACCCTTTCCATCCCTTCCCTTTTCCATGTACTTACTAACCACCGCGTGGACGATATTTTAAAACTGTGCTCACACACACGCACCAGCTTCTCTTTTCAAAGGTAAGCAATCTAAGACCCTGGACTATTCCTTAGAGTTCAACGAGGTCGTTAATTAACATTTCCTCTCTGTGATCCCAGCTAACACTGCGGTTGGGAGGGAGGGGCAGGAGGATTCTGATGCAATAGTCAGCAGTGACATGATGACAAGTGGATAGCTGTCTCATTAGGAAAAATAATGATGACAATCACCATTATTAGTACATGCTAGGTTCCAGGAACTGTGCTAAGCACTTACTTACAAGGTGTTACAGTTCACCTTCATAACCAGGCTTTCCGCTGGGCATTATTATTCTAATACCATTTGCCAGGTGAGGAAACTGAGGTGCAGAGAAGGTAGGTAACTTTTCCTTGATCACACAGTAGGTGGTTAGCCAAGACTGGAACCCTAGTTCATCTGACTCCTCCCCAGAGTCCGCAGACCCCTGGCCACACCGCACCAGTGGGAAAACCACCAGGCTGGTGGGTGGGTGAGCACAAAGTAGCACGTGGTAACAAATGACAGGAAGTGTTCTGATGGTGAAGAGAAAGGTGCTGTGAGAAAGAACAGCAGTGCGGTTGGGCCTCCCTCTGCCCGGACGGGCCGGATGGTTCCTCAGACAAAGAGCAATTTAAACTGAGACCAAACTGGGCCTTCAGAGACGGAGAAAAACTGGACCAGTGCGAGGCCTTATCAAGCAGAGAGATCATTACCCACCTTCCTCCTCAGCCTAACCAAACACCAGCACCGCCACCTCACATTTATTCCACATAGAGTAAGTACCAGCCACTTGTATGTGATCCACACATATTAACTAGATGTTACATAGGAACTCATTTAATCTTCAGAATAACCAACAAGGCAGGTTATCTTATCCTCATTTTTTATAGACAATGAAATCAAGGGCCCCAGAGGTGAAGGGCCTTGGCCAAGGCTCCGCCTCTAACAATCAGCGAGGAGCTAAGACTCGGTCCACTGTGTCTTTGCTCCGGACCCCACGCTGTCAATGACTGCACTATATCCACCTCCTACTTCCATCCAGTGGGCCCAACATGACCGAGGCTGACCGCGTACCTGCAGCTTCAGCAGTGCCAAAGCTTGACTCCTGCCGAGCCTCAGAAGCTCAGAAGCTCACTGAGATGTTCTCTCTGCAATCAGTCCGAACTACAGACGGGTCTCAGGAGCTAGAAAGCGCAGCCTCCCCTCCGCCATCTTCCCAGTCTCCTGTACCTACAGCTTCAGATGCTTGCTCTCAACCCCAGCCAATGTCACAGAAAACCTACAGCACCTTATATGGTTTAGGAGTGGCCTCCTGAGCTTGACTCTCCCGCGGTCCCCTAGCATTCCATGTGGGCTCCCTCCTGTTCGACTCCAATTCTCCATTGGCTCAAATGGAAACAGGCAAATCACCAAATCATATTCCCTACCCCAGCTTCCCACAAAGCGAAACAACATATAAAATTGTGATAACTCGGGAACCCGGGATTACCAATCAAAGATTTTCTGGACTTGAAGGAATATCCCCACACCAGATGAGGCTGGGTTGAGAAACTCTGGGTTACTAGTATATGTCTTAACTTCTGAATGCAAAGAGCAAGGCCAATAAAGAATGAAGGAAGATGCCCCCACCTACTGTTTGCCCATACATATTAAATAACAGAGCAGCCATCTCTAGACATTCCCTGATTCTGGACCTCAAGCCACACATCCACAAGGACTTTGCTTCCTTTCAACATCCTTGGATGGCTCCCTTGGGGGTAGAATCAGGGACCACATCATTATAACTTAGAGTATGAAGTCCTTAGGAAAAATAAAGAGAGGAGGATTTCTGAGAGTAACTAGGTATGAGATGTTTCAGGTCTAGAAGACTCGTTGCTTCAGATCATCTAGTCAGGGAAGGCAGTACAAACAGGTGGCATTTCCTGTTCAGTCCAGCAAAACTACGCTAGGAAAATAGACCAAGAAATTCAGTTCAGTGCCCTGTAATTCGATCTAGCCTCTGGGTGACAGTCTAAACGGGGGAACTCAGTAGCACCTAAACGATGCAGGTGCCAAGAGGAATTCCCACACCTCCTCTGTTGGAAAATCAAAACCAGAGACCACTCTTTAATCAAGAACACACAGACAGCCCTGGCCGGGGCTGAGTTCGTTGGCGCGTCGTCCCGTACACCAAAATGTTGCGTGTTCAATCCCCCATCGGGCACATAAGGGAAGCAACCTATCGGTGTTTCTCTCTATCTCTTTCTCTCTCCCTTCCTCTTCTCTAAAATCAATAAACATATCCTTGGGTAAGAACTTAAAAAAATGAAGACCCTGCTTTAAAAAAATAAAATAAAATAAAATAAAAAACAGACAAAAACTGGTAACAGCAACCTCATCACAGGACATATTTACAAAACTTCTAAAACATATAAGGATATGATCCTAACTAAAAATTCTCAATAAAATCTAAGAAAAGTACTGCTACACATTTATTGATAACATTGTGTCACCTTTCAAAGACAGCAGAAAATATGACCTCTGTTTTTAAGAGAGAGAGGAAAAAAAGAATAAGTGATGAACTAAAACCAACAGGTTGAGAAGGAAACTAAAATAAAAGACTCATTTACATAAGAAAGGATGTAAGGAAACCACAGAATAAATGCCAGCAAGAAATAAAATTCCCCCTGGAACTAGGGAAGGACAGAATCCACATGCTGAGAATCAAATCAGTGATGTAGACAACATACTTGAAAAGCTCTCCAAGAATGCAGAAGAAAAGAACACAGACTTTTTAAAAATTTGAGAAAAATGAGAATAGATATCCAGGAAAGTTAATAGATACTCAACCAATGTAAGTCTAACAGAGGGAAAAAATCAAAATGGAACAAGAACACTAAGAAGGCATAATAAAAAAAATTTCTATATCTTGAGTCTAAAAAAAGATCTCCATTGTGGAAGAAGCAGAGGTTGAAAATACATCAACTTCATCTTTATTTCTGCAAACCTTCTTAATGTCAAAAAACTAACCTCCCCACCCTCACACCACAACTCTCCCCCATCCAGAATAGTAGGAAAAAAATGAGGCAGACTTCAGAGAACATTAAATGCCAAATCATAAGCTGAAAAATAAATACTGTGAACCTAAGAATTTGAAAACCAGTCAAATGGACCTTCTGATGAAAAGGAAGGAGGAAGACAACTCCGATGTTAAGGGACAAAATATAAACTACTCGTTTTAAAAATGAGCTTGGCCCTGGCTGGGGTGGCTCAGCGGATTGAGTGCTGGCCTGAGAACCAATGTGTCACTGGTTCTATTCTCAATCAGGGCACAGGCCTGGGTTGCAGGCCAGGCCCCCATTTGGGGGCGTGCAAGAGGCAACCACACATTAATGTTTCTCTCCCTTTCTCCTTCCCTTCCCCTCACTCTAAAAATAAATAAAATCTTTTTTAAAAAATGAGCCTGAAGGATCTTGTAGTGCCAGAAAATAAAGTATTCAAAAATAAGTAAATAAGTAAACCCTGATTGATGGGGGAATGTCTATGGAGCCCACTGAAAGAGTTCCCAACGGCAAACGCTGGAATGGCTTGAATAACAAAATAAACAGTGATAGCACCACATTTATAACCCAAAGAATAAAATAAAGATCCACAAGTTTGTCTGATATAAATAAATGAATTAATTATCAGAAGTTGGCCAGCAAGCCAAATCTGGCCTGGTGCCTGTTTTTAAAAATAAAGATTTATTTTTATAGTAAAGATTAACCATGCCCATCCATTTATGTGTTATCTATCACACTATAAGAGTAGAGTTCATCATGGACAGAGACCTATGGCCCACGAAGTCTAAAATATTTGCCATCTGGCCCATTACAGAAAAAGTCTGCTGACTCTGGAGTAACTAAACAAATGGGGAGGAGGGTCAAATAGTTCTTATAGAAGTATTCTAATAATAAATTTAAAAGAATAAGGGAAATGGAAACATCAGCATTAGAGCACCACAGTAATATCTGCTACTGGCAAGATCTGCAGAAGAATGCTAAAATTAGCGAGTAAAACTTTAGAGAGAAATAGGATATTTGCATAGCTTCACAGTACCTCCCCTAACATATTAATTAACCACCATGGTATTTTTAACCGATGCCACCACCAATTGATACTCCTCCCTTTAGAACGCAGAACTTAACTCCTTTCGCCTTGAATGACTGGACTTAACGACTCCTTTCTAACAAACACAGTAAGCAATGGAAAAATAGTAACTGTACAGGGGAGAAACCTGGCAACCACCAGTGATCAAGGTTACATCACAAGTAATAAACCATGCCAATGCCATATATACTCTGATATGACTTACTGAGAAGGCCACCTCCTCCTTTGTGGTATGATCCCGCACACCTCATGCGAAAAAGAACCATAAGACAAACCCAAATACAGGAACAGTTTACAAAATACTTGACCAGTACTCTCGAAAAGTGTCAAGGTCATACTATGCAATGAAAGACCAAGATACTACAGTACGTTGGAAGCTACTGAGGAAAAGTAATAACTGAATGCAATAGGGTACCCTAGATTGGATCCTGAAACAGAAAAGGGTATATGTGGGAATGCTGGTGACATCCTAATAAAGTCTGTAGTTCAGTTCACAGTTCAGCAACCATGTTAATTTCTTCGCTTTGATAAATGTACATGGTATCAGACACAAATAATCATGAGAACTGGTTAAGGGGTTTATGAAACCTCTGTGCACTATACGACTCTTCTGAAAAAAAAATATAATTATTTCAAAAGTGTTTTAAAAAGTATTACCATAGATTGTACTAAAACTTTTTAAAAAGCATCTGAATAATAGTAACAACAATCATAAAACCTAACAATTGTAAGAATTTATTATATACTTACTCACTCAGTGATAAGGAGTTCAAATAATGAAGAAAAATATATCAGGCAGGATCAAATTTTGTAAAGAATATCAAAGTAAAATTGAGGAGCAAAATGCATTCAAGTAGAAAGAAAGTTTTGTTTAATTAAAAATACTAAATACAGAATAGTCATGAAGTTTTCTGCATTGGATAGATCAAAAAGTAACTTTTAAATGTTCAACAGGAAATTTATGGAAACAATTTGAACTGAAGACTTAAACTCAATACATTCAGACTAAGATCAAGTAGACAGAAAATATGGCTATAAAGAATCTGAATTATATAAATATGATGGTCAATCAGGTAAATATGATACATATTTGTATCAGAAATTAACTGAAAGTTGTGAAATAAAATATTCTCTATCAATAACTTGATAGTCAACAAAAAATATCTTTAAAAAGTGAAAAAAACTTTCTCAGACAAAAACTAAGGGTATTAATCTCCAGCAGAACTACTCTCCACAAAAAATTAAAGGAAGTTCTTCAGACAGAAGGAATATGATACCAGACAGAAACTTGGATCTACACAAAAGAAATGAAGAGCATTGAAATTGGGATAAGTGAAGGTAAAAATAAATTTCTTTCTTCTTACCTTTGATTGCTCGAAAGTAAATGTCTATCTTCAATAAAAAGAACAGCAATGCATTGTGTTCATGACATATAAAAGTAACATATATGACAACAATAAGAAAAACGCAGAAGGGAAATGAGAATATACTGCTGTAAGGCTGTTAAATTACGTGCAAAGAATGTAAGTTGGAAGAAGGTAAACTGAGTAAAGATATTTAATGTAAGCTTTAGAGAAATTACTTTTAAAAATAAACAAGAGGTGAATAAATGAAAAGATTAAAAAAGAATTATGAAACATGCTGAACTTTAAAAAAAAATTAACTCAAAAGAAGGCAGAAAAATGAAACAAAGAACAGATGGAGCAAACAGAAAACAGCTAGCAAGATGAAAGATTTTAATACAGTTATATAAATAATTAATGTAAATGGCACAAACATCAAACTGAAAAGCTAATATTGTCAAACTGAATAAAAAAGCAAGACCCCACTCCCACTATATGTTGTTTCTACGTGATCTACTTTCGATCTGATGACATGGGTTACAATTAATCGATGGGAAAATATACTGGGAAACAAGAATCAAAAGAAAGCTTGAGTGGTTACATGACTATCAGACAAAGCAGAGTTTAGAGCAAAGACAAAAAGGAACATCACATAACAATAAAAAGTCAGTTCTCTAAGAACATATAACAAGACAAAATGTTTATAACAACAATAGAGTTACAAATATATGAAGCAAAAACTGAGCAAACTGATGAAAGGAGAATTAGACATACATACAGTTATAGTCGAAGACTTCCCCTTAGTAATTTATAGAACAAGAAAATATAAAATTAATAAGGACACAAAAATACCTTAAAAACACTATGAATCAATTTGACTTAATTTATAAAAGACTTCACACAAAGCAAAATATACATCCCTTTCAAGGGCACATGGCACACTTACCATACTCTGGGCCATTAAACAAACCTTAGAAATCATACAAACTATATTCTCTGGCCATAAAAAATTAAACCACAAATTAACAAAAATATATCTGGAAAAACTCACACATATTTGGAAATTAAACCACATACTTCTAAATTAGCCCATGAGTCAAAGAAGAAGTCTCAAGGGGAATTTAAAAACATTTAAACGTGAAAATGATATAAACACAACATAACAAAATTTATGGGAGGCAGGTAAAACAGTGTTCACAGGAAAATTTATAGCATTTTATACTTATATAAGAAGAAAGGTCTAAAATAGATCATCTAAGTTTCCTAGAAAAATTTTTTTAAAAAGAGAAAATTAAACTCAAAGATAGCAGGACAGAAGAAAATAAGAGAGGAAAAGAAATAAATGAAATTTAAAACAGTAAAATTATAGATAGTATCAATAAAATCGAAAACTGGTTCTAAAGAACTATAAAATTGATAAAACTCTAGCCAGACTTAGCAAACAAGAAAGTGAAAACACAAATAACCTATAACAGGAATGAAAGAGTAGAGACCCCCCAGAGACCCACAGATGCGCATACATTTAGGCCTATAATCTGAAGTTGCCATGGGATGGAGGAAGGGATAAGTAGATGGAACAGAGGATCTTTAAGACAGTGAAACGGCTCTGTCTACACTAGTCCCTCCCTATATCGCGGTTCACTTATCGCGGCCTCACTGTATCGCGGGATTTTTAAAAATATATTTATTTATCGTGGATTTTTTGCTATATCGCAGGATTTTGCGGTACTGTATACATATGTTGTTAAAGTTACATAGGTTTAAGAGTGTAGAATAAATTTAAGGTTCCGACTTCGTGGGGGAAGGGGGTCTGGAACATAATACCCGCGATAAGTGAGGAAATACTGTATCTAGGGATGGCTGCATGTCATTCCATATGTGTCCAAACCCACAGAATGCACAACACCAAGAATAAACCCCAATGTAAACTATGGACTTTGGGCAACCACGATGTGTCTTTGTAAATTCATCAATAATAATTTTAAAAAGACAAATGACACACTAGTGAAATAGTGACATTTATAACAAAGAGTTAATGTCCAGACTACATTAAAAACTCTGAAATCAAAAAAAAAAGAAAAAGAAAAATGGGCAAAGAACCAGAATAAAAAAATCCAAATAATAAAAAATAGATACAACATAATAAAAAGTGGAGTCAATCTCATCACTAATCAGGAAAGGTAAAAATAAAAAAATAAGAAAGGCGACAAAAATAGGTTGATAATATATGTTGTCAAGGGTGTAAGGAAGTGAACAGCCACGTGTGCCTTAGGTCAGTGTCAGATGGTATTCCCTTTAGGGAGGGTAATTTAACAGACACCTGTAAAATTTTAAAATACACAGATACAAGAATATCTTTAAAAATTTTTAAGATCCCCTGCCAGACACACACACATACAGTATTTAGGGTCACAGCACACTAGTTCAGCCCAAAGGGCCAAAAGCTGAAGATACACGTGTCCCCTCTGAACAAAGACATTTCATTTCCCGCTCTCTCTCCTCCATGGTAGTAACCAGGGACCATGATGCTCTAGGTTCAGCAACAGAATAGGGAAGCCTCCACCATCAGCCAGGGCCCCGGAGGGACTGGGTGGAGCCGTATCCCCCACCAGCCCATGCAGCATGAATGAGAAATAATCTCATTGTTGTAGTAAGCCACTGCAAATAAAACTGCACAAATCTTCAGCTCAGTAATTTGGCTTTTAGGCAGCCATCCGAACTGTACAACTATTTCCAACAATAACAACAAAAAAGGAATAAGGCGTACTGTAGGTAATCATTTACCAAAGAGTGATTAAAGAAATTAAAAGAGCTATATTTTTGACCTAATAGTATGAGCCCATTTATGCAAAATATGCATATGCAAATGATAAAGGTTTAGAAAAATTCACTGTTAATTGTCTATAACTATTGCTTAATTAACAATGTTTAGCTCTCAGGCAGGGAGTGGGACAGGAAAGAGGCTCTTGGGGCAGGGGTCTTTCATATAGAAAGAGGCTCTTGGGAGAGGGGTCTTTCATTTTTATTCAATATGCTTCTGTATTGCTTAGCTTTTTCCAGTGCAAGCTATTTATATACTATCTTTGCCATTTTTAATCAATAAAAATATTTTTTAAATTAAGGCATTTCCCATACAATTCAATGACCAGTTAAAAGATATAATAGAAAAACTGAACACATTCCAAAAAGCAACCAAAATGAATAAATAGCGAAGATTGACTTTAAAAAGAAATAGAGAAACTCTAAGAAGGAAAACCACAAAATTCTACTGAGATATTATAAAGAGCTCAAATGAATGGAGGTATATGTTCAGTGTTTCTGGATGGGAAGTCTTAATATATTAAAGATGTCAGATTGCAACAAACTGATCAATAAAAAGAATGCAGTTACAATAAAAATCCCAAAGGATCCCTTTTCAGAACTTCATGAAATGATTCTCAAGTACCTCTGGGAGAATTAAAGAAAAATAGTCGAGAGATTTTGAAAAAGAAGAATAATGAGTAGGCACTTCCATAATCATATAATAGAATACAATATAAAGCCACAATCATTGTGAGTATCACACTGGGGGCAGGGGAAAAAAAAACCAACTGAACAACAGAGAAAGCTTAGAAACATGCCATCAATATATCAGGAAACAGAATTTATTTTTCAAAAAATAGCATGAAAAATTGGTGCCAAATGGAAGAATTCTGGGATAAATGGCACTGAGACAATCACATAGGAAGGCACTGGGAAACAGATCTTCACTTCACAACAGAGGAACCGGAGTTTTGGGGTTAGTTTTAGAAATTAACTTCAGGTCTTCTCTGTATCTTTCCTTCAGGATAACCCACATCCCTCAGCTACCAACTGATCAAATGCCCACATCAAAAGCTAATAAAAAACTTAGCACAACATTTTAAGAAACATAAATCAATTACTCGTACTAGTTGCCCCTAAAGCCACAGGCCTATTAACCTCCCAAGAACTTTCGAAAGGTTTGTGCAAAATAAGTTCCCCTCAACCCTCTCACAAGAGCATGAGCTCACAGGTAAGGCAACAGTGCTAGACCCATCCTCTCAGAGCAGGTGGCGAAGGGCTCACACTCAGACCAGGATCAGCCTGCACCTGAATCCGGACTCTGATTCGTGGGAGCAGAGGTGGGTGCTGGAAGAACTGGCTCTTCAACTACCTGGCTGAGGGACTGGGATGACTCACACCTTTGGACTCATCTTCTGGCTGATAAAGTGAAGGTCTGAACTGTAGCAATCACAGGTTTCTCACCTGTGTTCCGGGGAGTCCTATGAATGGGTGGAGGTGTCCCAGGAAGTCACCTTGGAGAAGTGAGGGCCACTGAACTCCCCACTTTCAACTCCACTCACCCAGAGTCGGCCACTCTGCTTGGGTATAGACATCGGGAAACCGCCTGGTATTGCACTGGATGCTAAAAAGAACATTTTTAGGCAATAAAAATACATGTGGAAAACCTTAAACAAAATGACCCTGGTTCAAGGAGCCTTCCAGAAGTTTCCTTCCAGTTCTATAAAAACAGCCTCAAAGAGGCCAGAGCACAAAGATTCTTCAGGTTGGTTTCTCCAAACTCCAGACACTTTAGTGGCCTCATTGTGATATCCAGATCCAAGGCTGAAGTCATAACACTTTCCTGGTGTTTAACAGAACTAATGTTTTGGGGGGAAAAAAAATTCCCTGTTTGTAATAGGAGGGCCAAATCCAGCACTCCAGAGTGGCAGCCCCATAAAGATAGGGGAATGTAGCTTATCTGAAGCCTGGCACAAGTCAAAGGCTGGCAGTGTCAAGGGTGCTGTCATTCAAGGCACAATAGTTTTATTGCCATTCACTGGTAAAATTCCAGTAAGAGACCATTAGCATCTTTTAGACCACAAGTGTTTTCTCTCCAGTAGGGTGTTGGGATACTGAGGGAGGCTACATGACCTTACAATTCTCCAGAAGCAAAGCAGAATCATTCTTCTATCAGCAGAAGGGCTTAGAGGACCAAACCGCTCATTCCTGGAGCAAAGATGGTGCCCTTCCCTCCCTCATGCCTCATGGGAAGGTGTGGAGGATGTTAGGTCAACAGAAAAACAAGAATGGAATGGGCAACTAGAAGGAAAGTCTCCTTGACCCAACAGGAATTGAAGAAGTCATTATCTATTACCTCAGTACACCCCCGATACCCGTTATGAGGACGCCAACACCATCCCACTTTGAGCATGAGGTTTAGAGAGGATTTCCACCACGGAGAAAACTCAGTTTGTCCCATGAGACTGTAAAGGGCTCCACTTTACCCAAGAGGAGATCAATAAATATTAGCTGGTAGTCAGACTTCCATTTTTAAATAAATGAATAAATAAGTGTATATTTTAAATTTATAAATGGGAAGTACTAGAAGTCCATTTTGTAGTTCAAATTGTTCTCAGGCCCCAAGTATAAAGACAGAGCAGACAGGAATTGATGCATTCCTTATTTATTATAAAGCAAAGTGAGGCAATTACCTATCTACATTCCTATTTTTAAATACAAAGATAAAAATGCTCTTCTAGCAACACAGCTCCTGTTTGCAAATTGAACAGGAGCATAAAACGCTAAACAAGACAAAATACAAATAGAAAGCACAGTGAGTTCTGCTGTACCTTGTTTTGAAAACACAAATTTGCTCCAGCACAATTGATACAAGAGAACAATGTGAGCATAACGCAGATTCTGCACGTGCTTGTGCACGATTTTCATCTACCAGAAACACTAGGCAAATGCAGAAACCCGTGCCCAGCCGAACGGACTGCGTAGGGTACACAAACCGTGCACACGTACGCACCACACACGTCTACCAGCGGCCTCAGTTCACAGTGTGTTCTGAGCCACAACTTTCCTTGACTCAGATAACCCTCCTTCCTCACTACACAATCACATCCACTTTCACAGGCCAACTTCCGGTAACATTTACTGTAGCCATGCATGTGTTTCTTAACGACTGCATGTGCAGAATGGTGCTGCCTTCTTTTTTATTACAGTGTCCCTGATAAATTTGTTGAGTTTTGTGCCCTGACCCCACTTTTCCCATAACCCCTGCGGGTTTTTTATTTTTTATTTTAGTTTTTGTACTTACTTTAAATTGAATTTATTGGGATGACAGTGGTCAACAAAACCACAGGTTTCAGGTGTACAATTCTGTAACATGAACTAATGTCCAACCGGCAACCACAACAAGCCAGGTCAACTGAACACTGCAGTGTGCATTCACCACCCCAAGTCAAGTCTCCTTACATCACCATTTATCCCCCCTTTACCCTCTTCTACCTGTCCCCACCCTTTTCCCCGCTGGTAATCACTGTATTGTTGTCTGTGTCTTGTCTTTCTCTGACTGGCTTATTTCACTTAGCATAATATTCTCCAGATCCATCCATGCTGTCGCAAAAAGTAAGATTTCTTTCTTTTAAATGGAAACGACCGAGTAGTATTTCACTGTCTAAAAAATGTACCACAGCTTTTTTATCCACTCATCTACTGTTGGGCACTTGGGTTGCTTCCAAACCTTGGCTGCTGCAAAGAATGCTGCAATGAACAAACACTGGGGTGCATACGAGGTCTGTCCGGAAAAAGTCCAGCCATTGTTAATATAATGAGAATGGTTTGCGCAACATCGATGTAACCTGGCAGTCAAGGAGAGTGGACTGGAATGCAAATCTATGAACAATGACGGCTTCACTGTACTACTCAGTGGGGACGGCAGATGCCTTTGAGTGAGCACATGTACTGTATGGTCATCACATTCAAAATGACTGAGCAAGTACAGCAACAAATCCGCATCAAATTTTGCATTAAGCTTGAACATTCCTCCATGGTAACTACTGGGATGATTCAGAAGGCCACAGCTATGGGCAACTGGTGATTGGCAGCTTCATCACCACAACATGCCTGCTCATGCATCAAGACTTGTGCAGAGTTTTCTAGCATAACATCAAATTACCCAGACAACTCAACCCCCTACAGTCCAGACTTGGCACCCTGAAACTTCTGCCTTCCCCCAAAACTAAAATCACCTTTGAAAGGGAAAAGATTTCAGGTCATCGACGAAATTCAGGAAAATACGACAGGGCAGCTGAAGGCGATGGGGAGAATTGTGTGAGGTCCCAAGGTGCCTACTCTGAAGGGGACTGAGGCACCATGGTCCTATGTACAATGTTTCTTGTATTTTGCATCTTCTTCAATAAATGTCTCTATTTTTCATATTACATGGCTGGACACCTTCTAGACAGACCTTGTATATTATTTCAAATTAGTCTTTCAGGTTTCGTTGAATATATTCCCAGAAGTGGAATCACTGGATCATAAGGCAGTTCCTTTTTTTTTTTTCAGGTCACTCCATACTGCTTTCCATAGTGGTTGTACTAGTCTGCTTCCTCCCCTGTGGGTTTTTTAACTGCATGATTCTGGATAACACAGTGATTTCTAGGAACACCCAGATCAAATGATAACAGAACTGTTCTTCCATACTTGATTAAGTTTGTAAAGGGAATACAGAGCATTATAAATTGGTATAACCCTTCTAACAGTCATAGATGCCTGTACAGGGTGGGCCAAAAGTAGGTTTACAATTGTGAGTACATGAAACAGAGGTCTGTTCTTGTATTATTGTTTATTAATTATTGTATTATTTTTCGACACAAACAAGTGTAAACCTACTTTTGCCCCACCTTTTATTTACCAAGCTACATCTGTATCTTTTGACCAAGTAATCCCATTCGAGGAGACACAAGACATAATCAGACAGGGATTATAGATATAATTCAATTGGAAAGAGGAAATGAGAGATGTGCCTTAAGATGTTCATTGTGACAATGATATATGTGAAAGTGTGTATGTGTGTGTAAAGCCACCAAACTTTGTAATTATAAACACTATGTAACTGAACAGTAAATGACTACCATACTGTTTGTTAGGCAAAAGTAAAAAAAGTATGTAACTGATTAATAGTATGAAAACAAAGAGAAGACAATATTTGTATACACACACACACACACGTACATAAAGTTGTGTTTTTAAAAAGCTAAGTCACCAAGAAGGGTTTTAAATATGCTAATTTTCCATTATTTAAAACACCAAAAATAGTTCTTCACTGCAGATCACATATGCAGCACGCTACTTATTTCAAGATGTGAAGGAAATAATTTGAAATTTTAGTTTCATGAATACATATTTTTGTAGCAGTACAAATCTGAATTCTGAGCGACAGCTGGTTATCTTTAGTTTGTCGCTAAAACTAATCTGCAGCCCTGCTGCTCGCTGTAAATATGGAAACAACAGTCCCTCTACAACATACAAGCACACAGGGCAAAATACACCAACAGAAAGTAAAGCTTTTGGTTTTGCTGAACAACAGGTAAAGTGCACAATGCTTTTACGCTGATTGTGCTAATGGGAGAAAGAAAGGTGGGAGGGTTTGATGTAAGCAGGGCCACTGCCAGGAAGACAACTTTCTGGACAAACCAGATGGTCAACAGGAAGTGGGGCACTTTCATGTTTAGCACAGAAGGAACCACCGATGGATTCTGTGAAAAATATAAAGTCCACATCCTGACCCATTGGTGTCAGAGTCTCCAAATGTGCCCAAACTCTCAGGCAGGGGGCCAGGCGTGGACAGTGCCTATAGGGTCTGGAGGTGGGCACATCTGGGCGGGGACAAAGATAGGATTACTTTGAATGTTTAACAGAGAAGTCCTGTTTTTATTAACATTTCATGAGTTGGCTTTCCCATACCAAAAAGCTCTCACCTCTTCTAAACACCTGGGAGGCAGAGTAGGAAAGAGTGCTCAAGCTTTGGATCTTAACAGCCCTGGATTTAATTCAAACTACCTGTTGTGTGACCCTCACCAAATTACTTTACGTCTCTGGGCCTCCCTTGCCTCTTCAGAAATGCAGGAATAACTGTATCTCTCAAATGGCTGTTCTGAGGACTGCTTTAAAAAGCAACATGCCTGGCCCTAAGAGGAGCTTAATAAATACTCATTAAATCTCAAGTTGAAAGTTTTGAGACATTCTACTGCCTCTACTCCCAACTTGACCTCATCCATGACTGATGTTTCCAGAAAGAACATAATGACCTGGCTGACCACACTCAATGTGGCAGCAAGGGACAGAGACTCCAACAGGATCCTGAGTTACACATTGTCAGGCTAAGCAGTTTCACCCATCCTGAGAGCCCAAGCCGCATGTTTGGAGATGGGGAACTTGGGAGGTAAGAGGGAGGGTGAGCGTTAAGAATTATTTTTCAAATGACAACAAACTCACAACTATCAACAACTGAATCTAAAAAATAAAAACTAAATCCAACTAAGCAAACCAAAACAGGAACAGAATCATAGGTATGGGGATCATTTGGAGGGTTATCAGCTGGGAGGGGGAAGGAGGAGAAATGGGGAAATGGTGCATGGACTAAGAAGCATAATCGGTTGGTACAAAATAGACAGGGGGAAGTTAAGAATAATATAGGAAAGGGTGAAGCCAAAGATCTTATATACCCCACGGACACAAACTAAGGGGGGTGGGATTGCTGGAGGGAAGTGTAGTACTGGGCAGAGGGGAGCAAAGAGGAAAAAAATTGGGACTATGTAGCACCATAATCAATAAAATATACTTTAAAAAAAAGAATTGTTTTTCACACTTAAAAAGAGAAAAAAACCAAAACACTGCTCATTGTGATTCAATTGAATGCAATTAAGTTTGCATCTGTTTTAAAATAATATCCAAAAAGCCCCTCAGAAATAATCACTGGCTCTTGGAGAGGTTGTAGAGAAAAAGGAACCCTCATTCACTGCTGGTGGGATTGTAAATTGGTGCAGCCACTATGGAAAACAGTATGGTGAGCCCTCAAAAAATTAAGAAAAGAACTACCATATGATCCACCAACCCCTCTTCTGGGTGTCTACCCTCCAAAATTTAATAACAAGATATGTGCACACGTATGTTCATTGCACCATTATTCACAGTGGCCAAGACATGGAAACAACCAAAGTGTCTTTCAATAGATGATTGGATAAAAAAAAAGATGAGGTACATCTACACAATGGAACCGCACTCAGCCATAAGGTAAAATACTGCCATTTGCAACAACCCAGATGGGTCTTGAGAATATCATGCTAAGTGAAATAATTCAGATGAAAAAAGTCAAGAACCATATGATTTCACTCATATGTGGGATATAAAACAGAAAGCCACAAGTGAACAAACAAGACAGATAAACAAAAACTCGCAGGCAAGGGGAGGTAATAAAGGGTAAAGGGGGTCAAATACATAGTGACAGGAGGAGATCTGACTTCGGGTGCACTACACAGATGATGTATTATGGAACTGTACACTTGAAACCTAGGTAATTTTATTAAGCAATGTCACCCCAATAAATTTAACTTTAAACATTAAAAAAAAATCACTTGATCACCTGGAGTCTGTGCATGAAACCACTGGTGTAAATTATCACTGCCCGGTGTCCCTTATCTGCCCTTGAAATCCTCTCTAATTCATTTCTCAGCATCACATGTAGCTCCTCTACATGGCAGCTAGGCCTTCATGTCTCCCTGCAGTCTTGCTGTAGCAGCAAGAAATTAAATACTCACAGACAGGATCCCATCCCAAGCAGCAGCCCAGGGGCAGCCACGTCTCCTCTCTCCCCGCGCTGGAAAAGGCAGGCTGCTGGGAGGAGGACTCCACAGGCCTGAGCAGGGTGCTTGGAAAAGAAAATCACAATGCACCCGCCCGCAACAGGTGCATATGGTAACTGAGCTCTGAGCTGCAGAGCAAAGCCCTGCGCTGATAGAAAACTGTGAGTGGCTAAAAGAAAATGTAACTGCCACCAAACACGTTTCCCTTAATCAGATCTATGTAGGACACACAGCTGGCTCTGTCAGTTTGGTACCCACTAGGTGTCACTAGCTCAGTAACACCAGCCCAAAAAGCCATGGGCCTCCTGGGTAGTAAATGTGGGCTTTCTGCTGATACCTAACAGAGAAGGACATGAGGAGGAAGCCGCATGGATATTGGAAGCCAAGGACACCCAGGTTCAGTGCATGTGGCTTCATTAATAAAGCATTTAGCTGCAGACAAGAGCCTCTCCACAGCCGCCAGCAAAGCTGCTTACTTGTACAAGAGTATTTCTTCAAGACGGTACATTCCTTGCGCACGTGGTCCGTGATGTACTGACCTCTGTCTTTACTCATCCTCGCCCTCCTTCTCATACTGCCCTGTGCAGTGCCTGGCACACCATAGGCACTTAGTAAGTGCTAGGTGGATGGCTGGGTGGGTGAATGCGTGGGCAGGAGTATGGGTGAATACATGCATGCATGGATGGGTAGCTGGATGGAGTTTTGAGACAAGCTAAGAGATGCTGTGAGTTCAGTGCACTGAAAGGGAAATTCTGAAATCATTCAGGTGGCAATCAGATTGCCATCTGCTATTTGTAGACAAACATTCAGAATATTGGCAGCATTTTTAATTAAATCCAATGGCCATTCAGATGCACTGTAGCAACAGCCATGGGCTACTGTTCAAGAGGTTCCATTGGAATATTGATGATTAGCCCAGAGCTCAAAAGATCCCTCTAAACCTTTGATGAGCTTCAATCAGAGATTCAATAGTCATCTAAGGATGACCAAGACCTTGACATTGTTCCACCATCCTGCCTCTATCAACAGATTTGTGGAAGTGACCTTGTGTGGCTGTATCATAAAGTGTCATTCATTTCCATCCTGCTCTCTTGGGACACTCATTCTTGGAACCTAACAGCCATGCTGTGAGGAAGCTCGAGAGAGTCCACGTGGGAAGAGCACAGGTAGGTATTCCAGCTGACAGCACAGCTCAGGCCCCAGACAACAGCCAGGGTCAACCACTAGGCATACAAGTAAAGATGCTTCCAGATTATTCCAGTCCCCAGCCATCAAGTTACCCCAGCCTTTGGGTCTTTACAGTGGAGGCCCCAGACACTGTGGAGCAGAGACAAGCCATTCCCATGTACCCATTTCTGAATTCCTGGCCCATAGAATCCATGAATATTTTTTTAAATGTTTTACACCATTAATTTATGAGGCAATCTGCTCAGCAGTAATGTTAATAGGAACACTTGACATTGAACCTCCATCCTGTTAGCCCCAAATGGCAGATGTGGCCCTTTCCTCCTATACCCTTAGATACTTTTTAAGGACTTACTATCTAACATCAATAAAATAAATGAATTAAGAGGCTACTGCCTGCCTGGTTTGCTGCCCATTATTTATGCCTCTGTTCCTGTGTTTCATCCATTAGATCAGACTTCCTCAGATTTGCCACAAGTTCAGGCCACTTCAGTCAAGTTAGTTACCCTATCCCTGACCCAAGCTCTCTCTGCTTCTCCTACTGTTCTGGTCCATAAAATCGAGTACACTTCACGTAGATGCCAGCCTGGGAACCCTCAGAAGGAAATTCCACCTCCGCATTCCACACTCAATCCAAGGCTCACCTGAGACTGGCAGTGAAAAGTGAATTCGTGCAAAAATAGGTTGTTGTCATAGTTGATCAAAAGCTCCATTTTTAGAGATCGCGTGAAAGGTAAGCATTTATAAAGTTCCTTTAGTGGACAGGCAAAGTCCACAGAGCAGCTTCAATATGGCGTTTCAATCCATCCTGCCAAACGGGACACAGCCAGAGCCTCTACAGAGCTCCAGAAGTCACTCACGATCAGAGACATGATCCCCAGATAGAAACAGCAGTAGACACGGAGGAGGGGGTTCAGGTTATGCAAATTAGTGGACACATCTTACTCACCTGGAGGAGCAATGGAGAGGAGATCAAGTAAGCGTCACTGAAGCATGACACACAAACACAGCTGGGGCCTCAGTCTGAGCCCCGGGCCTCACTGTGGCTGCAAGGACCAGAGCAGCGAAGAGAGGAAGAAATGTTGTGTGTGGCTCAGGTCCCAAAGGAGGAGAACCTGGAGAGCACATACTACACTCTGTGTCTTGGCAATGGACAGAGGATATAGGAAACCTTGTAGAACCCCAAGTTCTGACCCCTCCATAACCAACAGTGACCGACGGCTTTGGAAGCACCACCACCATCCCCACTGAGCCAGCCGTCCAAGACGAGAAGTTTTTTGACAACCAGAGGGTTTTCATCCTTGCCTCCCACATCCAAGACCTACTATTTGACTTCCTCAGTTTCCTCCCAAGACACTTAAGAATTGTCCACAGGCACTGCCCTAGGTCAGTCCACCAGCCTCTCACAGCAGCCTCCAAATGGAAACCGCTGCCCGCTCCACACAGCCTCCAGAGAGTCTTTTCCATAGTGAAAACATAATCATGTCACCCATCCCCCATCCCTTCTTAAAACCCTTCCATGGCGTCCCACTGCCCAAAGAAGAAAGTGTAAAACCCTTAATATGGTCTATAAGGCACTGCACAGCTGGGCATCTGCCTACACCTCCTGCTCTGTCACCTCCCCAACCCTCCTCACTCTCTACCCACCAGCCACTTCCTAGAACCATCTGTGCCCCCAACCCTCTCCTCAGGGCCTGCCCCATGTATCCTAGAAGGTGCTTTCATTTCCCATCCTTCTTCCCCTAATTAACTACTAGCCACTCCTTAGATGCAAGGAGAAATGGGTTCAAATTCCAGCCCTGCCACTGACCTGCTGTGCCCCTGGGTAGAGGACTAAGACTCAGTTCCTCATGGGGATAAATAATCATTCCTGATTCATGGGGTACTTATGAGAATAAAGAATTAATATACATAAATTAGGTTAAGTGATCATAAGAGGGTCCAGCACATCAAAATCACTAAGTATAAGCTTCTTATTCTTATTCCAGCAGAAATACAACTTCCATAGAGAGGAACTTCCTCTGTGACTCCCTATACTGATTTAGTCATCAAATGCTTTCCTTCAAAGCATTTATTGCCTCATAAATTATACACCCTTTAATGGGACAACTTGATTAGTGCACATCCCACCCACTGGTCCCAAGAGCAGAGTATGTGTCTCGTTTGGTTCATATTATATGCCAGGACTTAGTATGGCTCCTGGGATACAGTAGATATTCAAATTAAAACCCCATGAATGAATGGATCAAGAGGTACAGATGGGTGGATGAATGAATGGGTAGTGGGTGAGTGGAAGTGTGGATGTACGGGTGGATGGATGGATGTATGGGTGGATGGATGGATACAGGGATGATGGATATAAAGACAGCCCAGATGACACGGAGTGCAGAGGCTAGTCACTCTCGCTATCCAAGATTATGCCCAGCAGCTTTGCCTTCAGGAGCCACCCACAGCCCTACACTGTCTGTGTGTCTCCTATGATGGTCTTGAGTATCCTCAGTTCTCATTCCCACCTCCCTGTTTTGGGTGGGCTCCATATTAGAAAAAGACATCAATGGGGCCAGAGGGGATGGATTTCCTGATGTCACTAGAGTAAGACACTCCAATGATGATGCACTGAACACAGCCCCTGCTGCAAAGGCAGACCAGTAAAGACAGTGGTAACCTGAGGCGGGTGATCAAGGGTCCCTGGCCCTCTTTCCAAGATTCCACCAGGGCAGCATCTAAGGAGGCTGACTAACCTCCTTGGGAGCCATGGAGAAAGAACCCGGTGGCACACAGAAGGCTGAGCCAGATCCCTTCTCAGGTCTCCTCCACTGTCAGGGACTCGACAAGTATTCATGAGACCTGCTGGGGATATGAAGCAGTGAAGTAGACAGACGAGGTCCCTGATCTAGGGGGTTAGCTGGGATACGCAGAACACAGGAAATAAATAATTAAAATAAATGATTAATTAATTGCAAGTGTGCACAGTACAGAGCATGCAAGTAAATATGGGGGCAGGGGCGAGCTCTGTCATATACTAAAAATTCCCTGGCATGTAAAATGTGGCACGACTCTTAAAAGAGTTTTCCCACATGGTTTTGTGGTGGCAAACCGCAGGTGCACTGAGCAAGTCTGCTGCTGATAAGTTTCTCACTTGAAAAGCCAAAGGGAGCTGTAAGGTGCTCATAGAGAGGTAGACAAGTACCCAGCTCTCCCTGCACAGGCAACGTGTATCGCTGTCCGGCTCGTGCTGGGTGCCTTCCCACCCACAGGCACTAAATCGCCCTGACAAATCCAGGCAATCATCTCCACTTAACAGATGTAGCAACTGAGGCTCAAAGGGGTTAAATGAGTTGGCCACATGGCTGAGCCAGGAATGAAACCCAACACTGTCTCCTACCCCAAATTCTTACTGTTGGGCATGAGAAGTGGGTTTTGTTTTGTCTTTGCACAAAATTGAAGGACCTAATTTAAATAAAGTGTTCATGTACAATACTCATTGTTAAGATAACCTGCAAGTAAAACTCACAACTTGTTTAGAAATGAATGGCAAACTCACATAATAGATAAAACAGTGACAATCTCACGGCCACTTTGACACCAAGGCAGCTCAGAAGCCACTTCTTCCATCTCAGGAACGGGAGAAAGTTAATTAGGGGAAGAGAGATGGGAAGTAAAAGCACCTTATGTGTACAATTCCATTTAATCCTCACATTGACACACTTGAGGGAGAGGCTAGGACCATCATACCTAATTTACAGATGTGGAAACAGAGCCTTTGAGAATTAAAGTGCTTCCTTAAGGGCTAAGAGTTGAACCCAAGCCTGCCCACTCTGGCACTTAGGACCACCTGACCATCTTGAACAGAGCTGACTGACTGCTCCAAGGCCAGGCAGGCTGGGAAGGTGGCCAGGCTCAGGTGTAGAATTGGCCTCTGTGGAGAAAGGATGCATCTAAAGGGGCTTGACATCCAGTCTAGCAAGTGTAACCTAACACCCAAGGGCCCAGCAGCAGACCGGAGGTGGTGCTGCCTGGCAGGATGGAGAACCCAGAACAGTGGGTCTGCAGATGCCATCAGCAAAGCCTGCCCACGTAGGAGAGTCCCAGTTACCAGGCCTTTGTTGGAGACAGAAGCCTAGTCCCTAAGAAAGGCACTGACCAGGGCAAGGGAGGGCCTCGTATCTAGAGATATGGGAAGGGCACAAAGGAGGCAAGGACTTGGGGCTAGGGAACAATGCAGGGTTCCAGTAGCGAAACTGGGAAGCCAGACCAAAGTTGTCAGAGCCTGAGTTCTGCGCTTGATGACTTAATGCTTCCAAGGAACTCTCAAGGGACTCCTCTGAAGAGAACAATACTTTTTCACTACTTCAGTATTGACTGAACACCTGTTATGTCCCTGGCCAAGGCCCTGGAGATAGAGCTTTGAACAAGACGACAGCCCTCTGTTCCCCGCTCCCCTCCTCATTGAGTTTAAAGTCCAAGGCAATGTCTCTGAGGCCAGCATCTGAGGACCCTCTGGGGGATGTTTATAAAAATGCATATTCCTGGGGTCTGCCACAGACCTGCTGCAGGAAGTTAGGAATGGGAGTCTATGTGGCCTTGAGCAAGTCACTGGACTTCTCAGGGCCTCAGTTTCCCCATTTGTAAATGGGACTAGGAATAGGGCTGGCTCGTGGGTTGGCATATTAAATGATTCTGCTCAGCACATAGTAGAGATCTGACACAGACCAAGATCATCATGATCTTCATTTTCATTTTCTGCATCATCTTCTAGGAATAGGGTCTATAATTCTTCATTTTAACAAGACCGCTTGTTATTGGTATGCACTGAATTTTGGGAATCACGGCATTTGTTTTTGGCTCTACAAGCAGTTCCTGGTTTTCCAGTATGGGGACCAGCCAACAAGTCAGAATTGAGACAAACAAGCATCTGTATCTGTACCCAGCCTACCTGGAGGAAAGCAAGGTCACCTGGGACCCCCATTCTGAGCCCTCACCCCCACCCCCGCATGCTGCTATCACTCCTAGGAGCCTAGACATAACAACAGGAAGCAAGGAGGCCATCCAGATGAGCTGCATGCTGTGCAGTCATGGAGGACAGGAAGCACCTTGCTCACAGCTTGCTTCGGTCTGTGCAGAGATTATGACAACAGAATCAGCCTAAGGGGAAAACAAGAAGGGGCCAAGGTCTGCCTCCGTCACCTTCTTTCCCACGCTAGCCTCCCCCCATCTCTGCATCTCAGCCCCATTAATTGGGGAAGGGGGGTTTCAAAAGCATCATCTATATTGCCTGTGCTGGATCATTTCCCAACAGTGTCCCTGTCGCCCATGCCTCGACACTGTAAAGCTACTGACTTTTAATTATACAGCAATTCGACATTTAGGCAGAAACCAGAAATGGACAGGTAATGAATAAAGGTGGGAAGAAAGAAAATCCGGGTCTCTCCAGGGCCCTGACACTGTGTACCGTCCTCGCAGACTAAGGGGTGAACGCACTCAGCTAGTCCTGGGAGCTCCCTCCACTTCCCCTTCACCGCTCCCCTCCCTGTGGACACACCGGATTCCATGCTGGAACCTGGAATTCACTGATGGTCACCTGACCTCTAAATGCCAGAAAACCCATGAAGCAGGGAAACAAAAACTAGGGACCAGGTTTACCCATGCAAATTTGATGCTAATTTGTGCCACGTTTGTGGACAGTCCCAATTTAGGACCAGGCAGTGCAAAAACAATCCATGCATATATAAATGCCTCCAGCGAACCTTGCTGTCGCTTTCATTTGCTGCAGCAGGAAATACTCTGGCAAGGAGTATGTGTGTGCTTTTCTAGCAGAACAAGGAACGCAGTGCTCTGCTGATGTCTTCAAATGCTGAGGGCACTTTGTTGGGGACTAGCTACCTGTCCCTTCAACGTGTGTCTCCGAGGGAATTGTTGCTGCTAGGAATGCATGTCCCCGGCATTTCTACCTGGGACCCAGGATGCATCTTCTCTTAGCCCAGGACACAAAGGAGAGTAGGCTGCAGCCCAGACACGGCTCTGATGAGCACTATTATTCTGCAGCATTAGCGAGTGAAGACTTCAATGAGCTGGCCTGGGAATACAGCTCGGAAGAGTGTTTCTGGTTTAAAATTAAACCCTGAGAACCCAACCACTTCAGACATTGAGCATGAGTGGTTGCTGAAAGGCTTTCTTTAGAGTCATCAGTGGGGTAACTTATCTTAAATAAGAGAATAGACTAAAATAACCAATGAAAAACCACATCTTACCATTAGAAGGAAGTGGTTACGGAGAGATGTGCTCATCCTGAAGAGACTCTGAACACAGGGAACACGTTTCCTCTAAGACCCCAGGAAAAAAATGTCACCTCCTCCCAAGCAGTAGGGGCTTCCTCTTTGGTGTTCCCAATGCCTGACCCAAACAAGGAGTACACTAAATCACAGTGGCAACAACCCCCGCAGGACAAGACCACTAAGAAAAGCAATCACTGCCACTGGCTAGCTGTCCCCATGTGCCCAAATCCTGCCATCGCTTTGCCTGCGGTAACTTACTGACTCCCCACAACAATCCTTGGGGCACCTACTGTTGTTATTCTCGTTCAACAGGTGAGCACACTGAGGCTATGCATCTGCCTACAGTCACACACAGCTAACACATGTTGGAGTCAGGATTCAAAGCCATAAGGCACAATCAAGTGTGAGCAGAGCAAGCACCACCCCCCAGCACACCCTTCCATTGGGACTAGGGGTGTGGGGGCGGGGCGGGGGGGGAGTGTGATGGTGGCTGTCCCGTCCTCCTAGAGCTGTGAGTTCATCCTTGTCTGCTGGAGTCAAACACAGCCAGGGCAGCCACTGCCAAGCTGAGACACTGGTGACCACCTCCTGCTAAGCAGACTTATCATCTAGCACATAACCTGCCCTGTTTCACTGATTCTAGGAAGCACGCCGTTTTCTATTTGATCATCTCTGCAATCAGGACTGAAATCAAGGCCAAACTTCTGCTTTTCTGGGACTGAGCTGAGAAGCACCCCCAGAGAAGACTCAGCTGTTAGACCCCTTCCCTCCCATTGAACCTGAGTCCAGGAGCCCCTGGACGGCATGCTCGGGGACTATGTGTCAGCCAGGGCACAGGAGAAATCCCAGCCACCGCGCAGGTCTGACATCTCCCAGCTGCACCAGTGGTCCTGCAGAGCCCCTTTTTGATGAAGAGGTGGTTAGGGCACTCCTCGGGAACTGAGGGAACCTCTAAAAGGGCTCTATAAACAAAAATTTCAAGGGATGAGAAAGCACTGCACTATCATGGAGCCTTTGTATAATGAACGGGAGCAGTATTTCTTTCAGTGCAGTGGCTCTCAATGTTGGCTGCACACTGGCATCACCTGGGGGGTTTTCTTTTAAAATATTGATAAAAAATAATAAGATGGGAAATGAATGGATAAAAAAAATGAATGCATGAATAAAACCCATGCTTAAATCCCAAATTATTGATGTACTTGGTCTGGGATATGGCCTGGACATTGAGATGCATGGAAGTTCCCCAGGAGATCCTAATGTGGAGAGGCACATAAAATAGGAGAGCACCTTAGCATCTATGGTCTTTTAGGTTACAGAAAACAAAAGCAGTGCCCAGTGACCTCGACCGGAGCCCCTAAATACGCCACAGCTCCTTTTCATGAGATACTTTATCAAGTCAGCAATGGCCAAGCCGTCAACAATAGCATAGGTACACAAGCTTTGTGTCTATTTTATCTGTCCTCAGGACATACCTGACTAGTTTTATTAGGCCCACTTTTCAGATGAGGAAACTGAGGCTCAAATCAATCCAACAGCTTGCCCAAGGTTACAGAGGAAGTCATTGGCAGACTTCCAAGACCTATGCCCTTTGCAAAACATCGTGCTGGCTCTCCAATATATTGTGTTCCCTCTACAAACAGGGCTAGGAGCTAGAATCTAAGAATGGATAAACCATAGACCATACATTCTAAAAGTTTATAATTCACTGCAGGAGGAAGGCTGGCACTCCAGTCATTATCATAGAAGCCACCCTGAGCTCCCCAAGGTACAAAGGGTTGAGGAGGGAGTCCACAAGAGGGGAAAATATCCTTGACTGAAGGAGTCAGTCTTGATAGAGAGAAACACTTTGGGCTTGGTCCTTGGAGGTCAGGATGGTTTCGATTAGCAGAGCAGAGCAGAGGGCCCAGACCGAGAGGGGCCAGGTGCCATGACCCCATCCCACTGCACGGCAAAGGCCTCTCACCTGCCAAGGGCAGCAGGAGCGCTGTATATCCAGCCAGCAAGGCTCCTGTATGTTCCAGTATGTGTTTCAGGCACATGCTCAGGCCTACCACTTGCCTCCAAGTTCATTTAAGAGTGTGGTGTAGGTCTAGGAATTCCTAGAGAGAGGAAAAAGCCCCAGGGAGCCTCGTCACACCATCTCCTCTTAGGAGCTGTTTCTCCCGGCACAAGGGCTACACTTCCCTGAAGCCTGGACCCATCAGCAGGGAGCTTTGCCCAGAAGGGTTGGATTAATTAATCCCCGGCCTGGCATCAAGTCCATCTATGGCCTAGCAGCCCCAAGGAACTGAGCCGAACATCTGACTTACAGTTTGCATTCGGTCTGTGGCTCAATCTGAGGCTGGAAAATGTGATGTCCCTAAGTAAGGACCTTAACTCCAACTGTTTCTGCACCCCAGACTCCTCAAATGCAAAACCTGCAAGTGCTAAAAGCACCCCAGTCCCACTGGATTTTCCGTGGGAAGGGCCACCCCACTCCAGTGCTGTGGGACAAACAGCATCCCCCAGCACACTTACTTTATCTCAGTAAGTCCTCCTCCTTGCTTACTGACCCCAGCACAGGTGATTCCCCTCCATTCCTCAGGACGGGGGTTGGCAAAACACAGCCTGCAAATCTGGCCCAGCATATATTTTTGTAAATAAAGTTTTGCCCATTTGTTTACATACTGTCTATATGAGGCTACTTTACCCTCACAATGGCCACAAGAAACAATGCCCCTGAAACTGGTGCTGGACATGCCGAGTGAATGAAAAACTGACCATTTTTAGCTCAAACCACTGAGAGTTGAAGTTGTTGTTAACCACAGTGTATACAGATGAGCCCATGATAACTACTATACTCCAGGGAGAGTAAAATAAAATAAGGTGTAAACATAGGTTAAAAGGTAAGAGAAGACATACTGAGAATTACAAATACATAAAAATACATTCAACCAGGACAACATAAATGACTATTTTAATACTGAACATAACTGGTTGACAATCTGTTTTCACCAGGAAAGTAATAATAAATTTGTAAATAATTTCTTAAATAAACACGAAAATCTGAGATTCAAATTAGAGAATTCATTTTAATCTATTTTGAAAATTTACAAGAGAATTTTATGAGTACTTTTATTGCCCATCTTACTAAACACATATGTGTTGAGAATAGGTAAATATCATTCAAGTTTTCAACACACTAATAAATTTTACACTGTTGTAGTTGTTAAAAGAATGGCATGATCATTGAAATACTGGGCACTTCTATATTTTTGTTTCATATTTCTGAAATACTTCTACTTTAATAAGAAGTATCTGCTTTACTATATGCAAGGAAAAATGAAGAGTAAAACAAGGGTTTCATTTTTTAAAGAAGCTTGCCAACCTCTGCCAAAAACAAAGAAGAAAAGGGAAAAACAGGAGAGGTTCAGAAAAATTATTTATGTTTTAGGTTCCCTATCACAGAGCTCTTTCTTCTATGCTATTAAGATTATTTCTTTCAAAGAATGAATCTGCTTTGAACCTTTGGAAATATCCCACTTCATACAGGACAAAGATCCCAATTACTTAGCACAGTTCATAAAATCCCGTAACACCCCCTGTCCACCTCAAACATGTGACAAGCACACATGACATGGCATGGCATGAAATAGATCAGTGTGCCTTGCTAGTAGTAAATACATTTTGTAAGGTTTGTATTTCATACACATATACATACACACGTCTGAGCCAAACCAGCCAGGGGCTCAGTGGATTGAGCGTCGGCCTGCGAGCTAAGTGTCGCTGGTTCGATCTTCCAGTCAGGGCACATCAGAGAAGGAAAACTCTGACTCCAAAAAACCTCCGCTGCCTTGCGGCATACCTCTTCAGGGGAAAGGCTAAGGGAGTAAACCCCGACAGAAAATCCGGAGCCGGAGTCCCTAAGGCGGTTTGACGTTGTAGTCAACACCGGCAACTCCTGCGGTGCACCTGAAGCCAAGCTGTATTGACTCCGTCTTTCCCTTGGACCCTTCAGCTGCGAAGAGAGGGGGGGTCTGCTGCATGGGCAACAGCAGACCCTCCATATCACCCTGCCCAGGCTCTGTAGCTTCAGCTTCACTGGAGAGGACACTCCAGCGTCATCGCAAGATGTCGATTTAACACGGGAGGAGACAGATACCATGTCACTCCCGAGTCGGACTGCACAGCCATTCTCGGCGGTGCAGATAGACTCTTAAGAAGCTACACCATCGTCTCTCGAGACGGACGGCTGCCGACGACATACACACGTATTTGTATACTGAGCCCATGATGCAAACTATATTTCTTTCGATGGGTAATAGTCAAAAAGTCTGAAAGCCACCAAACTAAAACGCTATGAATCAGATCTCAAATCTATCCACTTCTCCGCATCACCCAGTCACAAAACCTCTTACCTGGACCTTCACTGCAACACTCCACCTGGTCTTCTTGCTTGCGTCTTGACCTCCTACCAATGTGCTTACACACAGTGAACTCTGGAAAATCTTGTTCTGACACCCTTTGGGGTTTCCTACTCTTTTAGGAATCAAATCCAGGCTTCCTACTACAGCCTATAGATTTAACCATGGGCTGAAGCCTGCCTGCCTGCCCCACTCCTGTACCACATTCCAGTCACGCTGCCTTAGACATGTTCAGCTTTTTCTCATCATAAAGCATTTGTGGGTATCATCATCCCCTTGAATACTGAGGTTGAATTGGACTTTGGTTGATGTATTAACTTAGTATGTTGAGGATATATTGGTTATTCCCAGTGTCTGTACACCCACCCCCAACATACACACGCACACACGCCTTGCCTCAACAACTCCAATTCATGCTTTTGGTTTTATTTTAATGTCACTTCCTCCAAGTCCCTTCCCTGACATCCCATACAAAATCAGGGACCCCTATATTTTCGGCACTCTTTTTTATCCCTTACAACACTTATCTCAATTGTACTTAGCAATTTGTGTGATTCATAGTGACTGACCCCTTTTACCTACCCTTGGACTGCAAGCCCCACATAGCAGGATCTACATGTGTCCTGTCCAAAACCATGTCCACAGCAACCCCTGGTCCATAGTAAGTAGGTGCTCAAGAAACATCCATTGAATGACTGAGTTCACGAATCTCATCCTACAGTCTGTAAATCTCAGCCCACAAAGTCCCATTTTCCTGTCTAGCAGCTATACTCAGTCACTACGGCCTAAACCAGATGTGGAAGCTCTGGCAACGAGTATTTTTGACTGATCTGAAAAACCTGAACCCAGACAGAATTGGAAAATACTTGGCATACTTGGCTCCTGAAAGCCTGCCAGCTCCAGTGTGAGTGGGCTGCTTTTGAGACGAGCACGTGCCCTGCTCTGCAAGCAGAGTGGGATCTGAGTTCTGCAGCCTGGATGAGCGAACCCCCATTTTTTTCAAATTCTCACTTGTCATAAACATTCTTGGTGTCATTCTGCCCACAAGCTTCTGACATGCTGGGGCATGTATCTTTCATCTTCTGATGCAGAATGACAATTAGTCACTCGCTGACTCTTAAAAGGGCCGACTGTGAAATGTTCCTTAGCATTTATTTAAGCCTCCTCCATTACGTGTGTCTGAGTCACAAAAAAGCAGTGATATTTACATCAAGTTCAAAAATGATTTGCTAATCCAGAAAAAAAAAATGTCAGGATCAGATGAATTACGATTAGGCATGAGTTCTCACTCTTGAAGCTGGCTAATGCGTCCCTGTAATATTCTATTTTTATGTATGTTTGACATTTTCCACATGAACACTGAAAAATTATTTGATGAGCATTTAGTGACTCATATCAATAGTCATCCATATATTTGCTCCCAATAATCAGTATTTGTTATTAAAATTGGCAAACAAAGGAGTATATAAAGAGACTGATTTTAGTACAGCAAATAATAATTGTATGGCCATAGCTCCAATTTAATCATAATTCTTTACTAAAATAACATTAAATTGTAAATGAATTTCTAATTACTATGAATAAAAAGTTAAATTCTATTTAAAAGAGGTTTTAAATAACTAAAAACATGACCCCAAGTACAGAGAGAGCTTGGCATTCAGTATGTATTTACTGAATGAAAGACCAGCTGAGGCAGCCTTCCTAATTAAACTACAACTATTTTTAGCTTAAGCAAAGAGAAAAAAATAATAATACCGAGGGTTCATATCTTAATTCTGATATCATTCTCCAACAAAAGGAAAAAGGGCTCCTTAGAGAAATGGCTGATTTCTAGGCTTGGGGCACGGAATATACAAAATGGGCCGGGAGCGTCTATCTTGCACTGCCAGAGTATAAGCAAGTGACGTTAAAGTAATTTTTTTTTTAATGCAGGCACGTCAAAGGCACTTAGGAGCTAACCTGAAAAAGCTTCCAACGGCCAAACTTGGAACAATTTGCGCAAACAAAATAAATGATGTGGCTCTGGATTATAACCCAAATTATAAAATAAATATCTGTGAGTTCAATCACATAAATTTGTGATTAAATAACTAAATAAATTAGGGAGGAGAAACAAATCTCCTATACAGAATTCCAAATAATTTCTAAATAATAATTCAAAATAATGTAGATATCCCCCCTGAAGAAGGTGGAGCTTAACTCTTCATTCTTGAGTACGGGCTGAGCTTAGCGACTTGCTTCCAAAGAATAGAGTATGATAACAGGAGAGGGTAACTTTACAGTGGAGAAACCAGACAGACACAGTCTCAGCCAAGTGGTCAAGATCAACATCAACAGTGATAAGTCATGTACCCTTTTTATGTAATGAGAGTGGTACTTTATGTCTGGGGTCTTCCTTGTAAAAACCCATAACCCAATCTCATCAAGAGAAAAGCATGAGACAATCCCAAACTGAGAGACATTCTGCAAAATACCTGCAGAAACTGTCAAGGGCAGTGGCTTGAGAGTCTGAGAAACCGCCACAGATTAGAGATGGCCAAGGAGACATGATAACTGTGATGAGTTACTCCAGATGGGATCCTGTGTTCTGGAAATGAGCCACAGAAGCCCCCTGTAAACTAGCCCCTGAGTCATTTCTTCTTTATAGCAGGTTGTAAAGTCTGTCAACACAAAACTCAAAATTTCTCCTATCCTATTATTTTAAACATAGCCCAAATAAGCAGATTTTTAGCCATCTAGGACGTGCTTACTTTGCATAACCCCCCCAAACTGCACCTAACATCTGCTAGTCATAGATTAGATAAAGTCTGTCACTATAAAGACTCCAAGCCCCTGCTGCCCTTCAGAACTGTCAGACCCAGAGACCTTCTACTGGACTGCTGAGCAACATCACCTAAACACATGAGGCCCCTGTCTGGTCCCCTGTTCCCCGGGAGTTCCTCTGTCTTCCCTGCTTCTTAGTCGTCGCCCTATACCATAGTCTCTGGATGGTGGTGCCCAATGTACCATAGTAACCTATGTTAGCAATAGAGAAAACTAGGTGAGAAGTATACAGACACTCTCTGTAGTATTTTTGTGGATTTTCCACAAATCTAAAACTATCCTAACATGAAAAGTCTATTTAAATTTAAAGAATGGTAAGAAGGAGAGGCAGGACTTCTATAATAGCTGTGTGAGTACAGCAAATCCTCTCACCCAACAAAACAATCACTTAACTGCTGAAAATTACACAAGAAAAACAACATTTAACATCTCTGGAAAATGTCCTAAGTGCATATAGAAAAAAAAAAAAGAGAGAGAGAGAGAGAAACATTTATAAAATAATATCTACTAAATCTCAATACTAATCGTGAGAGTTTGTGGCATTTGGTCCATGACCTGCCCAGCTCTAAGTAACAGAAGCTCTACTACAGATGGTGCAGCCAAGAAAAAGGAGGTTCCATATCCCCCCAGCTCCCAGTCTAAAGCTACAATTCTGCTCAAGGAGGGGCAAGCCCCCAGAATCTTCATCCCTCCTTCCCATCCCACCCCTCTACCAGCTCCATTTTGAAGAAACTCAGGTACAAGTGAAGGACTAGAAAAATTCTTTCCCCAACACAGATCCCACTTATAAGATGAGGGTTTTACACAGGTTTGACAGGGGTCAAAAATACAGGGGCTTCAATCAGCTCCCTAGAACCCAGATTGCTTGTACAATGAAGGCTACATGCATGGAGAGGAAAATTAAGATCTTGGGCTATCCTTCTTTCTCCAATGCCCATGCATAGAGTGGTGGTGTCACACTGGGAGATGTGAACTTCTGTCCCCACCCCTAGCCTTGGTGCAATGGTGAACAGGTTCTGCCTAAGGGGAGAGAGGGCATCAGAAAAGGAAAGCCAAAATTATCGCCAAAGAGAAGTAATGTTGTCTGGAACAGAACATGGAGAAAATCATGCCTAAAGACACTGTTGAAAACAATGAAGAACTTGGTGGCAAGCAATTAAGAGGGGACCAGTAGTTCCATGAAGCAAGTAGCAATACCCAAAATGGCACATCAGCCTTAAGTTTAACAGAGAGAATCAGGGAAGGAACAATCAAGAAGGGCACTCCTGGAATCACACTCACCCCGGAGAATCCAGAAGCCTTGAATGTGTGTTAGGCAACACCCAATAGGAACAATCAAAGCTGGATGTGGAGCAGACGTAAATGCATTCCCCCACATGAACCCATCAGCAAAGGGTCTTACTGGTTCTAGAGCTTTAAGCATAACCTCTCGCCAAACACTGACTGAACAATAAACTACAATGATCCTAGGAAGCTGGGCTTAAAATTGTACTCATCCTTGCTGGTCTGGAAGACTGCCCACATGCTCAGGGCTGCATCCTCTCAGGAGTGTCCACAGAGGAAACACCCCAGGTACCAGTCTCCAGCAGAGGACAAAACTGTAAACCCAACAGTAAAGAGTGAAAAACTAACTGGTTGAAGAGGCATAGGCACAACTTTTGACTAATGAGTGGCTTATGTTGACCCTTGGGGAATCCCTACAAAGCCAGGCTAAAAGATAAAACAAGAAGAAAAAGCTGAGCAGAGATATAAGAAGTTGAACACAGCAAAGAAAAAACACTTTAAGAATTAGTTCACCCTAGTCATTAAACACATAAATAAATGACCATAGATTTTCTTTTAAAAAAACAGGCCCTGGTTGGAGGTGGAGAAGGAGAACCAGTATCCATATTTGCTACAATATGTTATCTAAAATGGCCAGTTTTCAACCAAGAATTATGAGATATGAAGGAACATTAAGATGTGATGAATAAGCAAGGGGGAAAAGCAGACAACAGAAACTTTGAGGGGCCAAAGGTGTTAGACATAGCAGATAGAGACTTTGAAACAGCTGTTATAAAGAAGTTCCAAGAACTAAAGGGAACCATATTTGAAGACTTAAAAGAAAGTATCTATGACTGTGACACATCAAGTACAAAATATCAATAAGATAAAAATTTTTTTTTTTTTTTTTGGAGGGAAGAATGAGTCTTTTAATAGAAAAACACGTGTAACAGTAGCAACACAATCTCTCACAATCCAGATGAAGTGCTGGACTTCAGTTCTTCACCTTGGGGGGTGGCCTGTACACACCCACGACCACAGCGTGGTCTCTTTCATACGGCTCTAGAGTCAGCTGCTCCTGGGGCTTCATGTTCTCCTGTTGCATCTTTTTCACTTCAGAAGCAAACACTGCCTCGGCAGAGGCTGTGGAGTCAATGCAGTTGGCCTTAATGGAAATCACAAAGTGTCCTCCATTACGTAGGAAGGTGTGGGCATTCAGGGCTACAATCCGGGTCTGGTCTGGCTGGGCCACATCAGCAAAGATTACATCCACCATTGCAATGAGCATGCGGTATTTGTGTGGGTGCCGAGCATCTTCAATGACAGGAATAATGTTGGTCCTCTTCTTGGCCAAGTTAATGAGGTCACGGCCAGAGCGGTGGGAGAATTCAACTGCATAGACCAGACCGTCCGGGCCTACAATGTCAGAGACGTGGGAGACGGTGGTGCCCGAGGCAGCCCCAAGGTAGAGCACCTTGGCCCCTGGCTTGATGTGGATCTGGTCCACACCTCCTAGGATTGCTGCTGCCAGCTTGGAGCGGAAGGGGTTCCAGGCACGGTACTCTATTTTGTCATCTCCCTCCGAAATTGAGACTCTCTTCTCTCCATAAACTGATTCTCCAGGGACCAGATTCTTGGTGACCAGTGCATCTTCCTTTCCTCGACAAATGAAAACATCCTCATGCCGGTGAGGTTCTACCATCACATTTTTCCCCGACTGATTTCCTCTTTTTCCTCCCCGACCACGACCCCGGTTACCTCCAGACTGGAATCCACCACCTCTTCCTCCTCCTCCTCCTCCTCGCCCACGGCCTCTGAAGCCTCCACCACGACCTCGGCCCCCACCAAAGCCACCTCGGCCCCCACCAAAGCCGCCTCGGCCTCCACCTCGACCGCCACGGTCACCAAAGCCCCCTCGGCCACCAAAGCCACCCCCACGGGGACTGAAACCTGGCTTCATGGCGAGCTCGGAGCTGCGCGTATAGGGATTCTGCGGCGTCCGGGGCCCCACGAGTCCGGGGCTTTCGCACGTGTAAAAAAAAAAGATAAAAAATTTTTTAAAGAAAGAACCAAATGAAAATACTGAAGTTGATAAGTATGATTACCAAAACGAAGATAACATTAGCAAGGCTAATTTGAGTTGATAGAAAAGAGAATCAGTGAACTTGAAGATAAATCAGTAAAGATTATGCAATCTGAAGAACAGAAAGAAAAAAAGAATGAAGGAAAATGAACAGAGCCTTAGAGAAATGTGAGACACCATTAAGCACACACCAACATATGCATAATGGAAGTACCATAAGAAGAGGAAGAGAAAATATTAAAAGAAATAATGGCTGAATATATCTCAAATTTGATGAGAAACACTCATCTACAACTCCAAGAAGCTCAATGAACTTAAGTAGAATAAATGCAAAGATATCACATCCAGACACATCATAATCAAATGCTGAAAGCCAAAGATTAAGTCTTTAAAGCAGTAAGAGAGAAATGACTCATTACATACCAGGGAACAAGAAGAAGATTAACAGCTGACTTTTGATTAGAAAAAAATGGAGACTATAGGGCAGTGGGGCAACATATTCAAAGTACCAAAAGAAAAATGTTGTCAACCAAGAATCCAAAATCTAGCAAAGATAACTTTTAAAAAATTAAGGCAGAGTAAAGACATCCCAACATAAACAAAAACAAAGTATTTGTTATATAGCTAAATAAAATAACAAAACAAAGATGCATAACTAATACTCCAACAATGGAGATTTACATTTTTAAATTATTCAATTACTATAAAAGAGGTAGGAAAGAGAGTGAAAGGAACAATGTATGTATGGACAATGAGAAAACAAACATTAAGATGATAGAAGTAGGCCTAGGCACATCAATAATAATCTTAAATGCAAATGGTCTAAACATCCCTATTAAAAGAGATTGTCAAATTAGATTAAAAAGCAAGAATGAACTATAGTCTAGCTAGATGAGACACAATTTAAATATAGACACAGAAATTGGTTAAATGTAAAAGGATGGGAAAAGATATGTCATGCTAACACTCAAAAGAAAGCCAGAGGCCATACTAATATCAAAGTAGATTTCACAGCAAGGTATATCACCAAAGAAAAAGAAAGTCATTACATAATAATAAGAGGGCCAATTCATGGAAAGGACATAAACATAACATTTCTGTACCTAATAAGAGTTTAAAAATACAACAATAAAAAACTGATAGAAATGGAAGGGACAGAGCTACAACTATAGTCAAAAGCTTAAATATACCTCTCGAAAATTCATGAAACAAGTACACAGAAAATCAGTACATATACAAAATCAGACTATAAAAAAATCTGAACACTACTATCAACAAGCTTGACCTCGCTGGCACTTCGTCTTTACTAGTGACTCCTAGGTGACTTGCACATGCTAACAATAGACTAATTATTTTCAAATGCACGTAACATATTTGCCAATATAGTTCACAGATGGAGTTATAAAACAAGTCTCAATAAGGTTAGAAGGACTGAAGTCACACAAAGTATGTTCTCTGACCAAAATGGAATTAAATTAACAGAATGATATCAGAAAAATCCCAAAATATTGGGAAATTAAGCAATATACTTCTAAATTATCCATAGGTCAAAAAAGAAATCAAAGACAATTAGAAAGAATTTTAAACTAAATAAAAATGAAGAGAAAGCATATCAAATATGTGGTATGCTGCTAAAGCCTATATTAGTAAAGAAGTAAAGTCTCAAGTCAATTATCTCAGATTATACCTTCAAAAACTAAAAAAAGGACCAATTAAACCCAAAACAAAATAAAAACATAATGAAGAGGAGAAAATAATGAAGTTGGAAACAGAAAAATGATAAGAGAAAAATCAATGAAACTTCAAGATGGTTCAATGAAAAAAAAATCAATAAAATTTATAAACCTCTATCTCGGCTGATCAGAAAAGAAGCTACAAATCAATAATATCAATAATGAGGGAGGTAACATCACTATATATTCTGTATATATTAAAAGGATAATCAGGGAATGTTATCCTTTTAACTTTTTCCCAGTAAATTTGACAACTTTATGAAATGAAATAATTCCTGGAGCAACATAAAGATAAGACTCTTGAATTCAAGAAGAAATAGATAACAGGAATAGCCCTGTATCTACTAAATTTATTTTGTAGTTTAAAATATTTTCACAACAGAAACTCCATGTTTACCAAAGATTAATAATAATAATAATTATTATTATAATAACTCCAATTCAACAAAAACTCTTTCAGAAAATTGAAGGGAATACTTCCCAATTAATTTGATCAGGGCAGCAAAATCCTGCCACCAAAATCACACAAAGATATTGCAAGAACATTGAACAACACTCTAGATCAAATGGACTTAGTTGATATATACAGAACTTGTCACACCAAAGAAGCAAAATATACATTCTTTTCAAGTGCACATGGAACATTTTCAAAGATAGATCACATGGAAGCACACGAAACAAGCCTCAACAAATTCAAGAAAATTGAAATTATATCAAGCATCTTCTCCGATCACAATGGCTTAAAATTGGAAATCAACCTCAAGGAAAAAACTCAAAAACATTCAAACTCATGGAGAATGAATAACATGCTATTAAATAATGAATGGGTTAACAATGACATCAAGGAAGAAATCAAGAAGTTTCTAGAAACAAATGATAATGAACACACAACCCAAAACTTATGGGATACAGTGAGAGCAGTCCTAAGAAGAAAGTTCATAGCAATACAGGCTGACCTAAAAAGGATAGAAGAATCTCTAATAAAAAAAAAATCTAACCCTACAGCTACAAGAACTAGAGGAACAACAACAAACAAAGCCCAGAGCAAGTACAAGGAAGGAAATCATCAAGATCAGAGCAGAATTAAATGACATAGAGACTAAACAAACAATTCAAAAGATCAACAAAAATAGGAGCTGGTTCTTTGAAAAGATAAACAAAATCGACAAGCCTTTAACCAGGCTCATCAAGAAAAAAAGAGAAAGGACCCAAATAAATAAAATCAGAAATGAAAAAGGAGAAATCACAACTGATACCACAGAAACACAAAGGATTGTAAGAAATTACTACAAACAATTGTATCACAAGAAATTTGACAACCTAGATGAAATGGACAAATTTCTGGAAACATATATCTTCCAAAACCGAATCAAGAAAAAGCAGAAAGCCTGAACAGACCAATAACATCTAGTGAAATTGAAGCAGTCATCAAAAAACTCCCGGCACACAAAAGCCCTAGACTGGATGGCTTCACAGGTGAATTTTACAAAACATTTAGGAAAGAACAAACTCCTATCCTTTTCAGACTATTCCAAAAAATCCAAGAACAGGGAAGAATCCCAAACTTGTTCTATGAAGCCAGTATTACACTAATTCCAAAACCAGGTCAAGACACAACAAAGAAAGAAAACTACAGGCCAATATCATTGATGAACATAGATGCTAAAGTAATCAACAAAATATTGGCAAACAAGATCCAGCAACACATTATAAAGATCATACACCACAATCAAGTGAGATTCATCCCAGGGATGCAAGGATGGTTTAACATTCAAAAATCAATAAACGTAATACACCACATAAACAAAATGAAGGACAAAAACCACATGATCATATCAATAGATGCGGAAAAGGCATCTGATAAAGTTCAACACCTATTTATGATGAAAACTCTCAGCAAAATGGGAATAGAGGGAGCATACCTCAACATAATAAAGGCCATATATGAGAAACCTGAAGTCAACATCATACTCAATGGGCAAAAACTGAAAGCATTACCCCTGAGGTCAGGAACAAGACAAGGATGTCACTCTCTCCACTCCTATTCAACATAGTCTTGGAAGTTCTAGCCACAGCAATCAGACAAGAAAGAGAAATAAGAGGCATCCAAACTGGAAAAGAGGAAGTAAAATTGTCATTATTTGCAGAAAACATGATAATATACATAGAAAACCCTATAGACTCCATGAAAAACTACTCGGCCTAATAAGTGAATTTGGCAAAATATCAGGTTACAAAGTCAATATTCAGAAATCAAAGGCATTTCTGTACACCAACAATAAAATATCAGAGACAGAGATGAGAAAAAAAAAAATCCCATTTACTATAGCAACAAGAAAAATAAAGTACCTAAGAATAAACTTAACCAAGGAGGTAAAAGAACCTGTACTCAGAAAACTACATAACGCTGAAGAAAGAAATTAAAGAAGATACAAATAAATGGAAGCATATACCATGTTCATGGATGTGAAGAATCAACATCATTAAAATGTCCATACTACCCAAAGCAATTTATAGATTCAATGCAATCCCTATTAAAATACCAATGACATATTTCACAGGCCTAGAACAAATACTTCAAAAAGTTATATGGAACCAAAAAATACCCCAAATAGCCACAGCAATCTTGAGGAAGAAGAACACAGTAGGAGGAATCACAATACCTGATACCAAACTATACTACAAGGCCACGATAATCAAAATAGTCTGGTACTGGCATAAGAACAGACATATAGATCAATGGAACAGAATAGAGAACCCAGAAATAAACCCAGGTCTCTATGGTCAACTAATATTTCACAAAGGGAGAAGGAACATAAAATGGAATGAGAAGAGCCTCTTCAACAAATGGTGCTGGGAGAACTGGACAGGGACATGCAAAAAAATGAAGTAGACCACCAACATACACCACACACCAGAATAAATTCAAGATGAATCAAAGACTTAAATGTAAGATGTGACACCATAGAAGTCCTAGAGGAAAACACAGGCAGGAGAATTTCAGATATCCCACGTAACAATATTTTCACTGATACATCTCCTAAGGCAAGGGAAATAAAGGAAGGAATAAACAAATGGGACTACATCAAACTAAAGAGTTTCTGCTCAGCAAAAGAAAACATCAGCAAGATGAAAAGCAAACCAACCATATGGGAAAATATATTTGCCAATGATACCTCAGACAAGGGATTGATCTCCAAAATATATAAAGAACTTACATGTCTCAACACAAAGAAGACGGACAGCCCAATTAAAAAATGGGCAAAGGACCTGAAAAGACATTTCTCCAAGGAGGACATACAGAAGGTCCATAAGCATATGAAAGAATGCTCAACATCACTAGCCATCAGAGAGATGCAAATAAAAACCACAATGAGATACCATTTTACACCAGTCAGAATGGCCATCATCAACAAGTCAACAAACAACGAGTGCTGGCAAGGATACAGAGAAAAGGGAACCCTGGTGCACTGCTGGTGGGAATGCAGACTGGTGCAGCCACTGTGGAAAACAGTATGAAATTTCCTCCAAAAACTAAAAATGGAACTGCCTTTTGAACCAGCAATTCCATTGCTAGGATTATATCTGAAGAATCCTGAAATACCAATTCAAAAGAACAAGAACCTGTGCACCCCTATGTTCACAGCAGCACTATTTACAACAGCCAAGTGCTGGAAACAGCTTAAGTGCCCATCTGTAGATGAGTGGGTCAAAAATCTGGGGTACATTTACACAATGGAATGCTATGCAGCAGGAATAAAGAAGGAGCTCCTACCATTTGCAACAACATGGATTGAACTGGAAAGAATTATGCTTAGCAAAATAAGCCAGGCAACAAAAGAAAAATACCTTGTGCTATAACCTATTACAGGACACTAATGAACAACACAAACAAACGAGCAAAATTGAACCAGAGGCATGTAAACAAGGAACAGACTAACAGTGACAGGAGGGGGGAGGGGGAGAAGAGGGTAAGAAGGGGAAGGGTCTAGTCAAAGAACATGTATAAATGACTCATGAACATGGACAACTGGGTGGGGACTGACTGTGGGAGAACGGGTAGGAAGGGTGCAGGGAAACAATAGGGGAAAAGTGGGACAACTGTAAATAGAAAAACAAAAATTTTTAGTGGGGGAAAAAATAATGAAAGCAAAAGAAATTAATAAATGAGCCAGCAACACCCCCCCCCCAAATAAACCTCACATTTAGGACAGTGAACAAAAGAAAATATAAAGAATGGAAATGCAATTTTAGTGAATATTAGAAGGACAAAGATCTTCCTTCACACTATATTTTTCTCCCTACCTGATCCCTCCAGAATTTGGCATTCTGAAGAAGTAATGACATAAGGTTCTTTGCATAAAACTAATAAGACCAGTTGTTAATAGAGGTTTTGTTGACCATGACTTTGACTGGAATGTCATGCCTAAAGGAGACATGCTTGGGCTCTGGTTGTTACCAAAAAGCCCTGAGGAACTGGGATTGACTTCCGAAGGTAATGAAAGCCCACAAGAAAAAAGGCCTGGTACCTTGGTTGGTTGTGAGGTCCATGGCAATCTTTCCAGGGAAGGAACGAAGGTTGCTTTCCTGAAAGATGGCTAGAAGGGACCTTAAGGCACAATGGAAAACCCGAAGGACTTGGAAAAGACATGTGTTTACAGGCAAGGATGAATGCCAGGTATGTGGCTCAGCTCCTGTGCCCTGAGGGGCTGACTGAAAGTCACCCTAAAGGTTCCTTGTGTAAGTTCCAACAAAGCAGATGTAAAAATCATATGTGATCATTTGCTGCTCTTGTTGTGTTTATGCAAACGAACAGGATAAATTAAAACTGGACTTAATGTGGTCCCTTTAATGACAAGGAGGGTTCTCTTAAGGAGAAAAATTGCGATTCAAGGAAAATCACAATGCTCAGTGGTAGGCTATAAAGTAGTGCAGCTAACTGTCTTTAAAGTTTATTTTCATTTAAAGTTTGTTTTCATTTGAAAGCTAAACTAGGTCTGTGAATACAACAAGGATGCCAGCCTGTTAAACCAAGCATGCTGTGGTCCACGGACAGCCAGCTGATCTGGAGTCTGCAAGATCCTTCCCCATGTGGGAAGGCCACCCTCCCCTCCACTCCTGCACTCTTATTAGGGATTTCTGGACCCAAGGGTAGGTAGGATGACAACCATGTCCAGCTTGAAGCAGCTACAGGAGCACGAGACCTTCAACCATTGTCCTTTATAAGATTATAAAGGGTCTTAAGTCTGAGAGGGGGGAATTGTTATTTTTTATTGTTATAAAAAATTAATTAATTTTTAAAAAAAGAATATAGGAAAGGGTGACACCAAAGAACTCGTATGCACAACCCATGGACATGAACTAGGGCGGTGAGATTGCTGGGGGATGGGGGTTACTGGGCAGAGGGGAGCAAAGGGGAAAAAAATTGGTACTATTTTAACAACATAATCAATAAAATATACAAAAGAAAAAAGAAGAGAAAATTATATAAAAATGATTTAAAAAAAGATATTGCAAGAACAGAAAACAAACTACAAACCATATCTACCATGCACATAAATACAAAATTTCTACAGACAATTTTAGCAAATACAATCCAACAATGTGTTAAAAGAATTGTACATCATGACCAAGTGGAATTTTTTCCCCAGGCTGCAAGGTCGAGTTAACATTCCAAAAAAAAATCAATGTAATTCACCACACTGACAAACAAAACAATAAAAAATATACAAAATAACTCCATCGATACAGAAAAAGAAAAGCATTTGACAAAAGCCAATATCCATTCTTGATCATAAAATTTCAGTAAATTAGGAACAAGGATTTCCTCTACTTGATGAAGTGCATCTACACAAAAAAAGGAAGAAAAAAATCACCTAGCATAACACCTAATGGTGAAAAACTAAATGCTTTCCCCTTGAACAAAGGGGATAAACAAGACAAGGATGTCTCTCATCACTTACATTCAACATTTATTGGAGGTTCTATCCAGAGCAATCAAACAAGAAAAAGAAATAAATGGTATCCAGGTTGAAAACAAAGAAGCAAAAGTGGTTTTATTCCCAGACAACATGATTGGCTAGGTAGATAATTGAATTGAATCTTTAAAAAAAAAAGTACTAGAACTAATAAGTTTCACCAAACTGCATGCATGATACAAGAGGAATATACAAACACCAATAATATTTCTACATGCTAGCAATGAACAATCAGAGATAAAAAAAAAATTAATACCATTCACAATAGCATCAAAATACATGAAATTCTTAAGGATAAATCTGATAAAAGATATGCGAAACATATACACTGGGAACTACAAAACACTGTTAAGAAAAATTAGAGAGCAAGGAAATCCAGTATCTGAATAAAAGGACTTCAAGAAAGTAAAAAGAGAAAAATTGAAAGGGAGAAAATCAGTAAGATAATTCTGGAAAATTCCCACAACATAATATAAGTTTTCACACTCACAGATCCCACTAGGTATCCCATACAATGACCAAAAACAGACTAACCCAAGGCACATCCTTATAGAAATTCAAAACTGAATTTCACAGATAAGATTCTGAAATCTTTCAAAGAGGAAAATAAAGTTTTAAAAGCATCCAAAGGACCAGGAACCAAAATTGCTTCAGATTTCTCAAAAGCAACCCTGAACACCAGAAGCAATAGAGCAATACTTTAAAAATATTAAAGTATTTTAAAGACACTTTTTAAATGGTTTCCAACCTAAAATTTTATACTGAGCTAAATCAACAATCAAGTGGTAGCCTAGAGTAAATGCGTTTTTATAAATGGACAATCTCAAATATTAACTTCCCACCCACCTTTCTCAAGAATCCTTTTGAGAATGTGCTCCCCCATAACTAGGGTGTAGATCAAGAGAGAGCATACTTAAAAGATGTATGTATCACAGTTAAAAAGGCAGGGACTCCTCAAGCTCATAGTGAAGAGACTCCAGGATGGCAGCTGTGCTCTAGACCTTGAGGGAAATCAATCCAGACTGGAGCAGGTGTGACATTATTTTTGGCCAACAATAGCACAAGGCTCTAGGGCCACTTTCTCTCCAGAATAAACAGGCATAATGAGAGTCACTAGAGCCATCACTTTTTTAATTTTACTTTTCAATTACAGTTTACATTCGGTATTATTTTAAATTAGTTTCAGGTGTACAGCAGAATGGTTAGATAATCATATACTTGACAAAGTGTTCCCCCTGATATTTCCAGTACCCACCTGGCACCATACATAGCCATCGCTTTTTACTGATGAGATCCATAATGATGATAGTGTACAGAGGGCAAAGAATGATGAGAAAATGAAGTACCATATTTCACTGATGCTGAGACCACTTTTTTCAATTTTAACATCTCTGAAATCAGGATATATCTTACAATTGAGGGAGTATCATAGTTTAATTGGCTGCATGCTCTCTATCTTAGTAGTCTATCTTACCACTGACAACATTTCAGATTCAGTGAAGTATAGGATGTTCCCTACAAGAGTGGCCACACTCGTCTGGAGGCCCCTTCTAATCAAAAACTTGGCAAGAGCCTCCTGCTCTTGAGACATAGGCTGCAATATCGAGAAAAACACAAATCTGCTCAATCAAGGAAAGGTCTCCTCCATAAACATACAAGCTTGAATATGCACAGAATTTCTTACACAAAGCTGGTAACTCATGAAGTCCTGTCTGGGAGATGTTTAAGGAGAACTACTTTCCCCATTTACCCTTTTGATCCACTTGAATTTTGTACCATGAGCATGCTTTACCTATCAAAAAGAAATAATAATTTAGTAAATGAATGTATAAAAATATTTAGAAGGAAGTCTAAGAATCTGGGCATTAGCTGTGATGAAGACAATGCTGAACTGTCCAACAGTAGTATAGGGACTTCTTTTTGTTCTATTTGCTCTCAAAAAATTAAACTAACCTCTTTTATTTACTTTTTTAATTATAGTTTGTATACAATCTTACATTGGTTCTCCTAGTTTCAGGTGTACAATATAGTGATTCAACATTTGTATACCTTACAATGTGGTCAGCCCACTAATTTTAGTAATCATCTGTCAATATCACAGTATTATTGACTATATTTCCCTCTCCCTTTCCACCCAAACCTCCACCCCCGCCCTTCTAGTAACCATCCCTTTGGTCTGTTTCTATTAAACTAACCTCTCTTAAGGTCCACAGGCTTTCTTTGGATTGTCCCTAAATAAGAGTCAAGTTGGGAATTCTGAGGAATGAAAAAACATACATTTTACTTCTGTCGCCTGTCTCATGATCCATTCCGTCTACCAAAAGATGTCAAAAGACCACTGACCAAGACAGACTCAGACATCGGTAGAAAAGGGGAAAGACTGTAGCAACAAGCCGGTGTATCCCATGTCTCCAGATAATGTTCTTCCTATAACCATTTCCACCCCTCCCCACAGCACTGGCGTCTCTTGTGAGAGGGGTTAGGGTCCTTTACTGGGAGGAGTACGGAGTTTCAGGAATCTGAGGATTCATAAAATCAGTTATCAAAAAAAAAAAAAGCTCTTGATATATTCCAGAATCTCTGCTGGATATATTTAAAGGTACGCTGAGAACCTCAAAGGGGCCATAGTTGCAGCCTGGTTGGAGAGCAGGAAGGAATGAGCAGGAAGCCAATTTCTATATGTGCTGGAAGCACTCTGAATATCTGCATAATGCCATTTTGGCTAAGCAATGGCCTCGCCCTATTCCAACATTCTGAAAATGCTGAAAATCCTGGACATTCTCCAAGGCTCCCTGGACAGGTTTATGGCAGCTTCCTAGAAGGCATTTGTGACCTCTCTTCATAACCTGTAGGACGTGGCTGTTTCTAAACTCTCTCTGGGGACATTGCCACTATGCCAAGACGAAGAAATGCCTGTCTGAACAAGAGAAAATGGAGAGTCTTGGATGTGCTTCTTCCCCCCGCCCCCCCCCCCCCGTGCTTTGTCAATAAACTCAAGTAAAGCAGTTGTCACCACAAAAAAATAAATAAATTAAAAATTAGGAAAACAAACCCACTACCCTGAGGATAAAGTAATGTAGCACAGAGATTATCAAAGATTTCAGATGCTCTCGTAACAGATCACATATAAAATGGTTACCTTGACCAGAACTACAAACTGATCTACCTACCGTCTCCTTCCTCCAATCTCATCTTGTAGATACCAGGCTGAGCTTTCTAGAGTATAAATCTTACTACCCTGTCTCCCTCTTAAAACTCTGTAATGGCTCCCCAGTAGGATTGAGTCATTCCTGATGGCAAGACAAACAAGGTCTCCCATTATTCTGCATGGAGACTGGTTTTGCTAACCAATTACTGCCAGGAATAAAGACAACGGATGAAATTGTATATAGAGAAAAGTTATATTCAATGAACTTAATACCAAACCACCATAATTTATTTAGTTACCTGGGTGGGTATTTCACAACTGTTATCTTCTCATAGACCGTATCAGAAAATGCCATCATGCAAGGTGTGGTATTTCAAGAGTGTTGCTTTGAGACTTCTATCTGGCCAATGTGTAAGTCTTGTTGAATCTAATGGTGGGGGGCTAGGGGTGGTGTTCATGTTATAGCTGCGGTAGCCAGGCTACACAGAGTAGAACTTCAGGGTCATGACCACTTATGAGTTTGTATCATAATAGTTTTTGAGGGGCATTTTACCTGGGCCTGAGGTTGACATGGTTGGAATGTGGGCCAAGAAGACAAGAGAGTGCTAGAGGCGCGCCGGAGGTGAAGGCACAGCCAGAAACCAGACACACTGCGAACAGAGAGGACATCTAGGTAGAAAGCAACTACAGAAACTCAGAAAGAGAAGTAGGCTTGGGAAGGGGATATGAGGAAGTCAATCTATTTGTCAATTAGAGGCATGGGGTTTGGACTCATGCATTCAACAATGTTATTGCATTAGCACTCATTATATGGAACACGCTGTGCTGGGCTTGGGGATGTAGGCATACATTCCAGGAAATGCAGACACTAAATGACTCATTGCCACAGGCACGTTCCTTCAAAAGCTGGTCCCGGTTTTGTAACCCGGCACTACTGCTTCTTCAACTTAAGGCACAGGAAGTTATGATGGATCTCCCACTACAGTACGTTCCAGCTACTGGCAACCATTGGACCTCCAGGGCTGTGATACTGTTGACATCCTTCCTTTCAAAGTCTTTCCAGCTATCCCCAAGTGCTGAGCTCATCCTGGCTCCTTACCCATCCCATGAAGGTGCCCCTGCCTCAAGTTACCACAAAACTTGCATTTACACCCAGCTCAGTCCTCTTTCTTGGTTCTTGGTTGGTTCTTCTAGACGTGCCACTTGCTTGCCTCCTCTCTGACATCAAGGACAAGAACTCGTCCAAAGAGCATGAAATGATGGTGCGCACACACACACACACACACACACACGTGAGAAACATGCTAGAACCCGGCAGTCAAAGGGATACATGGTGCCCAAGCTACTAAACTTGCCCATTAGCCATGAAGAAAATTTATGTTAATTGTACTCTTCGGTATTACAATGGGTTTCTACATAAATCACGAAAATACTTGAGATAAAATGGTGTTGCATAGGGGAACAATGTGTTAGTCCAATTACAACCTTGCAGACTTTAGCAAGTCTCCCCCAATTCTATGCATCAGTTTCCTCATCTGTACAATGGGGTTAATAATGACCACCTCGCTGTCAGAACTAAATGGTCTAATTCATGTGAGCACTTAGCTCTGTGCCTGGCACAGCATATACACTCACTGAATGGGGGTAATTAGCATTATCATCATGCTTAATATTATAGGTTCCAGTGGCCCAGCAGGGGATAAGAAGAAGGGAATTCTTAGAGGCAGCACAGACTTTCAGGGAATTGCCCCAGCTCTGGGGATTCGGTCTAGAAGATCACCCCAGAATTTTTGCTCAGAGACGTCATAGAAATAATTTTTCTCAGGGATCTCATAGAAATAATCATTGGATTCTCTCTAGAGTGCTCTGCAAGCCACAGCATTGCTTTCAGACCACACCTTCCATTTGAACAGTGTCTCCAAAAGAAACGGAAGCCAGTCAGGGAGTTTTGGTCAGCTCCTACTTTTGGACAAGACATTTGTCCCTGACCAGCCTCCAACACTGCTTGGCCACAACAAAGGCTGGAGAGAGTAGCGAAAAAAGCAGGAATTTTGGAATCACAAAGCCCGGGTCTGGGCGCACTAACTCAGGGGCCTCAAACAGGTCAATAACCACTCCTAACCTCAGCCAGCTCTGGCCTCTGGACTAAAAGGTCACCTTCCCAGCTTGCCTTCAGTAACCACCCTTTATGGCACAGGGCAGTGACCTTGAGACTGTGGAACACCCAGCCATGACAGCTGGCCACAGGCCCAGAGCCAATGTGCGTAAACTTCCATCTTCTGGGCCCTTTGTTAGCTCTTAAATCTAATTGCAACTGGTGACCCACCCCCATCATCCATACCCTTACAATTCACACTGTTTCAGAGCCCTCCATGAACATTTCCTCATTTGTCTGTTTCCGTTTCTAACGGCAAAACACGATACATAACCGTCAAGCACAGAATACTAATACCAATAACCCCTTGTGTGAGCTTAGTTTACAAAACTGTCCAAACCACAGCATTCAACAAATCAAGCACTTATTGTCAATTTACTAAGTGCTTACTGTGTGCCACAATCATTGGAAACACGAGTACAAAGCCGAATCCCCGCCTCTGCTGAGAGAGAAGTCGAGTCACACTAATGTTTGGAGTTACCTCATGGTTTTCCTTTGTTAGATGTTCCCCCATGGCTGTGCTGGGGGTAGGGGCGGGAGGCAGGAGGGATGCTGCAGAGAAATTACAGAAGACAGAAGAGCTGCTTCTAGGTCTCTAACACAGACTAAATTGGGCAGAATTGGCATCCACAGGACAAGTCTGTGCCTTTCGTGTCCCTTGTCAGCCTGAAGAATAAGCATGTCAAGGAAGATGCAGAACAAAACAGGGTGCCTTAAATTCGGCACTTGTATTCCCTACCTCAAGCCCCATCATTTAAAGGCCCAAGATTCTACAATATATTCACAGTCTTTATCTTTCCCTTCTAAAATGGTAGAGGCTGGAGGAGGGAAGGAGGGAGTATAAAAACAGCCAGATGTGAACATGGATGTAGGTATTTGGGAAGTACTTAGAAGGCCTAATCCAGAGGTACAATATGACACCCACACTTTCAAGTTCTAGAATGCATAAAATTCCACCATCTAAAATGCATCCCTTATGTCCAAAACCATTATTTTAAATATTGTTTTAAAACTTCTAGCCAATGCAATAAGGTAGGAAAAAAATATATAAAGGTAATCTACAGGAAAGACTCTAAAAAGTAATACTTGCATATATCATCATAAATCTAAATAGCTCAAGAGAATGAATTGAAAGAATTTTAAATTATAAGAAAATTCAAAAGATGTCTGGTTACAAAATAAAGATCTAATGAACACTCAGCAATAACTAGTTAGAAAAGATAGTTGGCAAAAATCCTATTTATAGACGCAACAAAAATGTAAAATGTCTTGAAACAAATTTAACAAAAAACATGCAAGATTAAATGAAAAAACCCACAAAACAACTGTAACACACAAATAATTTTACCAAATGGAGGCACTTCTATATTTGTGGATACAAAGGTTCATTACTATAAACATGTTAATCTTCTTAAAATTAACTTTAAAGTAATTTCAATCAGAATCTGACAAATTTGTTTTAAATAAAAAAGAAACAGTAATAGCCCCAAAAACTTTGAAACAAAAAGAAAAATGAACTCAAAACTTGCACTACTGTTTATTAAAACATAAAGCTACAATAAAGTAGTAACTAGTATAAGCACAAAAAATAATAATTGCACAAAAAGCCCAGAAACAGATGTGTATATATGTGTGTGTGTGTGTTTTGTATATAATGAAAATGGCATTTTAGATTCTAGATTCAGAAAAGAAAGTGGGTTTGGATAACTAGTTAACTATTTAAAGGAAAATTGTGAGATTCTTAACTCATCTCATCAACCAACATATATACAGTTTAATTCAAGAATTAAATGTAAAAATAAAAATACACACACAGGATAGAGAAAGGTCTTTCTAAGCCAAAAGGAAAATTTAAAAGCTTATATTACATAAATATTTTAAACTTCTGTATATCAGTGTCATGATCTAAATTTTAAAAAAATTATAAAGACTTTTGACATAAATTGTAAATAAACTATTTACTTTTAATATTGAAATGAATAATATGATTCAGTAAGGAACAGATGAACATATTAATGGAAAAAACAAAAACAAAAAACAAAAAATAAGTGTGGGAGGGTAAAGATATGTGAAATAACCAGGAAACAAACGGAATATATTTAAATTCACCACTAATAAAAGTTTAAAAAGTAAAACTATGAATTGGCATTTTTTGCAAAATTGGCAAAAGTTAAAATAACTGACCAGCACTGGCAGACGTCTGCATAAATGGACACCCTGACAGACTGCTGGGGAGGTTAATTTACAACATTCCTTCTGAAGGGCATTTTTTGGCAATACCCATGAAAAAAAACCTTTGAAACAGTCACATCTTTTGATCAGTAATTCCACTTTTAGAAACTAGCCTAAGGAAATAACAGAACTATGTGCAAAGTTTCAACATCAACATCACATGTTATGGGCAGCAAGCACACTTACTTATAAGGCACAGTTCTGTGCTTTAAAGGGATTGTGTGTAATTTAATCCTTCAAATATAATATCTAGATTACTGTTATCACCTCCATTTTTACAGATGAGGAAACCAAAGCATAGACAGATCAAGAAAATCATCCAAGGTCACAAAACTGTTGGGTTAGCCAATAAGTCTGTATGGTTTCTTTTCTGTAAAATAAAAGACACATTTTTCATTTTTACCAATACCTTTATTGATTTGGATGTATTATGTCAGCTATCTCCCACTATTGGCTTCTCATGGGTAGAGGCCAGGGGGGCTGCTAAATATCTTCCAATGCATAAAGCAGTCCCACAGCAAAGAATTATTTGGCCAAAATATCACTGGTACCAAGAAACTTCAAAAACCACTTTTGACATGTTAGATCAGTCACGGCACCTTCGCCATACACCGCACAAATTGTTTTTGTGTTTCAACTGCTTTTTTACCTTTCCTGAAATAATAAAGCATAATACACCAAAAAATGTTGCATGTTTCCTTCCATCTTCAATATTAAAATGGCTGCACAGAACTTGACCAACTTGGTTTTTTTTTTAAATGTACGCTGATACAACAGCTGTCACAATACAATCTAACAAAATTGCTTCAAATGAAGTTAAAGACAACTAAGCACTACTAGAGCCATAGTACAGAAAAAGCTATATGAACTTTTTGGCCAACCCAACAGTATGTGGCAAAACTGGTAGTCAAACCTGGCCTCTTCTGGGTCTCACCGAGGTACCAGTGAGGAGGAACTGGCATTCACCCCCAGAACCATATAGCATTGTGAGCTCTGTGTTCCTTATTTGCTGTTCTCTTAATCTAGGGAAGATTATTTTCTATAATGAAAATTATATTAGTTTGAAATCTTTTTAATATTTTTATTTTTTTAAACATTTAACCCCTTCAAATACAATTAATGAATACAATAAACAACTGAAGGCAATGTCCTGGTGTCTAAAATAAACCAAAAGATAAAGTGCTTCAACACAGGAGTGGCACTTACTAAGTGCTCAATAAATCAGTTAGTGATTAGAGCAGTGGTGGGATTATACTATTCCTACTGGCTTTGCTGATACCCCTAAGGGAAAAGGGAATATTCTATTTGAGTGTGTCCTATAAATACTTCACATCCACTGACTCATTTATTCACTCACTTAATACTTGCAAGCCCCTGTGAGTCACACATTATTATTCCCATTTGAAAATTAAAGAAACTGAGGCACAGGGAAATTAAAGCAATTCATCAAAGCGACACACTTAAAAGCAGCAAGAAATTCAGATCGAACTGGTATGCTTCTAAGTCCAGAGATGCAGAAAAGACAGGTGTCCTGGGAAACTCATTCCAGGAAAAGGCTAGCATATGTGAGCAGCTGTTACCTGTTCTCTGTGCCTTCCCTTTCCTGCCTTGATTTCCCCACATCCCCATTCCCTGAGCAACTCCATAAACCACTACAGAGCTCCAGAAAGCTGTTGGGGATCCTTCTTCCCCTCCACATGTTGAACCCTTTAACACCTGGACAACATGGAAATATCTTTCCCACAGGAACCCCAATTCTGTAGTCCTGACCCTAGAAAGCAACAAGGCAATGACTGAAAAGGGAAAGAAACTAACATGTAGGAGCTCTCTATACTAGGTACTCTGCATCCATCACTTGATTTAATCCTTCCAACAATCTTTGAAGAAAATATCATGGTCCCCAATTTACAGGTGAAAAAACTGAGGCTCTGGGAGTTTAAGCCACTTGTGACAGGTGTCACAGCAAGTCACCAAGGCCTACAGTGAAAGGCCACAGGAGGGTCTCAACCAAACTAAGGTTTTGACAGCACGTGCAACACAGCAAACGGACTTTGTAGTTAAGTGTGCTCTGGCAGGCTCCCTTCCCAGCTGACAGTGCACAGGAGCAGGACTTCATCACTGTGACCACAGCAGCACACTCATGATCAGAAAGCAGGCAATCATGGACCACCACCCTCTTGCTCTGAGTTATACAAGCGAGAAAGAAGGAGCCAGTGGCCCTGAGCCACCTGTCCCTCCTCTCCTCAGGGAAGCTCTGCAGACAGGCACCCAAGAGGCCCTCTGGTGCCACACTTGTGCAAAACCCTGACCTATAGGTTGAGTGACAGACACGGAATAATAAAAGCACCATTGCTAGAGGCCCTCCGGCTGATGAAATGCTTTCGCAACATTTGTTCCCCTTCACCTGCACAAGTGTCTCCAAGAGCCAGGTGCTGCTAGCAATCCTGCCTGTTAAACAAAACCATCAAGGGAAGGAGTTCAAGCGACCTAGCCCAGGGCCCATGGCCGCAATGTGGGAGTCTGGGATTTTTAACCAGACCCTCTGATTCCAAGTCCCCTGGTGTGTGCGCGACACTGGGGAACCTCTTTGTGTGAACTGAGCATCAGAGGAAACCCTGTCAAAAATACTCAAAACGCCTCAACAAAAGACAGCCAGCAATGGGACCCAGGGTGTCTGGGCTGCGTAATCCCAGCCCAATCACTAACTAGCTGTGTGACCTTTTCCCTCTCTGTGCTTTGAGTTTCTCATCCATCAAAGGAGAATAGTTACAGCCACCACCTATTAAGAGTCCGTATGAAGGTTAAATGAGCTAACACCTCAAATAGCATCTATTACTGTAAACACTCAACAAATCAATATGTTAGCAATTATTATAATTACTATTGTTACAAAGAGGTGACAATGCACAAGGTACCAGCTTATAACAGGTGATTCTGCTGGAGATGTGGCTTTTGGGAGCAAAACAACACTCGGTGATGCCTGCGGGGAATTTGAATCAACCCCACACACGACCAGGGTTTTCACACCAGACACTGCAGTGTCCTTAGTCGTTCGGAAAGGGCTCTGCACTGACTCTCTTGCCGCAGAGGGCAGAGAGGACCAGGGACACCACCGGCTTACCCAGAATAACCAGCAGGCTGCCTCCACCTGCGGGCGTTGGGACACCCTTCCTTCTGTAGATCAGCATGACTTCCACTGAGTCGCATCAGCACTGCCCACGCCCAGCTTCTTGGATTCTGAAGGGTGGAGTGGAAGGGGAATGAAACTCACAAGCCTCGACCTGTTCCCAAGACCTTCCTTCTACCTGTGGCTCTGGGGACAAGGCACCTCTCCACCAGGTACCACGCCACAGCGTTGGGCTGCCCCTGGGTGAAATTAAAGGGCAGTTACCACCCTCACCACCCCAAAGACAGCGAATAATGGGAGGCTGAAATCACACCCTGTCTGTCTCAGCGGAGGCATGGGCTGAGTGTGTAATAAACTGCTGACCGGGGCACATTGACTTTATAATCCTGAGTGCTATGAATTCGGCAGTGAATTGTGGTCTGGAAAGAAAAGGGCTTCTTGAAACATGCTCAAGATACTCCATTTGGCACTGACTCCGGTAGTGACCACTTGTTTCCTTCCCAAAGCCAGATTTTTGAAGTGCGGATTCTAAGCAATTTTCCTTGCTTGCATCCTCTCAAGTGTTCTGGAATCTTCTGACTGTTCTGAATGGTGTTGAAGACACAGAAATAACCCCAAGAATGTAGGGCACAGGAAATCAAGTGCCCAAGACAGACTGAGAACTATTCCTGGCTTAGAGAGCCCAGGCAGGACCCTCGCTGGGCCACCAGACCTGCCAGGAAAGAGCTACACCACTCAGGTCGGCAGGTCCCCTCCCACCCTGGGGCGGGGACCTGTGTGGTTACAAGAGGGTCTCTGGCAGGAGCGCACAGCCGAGCGCCCACTCATGCGGAGACCAGGCTTGTCTTCACAACGTGTCACCGTTGGCTCCGGGTCATCTTAAAACTGAGCTTTTAAAAACTGGTAGACTTCACATAAAATCCAGATTCCCTGCTTCTCTTTTTAAAAAATTAAAGAGAAAAAAGGAATTGGCAGCCCTGGGTCTACATTCCAACAACTGGCCGGATTTGAATGAACATTTCCCCTCCTGGGTTTGCCACAATCCCCACCACTGCCTATTGTGTTCCAAAGCTGAGGGGCATTCACCATCTGTTATCATATATGCACTGCTAATTTCCTTAGGGCATTGAAATATTTGTCTGTGCTCAAAAGCATCCAAAAATAAAAATACAACAAAAGGTAGACAAAAAGGCCACGTTTCAAGAAAATTGGGGAAAGGTTATTTTCCTCAGTTGTGATACCAGCCTGGGTCCCCTGGAGACGAGCACAGCATCTCGCATCCGCGGCGCCTGGGATCAAATCGCAGCTGGGCAACTTTTTAGCTGTAGGACCGTGGGTATGTGCTTAACCTCTTCAAGCCTCCGGTTCCTCAGTATTAAAGTACCTAGGCTCCAAAGGGTTTGGAAAAGGATTTTCAAAGATAATGCATACAGCCCTAGCCGGGTGGCGCATTTCATTGGAGTGTCATCCTGTACACTGAAAGGTTGCAGGTTCGATCCCCAGTCAGGGCACATACCTAGGTTGCAGGGTCGACCCCCAGTTGGGGCGCATACCCAAGGCAACCAATTGATCTCTCTCCATATATCTCTCTCAAATCAATAAACATATGCTCATATGAGGAGTAAATAAAAAAGATAATGTATTACACAGTGCTAGACAAAGGCCCAGTAAGTGTTCAATAAATGCTGGCAGTCATTGTTATCAATGTTGTCAGAGCAGTGGTGGCAGTGGGAACTGGTGGGAGCAGGTGGCAATTTTCCCTGTGGAGTCCCCTTTTTCATCAGAAATGGGCTCTATTCCCCTCCCAACTTCTAAGGCCAGAGAAGCACGCACCATTCAAAAGAACCATGGCCACACCCAAAAGCTGTCCACACAGACTCCTCTAGAACCACCGAGCACTCACCCAGCTTCTTCGCCTTGCAGCTTCACACACCCCTGCCAAGTCTCACCTGCACTTCCTGCACGAACACCTTATACCTGGCTTTTCCCACTCCCTCCAAATAGAACACACTTCCCAACTCTGCCCACCTGGCAGGTCCCTACTCACATTTAAAGACTCTGATCAGATATCAGCACCTAAAAGCCTTTCCTAAATTCTCAGTCAGGATTCCTGAACCCCAAATCCCATTTTATATTTGTTCATCTTCCCCACTAGACCACGAGCCCTTCGAAAGTCAGGCCCGTCAGCTCTGTGACCCCAGCCCCAGCCCAGTGCCCAGCACAGAGTGTACACAGCACACAAGGGCAGCCATAGACCAGTTCGCACCAGTAGATAATTCTGGAAAGACAGCAAAGCATAATTAAGAGATGCAGCAATCAATTAAGCAATTGATGAAAAAGTAAATTAATTATTGAAAGTATATAAAGCACTTGTCCATAGTAGTCTCAGGCCTTTCACAATAATAAATGCAAAACACAGCCTTTTTAAATGTCCATGGAACATTTACCGAAAAATTGAACAAGTACTAGTCCGCCAGAAATACTCAATAAATACCAAAACCCATAAATTAAATGATGTCCACAAAGCAATAAAAAGCAAAATCAATAGCTAAAAAATAAACAAAATCTTAAAATATCCCAATAATTAAGTCTTGGCTAAAGAAAGTAATTCAAACAAATTATGAGCCACATATAAAATGGTAACAGTTCCAATATATACCAAAATTTATAGGATTCAGCCAAAGTGGAACTCAGAGGGATAAAAGTTAGCCTTATATAAAATATTTTTAATAAAATAAGAAGGAATGAAAATATGTGAAGTACTCAGTACAAAAAGCTGGAAAAAACCCAACAAAATAGTCCTAATCAAAGCAAGAGAAAGGGATTAATTTGTAAGCACAAAATAATTAAGAGAAATAAAAAGTAAAAAGGGTAAACTGGGTCAAAATACACACACACACACACACACACATATCAGTTCATTCAAAAAGGACTGATACAAAAAATTACAAAACTCTGGCAAACCAAAAGATAGAGAAAGAGAACTCAAAACCCAAAATACTGAGAAAGAGGCTAAAAACTACAGAGAGATCTTAAACTATTATATTTCCTCTGCAACCAATAAACTGGAAAATACAGAAGAAACTAATGGAAAAAATATAATAAAGATTAAATAAAAAATAAAAGACAAAAAAATCAAATTTCAAAAGACCTGGCTAAACTAATAACCATGAAAGAAGTTGGGAAAAGCTACCAATGAGCAACTGGAGATGGGGGAGGACACTCCACGCCCAAGTGATTACAGTAATCAAGCTGTGGTACATTTACACAACGGAATACTACTCGGCTACAAAAAAGAAGGAAATCTTACTTTCTGCCGTAGCATGGATGGCCCTGGGGAACATTAAGCTAAGTGAAATAAGTCAGTCAGGGGAAGAGAAGTACACCATGTGGTCTCACTTATATGTGGAATCTAGTGGACAAAATAAACAAACAAAATAGAAACAGGAGCATGGATACATAAAACAAACTGACAGCTGTCAGAGGGGAGTGGGGGAGGAGACTGGATGGAAGAAAGTGAAAGGATTAAGCAAAAAAATGTGTATATATACATGTGTGTGTGTATGTGTGTGTGTGTGTGTGTGACACACAGACACAAAACAGCGTGGTGATAGCCAGAGGGAAAGGGGAGAAGGGGAGGTGAAAGGAGGTGGAAGAGGGCAAAGGGGAAAATAAATGGGGAAGGAAAGAGACTCTGCTTTGGGCGGTGGGCGCACAATGCGGTGTGCAGATGATGGTTTGTTGAGTTGTACGCTTGAACCCTGTATGGTTTTGTGAACCAATGTCACCCCAATAAATGCAATTTTAGAAAAAGAAAACTAAATGAATTCTTTCAAACTTTCAAAGAATAATATAAAAGTTAGTCAATAGAACTTAGATTACAGAAAAATATGAGAATCGCCCAGTCTATTTTGGAACCATAATTCTGGTTCCAAAGCAAACATAGACAATGCAAGAAAAACAAAACAAAAAACAAAAACACTTTCGACTTCTATTCCAGCCAACACAGAGCAACTTTAGGAAACCAACGTCCCTGCCAAGAACAACTAGGAGGGCTGCTAAGATACATCACCTGTGTAAGACATTTAAGAGTCACCAAGCCAGCCAAGATTTGGAACACCAGAATTTCAGACAGAAAGATTCAAGCAGGTGTGCTTGACATTCTGCACCCCCACCTCCCCCCGGGTTATTCACCAGTCTTTCTCGGGTGGGGTTAGATGCTGAAAAGCTTAGCAGAAACATACACACACACACACACACACACACACACACACAATACAGAACAGCACACAGAAGCTAAGGAGAGCTTTGCACAGTCTTATGGGCCTAGGAAGATGAAAACTGTGGTTAGCACCTATCAAGTGCTTGAGAGGCCAATCAAGACCTGTGGGTCCAAAGGATAGAATAGAAGGGAGGCAGAAAGAAGCATGCTTTTATCCTGTACCCGCTTTTCCTTCAAAGCATTGATGATTCTTTTCTTTAAGATTTCATTTGTTTATTTTGAGAGAGGGGGGAAGGCAAAAAGAGAGAGAGTGAGAGAGAGAAACATCGATTGGTTGCCTCTCACACACACCCCAACTGGGGACCGTCCCCAACCCAAGCATGTGCCCTGACGAGGAATCAAACCAGTGACCTTTTGCTTTGAGGGACAATGCCCATGCCAGTCAGGACAAAGTATTGATTCTTAAGCAAAGAAAATGAGAGACTAATGTGCTGAGCAAAAAGAGGCTGAATAGCTGAGCTTAACTTTCAGGAGGCTTAGGGTGCTGGGGAAATTGTTTTTGGAGTTCAGGATCTATCTACTAAGGCAAAAATAAACACCAAGGCTCTCAGTTAGGGAAATAATCAGAAGTAGCCAAGCCTCACAAAGACTGCAAACCAGCCTCCACTTCTGATCAAACTGAAGTTATCTGACACTTCCCTGCCTGATGGAGGTCAGGGTAAACCCTCTCAGAAGACAGGCTGGGTGAATCGTCTTTGCAAGAAGTGAGCATCATCCATGACCTGAATAAATGTCCAGCATTTTGGGCACACCAAGAAGTAGCACCCCAATTAGGCCCACAGGGGATACAAATACTGGAGTTATCAAAGACAGCCTTGAAAATATCTGCAAAAATAATAGTAATGATAACCATAACCACAAGGAGAATTTAATCAGAGAAGAATCCTAAAACTAAAACAAAACCATTGAAATTAAGAATTGAATGAATGAGTTTAACAGCATGTAAAACACAGATCAAATCAGTAAAGTGAAAGATAAATTATAAGAAAATATCTAGATGGAAACGAGGAGCAAAAACAGGTAGAAATACAGAAAAGAACATACCAGGCATGGGGAACATGTTGGCACAGTCTAAAAATGGGTGATAGGAGCCCCCAAAGAAGAGAGAAAGAACAAAGTAAGATAATCACCAAGAATCTTCTAAAAATAAAAGAGAACATCAACTCACAAAGATTTCAATCTGAATAAATGGAAAGGAAGTCATACCTAGAAACACCATAGCAAACCTTCAAAAACTAGAGACAAATTCTCAAAAGTAGACAAATGAGGGAAAAAAAAAAGTCACTTTATCTTTTAGAAAAGGGCAACAATAAAACTAACAGGAAGAAGAAAAATTCTGAAATTTGGAAATGCAAGAGAAAATGAAAATCAACAGAAAAAATAAATATGTGAGTAAATATAAATTAATATTTGCTATACAAAGCAATACTGGTAGAATGTGGTCTTTAAAATAAATGTAGAATGAAAAAGCATGACAACATAAACAAAAAAGGAAGAAATGGGGTAAATGGAGTCAATGTTTGCTAAGGTGTAGGGAGTAGTAATATTTTCATTTACATCAGTCTTTAATAAGTCACAAAAAAATAGAACCACAAATATAGGGTCAATCGATTTATTATAAAGGGAACACTGCAATATGGAAAGAATGGCCTTCTTAAGAAATAGTGGAGTCCCAAGTTTAAAAAATATATATATATATGTATATATACAGATATCTCATACCTTATAAGAAAAAAATCAATTCCAGATCCATCACCTATCTAAATGTAATAGGTAAAACAATGAATCATCTAGCCCAGTGATTCTCAATCTGTGGGTCGCGATCCCTTTGGGGGTCGAACAACCCCTTTCACAGGGGTCACCTAAGACCATCGGAAAACACATATATAATTACATATTGTTTTTGTGATTAATCACTATGCTTTAATTATGTTCAATTTGTAACAATGAAAATACACCCTGCATATCAGATATTTACATTACGATTCATAACAGTAGCAAAATTACAGTTATGAAGTAGCAACGAAAACAGTTTTATGGTTGGGGGTCACCACAACATGAGGAACTGTAGTAAAGGGTCGCGGCATTAGGAAGGTTGAGAACCACTGATCTAGAAGATAGCATGGGAGAACATCTTCATGACCTACATGTAGAAAAACATCTTACACCAGGACCCCAAAAGCATAAAGAAATAACATAAACAAAAAAGACTGATAAACTGAACTTCGTTACAACCAAGAACTTCTGCTTATTAAAAGACACAATTAAGAGAATGAAAAGGTCATCCATAGAAAAGCTTTGTAGGACACATATTTCTGACAAAGGATTTGTTTCCAAAATATATAATCCACTTGGTTGAAAGCCAGGCTAAATAGATTTCTGGGAAGAACAGACATCGGGGACACTGGGACAGTGGGTTACAGTGGAATGATGACAATAAAGGCATGCCTTATACATCATCTTGTTAATCTCACAATAATCCTTTGATACAGTGCAATTTTTTTATCTCTATTTTACAGGCTTGGCACAATCCTAGTCGCCAACCCGCACCCAAAAGCCACACCACTGAGATGCTTGGTTGGACACAAACTGTAACCGATCCTCGCACCAGTGAGGTGACTATATCACAGGTCCACCCGGGAAGGGGGGCTGCAACCAGCATGTGGGCAGACTATTATATCTAGACTATATGGCTTTCTGAGGACTGTGTGGACAGGAGTCTGGGATTCAAGACAAATGGAGTTTGAGCCAGGAGCAAAGGCCACCTCAGTGACAGAAATTAGGAGACACTACCATTAGCAAACAGGATTATTTGCAGAGGAACTGTTTGGAAAATATGCCGGAATCTGAGAGCTGTCACATCCCTCATGACCCAAAAAGGGTGGCCTCCTGTGGCCAAGGGTAATACTGGAGAAAAGGGCAGTCCAGTGTCAGCCCCCGTGTCTCCATGGCTTGTCTCTGGTGTGACTCTGAACAAGTCGATCTGTATTCTAAGGCTTACTTGCCTCCTCGGTACAACGGCCATGGTAACAGCGCTCCATCAGGGAGGACTCAGCAGCGGAAGCCAAAGGGAGCCCTGGCATACTGTAGGGGCTCAATAAATTACTATGTTGGGCTTTTAAAGTTCATTTGGGAGTGTGATGGGTTTTGGCCTCTGTCCTCCCAAATAGTCATGACCTGAGACATCAGCAGGCTCCCAGGGGACCCGCCTACAGCAGGGAAGAGCAGGCTCTCAGATGGAAAGGTGGACACTGCTGACTGGGGGAGAAGCAGCCTCAGAACCTCACCCGTGAACTTGGGCAGTGACCCACCCACACAGCCTGCACTTACACCGAGTGGGAGGGAAAGAGGTTGGTTGGTAAGGGGCTCAAACTCTTCCCAGCTGCCGACCTCACTTGCATTCTCAGTGTCTCAGTTTTCTCATCCACATTCTATTTAATGTTTTGGTTTGTTTTTTAAGATGGCAAAATACGTCAAACGCCTGAGACATCCCGGTTGCTCAGCAAGTGTCAGTACACTTCTGTGTTGTCAGCAGGGAAGCATGGAGACTGCTTGCATTTGGAGAGCAGAGGTAAGTGTGAATTCTTCCCCTTAATCTGCCAAGGACTCTGGGTAGCTCAGATCTACCTGAGGGTGAACAGGAAGGCTTCCCGACCCCCTCACCCCAGAGCCCGCCTGAGGAAGAGGTAGGTGAAAGCTGTGGGGAACCACAGCCCATACTCAGCACTGCACTGTCTGTCTACAGAGAACTGGCATCTGTGGGGCACGACGTTCAATATCTACAACCAAGAGGAGGCACAGCTGTCCTTGATGACCAAAAGGGCCAGCAAAGAATCTGGCCACAGCGAGGAAAAGCCTGGAAAATATCCCTACCCTTTGACCTGCTAAGCCTGCTTCTGGAAACCTATCCTAACAGAATAATTCCAGATACAGAAAAATGCAAATATTCATCACAGAGTTATAAAGAAATTACAAACATATAAACAAAACCCTCCACCATGTAGAAAAAAAGTCTCTTAGGTAATTATTGCATCAACAGGTAAAGAAATAAAATTACAAACTAATTAGAAAATAGCAATAATGATGATATAGCATGCAATACACTTGAAGAGAGATATGGCCAAAACTATAATAGTAAGAAAATTATGAAGTGCTTTTATTATTAAATAAGAAAGCATAAAACTAAATGCAGCAATAATTCAAGAAGTTAGAGAACAACAAAATAAAACCTAAGAAAAACATAAGGCCTTAATAAGGTTAAAAGCAGAAATGAATTCATTAAAAACTAAAAAGCAGAATTCAAAAGCTGGTTTTCTGAAAAACACTACTATAAACAAAAACTACCACCAACAGGTAAGCCTCTATCTAGTCCAATAAAAAAATAATAACGAAACAACACAGACACAATAAAAATTAAAAGAGTATTTAACAAAAAATACGGAAACAACTCACAAATGAGGGGAAATTATTTAAAATTTAGTAAATTAGAAAATTCTCAATAAGATTTTTAAATAAATACAAAACAACACAATTTATTTAATGAGAAATAAGAACATTAAATTAAGCAAAAGCTATACATGAATTTGAAAAGGCTGCTAAAGAATATTCTCTAAAGCTTTATAAAATGTTCCTGACACAGTAAAAAAGGAACGTTTCCCCATTCATTTTATGACATTTAGTGACCTTGACAAAAAAATCTGACAAACACATGCACAATAAAACCACAGCTTAGTATCACTTAGAAATATACATACAAAGAATTCTAAATAAAATATCTTATATAATAAAAGAAAATATGCCTCTATCAAGAATTTGTCGCAGAAAAAAAATTAATTAATATAACCATCATATCCATTAGTAATTAAGAAATCACATGATTTCAATAATTTTAAAAAGGCTTCTGAAAACATTCCCTATTTTTAAAAAATAGCAAACTAGGGCCAGAAGAACATTCTTAAACTTAAACTAGTAGCCAGCATCAAACTTAAGGTGATATAATACAAACATTTCCATTAAAGTCATGGGTCAGGATCCTATCACAACTAGTATTTAACACAGGTAAAGAAATGTAGAAGTATTTGTCACTTGTAAACGAAGTAAGTAAAAGACATAAGAGCTCCCATTACCAGGAAGGACAAAGAAACAGACCATCATTCGCTTAAGATAAAATTGGAGAATTAAGCAGAAGAATGTAATAACTAGTAAAAGAGTCAAAACATAGATTATAAAATAAGTATAAACAAAAAATACAGTAGAGGAAAATGTAATCTCAATAATAAAAACAAGACTGGACAGAACAATGTACCTAGAGGATAAAACATAACAAGAAATATACAAAATCTACATCAGGAAAACAAAAAAAATAAATTACTGTAGGATATATAGGAGATGAGCAAATTAGAGAGAAAAGCCAATGAATGGGTCTGTTATAAATGAGCCAGTTCTTCCCAAGTTTAACAGTAAATTAAATACCATTCCAATCCCAATTACTAAGATTTTATTTTCCTTGAAAATTGATTTCCTAAATCTATACGGAAGATAACTAGGCAATCAAATTTTGAAACAGAAGAATAAAAGGAGGGTATTAAAAATTGTTAAATAGAAAGTTTAGTCCTTTAACTACTGGTTAGTCATGACCTATATACCAACTGAATATCTCATTTTAAAATAATATGTTAAAAAAATGGTCAGGAAAAAATAATAAATTATAATCACTATAAATATTAAGAGTGCTTTTGTGATGATAGTTATGAGCATAGCAATCAAATTATTCTTTTTTATTTGGATAGTGTGTACTGCTTGTGTGGACAAGAAGAGGAAGTTACAGCCTATCCTCCCCTTGAAGGTAGCAAAACAGACCCTCTCAGGAGTGGGAGACGGTACCAAGGAGTAAATGCATAATACAAAGACGCAGTTGTATAGGAAGAACTGCACTGAAAAACACAACACATAAACTTAGAATAATAACAAATTCAAGGATTGCACAAACCACTTCAAGTCTAAGCACACTTGCCAAAGTTTCCTTAAGACCAGGAAACTCATGGGGGAATTCTAAGACTCCCTGAAACATGCGGAAAAGTCCTGAACTATATTTTTTTCCTTTGAGATCCTGTCCCAAATTCTAAGAAAACTGACTCAGACTATTTTGAAATTAATAGTTATTACAATGACTAGAAATTACTATCTTAAGGTAAATTAGCTGTAGAGGCACAAAGACCCTGTTTAGAGATTAGTGCTCCAACTTGAAAACATACTTCATTTTGAGGAAAAGGTGAAAATCTCTTCATTAAAAAGGTGTCAGTATTCACTATACAAAGATAGTTTACTATAGGACTCCTTTAAAAATAGCAGACTGTCCTAATGCAATTACAGTATTATCACAGTTGGTAATTCATCTATTGTACACCTAGGCTAACAAGAACTTAATGTCAATAGCAACTGCCCGGAAGAAATCATCCGGTTACTCACCCAAGAAAGTGCATTGCCTCTGGTATGTTAAACACACTGTCAAAATAGTTGAATTCCTTGCAAGCATCTTCTCACCTAGGCCTCTATTATTGGCAAGAGGATAAAAATCTTATAAACTAAATAGATCACTAACTACAGCACAGGGTATTTAATGCAGGAAGAATGAAATAGGGGCAAGAACTCAGAGGTAACCAAGTTTTACAGGGCTGTAGTCTCGAAATCAGAGAATACAAAATTGTAGAAATCATAGTTGCAATTCACTTCCCAGGAGCTACGTGACTCAGCCACCGTGAACTTCTGTTCTCTCGTCTGTAAATTTGGGTTCATCGAAGCATGTAGCTATGCCCAAGGGTTGTAATATTAAAACACACAGAGTTTATTAAGGAGCCTGATACCTAGTAAAGATACCATAAATGTTGATGGTGGTGGTTTTGATGGTTATTATTTTAATCATTGTCATAGATTAAAACAGTTCTCAATAGTTACCAACATAATTGGCTCTCAAGCCCCTCCCCACCCAAAGATCAGAATCACCTATGGAGCCTTTTTCAAAATCCTCACCTGAGGATATGTTTATTGATTTTGGAGAGAGTGGAAGGAGGGGAATAGAGAGAAAGAGAGAGAGAAACATCCATTGGTTGTCTCCCCTACATGCGCCCACCAGGGATCAAACCTGCAACCAAGGTCCTATGGAACTTTGTAAACATGTCTACACACAGACTATATCCTTTGCAATTGTTGACCCCACTGATTTGGAGCAAGGCTGATACCACCGTATTTTAAAAACCCTACAGGTGACTGAGATGTGCACCTCCATCTGAGAACCTGAACTTTAGGAAAGCAGATTCAAAACACTTTGCGATTCAAAGGCTTTTGTCCACTGTCCATGGATGCTAAGAACAAATAGGGTTCAAATGGACTTCAGAAGAGTCCCAGAGTGAAATCCTAACTATGCAAGTGCAGGTGGTCCCAAAGAAGAGGGAAAAAAAGCAGCTGAGGAAGAACAGGACTGAGCAAGGAGGTGACGTTGGAGTCCAAAAGGACACGAACCAAAGGCAGAAGAAGCTGAATAGAACTATGGTCAAGAACAGCTGGCAATGTTAAGGCCCAAAAGGAGCTCACAACTATGAAGCTGTCAGTATCAAGTCATTTCAGACCACGAGGCTACTCACCACTTGGGAAAAATATGACAGTCATACCAGATAAAACTATTATTCACAGATTCTTTATTTGTAAATTTGCCTACTCGCTAAAATTTATTTCTCACCCTTCAAATCAATACCCAAGGGATTTTGTGGTCACTCAAGGATGTGCAAGAGCAGGAAAAAAATTTAGTCGTCCAACGTGCACATGTTCCCAGCTGAGGTTGAACTAAGCAACATCTGCCTTCACAGTTCAGCTCTCACACTGTAAACAAGCATCCTTCTTCTGTCTATTTAATGCCATGTTTTTCACATTTGTGTGCTTTTTGTTGGTAATTTCACTGTTTAAAATAGCCCCCAGGTGCAGTGTTGAGGTGCTATCTAGTGTTCCCAAAAGCAAGAAGGCTATGATGTGCCTTATGGAGAAAATACCTGAGTTAGATGAGCTTTCTTCAGGTATGAGTTCAATGTTAATGAATTGACAATATGTATTAAATATGTGTCCTTGAACAGAAACACACATAAAAGAAGGGTATGTGTTGATTGGTTGACAAAAATATGACCAGAGGCTCTAAAGAACAAAACCCTGTATCTCCCCTAGGGAGATGGTTTAGTATCTAACAACCATGACTGACAAGCCCTGCACATGTTGAGAATCAACTGTAGCCACTCAAAACCTCATTTGCTTTCATCATCTCCAACAAAGACTAGGATCTTCTCATCCCAAAGAGTAAAACAAAGTCAGAGTAAGGCAACACGAAGCTACTTTAAAAGTTTCAGACCTCTGAGCTCAGATTAATTACAGTCTTGAGTTCCAGAATAATGCAGATTCATTCATTCAACAAACATTTAGTGAAACATAATGCCGGATGCCATGTCTAGGGATAGAGTGGTGAAGATGAGCAAAAATCACTACATTGCACTATTTTTAAAAAATTAATTTTTTAAAAATAAGGTTTTTTATAAGAAAAATTGTATTGCAAAGAGTGTTAAAAACTATGTAAAAAGGTAAAATAGAGAAGTGGGTATCAAGTGAGAAGAGGGTATTGAAAATGAAATAGGGTACCCAGGAAAAGCATGGAGAAATAAGAGATACAAAAGAAATGTTATAAATATTGAAAACTACAAGACAAAAAATAGCCTTTAAATGTGGTATGACTTAATATGTTAAAAAATGTGTGAAATAAAAGCATTTAATAAAAACAAGCATTTATTGTATATAATATAGTAAGTCCTCAACATTGTCAGTAGGTTCTCTAACTTTAAGCAAAATGATGCATAAGAAACCAATTTCAGCACAGGCTACCTGATAGAAACAAGAATGAAGTTCCTATGGCACATTGTCAGCATTATAGCGAAATAATGTTGAACAAAATAACATTATTTGAGGACCTGTTGTATATAAAAATCACTTACTTTCCCATATTCCAGCAAGAGCCACTATAAAACATGATTTTAAAACATTCTTTACACAGTAGTCTGAAAAGCTATATACTACCTAAGAACAGCCTTAACAAGAAATATCCATGACCTATATAAAGACAACTGCAATACTGTTCTGAGAGATATAAAAAGAGATTTGGAACAATGGAGCTAGGTGCCTTATTCCAGGAAGACTAAAGAGAAATAAGTACCAAAATCTCCTCAAATTACATTTTAAGAAGGATGCCATTCCAATCCTTATCCCAAGGAGAGAACAGAAAATAGAATCGTTTACTATAAGAATAATTAAAAGAGATAAGTGTTACCCATACCAAAACGTTTATAATGAATACAAGGGGGCGTTGCGGGGACAAGAACGAACAGAGCTGTGGGGAGATACAGAGGCTGCAAGCTTGCCGGTGTGCATGCATGCACTGTACTGAGATACCAGTGAGACCAACGGTCTTGCATATACACTGTAGGGGTTATCTCCATCAGTGGGAGAGGAGTTTAGTACATAAATGGACCTGGGAAACTGGTTAGTAACATGGTATAGGATGAATTTAGCTCCTCATACAACATGTTGAATTAATTCCATACCAATTATACACCAAGAAAAACTAAATGAATATTGCATGAATGATTCCTTAATGTTCTCCTGGTTTTTATCTTACTCCAGAGGATGAGCAAAAGGGAAAAATGGCAAAAGTGGGGAGAATGGGAAGCACTCTTAAGAAAATTGTGGCCCTCCTGTGCCTGCACAGCTGATTCTACAAGGAGGGCATAGCCTGGTGGTCAGTGGTCACAGCCAATCCTTGCAGCTGACTGGCCTGGGTAAATCCCTCCCATTGATCTGCCAACAGGAACCAAGTCACAACTACAAGAGGAGGGTGTACTCAGCCCACACAAAGGATGCACCTCACGTATCTAGCTTGGGTGATAGGGAAGGCTGTGCCACTGGACCCTATGAGACACCTACTACATTAGGCCACACTACCAAGACATGGAGTCATAGAAGCTCTACTTAATACATAGAAACAAACACAGGGAAGCTGCCAAAGTGAGGAGACAAAGAAACAGGGCCCAAATGAAAAAACAGATCAAAACTCCAGAAAAAGAACTACATGAAAGAGAGGTAAACAATCACTCAGACGCAGAGTTCAAAACACTGGTTATAAGGATGCTCAAGGAACTTAGTGAGAACCTCAACAGCATAAAAATGATCCAGTCAAAAACGAAGGATACACTAACAGAAATAAAGAACAATTTACAACGAAACAAGAGCAGAGTGGATGAAGCCCAGAATCAAACCAATGATTTGGAACATAATGAAATAAACAATCAGAACAAGAAGAAAAAAGAACCCCAAAAAAACGAGGATAGTATAAGCAGCCTTAGGGACAACTTCAAGAGGTCCAACATTCTCATCATTAGGGGTGCCAGAAGAAGAGAAAGAGCAAGAAATTGGAAATCTATTTCAACATTTAGTGAAAGAAAACTTCTCTTAATTTGGTGGAGGAAATAGACATACAAGTCTAGGAAGCACAGAGAGTCCCAAACAAGATGGATGCAAAGAGGCCCACTCCAAGACACATCATAAGTATAAGAACAGTGTCGCTCAGAGAACCATGAGGATGCAGCAAGCAGAGAAAAGAAGTTTATTGAGGGACATTAGCAAGCAGGGAGGAAGCCGTGCTGCGAATGGCCCGACTCCCGGGTCCTAGGGAAGGAGGGGGCTGTTTTATAGGGGGAAGGAAAAAGAAACTACTGAATTCAGTCATCATCTCGCAGCTGTCAGTCTAGGGCTGATCAAGGTTGGACGGAGCTTAGCTTGACACTCCCCACTACCATGGGAAACTCCCAGGCAGCTGCAGGCCGGCGGGGGGAGGGAGAGGGCATGGGAACCGAGGCCGTCAATAAGTAAAATGCCAAAGGTTAAAATTAGAGAGAGAATCTTAAAAACAGAAAGAAAAAAGAAGTTAGTTACCTACAGGGCAGTTCCCATAAGACTGTCAGCTGATTTCTCAAAAGAAACTTTGTACGCAAGAAGGGATTGGCAAGAAATATTTAAAGTCATGAAAAGCAGGGACCTACAGCCAAGATTGCTCTACCCAGCAAAGCTATCATTTAGAATGGAAGGGCAGATGAAGAGCTTCCCTGATAAGAAAAAACTAAAGGAGTTCATCACCACAAAACCATTATTATATGAAATGTTTAAGGGATTTAAGAAAAAAGATGAAAAGTATGGACAAAAAAAATGGCAAAAAATACATATCTATCAACAATTGAGTCTAAAAAACAAACTAAGCAAACAAGGACAGAGACAGATTCATGGATAAGGAGAACGATTTGATGGTTGCCAGATGGAAGGGGGGTTTCAGGGAATGGGTGAAGAGGTGAGGGGATTAAGAAGTACAAATAGGTAGTTACAGAATAGCCATGGGGATGTAAAGCACAGTATAGGGAATGGAGTAGCCCAAGAACTATACGCATGACATGAACAATGATGTGGGGATTGTCTGAGGGAGAGCGGGGTGCTGGATGGAGGGTGGCAAAGGGGAAAAATCAAGACAGCTGTAATAACATAATCAATAAAATATAATTAAAAAATAAAACAACTAATTGGAAAAAAAGCTGGTCCTACCAGGAACTGGAATGGGCTTAGCACCCACCTTGCTGTTTCAGAGATGCTCTGGGGACCAATTTCACTCTAACAACTCCTCCCATCAAAACAAAACAAGCAACTGAAAAGGGAGTCCCTGGGCAAGGCCGACCCCCAGCCACCTGGGTCCTAAGGGAGCGCCAGGCCTGGGTGCTGAGGTGGGAGGAGGTGGGGGCAGGCAGTAGGTGTCACCTCTACCTTGTACATCTTTATAAAGAGCCTACTACATAGGCCTCTTTGCCCTTTTACTGGTCTGGTGCAAACGGCCCTCAGCAGAGACGTTCTCTGCAAGGGGAGTCCAGCAAAGTCTCTAAGCTTGTCCATATCACACTCTGCATTCATCTGACATTCATGTAATTCCCAGGAGCAGGTTTCCAAGTTTAAAAATGATGGAAGAAATGACACAAGGCACAAGTAATAGATTTGACTACATAAAAGTTGTAAAACAATTGTTAAAAAGCAAAAAGATCAAATGAGTTCAACAATCTGACAAAGATCTGAAATCCCTAATATGAAAAGCATATAAATCCGTAAGAGAAGTATTTATCTCAGTTTAAAAATAAGAGACATGCTGTGGAAAACAATCTGGCAGCTCCTCAAAAAGTTAAAAAGTAAGTCCCATATGACCCAGCAATTCCACTCCTAGGTATATGGCTGAGAGAAATGAAAACCTATATCCATACACACACACACACACACACACACACACACAAAAGAAACCCTTAATAGTAACACTCAATGATTAATGAAGTCAGCATCAGCTCTCTCCAATGTTGGTAATGAAAGTCATCATTATTGCTTTTCTAGTGGGGGGAAAAAAAAAGGAGAGCAGCAAATATCAAAGCTTTTATAAATAACCCAATCTCAACACAACCCAATGAAGTAGGTACTACTCTTGTTTAAACAAGAGGTGCAGAAATTGTCCAAGACAATGCAACCCATGGAGCTGACTCCAGCTATCTCATATATTTAACTGCAGATTCTGAGCTCTAGAACACAAGGCAAAACTGCCTCTCCGGAAAGAAGTCTAAAAGGCAACACCACAAAACAAAGTAACATTTGAAACCTGAAGAGTGAATTAAAAACGGTCCCACGCACACAATCTCTGCGGGTATGAATCACAACAAAACATTCAGCAAGCACTTATTATACAGCAGCACAGTTGTTTTTCTAACGGAGACTAGCTTATTTAATCCTCACAACAACCCTAAGAAGCAGATACTATTATTACACCCATTTTGCAGATGAGTAAACTGAGGCAGAGTGGTTTAGAAACTTGCTAATGGCAACAGATACTCCATGGCAGAGCTGGGTTATGGACCTACCCGTGTGGCCCCCAAATTTACCCATCCCCCACCACACACACTACACGGCCTCTCGTGCTGTCCTGAAGGCAGAGAGAGAAGACAGTCAGTCTTCAACATAGAACTTTTAGTCAACTATACAATAAATAGGTAGATTCATATTTCTGTTACCTCCCCAATAACCAAAAACCATATCAGGTAAAACCCCAAGGATGCTTTTGCATATCACTTTTCAAAGAATTCTCTGAGAATATTTTATTTTAGACAGACTTAATACACTAAGCTGTGTTTCTCAGGGAAGAAGAGCTTCATTTGTTACTTTTAACAGGTGTTCAATGCCATATGGAGAATACCTGCAGCCATTTATTCTGGGACGGGGCTTTCACTGCATACAGAGTCCAATATTCAACTATATTTGCAGGAAATGGTCCTAAATGAAGGACCATCAGGTGGTCATGAAATATGAACATTTCGTGGAAAAGAATTTGGTTTCTAATTGTTTCTTCCATGCCCAACCCTTCTGACTACAGTTTCTTCTGCTAAAATGGCAAAGCAAAATTGCATGAAATATACGAGTAAATTCCAACTTTCTTTGCTCTCAACCTGAATGATCTGAGCAGGCTCTAATATTTTTACTGGTAGAATCTTAGCTGAATCCCTAAAGCTAAAAAAAAAAAAAAAAAAAGCATACCTTTACATAAATAAAGACACTGGAAAAAATAAGCAGACATATTTGCACAGATGAAACTAAGGACAGTAAAACTTAGGGATCAGGTTTTTCTTTTCCTAGTACAACAGTATTTTTAAATTTTCATAAGACTTTCTAAGTTAAACAATATATGAGGTCTGTCATATATTGTTAATAATGAGAACAGTTTGCAAAGCATCAATGTAACCTGACAGAGCCAAGGAGAATGGACTGGAATGCACATGTGAGAACAATGACGACTTCACTGTACTAGTCAGCGGGGGCAGTAGACCTTGACTGAGCATGTGTGCTCTGTGGCCAGCGCATTCAAAAGGACTATGTCAGTAGAGCAACAAATCTACATCAAATTTTGCCTTAAGCTTGAACATTCCTCTGTGGAAACTATTCAGATGATTCAAAAGGCCACAGCTATGGGCAAATGGTGATTGGCAGCTTCATCACAACACGTCCCACCTTTTAATTTTTTTTCAGTGTTGAGTTTTGTAAGTACTTTATAAATTTTGGATATTAGCCCCTTCTCAGATGTATGAGCGAATATGTTCTCCCATTCTGTGGGTTGTCTTTTTATTTTGTTGATGATTTCCTTTGCTGTGCAAACCTTTTTAGTTGACGTAGTCCCATTTATTTTTTCCTTTGTTTCCCTTGCCTGGGATATATATCCAGTAAAAAACCGCAATGAGCAATGTCTGAGATTTTGCTGCCTATGTTTTCTTCTAGGATTTTTATGGTTTCAGGTCTAACATTTAAGTCTTTGATCCTTTTTGAATTTATTCTTGTGTGTAATGTAAGAAGGTGGTCTAGTTTCTTTTTTTCTGCATGTATCTGTCCAGTTCTCCCAATATCATTTATTAAATAAACTATCTTTAACCCATTGTATGTGCTTGCTTCTTCTGTCAAATATTAATTGACTATAAAGGTGTGGGTTTATTTCTGGGCTCTTTATTCTGTTTCATTGATCTCTGTGTCTGTTTTTATGCTAATACCAGGCTATTTTGATTGCTATGGCTGTATAGTATAGTCTGATATTAGGTACTGTGATTCCTCTAACTTCCTTCTTCTTGCTCAGGATCACAGTTGCTATGCAGGGCCTTTTGTGGTTCCATATAAATGTCTGAAATATTTGTTCTAATTCTGTGAAATTGTCATTGGAATCATAACAGGAATTGCACTGAATATATAAATTGCTTTTGGTAGTGTGGACATTTTAATGATATTAATTCTTCCTATCCATAAACACGGTATGTGCTTTCACTTATTTATATATTCAATTGCTTTCTTCAGTGTCTTAAAATTTTCCAAGTACAAGACTTCTACATCCTTGGTTAGGTTTATACCTAGGAGTTTTATTCTTTTTGAAGTAACTGTGAATGAGATTGTCTTCTTGATTTCCCTTTCTGTTAGTTCATTATTGGCATATAAATATACAACTGATTTCTGGATATTAATTTTGTATCCTGCTTCTTTGCTGAATTCATTTATCAGTTCTAGTAGTTTCTTGGTGGAATTGGTGGAATCTTCGGGGTTCTCTATGTACAGAATCATGTTGTCTGCGAATAAAGACAGTTTTATGTCTTCCTTTCCAATTCAGATGCCTTTTATTTCTTTTTCTTGTCTGATTACTGTGACTAGGACTTCTATTATTATTTTGGATAAGAGAGGTGAAAGTGGACATCCCTGTCTTGTTCCTCATCTTAAGAGGAAAACTTGTAGTTTTGTCCATTGAGTATGATGCTGACAGTGGGCTTGTCATATATGTCCTTAATTATATTTAGGTATGTTCCCTCTATTCCCACTTTGCTGAGAGTTTTTATCATAAATAGATCTGGATTTTACCAAATGCTTTTTCTGTACCTATTGATATGATATAATCATGTGATTTTATCCTTCATTTTGTTTATGTGGTGAATCACAATTATTGATTTGCAAATGTTGAACCAACATTGCAATCCTGGGATAAATCCCACTTGATCATGGTGTATGATCTTTCTGATAAATTGCTGTATTCAGTTTGCTAATATTTTGTTGAGGATTTTGGCATCTATGTTCATCAGGGATACTGGCCTATAATTTTCTTTCTTTGTAGTGTCTTTACCTGGTTTTGGAATTAGGATAATGCTGGCATTGTAAAATGAGGTTGGGAGCCCTCCCTCCTCATTAATTTTATGAAATAGTTTGAGAAGCAGCAGTGTTAGTTTTTTTTCAAAATGTTTGGTAAAATTCGCCTGTGAAGCCATCCAGCCCAGGGTTTTTGTTTGATGGGAGCTTTTTGATTACTGCTTCAATTTCACTAGGTGTAATCTGTTTATTCAGATTATCCAATTCTTCCTGAATTAATTTTGGAAGATTGCATGATTCTAGGAATTTATCCATTTCATCCAAGTTGTCCAGTTTGTTGGCATATAGTTTTTCATAATATTTTCTTACAATCCTTTATATTTCTTTGGTGTCAGTTGTTATTTCTCCTTTTTCATTACTGATTTTATTTACTTGGGTCCTTTCTCTTTTTTTCTTCATGAGTCTGGTTAAAGATTTGTCAATCTTGTTTATCTTTTCAAAGAACCAGCTCCTGGATTCATTGATTTTTTTTTTTTGTATTGGTTTTTCTTTTTTCTTTTTTTTTAGACTCTATTTCATTTATTTCTGCTCTGATCTTCATTATTTCCTTCCTTCTACTTACTTTGGGCTTTTTTTGCTGTTCTTTTTCAAGCTCCTTTAAGTGTGAAGTTAGACTATTTATTTGAGCTTTTTCTTGTTTTTTTTTTTTTTTATATAGGCCGGTAATGCTATGAATTTCCCTCTTAGGATTCCTTTCCCTGTGTCCAACAGATTTTGGATTGTTGTGTCCTTATTTTCATTTGTTTCAAGGTATTTTTTAATTTTTCCCTTGATCTCGTTGACATATGACATGTTACTTAGCTTCCATGTCTTCGTGTGTTCTTCAGTGTTCTTCTTATGACTGATTTCTAGTTTCCTAGCATTGTGGTCAGAGAAGATGCTTGATATAACTTCAATCTTCTTAAATTTATTGAGACTTGTTTTGTGTCCTAACATGTTGTCTCTCCTAGAAAACATTCCATGTGCATTTGAAAAGTATGTATTTCTGCTGCTTTTGGGTACAATGCTCTTAAGATATCAATTAAATCCACTTGATCTCGTTTGTAATTTAAGGCCACTGTCTCCTTGTTGACATTCTGTCTGGAAGATCTACCAATTGAAGTCAATGGGGTGCTAAAAATCCCCGACTATGACTGTGTTTCTGTCCATCTCTCCCTTTATATCCATCAAGATTTGCCTCACATATTTAGGCGCTCCTGTGTTGGGTGTGTAAATGTTTACAAAGTTATATCCTCTTGTCGAATTGTTCCCTTTATCATTATGTAGTGTTCTTTGTCTCTTACTATAGTCTTGGTTTTAAAGTCTATTTTGTCAGATATAAGTACTGGTACACCAGTTTTGTTTTGTTTTTTTTCTTTTCCATTTGCATAAAATACCTTTTTCTATCCCTTTACTTTTAGTCTGTGTGTATCTTTCGATCTGAGATGAGTCTCTTGGAGGCAGGATATACATGGGTCTTCTTTTCTTAGCCATTCAGTTGCCCGGTATCTTTTGGATGGAATATTTAAGCCATTTACATTTAATGCAATTACTGGTAGTATGTATGTAGTGCCATTTTATTGTTAGACTGTTTTCCTGTTTTTTTTTTTTTTCTCTTTCTCTTCTTCTCCTTCTGTCCTTCTCTCCTCTCCTCTCCCCTTCTCCTTCTTCTTCTCCACCTCCCCCCCCTTCTTTCTCCTTCTCCTTCTTCAAGTAAGCCCTTTAACATCTGTTGCAGTACTGATTTAGTGTTAACAAACAAATTCCTTTAGCTTTTTCTTGTCTGGAAAGCTCGTTATTTCTCCTTCAATTTTAAATGATAGCCTTGCTGGGTTAAGTAACCTTGGTTGTAGGTCCTTGCTTTTCATCACCTTGAATATTTCACACCACTCCCTTCTGGCCTGAAATGCTTCTGGTGAGTAATCAGATGACAGTCTAATTGGTGCTACCTCGTAGGTAGCTACCTGCTTTTCTCTTGTGGCTTTTAGGAGTCTCTCCTTGTCTTTAAGCCCTGTCATTTTAATTATGATGTGTCTCAGTATAGGCCTCTTTGGGTCCAACTTGACTTGGCTTTCTTTTTTCCTTCACCAGATTAGGGGAAGTTTTCAGTCATTATTTCTTCAAACAGGTTCTCAATCCCTTGCTCACCCTCTCCTCCTGATATTCTCACGATGCATATGTTGTTCTGCTTCATGTTGTCCAAAACGTTTAAGCGCTCCTCATTTTTTTAATTCTTTTTTCTTTTGGATGCTTTGCCTGGGTGTTTTGGTTTGGGGGGGTTTTGGGGGTTTTTTTTTGTTTTTTGTTTTTGTCTTCCAAATCACTGATGCAGTCATCTGCTTCACCCTACCATTTATTCCTTCCAATGTATTATTTATTTCAGATATTGCATTCTTTATTTCTGACTGGTCCTTTTTTATGGTTTCTATTGTCTTTTTTCATGCTTTTGAGTAACCTTATAATAATTGCTCTAAACACTCTTATCTGCTAAATTGCTTGAGTCCATTTCACATAGTTCTTCTCCTGGAGAATTCTCTTGTTCTTTCATTTGGGGTCTGTCTCTCTGTCTTCCTATTTTGGCTGCTCCTTTGTATTTTCCACATTAGTTGTTAAACTAATCAATCATTTTAAACTGATCAGTTGTTAAACTAGTAAAGCTGTAATAAGCTTAACCTCCATAGGATGCGGCACGGTAATTCCTGCAAGTGGGGCGCTTGCTTTACCTCTTGCTGATGCCACTTGGAGAGGAGCGCTCTACCTGAGAAAGATGGCTTCTGTAGTATGGGGAATGACTCAGCACAGGGCTCCTGGCGGCTGTTCTTTCAGTTCTCTTCCCAGAGCCACCAACCCCAGACTCTCCTCAAGTGTCTCTAGTCCATGCTGCCCTCCCTCTGCCAGAGCCCAGGGTAAGTGACTGCCAATGAAATTTTGTGCATTGGCCCTTTACGAGGCACTCTGTGTCTCTAGCCATCTCTCCCTGGAAAACAGAAACCCTGCTGCTTTTCACAGCTGGATGTTATCTGGGTTCCTTTCTGGCTCTGGTGCTATAGGCTAGGGAGCCCAGCTTGGGGTTTAGACCCCACAGTTCTTAGGGGAAACCCCCAGCCACTGAAATATCCCTCTGGATCTTCAGATGCCACCTGTGGGAGCCCAGCCAGTCCTTTCACATCTGTGCACTCCCCACCAGTCATGTTGTGGTGAAGTGGTTTCTTCTGTCTGTCCGTGGTTGTCTGAAACTATTTTGCAAAACAAATGAAGTCAGAAGTGCTCAGTACAGAAAACTTAATGAGTGAATTAGAAGAGCAGCTAAAAAAAAGTTATGTGAGAAATTAGAAGAAGGAAAATACAATGAGCTAAATGACAGAAATATTGAGGGTATATCCAGAAAAACTACAATATATGTATTAGTCAATATATTGGAAGAAAGTAGTAACCAATAACGTAATTTTGAAGGATTTCACTACAAATCAAAAGCCTAAGTACAAATCTATGTTAGTGAAAACTACACACCACATATGCACTTTTGAAATTTACAAATTTAAAAGATAAAAAACAAATATTACAAGAATCATAAAGAAAGGTTATTAATTTGTTAATCATGTTAACATCAGACTTCTCCTCCACACCATGGTAGTCAGAGAAATAAATGTACAGCAATATCTTCACAACCAACCAAGATAAATATTGTTCATGTGGGAAAATAAAAATTACGTTTTTCATTTTCAGATCTGCAAGGGTCCAGAAAGTACATCACCCATACATATATTCTTCCTGAGAGAAAAACGGAATTATACCACTGACCAAAAAGCAAACTAAAATAACAAATTTTTTAAAATGTAGAGTAAATATGCCATCAAATAATTCATGATAAGCAAAGTAAAGGTAATAGGTTTGATGCCTAATTCTTGTAAATAAAAGGTAAGTTTAATCTTTTTAAAAATAAGATATACTGTAATATTTAAAAATATATAAAAATAAATATAAAATCCTCGGTTATCACAACAAAAACTGGGGGGCTGGGGGCATCACATGTAAACCCTGGTTGGGTAGCTCAGTTGGTTGGAGCATTGTCCCATATACCAAAAGGTTGCAGGTTCGATTCCTGGTCAGGACACATGCCTGGGTTGCAAGTTTAATCTCCAGTCAGGGCACATGCAAGAGGCAGCTAGTTGATGTTTCTCTCTCACATCAATGTTTCTCTCTCTCTCACTCCCTTCTCCTCTCTCTAAAAAAGCAATAAAAACATATCCTCAGGTGAGGATTTAAAAAAATCACATATAAGACAACCACTAAAAATTCTGTTTCATTCTTGATGAAGAAATACAGAGTAACAAGAGAATTTGGAAGATATTGGCCAATTACTGAACCAGGAACTGGTAGAAAATTGAAAGCCAGGGATTAAATCCAGGATTGGAGCCATGGTAGGGTATTTCCTGAACCAGAAGAACTAGCAGAGAGGATGACAAAAGCTGGGCCTACTGGAAACTTGTATTGGAACCCTAAAGGGCTGCTATTTATCTATTTACCTTACGGGTAAATAGTAAGTAAACTAGCCTTGTAAAGACCATTGCGGAGCTCTGATTCATCTGGATGGACCAGAAAATCTCCATCCCTGTAAGTGGTTCAAGACCATCCTTTATTTCCCCAGTGTCTGACAAAAGCAGATGAAAACACTATCTAGAAAAATTAAAATCATTCTAGGCAGTATAGTTCTACAAACATTTTCTTTCAAATACAATTCCAAAAACACAATCAAAGGTAAACAGACACAAAGAAGCCATTAATGAGAACTGGCAAAAATACCAGACAGTACAAACAGATCTACAGAGGTGCCAGATGTTGAAATGTCCAAGAAACACCTTTAAAATAATTATGCTTAATATATTCAGGAGCTTAAAAACAACACTGAAAATCTCAATAAAAAAATGGTAACTGAAAAATTACACAGCAGATTTCTAGAACTAAAAAAGACAGCACCCAAATTTAAAGTCTTGGAGGAAGAGTTTTAAGACAAAATGAGACAGATGATTAAATAACTAGTGAATTGTAAGATGAACTGGAATATAACAAGAATGAAACAGAATACAATGATTAAGAGACAAAGACGACACAATAAAGGGGCATAATATGCATTTAAATGGCATGTCAGAAGGAAGAGGAAGAGCATGGAGGGAGAGAGGGGCTGAGCATCCCCCTAAACTGATGAAATAAATTCAAGTAGCCTAATAAACACCATGCCTGACAGAAGATCATGGAATAGCACCTTTAATCCACTGAAGGATATAAATAATTGCAATCTGAGAATTTTATACTCAGTGAAAAATATCCTTCAAGAATGTGAAATTTTTTAAAAATTCAGAAAAACAAAAATGAAGAGAATTTGTTATCACCAGCCACTACTAAAGGAAATGATAAAGAATTTCAGATAAAAGGCTGGACATCAAGGAAGGAATAAAGGCCACAAAAAATGGGAAATAAAGGAGAGTAAAAAGAACAATAATAATGTCCTGTGGGGTTTAAAATATACAGAACTAAAACACTCAAAAACAATAGCAACTAAGAAAAAAGCTTGAGAATAAATATTTCTAAGGCCTCTGTATTGTCTGGAAAGAGTGTAAAATGCCAATTAATATTAGAATTAAATCAACTGTGTATGTTGTAATCTCTAGACTAACCAACTAAATGAAAAGTAATAGAGGGGAAATGAGATATTAAATTTTTCTTAATAAAATGGCAAGAAAGAAGACAAAGAAGAATATAGAATAGGTATGATAAAAAGAATAAACATAGTAAATGACAGTTTTAAGCCCAACTATGCATAACTATATTAAATATAAATGGTATAAACATGAAATTAAAACATAATGGTTATCAGATTGATTTTTTCAGATTGGATTTTTTTTTTCAAACCTAACTACATGTAGTTACATGTACAAAGACACATAAATCATATGAATACAGAAGAGTTGAAAGTTAAATGATGAGAAAGTAAATGCCATGAAAACATGATTGAAAGAATATAATATGGCTCTACTAATACCAGACAAGGTTTTCTTTAAAACAGATACCTTTACCAGAGTTAGCAGGATGGATTCTTTTGTAATGGTACAAAAGATCAATTTCCCAGGAATATATAAAATTATAAACCTGTATATAACTAATAACATAAACTTAAAATATATAATGTAAAAACTAGTAAAACTATATCAAAACATAAAAAATTTAAAAATTACAAGGAGTAATAGACATCAACAATCACAGCAGAGATTCTCATACACTTCTCACTCTCTCGCTAAAAGAAAGAAATGTAACAAAATAACCATTCCCAATAAAAATAAAATAAGAAATCATGATAAACAGAAAATAGTAAACATTATGTCATCAATAATTTCAAACATACCAGCATTCACAATAAATATTACCTGTATTCAATGACATGAAAACCTACACAATATCTGTAAGGAAACCTTAGAATCTCAAACTACCTCTCATCTTATGACAAAACCAAAAAAGGACCTAAGGAATTCACTTACGTAATCAATCAGCTTTAGTTAATAGGTATATATCTTAATTGTCAATATATTTTTATTTTTATAATACAGATATCAAATTTTGTGCTCTCCAAGGACTATGCGTTTTACAAATATCAATATATTAACAGTGTTCACATATGAAGTCACAAAAATTCAACATCATTGTAAAAAGGAGTTAAATATATATCATGATCTCTGATCATAGTGCCTAAAATCTTGAAGTTAAAAACAACAGAAGAACTAAAATAATGCATTCACTCATGTGGAATAGAAAACAAAAAGTAACAAATAAGCAAATGAAACAAGTAACAAGGAACTCACAGACACAAACAACAGACTGGTGATTACCAGAGGGAAAGGGAGCGGCAGGAAGGCAAACTGGGTAAAGGGAGTCAAGTACACAGAAACAGAAGGAAACTATTCTTTGGGTGTTGAGCATGCAAAAGAGTATAGATATAGAATTATAATGGTGTGCACCTGAAATTTATATACTTTTATTAAGTAATGATACTCCTAATAAATTTAATTTTAAAAATAGTATCATTAACTTGATTATATGAAAAATTTAAAGCAGTCTCCTAAATAACTCTTACATAAAAGAGCAAATAGGAACTGAAAATGCATTCTATTTAGGAAAAAAATCAATGAGAAGACTATATAGTAAAACTTCTGTAGTTAAAACCATACTCTGAAAAAATTCTCAGCTGAGAAATGTTTTTCTTTTTTACTTTCAAATATCAAATGTGAAAACAAGTAAGTTAAGCATTCAACTCAAATAGCTAGAATATTACAATCAAATGAAGCATAAAAAATATTTTGGAAATAACTGATGGATTTGGTATGATCTAGTAAAGTTGAAGATATGAGTACTCTAGAATCCAGGAATTCCACATTACACTATCATGGTTAATCTTTGACATGGATGTACAAAAAAATTCTATCAATATGAAAATGCATGTTAATATTATGTTAAGCATGAAAATGAAACAAGAAACTTAAATAATTCCAAATGTCCATCCAATATCAAAAGATAAATTCCATACATTTGCATATCTTACATTTGCATATTATATACTGTGTATTGTATTTTTAATATTTGTGTATTTGTATATAAATATATATATTCTTATAAAGAAATTGTATACTCTAATAAAAAACTACATTAACATGGATGAATTTCAAAAGCATAACACTAATCAAAAAGCAAGATGCAGAAGAATTCATTCAATTTGATTCCAACTCTAAAAAGTTCAAAATCAGGACAGATCAAGCTACATAAATTTTAGTGATCCATTAATAAGCTGTAAAACTACAGAAAAAGTGAAGAAATTAATTAACCAGAAGTTCAGTAGAACAGCTACTTCTTGGATAGAAAAATGGGGACATACACAGAACAAGGAACACACAAAAAGCTGAAAAGATGTTCTATTTTTTTGAAGTATGCAGTTAGGAACTCGTTATTATTATTAAATTATACTTATACATTATGTACATTTGTTTGCATATTATATTTCATAATTAAAAGTAGAAAAAGTAAATAGATGAAGGGATTAAAAATGAAAAATAAGAAACTGGTTAACATAGAGAAGAAACCAGTAAAATGAGAAAATAAAGCTAAGAGTTGATTTTATGGAAAAAAAAATTCAATGTAAGAGAAAAGCTGCTTACAACCTGAAAAATAGGGAAAAGGAAAAGCACAAAGCGACAACCTTAGGGAGAGAACAGCCTCACCAAATATATGAAAAGGTATTTTGAAAATATAAGAGAAAATTATTTGCACCTCTTCTGAAAAAATGTTAAAATAGGGGTAATATGGTGTTCTGACTACATATAAATTACCAAAAATTACTCAAGAGGAAATATGAAAAGCTCAACAGCCATTGAAAATGCTGTTGTCTCAAAAAAATAATCTGGACACAAATATCATAACGAATTTATGTCTTTCAAAACACATTCAAAAGAAAGCTTAATTGACATGTTGTATAAACTGTTTCTTAAAATGGAGAAAAAAATAAAAGGTTAACCAAGTACTTTCATGAAACCAGCATTATCCTGGCATTAAAAATTAGACTGAATTAGCACACACACAAAAAGAAAACCAAAGACCAACCACATTTAAAAGTATCAATACATACTAAAATTCTAAACACACACAGCCGCTGGGAGAACTTAGCAATATTAAAATAAGAACTGCATTGTGACCAACTATGCTTATTTCAAAATATGGAAAGCTAGCCTTAGGAAATCAGTTACTAAATTATACCAAGTGATGAGGAGGAAGATTATATGATCAACCCAGTAAGTATGAAAAAGGCACCTAATAAAATGTAACAGTCACTCCTTGTTGTTACCCAGAAAAACAGTAAAGGAGGTGCAGGAACTTTAACAGAAAATATAATATCAACCTTTTATCAACAGCCCCTGCCTCAATTAATGGTGAAACAAAGGACAGTTCTATTAAATCAGAAACAAGACATAAGAAACACGTGCTGGCAATCACACTACTATTTAGTGCTTTCTGAAAATTATGGCTAATAAAATAAAAGTAGAAAAATATACAAGTGCATAACTAGTAGAAAAGACAGGTGAGGTAATAAAATTTAAGGATGATGTGACCACCTAAAATTCCAAAGGAACTGAATGGAATATATTTTCAGAAAGTGAATAGTTATATACAAATATACTAAAAAATTACTCTCCTAATGTACAGCAGTCTCCCTGCATCCAAGGTTTTTCTTTCTGTGGTTTGTTATCCAGTCAATCGAGGCCTGAAAATATTAAATGGAAAATTCTACCTCATTTCATCTCATCACACAGGCACTTGTCATCTCCCATCAACACAAGAAGAAGGGTAAGGACAGTACAGTAAGATATTTTGAGAGAGACCACATTCACATAACTTCTTTTAAAGATTTTACGAATTTACTTTTTAAAGAGAGGGGAAGGGAGGGAGAATGAGAGGGAGAGAAATGAAACATCAATGTGGGAGAGAAGCATTGATCAGTTGCCTCATGCATGCCCCCAACTGGGGATCTGGTCTGCAACCCAGGGACGGGCCCTGACTGGGAATTGAACTGCTGACCTTTCAGTTTGCAGGCTGGCGCTCAATCCACTGAGCCACAACAGCCATGGCCACAAAACTTTTATTACAGCATATTGTCGTCGGCGGCGGCAGCCGTCCATCTCGAGAGACGATGGTGTAGCTTCTTAAGAGTCTATCTGCACCGCCGAGAATGGCTGTGCAGTCCGACTCGGGAGTGACATGGTATCTGTCTCCTCCCGTGTTGAATCGACATCTTGTGATGACGCTGAAGCTACAGAGCCTGGGCAGGGTAATATGGAGGGTCTGCTGTTGCCCATGCATATTGTCATAGTTGTTCTATTTTATTATTAATTATTGTTCATCACTGTGCTTAATTTATAAATTAAATTTTTTCATAGGTATGTACAGGGTAGGGCAAAAGTATGTTTACAGTGTTTCAGATGGAAAATAATACAATAATAAGTAATACAAGAATGAACTGTTTTCCATACTCACAACTGTAAGCCTCCTTTTGCCCCACCCTTATATACAGGGAAAGCAACATGGTATATATAGGGTTCGGTACTATCCAGGTTTCAGGCATCCATTGGGAGGTTTTGAAATGTAATCCCCATAGATGGGGGGGACTACTGTATAAACAATGACGAATTACACATAAAACCCTATTCACAAGAGAAACACATTTTTAAACTACCTAGTAATAAACTTAGGATCTGTATCAAAAAAACTAAAAAACTTGACTAGCACACTTAAAAGAAAGTTTTAATGGAGAAAAATATGTCCTTAAATAAGAAGTCTCAAATTACAAAGATACCGACTTTCCCCAAAGTGATCTGTAAATACAGTGCAATTAAAAGAAGAATCTCATCTGAATTTTAGTTTGAAACTTTATTAACAGAAATAATCAAAAGTACTTTGAGAAAAGAATTATGAAAGTGAACTCAAATTTTGACCAAATAAAATATATTCTAAAAGAATAATAAATAAAACTGTGCAAGAGAGTAGAATGTCCATAAACAAATTCATATTACTATATGTAAAAATCTCATCAATGATAAATGATATTTAAAATCAAAGGGAAAATAATAAATTATTCAACAAATAGTTTGAACAACAGATTACAATGGCAGGTACCAATACCCCTAACTTCACGCCATACAGTAAAACAAATGGCAGCTATATTAAATGTGCACTTAAATTAAGCATAAAAACTGTGCCATAGAAGAAATAAGAGATTAAAGACCAAAGGTTAGACACTTTGGCAAAAGGAAGGCTTTCTCCCCACTTCAAGGAAAGAAAGAAGAAAGAAAAGGAGGGAGGAGAGTAGAAAAGATAAATGAGAAGGAATTATCAATATGTATATATTTAACCTGATATAAAATGTAATTACTCTCCAAATAAAAAACACAACAGACAAAATTAATAACTAGCCAGAAAGAAAAATATTTCTGTTAATGTATGCCATAGACAAGAAATTAAACTCATTAATAATTTCTTAAATCTTTGTATGTCAATAAAATGAAAATACCTCTCAACTTACTACCAGTAATGCTGAGGTCCTAGTGAAATAAACATTCCAGTCACCACTGGCAATATATTTTCTGGATGGCAAGCAAATACTTTCTGAAGAGCAATTTGGCAGTATTAGCCAAAGTCTTTATAAAGGGCATATTCACTGATGTTCCACATCTAGAAATTTATCATAGGGAAACACAAGCAACATATATAAAGCTATCTAAAGAAGGTTTAGTTGTACCACCATTCAAAACACTGAAAATTTCTGCCCTGACCAGTGTGGCTCAGTTGGTTGGAGCATCGTCCCATAACCAAAAAGTTGTAGGTTCAATTCCCAGTCAGGACACATGCTTTGGTTGCAGGTACGATCCCTAGTTCAGGCAGGTACAATCCCTGGTGCCAGTGCTCAGGTGGCAACCAATGGATGTTTCTCTCTCACATTGATGTTAATCTCTCACTTTCTCTCCCTTCCTCTCTCTCTTCCTCTATGAAAACAATGAAAAAATGTCCTTGGGTGAGGATAAAAAAATATTCTTTAAAATACTGATATTTCAAAACAAGCTAAGAAAATAATCTAATATACTACAACAAGGTGATAAATTATATGGTATAGCATATTAAAATTGTCGTAGGCACTACTAAATAAAGGAAATTAAAAAGAGCTGCAGGATATTTTGTATAGTATGGTCATAATTTTGAATTACACAGTTATTACATATGCATTTAGATATCCATTATGTAAGTAGAAAAAGAGATTAGATGGATATACTCTATGTTAACAGTGGATACTGGTAAATAAAAGAATTGGGGGTTTTTCTTTTCTTTTTTTCTATTTTTTAAATATTTGACAAGGAGTACACATTTGCTTTACAAGTTAAAAATGTATTTATTGAGAAACCATATAATAGGGAGAAGAAACTGAGTTAAGATTGTTGAGAAGACATTCAAGCACCTATTACTGTAGGTGGTTTCAAACCTACAGAGCCAAACTTACTATAATCTGAGGACCTGAAAACAATCCTGAAAAGAAAGTTTTATAACAATGATTGGCAAGTTTTTAATCCTGAAAAATAAGAAGTGCATGGACAACAGAAACACATACCCTGCTTTTCCTGTTCTATGAACTGCTAATTAACTTTCTGTGAATGCGTAGTTAAAATGCTAAAATACATTTTTAAAAAGTCGGGTTGCAGATCTGTATGAATGTATGGCATGATTTATCAATCACAGCATGAGCCACTATAACAAGCAAGCTCTTCAAACCAATCTCACGTCCTCCTTTAGTAGGATGCACATAGCTGTCCACAAGGAAAATGACACAGATATACAATATCTTAAAAGCAACAAAGCATTTGACAAAATTTTCCTTATCATTTAGAATAAGACTGAAAAATGTTACTAATACAAGGGTAGTGTTAGTAAAAAATAGTAAACTAAGACCTCCAAAAATTCTCTCCTCCATAAAAGCAATAAGAAAACTTGTAAAAATTATCAGAACCACCTTTTTCAGAACTCTGGAAATTAACCAAACTCTTGCAGCAATCCAGGGGGTATTTACTCAAGAAAAAATATCTTAATCTTAGTAAAAAGAGTGAACTTTGTGATGTTTTAAACTTGCCCTATTTCATGCCTGGTACTTGCTTGTCCAAAACACTTCTCTATTTTACCCATATTAAAGCCCAAAAATAAAAATCCCACACAAACAGGAGATAATAGCCATCATATTTTCAAAATAATTTCAATAGGCTAAAAAGTTGCAAGGGGCAAATTTAACAGAAATAATTGTAATATACATATATAGGTTAGGGAAAAACAAAAAAAAACATGTGCTAGAACAAGATCTAGATCCATTACTGGGAACTACTGGTATAAAAAGAAACCTGTGTTTTAATTGACTTTAAGATTCATATCACACAACCAAATACAAAATCGCTTTTTAAAAATGCCCATACTGTTCAATCCATCAAGAAGATATAATGATTATAAACATATGTGCACCTAACAACATAGTCCCAAAATACAGAGATGGGCAAAAGTAGGTTTACAGTTGTGAGTATGTTAAATACTTTATTCTTGTATTTTTATTTATTAATTATTGTATTATTTTCCATACAAACAACTGTAAACATACTTTTTCCCACCCCTGTATATGAAGCAAATTCACAGAATGGAAGGGAGAAATAGACAATTCTACAACAGCTGGAGTCTTTAATATCCCACACTTACTAAGGAATAGAACACACAGATCACTAAGGGAACAGATGATTTGAAGAACATTATAAACCCACTTTACCAAACATATGTATAGCAGAATATTCAACAACAACATATTATACAGTCTTCTCAAGTGCACAGGGTATATCCTGCAGAACAGATCACACGCTAGGTCATAAAATGAGTTTTAATAAATTTTAAAAGATTTAAGTGACACAGAGTATTTTTTCTGACCACAATGGAATAAAGTTAGAAATCAGTAACAGAAGGAAAAATGGAAAACTCACAAATACATAAAAATTAAACTGTCTTAAACAACCAACTGGTCAAGGAAAAAAGGGAAATCAGAAAATATTTTAAAACAAAAGCAAACATACCAAAATATATGACATGCAATGCAAACAGTGCTCAGAGAGAAATTTATAGCTATAAACACCTACATGAAAAAAGAATAACGATTACAAATCACTAACCTAATTATATACTTTCATCGTCGGCAGTCGTCCGTCTCGAGAGACGATGGTGTAGCTTCTTAAGAGTCTATCTGCACCGCCGAGAATGGCTGTGCAGTCCGACTCGGGAGTGACACGGTATCTGTCTCCTCCCGTGTTGAATCGACATCTTGCGATGACGCTGGAGTGTCCTCTCCAGTGAAGCTGAAGCTACAGAGCCTGGGCAGGGTGATATGGAGGGTCTGCTGTTGCCCATGCAGCAGACCCCCCCTCTCTTCGCAGCTGAAGGGTCCAAGGGAAAGACGGAGTCAATACAGCTTGGCTTCAGGTGCGCCGCAGGAGTTGCCGGTGTTGACTACAACGTCAAACCGCCTTAGGGACTCCGGCTCCGGATTTTCTTTCGGGGTTTACTCCCTTAGCCTTTCCCCTGAAGAGGTATGCCGCAAGGCAGCGGGAGGTTATATACTTTAAGAAACTAGAAAAAGAAGAGGAAACTGAGCCCAAAGCTAGCAGAAGGAAGGAAATAATAAGGATAAGAGTGGAGGCAAGCAAAATAGAGAATAAAAACAACAACAGGGAAAATCAGCAAAACCAAAAGTTGGTTCTTTGAAAAGATAAAAAAATTGCCAAACCTTTAGCTAGACTAAGAAAAAAAGAGAGAAAACTTAAATTGTTAAAATCGTAAGTTAAAGAAAGGGCATTACTACAGACCTTACAGAAATAAAAAAAGACTTATGAGAGAATACTATAAACAAACAGCATCATTCACGTAGGTAATCCAATTTGTTGATACCTACTTACATGACAAATCAAATAACCTACATGAAATGGAGAAATTCCAAGAAATACACAAACTATCAAAACTGATTCAAGAATAAAGAGAAAACCTATAAACCTATAGTAAGGAGATTGGATCAGTAATCAAAAACTTCCAAACAAACAAAACGCCAGGACCAGGTGACTTCACTAATAAATTCTACCAAATACCTGAAGAAGAATTAACACCAAACTTTCTCAAACGCTTCCAAAAATGTAAAGAGGAAGACCTACTTCCTAATTTGTTCTAGAATGCCAATGTTACCCTGATACCAAAGCCAGACAAAACGCACACACAAACTAGGTCAATATCTCTTATGAATACAGCTTTTAAAAACCCTCATCAAAATACTAGCAAAACAAATCCAACATCATAGTAAAAGGATCATAAACCATGACCAAGTGGGATTTATACCAGGAATGCAAATGTAGTTCAACATATAAAAACCAATAGATGTAATATACTACATTAATAAAATGAAGGAAGAAACACACGGTCATTTCACTGACACAGAAAAGGCATCTAACAATATCCAACACCCTTTCATAATAAAAACATCCATAAAACCAGTACAGAAGAAAACTTTCTCACTGTGATAAAGAACATTTATGAAAAATCCACAGTCAACATCATATTCAATGGTTAAACGTTGAAAGCTTTTCTCCTAAGATCAGGAACAAGACTACAATGCCTACTTTCTCCACCTCCATTCAACATACTACTAAAGTTCTACCCTAAATATGACATCAAAACCACAGGCAATAAAAGAAAAAATAGATACTGCATTAAAATTACAACTTTTGTTCTTTGTGCATCAAAGAACACTGTCAAGACATTAAAAAGACAACACGTAGAATGTAAGAAAATATTTTTAAATCACATATATGATAAGAGTTTAACATCCAGAATATATAAAGAATTCGTACAACTCAACAACAGGAAGACAAATGACCCAATCGAAAAATGGACAAGACACAAATAGGTATTTTTTCAAAGAAAATATAATAAATGTCAATATGCACATGAGAAGATGCTCAACATCATAAACCAGTATTAGTGAAGATGTGAATAAACTGGAACCCTCAAAACATTACTGGTGAGAATGTAAGATGGTGCAGATGTTGTGGAAAACAGCTGGACGGTTTCTCAAAAAGTTAAACACAGAATTACAGTACAACCCGGCAATTCCACTCTTGGCTATATACCCAAAAGAATAGAAAATAGAGACTCAAATAGATACTCGAGAGCCAATTTCATAGCAGCATTATTCACAAGAGCCAAAAGGCACCCATCAACAGATGATAAACAAAACGTGGTATACATACACACTAGAGAATATTATTCAGGCATAAAAAGGAATGAAATTCCGACTACATGCCACAACATGAATAAACCTTAAAAATACTATGGTAAGTGGGGAAAAAGATCAGATTAAAAAGGTCATATATTATACGATTCTATTTATATGAAATATCAAAAAAAGGCAAATCCATAAAGACAAAAAGCAGATTAGTGGTCACGGTGAGATGGGGAAACAGGGAATGACTGCTTAATGGGCATGGAGCTTCCTCCTGGTGTGATGAAAGTGTTTTGGAATAAGACAGTGGCAACAGTCGCACAACAGTGTGAAAATACTAAATGCCACTGAACTGTACCCTTTATAATAGTTAACATGGCAAATTTTATGTTATATATATTTTACCAAAATAAAAAATAGTAAAAGTATATAGATATAAGTAAAACTTTGACCTAAAAAGTGTTAACAGAACTTTTACTACACTTACTCTATTTTTCTGTTTTTCTACTTTATTAATGTTTCTGCTTTTATCCATATTTTTGTTTCTTCCATTCATTTTGTTGTTCTTCTAACTTTTTGAGATGAATAATGAGTTTATTCTTTTGTTTTTAATGTATTTGTTTGTTATAATGTTCCTCAAACCACCAATTTACCAACTGCACAGAAGTTCCAAGAATATTATTTTCATTCATGTTATTTTTAAAATATTCTGCAATTTAGATTCTGGTTTTTCCCGAGACTAAATTAATAAAAAGTTCAGCGTCCAAGTTACAAGAAATGAATTCTGCTGATAAACCAAAAATGATTCTAGGTAATACATTTAAAGTAGGGCACTAAACAGCTCAGAGATATCCACCAGAGGACAACCAGAAGGGTGAAAAATTGGGAAACATCTGTTAAGAGCAGGAAGAAAAGATAGGGATGCTTATTCTGGAGGAGAAAACAGTCCTAATTTCTAGTGGCCCAGAACTTTCTGGAATACTTGAAACACTTCCATAAGCATGTCTTACGCCATAGGGGCTGGACATAAATCACTGAACCAGACACGATCCTGCCTTCAGGAAGATAGTCCTTAAATAAGTACGAAAACAACTGACTGATTACAAATGCCAATGCTGTGAAAGATATGCACAGGCTTCTCAGAGAATACCTAACAGGGAGGTCTACTCGGGTCTGGGGGCCAGGGAAGGCCTCCTTGGTGAATCAACTTTAGAGCTGAAAAGTGAGGGAAGAGCTGGCCAGGCAGCACCAGGGGGCCTTCAGATACAAACACAGCAAGAGTAAAGGTCCTGAGGCAAAGCACGTGTGAATGAACTGAAAAGAGGCAGTGGGTGTACAAAGAAGAAAAAGCAGGGTGGTCTTAGCTGAGCCCAAAAAGGCAGGCAGCTGTTAGACCACGTTAAGTATTTGCGAGTTTGCCCAAGAGCAATGGGAGGCCAACGAAGGCTTTGGAAGGACAGCAGCACGTTCAGAATTACCTTCTCGATCAACCCCGTTAGATATGGTATGAGATAGAGGATGAAAAGGGGGACATGTTGAGGAGTCCGGTTAAGAGGCTGCTGTTTCATCCCGAGAAAGGAACAGCATGCGCTCAGAGGCCATGGGGGAAATGGCGCTGCCTAGGAAAAGAGACTGGTAGCTCTCGGCAGCTGAACTTACTGTGCTTACCAACAGGTAGAAATTTCTCAAGAAGGCAGACTTTGACTCACAAAGCATTTTTCAACAGCTAGCACCCTGTGCCAAAATACAAGAGGCTGCCCTTCAAGATAAAGCACACTATTTACTTGAAAAGTTTCCTAGAAGGGCAGGTGATGGTAGGTGAAGGATGCACGTGCTGGATGCGGAATTAGACTACATGACACCTAAAACACTCCAACTTCTAAGGCCCTTTGCTAAAATCAATATAATTGTCAGGCCATCTGGACAACTCAATGTAAAACACCTAGGGAAGAAATAAATCACGTGTGTTTACGTATGTATAGGCATTATCTCCTATCTCTGTTTTCCACTCTATTCCAGCTGAGTGTCTTACAGAAACACACACTGATAAATTACCATCAGTACTTACAGCTTGTCATGCAGATGGTGAAAAACCATTATTATGCATCTCTTTCTGGTTCTTTGTACTTCTTTAAGTATTGGTATAAATGCTTCTACGTATTTGTACAATCTATCTTACCTGTAGTAAGTATCAATAATGTGTATGCTGTGGCAATATTTTTTAAAGCCAAGTGAACAGACCCGTTTGAAAGCATCTGGGATTATCTGCCTCACCAACGGGAAGCCTAGCTGTTTTGAGCACAAATCCATATAAGGCACCACTGCCCACCAGGTGCCACACTCTAAGTACAGTATATGGTAGTAAAGAAAAACATTGTCCTGCCAATGTCAGCCATGAAGGGATACAAACACGTGCCAACCAAAAGAGGGGGGACGCACACAGAAAAATATACTGAGGCTCAGAAATATGCTGAAATGATAAAACTGGCCAAGAAATATTACCAACTACCCTCAAAACCAGTGTTCTCCTCAATACTGAAGCCTGAGGAGAAGTCAACCAACACCGAGACCTCTGAAACTGGTCCCTCCATGGTAATTACTAGCGGGCAGAGCCATCACCATTTTCGAAGCAGCGCAGCTTAGAGAAGCACTGACAGCCATCTACTCGGTTTCAAAGAGAGGACCCCCCTCCCCAGTGAAGGCACGCTTACATATACCAACACACAGGCTGGCCTACGGAACCCCTCTCTTGAACGATATGACATCACTACTGTGTTTCAATGCTATGAGCCACGGAGAAGCGGGAAGACTTTCTTCTAAGTGGATATATGTGGTAGCAGGATTGGTTTTTGGTCTGATCACCCTGTCTTGCTATCTCAGGGCATTCTTCATTCTAACCGATCCTGAAGTCTAAAAGAAGAGACGAAGGAAATGTCTGTTTCATGGTTAAACCTCTTATGTGTAACGACTGTTCACAGTCCTTTACTCAAATGTAAAAGACAGGACTGGAGGACCTAGAACTCTCAGAAAGCCCCAACACTGAATTTTATAGCACGGAGGGACAGTCACCAACCACCACCACCTGAACCTTTAATAGCTTTTAATCACAGTGGGGTGCCTTGTGCTGTAAAGTGTGTTTGCTTGCACATTTTTGTATAAGGAGATATGAATGAATAGGCCTGAATTTTTTAAGACCATTGCAGACCTACAACATTGCTAAAACAATACATATACTAGGAGTTCAAATATATGCCCAGCCATGGCAGGAAAAGCTGTATATTCTGAGGTCTGCTCACATACACACACAAAACAAGTTAACCTGGCTGTCCCTTTGAACACACTGAACACTCACTCCACTGTGGTAAAAATCTGGTGTATAACTACATGTGGGTGTTAGATTTTTTAATTACCACATGCTGAACAACAGTTTAAAAGACATTTATGGCTGCAGCCCCAGCACCCAGCACAGTTCTAGGTACATAGTTGATGAACAATAAATATTTGACTGATGGATCACTGAACAAATGATTATTTTTAAATAAAATTAAATCCAGCATTTGTGTAAAATCCATGGTTAGTAAGACCCACTCAGACATAATTTTTTTAAGATTCTATTTATTTACTTTTAGAGAGAGGGGAAGGGAGAATTACAGGGAGAGAAGTATCAATCAGTTGTCTCTTGCACAGCCAGGGGAACCTGGCACACAACTCAGGCATGTGCACTGACTGGGAATCGAACTGGTGACTTCTCAGTCTGCAGGACAGCGACCTTTCAGTCTGTGGGATGATGCCCAATACACTGAGTCACACCAGTCAGGGCCAGACATAATTTTTAAAACACTGAACTAGAAGACAAAGAAGTGAAAGTCAAAGAGGAACACTCTTTCCTCCGGAATCTGAAAATATGGTGGTAACCCTTGGCAGGGGAATTCCTGGAGTGGCAGTGTGACCTAGAGCACCAGTACCACAGATGTGTCCTTAAAGTCTCCCTGCTGACACTCCTGAGTCATTTATAAAGCAACGTAGCGATGGGCCAATGCTGGGGGTTCTGGGAGAGATGGGGTGATGAAGTCAAGACGGAATAAAGGGGAGCAGGGCGGTATCCTGTATAGTAAGAAAAAGCAGGGCATAAAACAACCAACTAGTGGCCCTCCAAGGCTTCTCAGGAACCTCTCACTTTATAAGACCTGGTCAACTGGTGGACCTTTCACTGGAGTGATGTGACCTCTGCAAGCAGCAGCTTCTACCCACTGCCTAAGGCTAACTGGGCAATGTCAGAAGGAGATGATGAACTGAAAGAAGGGATAAGAATGGGTGGGTTGGGACCAAGGGAAGCTACTCTTCATCATTCACTCAAGTACCAGAGCCAAAGGCTAACTCAAGGCTGGAGTGAATTCCAGATGCAGGAGGGGGCTGCCCTAGAAGTCCAGCGCCACTTACACCTGCCACCCTGAGTATGGCTCCACCAGAACAGCTCCAGCATGGCACCAAGGCCAGGTGGGCTTCCTGGAGCTCTAGCCTTGCCCCTCTTTACACATGCAAACAAAGCAGATGATGACGACTACTAACAAGTAAGGCATTTACTGAAGGAGTACAGAACAGACTCACTCCGAAGGGGAGATGTCAAAAATGGAAGAGATCTCATTTTACAGCAGAAACCATCAAGGTTCACAAGGACTGAAAGATCAATCTTGCCACATAATGTTATCAAATGGTGGAGTGTGGACCGGAACCCTGACTGTTTCAATTAGGATTCATTTAGAGAAGCAGGACCACTAGAGCACACACATTAATTTACTGCTAGGGATTTACACGGTTGTGAGGCTGGCTAGCTAGTCTGAAGTCCATAGGGCAGGTCATTAGGAAAGGCAAGCAGAACTCTTCCAGGCTGAAGTCCACAGATGGACTTCTTCAGGGAAACCTCAGTTCTATTTGGTGGAATCAGGTCTACCAAAATAATCTAGGATAATCTCCAACTACAGACTTTAATCACGCCTATACAACACCTTTACGACAACACCTAGATTAGCATCTGATTGAACAGCTGAGGACTGGAGCCAACCAAGGTGACACATAAAACGGACCATTGCATTCATTGATCAGTAGTGTTCCACCCACTCTACCTCTCCTCTCAGAATGCTAATGTGGCAAAACCTTAATGAAGAACCGTACCTCCCTTCCTTGAATGAATTTTATTTGAAAGGGTTCTGTATGCCTACATTATACATGTTCTACTTTTTTCTCCAGGTAAAATCACTGAAGACACCAGACCCCATTGTCACAGGTCAGTGAGAGAGGAATTTTTAGGGTTTATGAAAAACTATTTCTAATAGCAGAGGTCCATGAACCCCAAGTCTATACCATAATATTTAATTATCCAAGTCATCCAAAGTAGCAGAGCACGTGTAGAAGCGGGAGAACAGATAACCCCTGGATAACCCATTCAATCTCTCTTCGCTGTCACACTCAAGATCCCTAAGTGTCACCCATATAAGAAGTCTCTACATCCACATTCACCCCACTGCCCTCCACTCATCGTCACACTGCAATCAAGTCCTCCCCTACCTGCCAACACACTGTCCGGAACAGATATTCCCTGCGGTTACCAATGACTTACTGGTTATGAAATCCGAAGGATGCTGGTTGTTTGGTCATACCTTCTTTCTTGAAATACAATTTTCCACTGCCTTCCATAGCAACAAAGCCTCTTGTTTTTCCTTCTACCACTCTTGCTAGTCCTTGTAAATCTGGTCTTTCTCTTCTTCCATCGCTTAAATGTCCATTTTCTCCAGTATTCTATCATTGGACCCTCTCCTCATGTTTACACAATGCCATTTGGCTTTAATTATAATCTACACACAAATGATTCCCAATTCCTATCTCCATGCCAAATACTGCTTCTGAGCTTCAGACTCACATCACCTACCACTACAGGTATCTATACTTGGATGTCCCACAAATACTGAATTCATTGTCCTTTCTACTGGCCCCACTGCCTTCAATCAATGCTTCTTCCTAGGTTTTGTATCTCCGTAACTAGTCCCACCACATACCTAATGCACTAAAACAGAAACCAATCCCTACATACTGTCAATAAGGATTTATTTGAAGGGGAAAGGGGAGAATGCAGCTATAAATGACTTTTCCATCCTCCTTTGAAGCTAAATGATCACATAATTAGGTTCAGACCAATGAGCTGAAAGCAGGATTGTATGGAACTTCTAGATAGCTGTTTATAGAGGATGATTCCATTTTTGCCCTTCCTTCCTTCCTTCCTTCCTTCCTGTTTCTTCCTTCCTCTTACAAAAAGGATGGCTAGGTCTCTATGGCCATCTGGGACAAAGCAGTGACCTTGAAGACAGAAATCACAGCTGATGATAAAAGAGAGAGAGGGAGCCTGGTACCCTGAGAACTTCAGAGACCATCATACCAACCCTGAACTGCGTAACTCCATATATCTTTCACATTAGAAAACAAACCTTGTTTAAGCCACTGTATTTTCTATTATATGCATCCAAATATAATCCTGTCTGATATACCAAAGTGTGCTGATTCTCTTTAAATCTTTCAATCCTGTCCATGTCTCTCCATCTCCACTACCACTCCCTTTGTTCAAGCCAACAGCATTGCTTGTTTCAATTACTAAAACAGCATATTAACTCGTCACCCTGCTACTAGTCTTCTTCCAGTCTAATTCATTGTCCATTTCTGATGGGCAATCTGAGATTATGTATCAATAGTGTTAAAAATGTTCACACTCTTTAAGCTAATTACACTTCTAAAAGTTTATACTGAGAAAAATAAGATATGTATACAAATAATAAAGTTCATGGAAGTCAGTAACAACAAAATGTATAATGGTTTACAAAAGGAAACAACCTACATGCCCAGGAAGAGGGGATTATAGGCAAAATGGTGCATCTATTCAAGTGAAAATTAACCTGCTATTAAAAAATTATTTTAATATATAAGTGTTTTAATATATAAAAATTATTTTAATATATAAAAGTGGATTATAAAATAGTATGTACTCTATGTTTCAATTTGGTTTTTTAAAATTACATAAATGTGTATAGAAGACTATTACTATTTTACTTTTACTCTGTATCTATAGCAAGAAAGCTAACATTTTAATTAATATATCACATTAGTATTTATTGAACACCAATAATGATAGTTATTTTATGTATTACCATTTTTTTCTTTATGCTTGTACTTTTTAAGGATGCAAAAATTAACAAATTGCTTTCAAAAACAGAAAAGATAATAAATATTTTCAATAAGTTTTGCAAATCTGTTCACGCTCATTTAAACTTCTCAATAGCCATCACCTCCTCTGGGAAACCTCTCATTCCACCCAAGGCTGGAATACCCCGTCTCCCCCTGTACTAACACTTTTTCCACTGCATTCACTGTAAATTGCCTTTCTTATCTGTATCTTCCACTAACCATAGACCCACTGAGAAGACAACATCACCATTTCTCTAGTGCTTGGCATATATTTGGTGTTTTGTTAATGTTAATAAATGATGATGGTACTGTGACTTCAACCACATCTATGCCCCTCTTCACCATCCAAGAGATGCAGAACAACTCATGTCCTTGGAATCTAAACGGACGTCTCCAATACCTATGACCTTCAAAAATTACAATGCCTAAACCATTCCTTATCAATAGGTCAGGCTGCAAGGAACTATACAAACTTCTTTCAAGGACAGTTTAAGTCTCTGAAGGAATAATCTTATGCAATGAGGAATGACCTGACATAAAAGTCACTTGAAAATAAGCTGATGTCTACCCAGAGGGAATAATTTTTTAAAAACTTTCAAAAGGTGGGAGAATTACACATTCATTCCATTTTCATCAGGTGCCTACTATGTGACAAGAAATTGATTCAAATCAACCAATATATTTTCCTTGAAGATATTTGCCTCTTCAAAAAACTGGTACAGAGATCCAAGCAGTTATATCACTGACTGTCCCAATACTACACGTGTTTCTTTGGCAGGAATTACCTCAGACATGATTGGTAAATAGGAGAATGATGTCAGTATAAGAAGCTGTGTTGATCCTTGTGTGATTTTTCCTAGTCTGTTGATATTTTGAAGCAATCAGAGTAAAGTGCTCACATGAGAAAAGAGAAACAATGATGTATGAAGACTTCAGAACAAAGCTGAAAACGCAAGTGCCTTCTTTTAATATTAGTACAGTATTCCCTCACTTATCGCAGGTATTATGTTCTAGACACCGCCCCACCCCACCCCCCAGGATAGGTGAAAATCTGTGAAGTAGGAACCTTACATTTATTTTAGTATTTATATATTTTTAAGGCTTTATAAACCCTTCCCACACACTTATAAACCATTCCCAGTCCCTTATTAACCTTTCCCACTCCCTTATTAACCTTTTCCACACTTTTATAAACACTAGTTATCCATCGTCGGCAGCCATCCGTCTCGAGAGACGATGGTGTAGCTTCTTAAGAGTCTATCTGCACCGCCGAGAATGGCTGTGCAGTCCGACTCGGGAGTGACACGGTATCTGTCTCCTCCCGTGTTGAATCGACATCTTGCGATGACGCTGGAGTGTCCTCTCCAGTGAAGCTGAAGCTACAGAGCCTGGGCAGGGTGATATGGAGGGTCTGCTGTTGCCCATGCAGCAGACCCCCCCTCTCTTCGCAGCTGAAGGGTCCAAGGGAAAGACGGAGTCAATACAGCTTGGCTTCAGGTGCGCCGCAGGAGTTGCCGGTGATGACTACAACGTCAAACCGCCTTAGGGACTCCGGCTCCGGATTTTCTGTCGGGGTTTACTCCCTTAGCCTTTCCCCTGAAGAGGTATGCCGCAAGGCAGCGGAGGTTTTTTGGAGTCAGAGTTTTCCTTCTCTGATGTGCCCTGACTGGAAGATCGAACCAGCGACACTTAGCTCGCAGGCCGACGCTCAATCCACTGAGCCAAACCAGCCAGGGGGTAAACACTAGTTATGTTCTTAAACATATTCTATACTCTTAAACCTACATAACTTCAACAACATACATATACAGTATTGCAAAATCCCGTGATATAGCGAAAAATCCGCAATAAATAATTAAATATATTTTTAAAAATCCCATGATGCAGTGAGGCCGCAATAAGTGAACCACAATATAGAGAGTTACTGTAGTAACTGATCCTGGCTTCAAGAATCACTATGCTTCTACTATGTTAACCTGCCTGGAGAAGCTGCAAGTTACAGATAAAGAAACTATGAAGAAATATTATGGGTGATCCCTTCATAACATATATAAATATCTAATCATTATGTTGTACACCTGAAACTATAATAATGTATTTTATGTCAACTGTAATTGAAAAAAAAAATTTTTTTTAAGACCTATAGGGATAAATGAAGAGAGCTACACCCTGGGCCAGGTTTAATTTTGATGACAATAGTCTCTATTAGATGCAAATGCCCTCTGCCATCTACAGAGAAAAGAAGGAATCACAAGCCTGATTTGAGACTTAAGGGATGATCTGACCTGTTAAGAGCAAACACTACCCAGGTGGACATTTAACCAAACTGTATTTTTATTAGATTTCTTTTTGTTTTTGATTCTGGTTGCAAAGGTCCGTGCGTCTTCAACAGTCTACCTCACCCTTTTTTTTTTTTTGCATAAGCCCTTTTATTTTTTAGTGCATGATTTTGCAAAACACAAGGTGTATATATAGCACTATAGCAAAAATGCCTATGTCACCACAGTAGCAGAGTAGATTTTTAACTAAAGTAAATTTCTTTCAACAAAACTAAAATTATTCCAGTAGTATTGTTATTTATTTTACTTGGAATAAAACGAGAGCAATATTTTCTAATAGATATGTATATATAGTATATATACACATACAAATATACACGTAATCACACACATGTATACATTAAATAAATATTGATGAATTTATCAATTCCAAAAGAAACATGTGGCACATTTCATCCTTTTAAGATAGAATTCAGTAAGTATAAATAAAATGAATGTTGACAAACACAGAAGGAACTATCTCTGTCAAGTCCACCTCTATAAATTGGCCACTGCTGACTTTTTCTATAAACATGCAGCATTTCCTTTGAACATTTTTGCCAAGGACAGACCTCCTCCACAATGTCAGCTAACCACAAAGGAGGGGGTGTAAAATGCCACCAATAGCCACATGGAAAGCTACATGCTTGAAGCTTAAATGCCTTCAATCCTTCTAATGAATAACAGTGTGGTTCTCTGGAAAAGGACTCACTCACTTCGTTCCAGAGGGAACTGATAGCCACCCATACACATGGTGTTAACACCACTAAGAGACCATGAGCCAGGGAAGAAAAGAGAACAGAAGGTAACACCACAAGGATAACAAAGGTACTTTATATATACTTAATTCGGTCTCCTGTTCACTGATTCAATCAACAAGTGTCTAAATGTGCAAGGAGTTAGGGACACAGAGATGGACAAGACAAGAGAACTGGGTTTGTTATCCTAGTGACTATGTCTTTCTAATACCGAAATATCTTAACAAATGATTGACTAGAATCCTGGGGTTGCAAGCTCTAATGCTTCCTGGGGCCAGATAAAAAATGTAAGAATGAAGGAGAATGGGTTCATGGTAATAGGAAGCACGGGGACAATGACGAGCTAGTGATCACATGTTCCCTCTAAAGGTACGCAAATCCATCTTTCTTAGTTTTCATGTAAAATCAAGCAAAATACATAGACAGCCTAGACCTGGCTCACAGACTGCCACTTTATGTCCCTTACATTTAGCAGGATGTAGACCAGAACACCTGGATAAGGAATTTCATTTTCTATCCAGATACCTGACTCTAAGAAGGACAACCAATACTTAAGATCACTTTTCTGTAAGTGATGGCTATAATACATCAAATGATGAGAACTCTGCTATAAGAAAAACAAAACAGAACAATCCATCAAAATCAACATTTTGAGAAACTGATCTTGATCCTCTATTTCCTCATGATGATTGAAGAATGCCATTACATAAACAAAGTTTTCATTTTTTGGCCTACAATCAGCTTTTGGGGGAAGGTTTACACTTTACAATTTAATTGTCTGAAATATCAAAGAGAAGATGAAGAATCTCTATAATCCAAATCACATCTTCAACAGAAAGGGTCAAGAATAATGTCATAGATACACAGTGAAATATATCAACTACAAATGTCTTAGCCCATTCAAAATGTGTTTTCCTGATTAGAGGTTAAAAGAAGCCATTTTATATAAACATTCAAATATATAATTAATTAATCTAATACCAATATTAAGAATTAGACAAACTTCCTTCTTTTATTCTTTCAAGGTCAATCAATGTACTGAATATTCCAAGTGTTATTCTTAAATCAACATCCCATTTTTTAAACACACAGCAATTTTACAGTTATGAGTTATATATGCTAATGTACAATTAGCACTTCTTAATTGTTTTTAAAGCTAAATCTGGACAACGATTTAAATTTCCCTGTATGTTAGGCACTGTAGACACAGGCTATAAAAATGTTGACATTGGTTATATTCTCATAATTCAATTTAGCCTTTTAAGTAATGACTATGCAAATAACCAGCCATGGGAAAATTATTTCACATCTAGCACAATTACCTACTATCACAGAAGTAATTATTATTGTTGTCCTGTTTATTGAACTTCAGTAAGAACTCTGGAGGTGCTAGGATAGTTTCAAGGCCAGTGTGAAAACTCCCCATTTAACAGACTCATCTGGCAACTATAATCACCAATGTTAAGGAGAACAGTTTCAGATGAACATTAAACAAGAAGTTATCCCCTGAAGATTCATAAGTTCCAAACTTTAAATGGATAAATATTGACAGCTCCTAAAGCACCCTCTTAATGCTTTCATGATTCAACTTTTCACCCAGGCATGGTCAGTAGCTCTAAGGTGACTCAGTAACAATGGGTAGAAAAATCCATACTCCCAATGAGGTGAGTTTTGCCCCTGAACAATATCTACTTCTGGCCAATGCCCTAATCGTGTTAAGTTATACTTTGGAAAGCTCAATCAAACTTCCCATTTTACTGTGTTTCAGCTTTTGGTTTCAGAAATCGCTCTACCATTTTGAAACAGACCAAAGTGCTCCATGAGTGACCCACTGGCCACAGTCTGACAGAGTTCTTCACCAGGTTTCCACCCAACTTTATCTTCCTGATTAGCAATAGGCTTGAGGAAGGCAGGAGGGTAGAGAAGTGGTCAACTTGCATCATTCTTTCATGAGTGCTAAGATTACCCATCCATCCCACCTGAGCCCGGTCACTAGTGGTCCATGACTGGGCCTCACCAAGACCAGAACCATCTAAAAGACCCTGCGAGCACAGGAAGCCAAGATGCCAACTTGAGTGTTCTCCATTCTTCTCACACAAACCTGCAAATCCACCATCTTGAAAAAGCTTCAATTGTCCAGAGGGCACAGAGAAAAATGTTCATCACAGGTAACTCACCCCTGCAGTCTCTTACACACAAGGCTAATTCACCCTTTCGGAATTTTGCCAACCATTTTTATCAAAAGCCTTGAGAACCAGAGTTAGTGTTAATGGATTTCTGTTCAGGGAGTCAAGGTCCAGGCTGACTGATGATGCTGGTTTCTTGGAGAATCAACAGGCCTTCTTGTTGAAGATGGCTAGTCTCTTAGATTCCTTATCCTGAACCTTCTCTTGGGGGCCAACACCTCTTTGGAGGCATTCTCCCCAGGGAGTGGGGGTTGTTTCTTGTTTTGTCCACTTGTGGGGAATCCAAATGTACAAACAGTTGTGTCCAGAGCTAGCTAAAACATAGCTCCCCAAAGGCCATGACTAGGTCTGTGTTTCAAAGATGCCGGACTAATGTATACCTTGACCACTTTCTGAGAGGCTTTCAAGATATACGATGAGGGCCACTACCTGTGTGTACCTGGAGACAGGTATCCACTGTAGGTGACAGTGTGTTGGGAGCACGGCTCACATCCCACGTCCTTTAGCAACATGTTACCACCCACCTCTGACTTCCATGTTCTCTCCTTTCCACCAGGGGCCATCTGCAGCGCCCCCTTTCGCCCCCAGTGGGCACAACACCCAAAGAGCCTCTTCCTACCACGCAACTAGAGAGCTTCCTAGCCGGGGTCTCGGGCAGCAGGTGGGGGGAGGGGGCGATGGCCTGGTGGCCCCAGGGACGGTTTGACGGGTGTCTCCCGAACCCCTACCCTGCCGCCCCTTCGCACCCCCAACAGAACCCCGCCTCGCCGGGACTGGACTCCACTCCCATCGCCCGCCCCCCTCCTCTCCCGCGCCCCCGGCCCACCCCGGGCCGCGCACCTCCCGCCCCGCACCCCCGCCGGCCGCCAGCATTCCCGGCACGTCCAGCGCTGACTTTTACCTGTACTTTCTGCACTCGAGGCGGCTCGTCGGGCGAGAAACACCTCCCCGGGACCGCTACCTCCCCCGCCCCAGCTCCACCCGGCTTCCTCCTTCCCCTCCAAGGCCGCAAAGTAGATGGAGTAAGAGTGTGTGTGCGAGAGAAAGAGAAAGAGGGAGCGGGCGCGGGCGCCGCGGGAGGGAGGGCGGGAGGGAGGCGCGCCCGGCCCCCGCCGCCCTCCGGCCGCCGCCGCTGCCGCCGCAGGCTCGGCAACTCCGGCTTGCGCCCGGCCCCGGCCCCGGCCCGGTCCCCGCCGCCCGCCTGCCGCCCGCTGCCCGCCGCCCGCGGGCTGGGGCCGGCCCGAACCCCCGCGTCCCCGTACCTCGTAAAGGTCCCCAGAAGCCATGCCAGGCTGCGGAACTTGGCTCGCCGGGTGTGCGCGTCTGCTCGCTCGCGCCCTCCGTGCGTGTGCGCGAGGGGGCCAGGGTGTGCGTGTGTGCGCGCGTGTGAGAGTGTGTGTGTGGTGTGTTGAGTAAACTGTGTTTTTGCAGAATGACAGGCTTGGGGGCTGCCTATGCGCAGAATCAGAGCGGGCGGCGGCGGAGCTGGCGTAACCGGCAGCGGCGGCGGCAGTGGAGGCGGCGGCGGCACTAGCGCGGGTAGCAGCGACGGCCGCGCAGCGCGCCCGGATGGCACCGACGCGGCCCGAGCGCCACGGACCCCGCGACCCGGCGGCGGTGGCTGCAGCGGGCAACGGCTCGCCCCGGCGCCGCCTGCAGGAAGCCGCCCCGCGCCCGCCGCTGGCCCGGACGCTGCTGCCACTGGGCGAGTCCCCGCCCCCCGGGAGCCCGGCCCGGCCCCCGGGGCGGGGGGTGGGAGGGGTGGCGGGGGCGATTGCCCGGCCTTGCCCGGGGGGACGGTCCGGAGTAGGGGAGCTCTTGGGTCCGTCCCGCTGCCCCCGGCTGGCTCTGGAGGCGAGTGGCAGGGTCCCCGGGGGTAGCGGGCCAGGTGCCCACCGGGCACACCCGGGCCCAGGCTGCGAAGGGGCGGCCGGAGAGACAGGTAGAGGGCTACGTTGGCAGGTTGCGGGGAAGGGGCCCCAGCTGGGCTCGCCGGTCCCAGGTTCTCGCCTCTCTCTTGCACCCCAGGGATGGAGTGGGCGCTGCACTAGGAGACCTGGTTCCTCAGGGCTGCACGGCCCCACCCTGGCTGCATAACCCTTCCCTCCAGGCTGGTTTGTAAGATGTGCAGGCCACATGAAGGAGGGAAGAAATGGCCCATCCAGAGGCTCCAGGGAGGACCAGGACAGCACCCCATAAACCCTGGAAAGTCTTTAGAGCCAGAGTTGGCCTTCCCTCAACAACCCTCCACCCGAAAATTCATTCACTCATCCATTATTCAACAAACACTTACCAAAGTCTACCCAAACTGCACAGTGTTCCTGGGAAGACACAATTGTGACCCTGCCCACAAGGGACTTTGATTCCAAAAGGAGAGACTAGCTATAGCACGTGAGGATTCAGTCGTTCAAGAAAAAGGAGTTCCTAATATGTGCCAGTTCCAGAGCTGCAGAGACTGGAGAAGCTCCCTAAAATCCAAACTCTTTCAGTCCCCTCTTTGTGTTAGTATTATGGATATCTATCTGGTCACTCTTCTGTTCAAAGGCTTCTCTCTATAAAAGATATAGTTAACTCAGAACCCCGGAAGGCAAGCTGTTCTGAAATGGGAAGAAAAGTCTTCCTCATCCCAGTCCAAAAAATGCCCAGCTGGTTAGTTTCTCCAGAGCTGTTGTGGATGTTATTTACACCATCCCTCCATTATTTCCTATTTGTAATACTTTGGACAAGTCATTTTATCCATCTGAGCCTTGAATTCCTGTCTCTAAACTGGAGGTAGTGATAAACACCTAAGATGGTGTGAGATTAAATAGAGGATCTGTGTATATATGAAGTGAACTATACCAGCAGATCTCAATATAAAGGTTATTTGTGTCTGAATTTGGACCCTGAACTGCCACTGTGGAGAGCAAGAAGGCAAAGGGGAATGTATGGCAAAGGGAAAGGGTTTAATTCAATCCAGAGGCTGTCAAACATTTAAAAGTCACCAAATTTTTCAATTTAAAAAGTCCACAGAATCTGGACCACAAAGTTTTCGTATCTGGCTCATTCTAGGACACAGGAGTTTGCATATGCTGTTCCCTCTGTCTAGAATATCTTTGTACACTGAATACACCTGAAAAACTTCTCTTCTGGCAGGGGCTTGTTTATCTTTGCATCAAAGAGTAGGTACACAACGAATGTTTGTCAGACTATTCCAACACAACAAGTTTTATACTGATTTCTAGTTTAAAATCCCATATGAAAATTGTGAGAGGGGGAAAAGAAGGTGAGGGTGTGGAAAGTAGTAAATAACAAAGTGTATTTGGTTTAGAAACTGCGGAAATTGTTATAGCAGTTCTCTTTTCCATACTGTTTTCCCAATGGTCATGGTTTTAAATAATAACATTAATAATAAGCAGTTCTCTATCTGTATGTTGCAAAACAAATTTTAATGATCCTTAATTTGTACTTGGGAATAAATGCACCACCATAGCATGAGGATGTAATTTGGGAGTAGAAGACAAGACAGAAACTGGGTTTGGAAATAATATGCTCAGCCAGATTTGAATATATAATCAGTAGTTCTACAAAAACACCAAAAGCTTGACTTGTGCTGGCCAAATACTTCCTGGGAATGTGAGTACATTTTGGAAAACTCTAGTCCAGACAACAGTTGTTTACAGAGTTCACAGAAGGAGATATTCATTGTGGATTGGCAGGCTAAGGAACTATTTTATGGAGGAGTGGGATTGAAATAGTTATTCAAGCCTCATTAAAAAGAATTCTTTTAATTTGAGGAAAGAGGTCTTAAGGGTAGATGGTAGGCAGTGCTGCAGTGGAAGGGGTTGTGAGAATCCTAGAAGATTGATTTGTGAAAATCACAGGTCAGTAAATGGCAAAGGCAGGTCAATCCATGACGAGTCATAATAAGTTTGCAATTTAGCACATCAGCAGTGGAAAACTGAAAACTTTTGAATGCATCAAAAGCATGCTGCAATCAAAAGTGTGCATTAGAAAACAAATTCTAGAAGAGGTGAGGTTAGAAGCAAGGAAGACCATCTGCGATGGTCCACAGTGGTGGCAATAGAAATGAAGAAGAAAAACTGGATTTTCAAGATGCCCAGAAGGAAGAACCTGTGGGCCACCAACTTACATTATAGTTACTCCACCCACTTCCATAAAGCATTTGATCCAAATCAACAGGACTCGATGACTAACAGGATGTCTGGGTGTATGCTGAGAATTGGGGGAAGGGGTGAGCAACTAAGGAAAGAAAGGATACAGAAATGACTAAGGTTTTAAACTAAATGACTGAACTACCTATCCATCATAACACTGTCTTAATTTGCTTACCCCCAGACTGTCACTGGCTTCCAGAAGAAAAAATGCTTCCTGAAGGATGAAGGGAAGAGTCTTAGCCCTCTCTCGGAGGGTCAGCCCAATCCATGGAAAGTTCTTCTCCAGGTTCTTCTGATGATGTAGAACCACTCTTGCTAATGGAGAATGGAAGATACCTACCAATCTTTCACAAACGGATATAGACTCTTCATACAGTCATAACTCAAGGACAAACAATAGTACTCAACTCAAACTAATTTAAAACAAAGAGAATTTATTGACTCAGGGAGATTAGAAAGGATGGAATTGCTCTCAGGGTTGGTAATCTCAAAGGATATAAAATGACCTCTCACTCTCTGCCTCTTTCTGCATGCTGGTATCTTTCCTATTGAAGATCAGCTTCCTCCATGCAGCTGAAAATGTGGCACCTAGCAGCATACATTATCTGGCTTAGAGACCTCATACGGTATTTCTAAATTCCAGGGCAGGGCTCTTCCTGGCTGATGTAGCTTGTATGCACTGGTTTTGGCCCAATTACTGTCATCAATCACTGATAGTACTCTGCGATTGTCTAGCTTGTCATATGCGCACGTATGGAGCAAGAAGAGTACAATGATTGGCAGCTTTACCAGATTTACATGATTGCATAGGGATGATCATAAGCCCAAGGGAATGGGGAAATTGATACTGGGAAGAAAAGTGTCCACTATATGCTGGAACAAGCCTGGGACAGATAGGGAACTTAGCAAGGGCGGTGGCTGCCTAGAACATAACCATGGAATGGAGCAAGACCAGACAGTTTAATATTCGAGGGACGATTGTATCCTCTGCCCTGACAGTGGCATTTGAATGTGACAATATTCTCCTTCTAGTATTACTTGAGACATGATATTGACCTTCTATATGATGTGGTGGTTGAATATATGGGCTCTAGAGTCAGATTGCCTAAGCCAATTCTTGTATTATCATTACTAGGCTTTTGACTTAACCTCTCTGTCCTTCCATTTCCAAATGTACTTTTTTTTTTTTTCCTGCACAATAAGTTATTCCCAAAACTTAGTGACTTAAAAGATATTTCTTATCTCACATTTTCTGTGGGTTAGGGAATCAGGAGCAGCTTAGCTGAGTGGTCTGGCTTCCAGCTTTTTATGAGATTGCAGCAAAAATGTTGGCTAGAACTGCATTATTTGAAGACTTGACTGAGACTAGAGGATCTATCTTCAAGGTAGCACACACACATGGCTGTTAGCAGGATGCATAAGCTCCTAGCCATGTGAGCCTTTTCATAGGGTTAATTGAGTGTCCTTATGCCATCTCATCTAGTCCTCTAAATCCAACTAAAGAAAGCAAAATCGTCAAAGCCTCAGTTCTTTAGCATAGAGCAGTTAATTAATCTGATGCCTTTTTTTGCTTATACATGCTGTCAAAACAACTATTTTTTATTATTCCATTGATTATTTTCTCAAATTTGATTTTTTGTTTGTTTTTTAATTTTTTTATTGTATTTTTTCCATTACCATTTATCCCCCTTATAATCTAATGTCTTAGTCCATTCTAAGAAGACTATTTGATATTGAGGTGATCTGCTGCATGACAGACAAAATGACTGGGAGTGTCATCTGATCCACACCCCTCACATTAAAAAAGAGAAAACTAAAACCCAGACTGAGTAATCCAAGAGAGAGAAAGAAGGAAGTCACAATGCCTTTGGCCATCTAAGCTCGGAAGCCAAACACTGTCACTTCTACCATATTGGATTGTTTAGAACTGTGCCACTAAGCCTACCCCACATTCAACTGGAGCTAAGTTAATTCCCACCTTTTAAAGGGAGGGCTATCAAAGAAACTGGACATATTTTAAAACCACCACACCACATTTATATACTGAGGTGATAGATAGCCCATAGAGTTGTTCTGGAATTAGATAGGATAATCCATGCAGGGCACCTGCCACTAATAAGGGCTGAAAAATGGTATGTGTTATAATTACTATTACAACTACTATGACCAGTTTCAAACTTGAGATGTGTCACTAATATCCTTGAATATGCAAGATTAATAGTGAAAGGTGTTAAATCAAATAAAACCATCAAAACGAATATTATTCTCAAGCCATAAAGAAACTTTTATTACTAATTAACGTTTAGCATTTATTTTAAAATACTTCAACAACAATAACAATAAAAATAGCAATAGAAGTAAAGTTATACTTATTCAGTGTCTATAATGTGCTAGGTATTATCCTCACTGAACAAAACAAATAGTGCCCTGTCTTCATGGAGTTTATAATATAGTGGAGGAAACAGAGAATAAAGCAAGAAAACAAAATATATATATTATTATTTCAGGTATTGATAAGACCTACAAAAAAAATTAATAGGTAAAGAGACACAGTTCCTATGCCTGTCCAGGTCCTGGTTAGATAAGGTGTTTAGGCAAGATGTCACCAAGGTGTGATATTTGAGCTGAAACCTAAACAAAATGATGGAGAATACAAATTCAGTCAGAGAGCAAAGAACATCAGAGAAAATAGCACAGGTAAAGCCCTGAGGCTGAAGAAGCTTAGTGTGTTCAAGGTCCGCCAATTAAGCAGGTGGGACTGAAGCTGAACATGAGAATACATGGGTAGAGGTAAATCAAGAGTTAGCAAATACCAGGTATTTGTAGGAACTTGTAGTCTGGGCAAAGAATTAGGACTTTATACAATGTGAGAAGAACATTGAACAAGGGAATGAGATGATTGGATCATGTGGCAACTGGGTAGAGAATGGAATGAAGGGGTACAACAGGGACACTTGAACACCGTTACAGAATCCAGGGGTAGGACCCTAGTGATGTGGACTAAGGAAGGTGTCAAGACAAAGAAGAGTGGCTAGATTAGGGGTAAATTGGAGGATATGTGGAATACGACAAAAGTAGAAGAATCCTAAAATTTTGGTTTGAATGTCTAGATGAATGAAGGTGCCATTTACTCCGGTCGGTAAAAGGGGGCTGAGAGGGGAAAGTATATTTTGTAGGCGGTATTAGGGCTGGGTGAGGGGAAATCGATAATTCAGTTTTAGGACATGCGAATTGTGAGATGTGTATTCGACAGTCAAGTAAAGTTGAGGGGGTATTTGATATGTAATTCAGGAACTCAAAAAGAACATATAGTGAGAAATATGAGTATATTAATAGTAAGGAAAGGGACGAGTTATGATCACCAGTAGAATGGGAACAAACCTGAGAGAGAAAACCTAGGATGGAGCCTTAAGGTAGTTGAGCATTTAAAGTTCACAAAGAGGGTGAGGAGCCAGCAGAGGAGTCTGAGAAAGGGTGATTGAAATAGAAGGGAACCAAGAGGATGTTGTGTTCCAAATCCAAATGAGAGACAGAGGACTGATCGTTAAATGTCAGTGGGGGATTGGTTAAGAAAACTGACTGCTCGTGGGACTTAGCAAAGTGGAGATCTTCCACAGGACCCGTTTCAGCAGAGCAGTAAAGTTGGAAGCTAGACTTAAGGGCATTAGGGGGAGTTTGGGCAGAGAGGAAGTGCAGATGGTAAGCACACGTGACTCATTCAAGGCCTTTTGCTATGAAAAACAGAGAAATGGGTCAGTAGGTGGAGGGGGCGTTGGATGCAGGAAGGGTTTTTAAAAATAGATGATATAACAGCATGTCTATACAATGATAAGAACGACACAATAAAGAGGAGGAAATGGCTTTGCAGTACAGAGAAGAGAGAATTGCAGGAACAGTCTTTGGAAAGGCCAAGGGGGAGGGGATACAGAAGGCCAAAGTAGAGGGGTTGGATTTAGGAGCACAGAGTCTACCTGTCCTGGGTTGAATAGTGTATCCCTAAAATTCATATCCACCTGGACCCTAGAATGTGGCCTTATTTGCAGATGTGATTAGTTAAGATGAGATCATAGAGGTTTCATGTTGGCCCTGATACAATAACTAGTGTCTTCATAAGAAGAGAAAATAGAGACAGACACGTAGGAAGAACACCATGTGATGATGAAAACAGAGATTGGAGCAATGTGTCCACAGGCCAAGGAATGCCAAGGACTGTCAGCAACCACCGGGAGCTAGGAAGGAAGAGTTCTTTCCCACATGCATTGGAGGGAGTGTGGCCCTACCAATGCCTTTATTTCAGACTTCTAGCCTCCAGTCAGCTAGCTGGAGGGAAGGACCCACCAAAGAGCAACACAGTAACAACCAAAACCCAAATACAACCAGACAGCCCAAATAAACAGCATAAAGGTCATCCCAGACCTCTAGCCTCCAGAACTGTGAGAGAATATCCATTTTGTCACTTTGGCCACCAAGTTTATGGTAAATTTTTATGGCAGACACAGAAAACTAATACACCATCCACTGGATGAGCACGGAAGGCCAAGTACATGGCGGCAGATGAAGTTGCTGGCAGGTTTGGAACTCTTTTCTATTATTTCTGTAATCTCTGTGAAATAAGCCATGGAATCATCAGATGAAAGTGAGGAGAAAGTAAAGCAATCAGATAGGGGAATGTAATTTGCCTGGAACAATACTTGTTTAGTCTGTTCTCCCCCAAATCTATTAATAATAACAGCCCCATTCTCTCCCAAGAATATTCAAATTTAGACAATAAATGTATGGTTTTTCTAGTTTAGATGTCTGAGGACGGATTTAAAAATAAGAAAAGTCAACTCAGAGAGAAGAGCAGATTGACCAGAAAAATATAATGGCATTGCTGAGAGGTACTGAAGGCCCACTGGAAATTTGTGGTCATAAGTTAATCAGACCAGTCAGACCAGTAAGCATGGTTGTGATTTATCCAATCACATTCAGTTGTTCATTGAATAAGCTGGGCATTGGATTTAGCCCAGGGTGGAAGTTGATATGTGAGTTCAATGGAAGAAGAAGGCAGAGGGAGTGAAGAGTATAGGTAAGGAAGTGATTATAATGATAGGATGATGGTTGCCCAATGTAAACTAGATAGAGGCATGATGAAATGGGAACTGGGGTAGAGGTAATACAAATAAAATTGTTGGTCAATGAATTGGAGCAAATAGTGCTAGAGTAAGGACTCTTGAAATTGATGCAGCTGGTAATGGAGTCTTCCACCCATGAGCAACAACCTTGGGCTACATGCTTTCTATACAAAACCATCTTTTGTTTCCTTCAACTCTTTCTTGCTTCTCCTAGCCACACTGTAAGGACCTGCTGTTGTCCCAGCAGGATGAAGGCAGGATCAATGTTCAGAACCTCAAAGATATTAAGAATAGAGCATGAATTTGAAATGAAGTCTGAGGGATGGAAAAAAACACAGATATTGGGAGTGGGAAAGGAGCTAAGAAGTAAGAACAGGAAGGCAAAAAAATGAAGGACCTCCTGGAAATCCAACAGAAATATTTTTTTGAATTACTTCAATTGAAGGAAAAGTAATGTGTTGAGCTGTTTATGGACTCCGGTGATTTTTAACAGAGTAAACCTGCCGTTTCTTCTCGGGTGGTAGGCAGAACTCAACAATTATATGCACGTTGTAACATTTTATCATTTCAACAAGGTAAGAACCATTGGCCTCATTTTATAGATGTAAGAAGGAAAGGTCATAACCCTCTAGCATATGCTTTAGAAGTGGCAGATAGAGCTTCAGATTCCCTCTGTGCTTGGGAAAAAGTTATTTAATTTTAATCTTACAGTTTTATTTTTTATTTTTTCAATTTTTATTGTTGACACTATTACAGATATCCCCATCCCCTACCCTTTGCTGTGCTCCACTCTTCCCCCACCCCACCCCCTTTCCTCTGGCCAGCACCACATGAAAAAGTTATCTGTTATGGAGACCACCAGAGCAGAAAGAAAACCCAAGTATTTGGCCTTGAACTTTGACTAAGAATTGATCCTGTGACTTTGAAATCTTGGGGTAGGAGATAGATGGATTCTGGAAAGCAAACATCTTATTTTAGATGTATGTGTGTGTGTGTTATAAGAAGAACTTAAGTTTTTTGGCTCAAAATTTCTTTGTCTAGAAGGTCAAATACAATTTTTATTTCTACATAGAAAATCAGTGGCATTGTTGTGGAAGAGATGTGCATATCAGTATGTTTTCAAGTGACTAAACATACTGAGGTTCTTAACTTTTTGATCTCAGGACCCATTGATACTCTCCAACATTATTAAGAACTGCAAAGAGCTTTGGTTTACATGGGGTATATCTATTGATAGTCAGTATACTTGAAAAACACATAAACAGAGTGCAGAAGCACACACTCCATTAGCTACCAGAGTGATAAAGTTATCTAGAGTCATGTAACTTCTAGAAAAGTCCTTTGTACACTGGAGGAAGAATGAGAGTGAAAAGGGCAAAACTATCTCAGCATTCTTATGAAAATAGTTTGGACTCTGTGGATCTGAAGTTGTTTCAGGGGTCCTGAGGTTTCCTGGACCAGTCTGAAAATTGCAATTCTACAGAATCATGTAAAGGCTGTCTTTGTTGTGCATAAAATTGCATCTATGAAGATTGTATGGAAATGTTTCTTTTCTAAGTAGTCTCAGACTGCATTGTTCTTACATTTTGGAAGGTGAGTGTGCATGTTCTTATTCATGAATTTTCCACCAAAGAAACTGGGAATAGAAGCCCAGAGTTCCCTACACAGGACCTGAGAGCATCCCTCTTCACCACAAGCTTCTGGAAGAACCCTAAAAAGAACACAACTTAATGTATTGATGAAGCCCTACAGGAGGATGCTCACCTCTTCCTCCTCCTGTTCCTCTTCCTTCTCTTTGTTCTTTCATTTAAGGGTTTTTTTTTTTTTAATGAAAAATTCCAAACCTATGCAAAAGTAGAGAAAATAATGCAGTGAGCCTGCAAGTACCAACTACCATGCTACAAAACCCACCAATGCAAGGCTGTTCTTATTTCATCTCTACCACCCCTTTCCCTTACCCCACACACTAGACTATTTTGCAGCAAGTCTCAAACCTCACACTCTTTCATCTGGAACATGTCAATATGGATCTCTATAATATAAGTACTGGTCTCTTAAATATAACCACAACACCACCATCACACAAATTAACACTAATTCCATGATATCATCAAATATTCAGTTAATATCCAGATTGCCCTGGTTGTCTCATAAATATCTTTTGACAATTGGTTTGTATAAGTCAGGATCCAAACACCCATACATTGCATTTGTTTGCAATGTTTCTTAACTTTTTGTAAACTTTAGGTATCTCCCTCCTCCCACCCCCTTTCTTGTTTCTTTTTTTTCTTGCAATTTATTTGCTAAAGAAACTAGATCATTTGACATCAGTGTCATTTAGCATGCACTTCTGTATGCTGGTAGCTAGATCTAAATTGGGGTTTGTTGGGGGTGCAGAATACTTCATAGCTGGTGCTAGGTGCACTCCCACCATAAGGCACATAATGTCTGCTTGTCTTTCTTTTTGTGATTTTAGTAGCCAGTGATGATCCTTGCCTAGATCCATTTCACTGGAGGTTACAAAATGGTGACTATCTGCCATCCCTTCCTCGTTTATTGGCTGGATACTTCTATAAAATCTTCCCTGTGCAACTCTTTGGCTGCCCAGTGGTATATTTGTATTTAAAAAGGCTGAATACCAAGTGCTGGAAACAGCCTAAGTGCCCCTCATTAGATGAGTGGATAAAAAAACTGTGGTACATTTACAAATGGAATACTATGCAGTGGAAGGTAGGAACTCCTACCTTTTATGACAGACAACATGAATGGAACTGGAGAGTGAAATAAGCCAGGCAGTGAAAGACAAATACAGTATGATCTCCTCTATAACAGAAACCTAATGGACAAAACAAACAAGCAAAATAGAACCAGGAGCACAGAAACAAGGAAGAGACTGACAGTGACAAGAGGAGCAGAGAAGGGGGAAAAGTAGGGAAAGAAGGAGAAGGATCTAGTCAAGGAACTGGTATAAAGGACCCAGGGACTAGACAACAGGGTGGTGGGGGCAGGGCAGTGGAGAGTAATGGGAAAAATTGGGTCAACTGTAATAGAACAACAATAAAAAAAGAACAAAAAATAATAAATAGTAGAGTTCAAAAAACATTTTAAAGTCTGGCTAAATGCTTCAGTCTTTCCTTTTATTTGTAAGTTTTCTGAATCATGAGCTGGTTCTTTAACATCTCCAAAAGATTCTGAGGTGTTTGCTTTAGTGTCGTTATAAACTCATGAATGGTAACATATTTTATATGTCTCATCCAGTTGCCATTGTTCCTCTTCTTAAAGCTCAGATAGCTCCTACTTTAGCCAGCAGGAGCCTTTTCTAGTTGGTTCTTGAGTCTTTGACTGCATCCTTGCTTTCTGGTATGAGAAGAGGCTCAGGCATTTGACCACTCCCTTCACCAGACCTGGTACCCACCATCTCACAAGTGATCCCTGGTTGTTTTTACTGAGAAATGGCATTAAGTTACCATAAAGTGAACATCAGCTTGTATCTGTAGATTGGTTATTATTTCTAGGACTTTTCAATGGACAAAGCTAGAAATGTTTTACAGGTCTTTTAGTCCATAGGGTATATCCCACAAGAAATGTCCAATCACATTCCTCTGTTTTATAGTCACTTGAAGTAGCTTCTCTATACTTGGGTAAGTCACCAACTCATGATACATTTATTTATTTATTTCAATCCTCACCTAAGGATATGTCTTATTAATTTTAGAGGGAGAGGAAGGGGGAGAGAGAGAAACATCAACATGAAAGAAAAACATCAATGTGAGAGAGAAACATTGATTGGTTGCCGCCCACATGTGCCCTGATCAGGAATCAAACCTGACACTTTTTAGTGTATGGGACAACTCTCTAACCATCTGATGCACCTGACCAGGGCCTCAGTACAAATTTAGATTCATTTGTTTTCATTTTTATTTTTAGGATTATGTTTTTATTTTTATTTGATTTTTTTAATTGTGTAAATATTTTCACAGTTCCAAAGTTCAATTTACCAATGAGGTATATTTAGGGAAGTCTAGCTTCTACCATTTTTCCTTCACTCTGTTCCCTCCCTCCGCTTGTACGTAACCATTTTATTTCATGGTTTACTATTAATTTTTAATATAAACAAATATTCACATACCCCAATTTTTTAGATAAATGTTAGTATACTATGCACACTTTTCTGTAACTTGCTTTTGTTGGGGATAAAGAAGCAAGCCAGTGACTCTCAAACCAGTAGGAGATAATTAACAGATGAATCATGGAAAAGGGACGAGGAAATGACATTCCGAAGCTCCTCACACATATCTCTGGGATCAAAAGGAGGGAGATTGTTATCACCAAACACAGAGAAATGGGAAGATGTAGCTAACTAACTTTGCAAATAAATTGGAGATAGACCTATTACTAGATAACTCTCAGTTAATCACACACTGATTTAAGTAGTTAATCACATTAGATTGTGAACCTGGATTAACCAGTAATGGAGAAATGGGGGAGAAAAAGAGGGGAGGGGGAGTTAATTGTGTTAGGGAGGGGGAGCTAATCACATGACTATAAAACCAGTTTTCTTTGTCTACTTCACACACATGCCCCTGGCTTGGCCCTGCACCCAACTCTGCAGACTCGTGAATAAACGTCTCGCTTTGCTGCTCAAGCCCTGTGTCCCAGTGTTTTATTGTGAGCGTTTCTCACACTTTTGTCACTAACTATCATATCCTGGAAATAATTCTTTAGCATTACTTAGAATTATTTTTCTTATAGCTGCATAATATTCCATGATGTGGCAGTTTTATAGTTTATTCATCCTGCTGATGGGCAACCGTTTGCAGTTAAAAATAGTACTGCAATGATTAGCTTTATGTCTTTTTGAATTTCTTCTATCCTATAGCAGGATTTCAATTTTATGCTGGATAACTAGACTTCAGAGAATGTACTGATCATGACAATCTATTGGCGGATAGGGTATCAAAAACGAGTCCCATATTTGACTTCCAGCCAAGATGGAGGCAAAGGTAGATACTCTTCACCTTCTTCCACAACCATAAGAAGGAATACAACTACCTCAAAACAAAAAACAACCAGAACTACCAGAAAATCAAACTGCATGGAAGTCCAACAAACAAAGATATTAAGAAGTAACACTCACTCAGACAGGTAGGTGGAGTGGAGACGGAAAGCCAGGGCAGAGAGGGCACAGTGTGGCAGTGGCATGAGCAAAGCAGTAGCTGTGGCCGGCCAGCGGAAAAAGCAGTCACACATTATAAAAGCCAGGAGGAACACCTGGGAAGCAATCCCAGTCCCAGGTCAGACCATGCAGCTTATGATTCCAGGGTCAAGGGAAATAAAGCCTCATTGCTTCTGACTGTGAAAACTAGTGGGGGTTGGGCGATGGAAGAAACTTCTGGTCTCATGGGAGAGGCCGTTTAGAGGCCCCCACAGTCCTAGAACTTACACAAAAAAACCCACTCTAGGAACCATCACCAGGACAACAGCTAAAGGGACACTAGTTGTATACAGGAAGCGAATGAAGTGACCGGAAAAGGAGTGAGTGCTAAGCAAGCAGCATTGCTCCCTCTCTGAGCCCTCCCCCATATAGAGCACCACAAGGTGGTGAAATGGGTCACCCAGCACTGACGAATACCTAAGGCTCCACTCCTTACAACATAACAGGTGCAACAGCTCTACCTAAGATACAGAGGAAAATACAGAAGGCTGTTAAGTTGAGGAGAGAGAGAAGTATTGCCCAAAAGAGGGAGCAGATCAAGGTTCCAGAGGGAGAACTAAGTGACGAGGTGATAGCCAACCTAACAGATGAGGAGATAGCCAGCTGAACAGATGCAGGGTTCAAAATACTGGTGATTACAACGCTCATGATGCTCAAAGACATGATTGAGTATGGCAAACACATAACGGAAGAAGTGAAGGCTATGCTAAGTGAAATGAAGAATAATCCACACAAAACTAATGGTGAAGGGAAGGAAGCTGGGTTCAGATCAATGACTTGGACTTTAAGAAAAAAATAAATAGTCAACCAGAACAGAATGAAGAAACAAGAATTGAAAAACAAAATGAGGAGAGGCTTAGGAACCTCTGGGATAACTTTAAATATACCAACATCTGAATCATAGGGGTGCCAGAAGGAGAAGAGGAAGAGCAAGAAATTGAAAACTTATTCGAAAAAATAGTGAAGGAAAACTTCCCTAATTTGACAAAGGAAATAGACATAAAAGTCCAGGAACCACGAAGAGTCTCAAACATACTAGACCCAAAGAGGACCACACCAAAACACATCATAATTAAAATGCCAAATGTTAAAGGTAAGGAGAGAATCTTAAAAGCAGCAAGAGAAAAGCAGAGTTACCTACAAAGAAGTTCCCATAAGACTGTCTGCTGCTGATTTCTCAAAAGAAACTTTGCAGGCAAGAAGGGACTGGCAAGAAGTATTCAATGTGATGAAAAGGAAGGGCCTACAACCAAGATTACTCTTTCCAGCAAAGCTGTCATTTAGAATGGAAGGACAGATAAAGTGCTTCTCAGACAAGATAAAGCTAAAGGAGTTCATCATCACCAAGCCATTATTATATGAAATGTTAAAGGAGCATTAAAGGAACTATAAACATTAAAATGGCAACAAATGCAGAACTATCAACAACTGAATTTAAACGACAAACTAAGCAAACAATAAGAACAGGAACAGAATCATAAATATGGAGCTCATTTGGAGGGTTATCAGCTGGGAGGGGGAAGGAGAGTGGGAGAAAAGATTCAGGGATTGGTAGATACAAAATAGACTGGGGGATGTTAAGAACAGTGTAGGAAATAGAGAAGCCGAAGAAATTATATGCATGACCCATGAACATGAACTAAAGGGGATGGGATTGCTGGAGGGAAGGGAGGTACTGGGCAGAGGGGGCCAAAGGAAAAAAAAATTGGGACAATTGTAATAGCATAATCAATAAAATATACTTTTCAAAAAGTGAGCCCCACCCCTGTGGGCAGGCCGCTAGCTTTATTTTTATTTCTGAGAAGAGTGGCCACTGAAACTATCAATAATCATTGCAGAGAACCAGTGTGGAGCTGACAGATGAGTACTTGAGGAGGTAGGGAACCTGAGTCTCCAATAAAGAGAAAGGAATTAGATGAAGCCATTGGGGAACAGAGGTGAATGAGGGGGACCGCACCCAGAGCTAAGAAGTGGCCCTGGCAGAGCCAGCCGAGGACTCAGGTGAAGAAACTTGAACCTGTGGTTTCAGAGAGCAATCCAGTAATTTGTTTTAGCTCTCTGAGTTCAATTTCTCTTATTTTATCTCAAGAGCTTTAGACAAGTTTTGTGAAATGCTACAGCAGTATCTTAGCTGTGTTATGGGAAACTGCAGAGACAAGCCTGTATATATGATTGGAATGCAGCGATAAAGCAGAGAGTCACTGTCCTTCCTTATCCCCTGCCCCCAAGGCTAAGAGTGGCAGCAGCAGTAAGAGAACATAGTGGCTCACAGTTCCAGAAAGTGGACGAACACTGATTCTGTAGAAATCCCTGCTGCACAGCGAACGCTGCCTTGAAACTAGGAGATGGTCCAGATTTGGATCCTTACCGACATGTTGGGTGGAGTCAGACTTCCTGATGAAGAAAGGCCACAGAAAAGAGGCATAGGTGCATGGACCCTTATTCTCAAGAGGTCTTTCCTTGTAAGGAGAAAAGGGCTGCTGTGTGTTGGCTGAGGAAATATTAATGATATAATATTAAGTGATTAATAAGCAGGTGACAAAACAAGGAATCTATTCCATTTTTCTAATTAACTATATATTCAATGTAAAAGTATTCATTTCTGATGTGTAAATAGACACGTCAAAATGAAAGTGATAGCAATGAAATGAAAATGAGTGATGAAGTCATGGATAATTTTTCTTGTTTTTAATTTTTTTCTATATTGAATATGGGTTTATTGTGAGATTAAAATGTTGTATTAAAATAATTTTTTTTTTAAACCTTAGCACTGGCCAGGTGTCTCAGTTGGTTGGAGCACCATCACATACACCAAAAGATTTCAGGTTTGATTCCTGCTCAGGGCGCATACCTAGGTTGCAGGTTTGATCCCCGGTCAGGGCACAAATGGAAGGCAACCTATAGATGTTTCTCTCTCACATCAATGTTTCTTTCTCTCTCTCTTCCCCTTCCTTTCTCTCTAAAATCAATGAACATATCCTCAGCTGAGGATTATTAATATAACATACCTAACCAAAAAATGGATAAGGACATTCATAGGAAATGTAGAAATGAAGAAATATGAGTGAACGATAAACTTATGATAAGAGTATTCAAACACACTTGTGATAAAATAAATCCATGTAAGACAACAGCAAGGTGTCATTTTAATTAACAATTGATGATTTAAAAAAATTATTTCAATACCTAGTATTGCTAAGGATATAGAGAAAATGGCTCATATATAATCTTGGTAGGAGACTATATTAATGCTATCTTTTGTGGAAGGAAATTTAACATTTATCACTCCTCTAGGGCCTGCTAATGTATCTTCCGCAAAATACTCTAAATAAAAAATCAGGTATGTAAATAATAACTTATGTTTAGGAATATTTATTATAGTTATTTATAATACTGTGTGTCATTAAAATGTAAATACCCAAAAGGTTAATATTCTGCAGGTAATTGAAATCATGACCTTCAAGAATATATAATGACATGAGGGAAAGTTCATGATTGTTGAGTGGAAAAGGCAGATTACACAATGGTATATATAGTTTTGTTCAGAAAGGTGTGTGTGTGTGTTCAAATGTTAACAGTGATAGAATATAGGAGATTTGGGCTTTCTTTCATAGACATTATTAAATTTTCTTAATATTCTACAGTAAGTATATGATATACCTACACATGAACTGACATTTTTTAAATCAGGACATTTCATTTTTTTAAGGAAACCTTATTTTAGAAGTAAAGCAAGGTTTTAGAGTGGAAGTTTACAGAGAAGCAATGAGAGGAAACTGGAATGACCCGTATGGTAACAGGTTGGAGGTGGAGACATCAGTATGAACTAATGCTTAGCTTAATATAGACACAATTACACATAGAAATGTTTCTAGATATGTGTACATATACCAGTTAGAACACACATGTATTTCCTGGTTCTGTCAGCTTAGAGGGCACAGAAGTAAGGATACCTCAGCAGTGCTCAGCACACCTAGTGACCAGATGTTGGTTTCTAATACCATTCTCTAGTAAAAAGAACCAAGGCCTTTTAGAGAAATGGCCAATTCTAGGACTAGGGCAGAAACTATACAAAATGAACCTGGAATATCCTATAGTACCAAAAAGTAAGGAAGTGTTCAAAATGAATGAATAAACCCACTATGGTTGGGTTATGGCAAAGAAGCCAACTGATAAACCTCCCAGCGGCCAAAGCTGCAACAATCTGAGTAACAAAATAAATGAAGTAGTAATGGATTATACCCAAAGTATAAAATATTCATGAATCAATACAGATATAAATAGATAATTGAATGAATAAATACATAGGTGAAAAGAGATGAGTTTCCTGTGCAGCAGAATTTCAAATAATTTATATAGATACTCCACACTCAAGGAGGTGAAGGAGTCTAACTTTCCACTCCTTAGGTCGTCGTCGTCGGCAGCCGTCCGTCTCGAGAGACGATGGTGTAGCTTCTGAAGCTACAGAGCCTGGGCAGGGTGATATGGAGGGTCTGCTGTTGCCCATGCAGCAGACCCCCCCTCTCTTCGCAGCTGAAGGGTCCAAGGGAAAGACGGAGTCAATACAGCTTGGCTTCAGGTGCGCCGCAGGAGTTGCCGGTGTTGACTACAACGTCAAACCGCCTTAGGGACTCCGGCTCCGGATTTTCTGTCGGGGTTTACTCCCTTAGCCTTTCCCCTGAAGAGGTATGCCACAAGGCAGCGGAGGTTTTTTGGAGTCAGAGTTTTCCTTCTCTGATATTCAGTGAATAATACTGGACAATTAGTTAATTATTAGGAGGGAAAGAACAGTAGTATGTCCACGTTATGCCTTGTACCTAATATTAATTGTAGATTAATTTTACAGCTATATGTCAAAAAAGGAAAATGTTTGCTTGATCTTGAAATCTGGAAGCACTTTTTAGACCACCAAGACATTACATAAAGAAACCACTAATTAAGTCACTCAGATTGGACCACAGAAAATATATAAAAACTTCTATATATCAATAAGTACTCCATACAAAATTAAGAAGCTGGAGAAAAAAAGAAGTGGGAAGGGGTAACAATCATTACATATATGATTTGAAAAAGGATTAATAATTTTTCTATGTTAAAAATAAAACCCTTACAAACTACTTTTTTAAAAAGGCACATACTCCAATTAAAAATAAAACACACAAAGAATCTAAACAACATGCAAAAGCAACGCAAATAGTTAATGAGCCCATAAGGGAGGGGAGTAAATGAAATTTAGGATAACAAATCCTTACTGGATGGGATACCAGGCAAGGTTCACACGCCTTCAAAGAATTCAGAGTTCACTACAACTGGGCATGTGATGAGCTGCACATAGTGAGTTCCTTCAAAGAGCACAGTATGGAAAGGTGGGTGGGGTGATTTTACAGTAGGGGAACCTGACAAGCAGGACCTCAGCCAGGTGATCAAGACCACCATCAACAATGGTAAGGCAGACTGATATAGAAAAATAGCGCTTTATCCCTATGGTCTTCCTCTCAAAGCCCCATAATTCTAGTCAGAACAAGAGAAAATCATCAGATCAATACCAACTGAGGGGCAATCTACCAAACACCTAACCAGTAGTGCTCAAAAAATCATCAAAAACAAAGAAAGTCTGAGAAACTACCACGGCCAAGAAGAGTCTATAGCTGATGACTAAATATAAGGTGGTATCCTTGAGGGGATCCTAGAACACAGAAAGGATATTAGGTAAATATTAAGGAAATGTGAATAAAGGATGGCCTTTAGGTAATAAAAATGTATCAGTATTGGTCGCTAATTGTGACAAATGTACCATACTTCTGTAAAGTGTTAATAATAAGGGAAACTGGACGAAAAGCATATGGGAACTCTTTGCACTGTCTTAGTAATTTTTCTGTAAATGTAGAAGTATTTTAAAAGATAAAGTTTATTTTTAAAATCAAGTTTCTATAACAAAATATAATAGAAAGTATTTTCAGAAATTATCTCTATGGGTTAGGAAGGGGGCCATTAAAGTCAAGGTTGTTTTTCTGGAGAAAGTTATTATTGAATTGACTTCAATTAACAGCACAGCTAAAATATACGCTAAATATCTTTCTCTTCATAAATAGAAGGGTGAAATGGTACATTTTTTCTGAACATATAGGTGTCCATAAGGCTATAATTTCACTTTTTGTTATCACAAACTAAGAGGGAAAAGTGACTTTATCTGAGAAAACGGCAGACCTGAACAAGAAGCCTGAAAAGGGGAGAAATCTAGGGAAAAACCCGCCTCTGAAAGTGAGCCACTCCAAAATTCAGAAGAAATTTTTCAAAACCTGGTCGGACGTCTCAAAAAAGGACAAAAATAATAGGTTCCATAAACAATGAGGAGAGTGTCCTAAGGAAAGATAGAGGCAAATAGGCAACAGAGATGAACTGGAAGATGAGTGACAGAAACAAACTGGTGTAGCAGAATTAAAATCAGCCTTAAAGACAACCAATGCAGATGTGGTGTGGACAGCTAATTTAAGAACACCTCTCAGAATTAAAATAAAAGGACAAAGAGATTAAGATGAAGAGAGAAAACAAAATAATCATGGAAAACGGAGGATGGAGAACAAACATTTTTTAAAAGTGCAACTGAAGAAGAGAAAAGAACAGAAGCAAAATCTGAAAATGTAGAAGAAAATAGTGATGAGCTAAAGACTTACCACTTTACAGAAATTGAAAATTTTAACCATTTTATACAAAGAAAATAGTAGTTATATGTAAAGGCAATGCAATAACATTCTCACATGAACAAGAACTCAGAAAATGTACTTTTGTTGAAAAAAAAGTACCTTACTATTTTCTTCAGTCTAAATAAAATCCTCAGGAATGGAACAATCATAAAGAGACCAGCAATAAACATGTAGATTGGTCAAAATAGTTAGGTCTAAGTAATTGTTTTAAATCTAATTTTAAAACTGAAAGTGAATGTAAAAATAACAAAGTGCTAATATCTAGTACTAAAACACTAACAATAATGACTACTAAAATGTACATGATATATTACCCCCTAAAACACAAACAAATATAAACAGCAAAGTCAATATAATCCACATAGCATAAGATAGAAAATAAAGGAGACAGCAAGGAAGTGTGAAAAACAGAAAACATGAGTTAAGATGACAGGGGTAATATTTATCATGACAAAAGTAAATGGGACAAATGCCCATGATAGAGACAAAGAATATTAAATTAGGCTGCAAAAACATGTTAGGCCAAAAGTTCCATGTTTTTCACAAAATATAAATATAAATAAAACTGGTATAACACATTTTAAAAAAACAAGAGAATAGGAGAAGACATGGTACAAATGTAAAATGATTATTAGATGAAAAAGAAATCTAGGCAAAAACACTAAATGAGACAGTGCTACGTTTTATAGTAAGAAGGGGTATAATTCAAAATGAAGATATAATGCAATATTCAGCCAGTACTTATCCATTCCTACAGCTTTTTGGGAATTAAAAAATGCATGTGAAACATTTAATGCTAACTACTAAAATTTAAAATAAGATATATAACTTTATTTTTCTTTTCTTTAAAATATTCCATTTAAGTATATAAAATGAAAACTGTTAGAAAAACTGACTCAAACACTGTGATTTCGCAAGACATCAAATAACATTATTGTTTTAGGGAAATAAATTAGCCAAAAAATAAATAAAGATATAAATGATATAAATCATAAAATTAGCAGTTTAATTTTTTATATGGGGTAAAGAGAGCATGTACTTTCCTAGCAATTATGGAAAACTCATAAATATAGAACACAATAATAAAATGTAAAAATCTAATACAATTATATATTAATAACAGACATTAACAACTGAGGATAATTGATTCTGAGAATAATCCATTTAAAGTAAATCCCATTAAAAGGAAGTTTAAAATTTCACAATGACCACTGAAGAAAAATCAGAGTGGAACTTTATCTTGAAAAATATAACATAAAATTATCAAGTTACATTTACTTGATTGCATATTTAATGAAATTTTTTAAAAAAACTGATTTTGGCATATTTCTTTTGGCAAAATTTGGGATCTCATGGTATAACATACTTCATGTTTGAATAACAGAAAGAGTAATTTTTCTGATAAAAAATCAAAGTTTTTATCAGTTTCTCAAGGGTCCTTTTAATGCTTTTTTATTTAGATACTTCTCCTCTGAAGCCATCATGGTATCATCTTGTAGATTTTCCTCTTCTTTTGTTTGCATTAGGCCAGATCCTTATTCATCAAAAACTTGGGGTGATTCCAGCAGTTCTCCAACATCACCTTCAACCTTAGAAAATTGTGCAGGCTCTTTTTAAATCGAATATAATGTGTTTGCTTTGTCAGGAAAACATCCAACAATCAGCTGGAGGTAACTGGGCAAAGAGACCAAATGGACATGTAAAGACCTTGGTTTTACCCCTGAACGGACCTTTAAGATGAGACTGATTTCATAAGTGGTTAATTCACCAGGAAACATTTCATATTATGAGAATTTTGCACCTCTATACAACTTCATAACTTTGGGGAGTTAGAAATTGAAATCTCCCCTTCACAAAATATAAAACACTGTCCTACGAAATTATATGTAAGAAAATATCAAAATTGCAATGACATTATTTAGAAGTTACACACAATAAAAATTGATAATATCAAAACTAATGGAATACAGTAGAGGTGTTTAGCAGTGGGATGTTTATGGAGCTAAATTCTTTCATTACTGAAGTACTGAAAATAAACTAAGCATTAACTTTTTAAAAAACTAGAAATAAATATGAAATTTTAAAATACGGAATTAACACAGGTATAAGTGGCAGTCAAAAATAAATCTGAGCTCTGATTCCTTGAAAAAACCAACCCATTCCAAGGCTAAGCAAAAGAAAGAAGAAAGGAAACTAGGGAAAGAAGGAGAGGGGGACAGGAAAGGAGGGAGGTGAAGGGCTGAGGAATAAAATGAGAAAGAAGTAAATAGGGAAGGAGGGAGGAAAGGGAAGAGTCAGGACACAATTATATAGTGTTAGGAATGGTAAAAGGTCTTGTTCTGAATTGATTAGGTTCTGAAACAGTTTCGAAGTCCATTTGCTCCTGTAACTAAGGTAACAATATAAAATGACTGCTATCGCCATCTGTTGGTGGCAAACAGAATAGACACCTCTGCTCTGGCTCGGTTCACATCTAAGAAATCTTGTAAATTAAAATTTCAAAATTGTTTTAAATTTACAGCTTCTGAAATATTTTCACTTATACAAGATACCTTAGATATTATGTCAGTTAATTTTTAAATCTTGACTAAATTTAAAAATATGTGCAAAATTATAAAGTTGTCTCCACTGTGTTTTAGGACCAGGCAGTGAGTACTTTTAAGAATGGGATTCATTCCTATACTCTTGAAATTGTTCCAAAATGTAGGAAAATAAGGAAACTCTCTAATTAATTTTATAAAATCCGTATAACTTTGATACTATTAAAAATCTAGCAAAAATTTACACATACACCCACACACAAGAAATTTGAAGATAAATTAAAATATTAGATATGGATACAAAAGTCACTTAAAAATTATATAAAGTTAAATAAAACCATATATTCAATGAATGTCACAGTGTTCTCAATAAGCATTATTTCCAGATGTGCAAGGATGGTTCAATATTGTAAAATCACCTATGTGATTCACCATAGTAATAGATCAAAAGAGAAAAAATGTGAAGATCTTGAAGAATAAAAAGAAAATACTTTGATAAAGTTCAGTCATATGCCAATTCTAGTGCACTAGGGTTAGAAGAATAGTTCATAAGCATCAATAAGAAATCCTCTTCTAAAAATCAGGTGTAAGAACATGACCTAAAATAACCATTATTGTTCAGTATGTCTTGGAATTTTTGGTCAGTGCAACAAATTAAAAAAAGAAACAATATATAAATTATAATTGGATGTATAACTATCTGGTTTCAAAAACCAAAGAGAACCTAATAAAAACTATTAAATGAATAAATAAGTTCAGAGTCCTAAATTTATTTAAAAATAATTATGAAACAAGACAATAGCTTTCCCACATACTAGCTACAATCATTTATAAAATATCATGGGGGGAAATTATTTCACAGAAGTATTAAAAACTCTAAAATTTCTTGAAGTAAATTTTAAGTTTAGGACACTTTTTGTTCATCTACAAAACTCTGAAAAAATAAAAATAATTTGGACAATTAAGCTAACTATGTTCATGGAGGACTTAATATTACAAACTAATCAGTTCTCCCACAAATTAACCCAAACATATAATGCAATCCAACCAATATCTCAATAGGACTTCTTTTTGGAAATAAATACAGGTTTTCAAAAATTCAGCTGGAATAATAAACATAGAGAATACTCATGACATTTTTTAAATGAAAAGAAATAAAGTGGGTCTTTGCCTACCTGACTTCAAAAGTACCATCAGTCCTGGTGCAGGACTAGAAAAATAGATCAATAAGACCCAACAGAATATCCAGGAACTAAAAGAAAAATCTATAAGAACATGGCATGTGATAAAAGTAGCATTACAGAGCAGCATGGAAAATAAGACTATTAATAATGGAGTATAAGGGGGATAAATGGTAATAAAAAATAGAATAAAAACTAAAGTTTAAAAAATTAAAAATTAAAATTGTTTATCAATAAAAAAGTACTTAGAAAAATAAAAGGTTAGACCCTACTCCAAACATATGTGTATGGTAGATTGTACTTAGTTCTGAATTGTTCACTTTCCTTTCCATGAGATTATACTTCTGTGCCCCAATGACATTGACTTACCCATGTAACTTCATTTGGCCAAGAAATATGAACAGAAGTGACATATGCCACATCCTGGAATTCAAGATGCCACTGCATGGTTTTATCATTCTTTGTGCCTCCATCAGCAGACAGGGATAGAGGCCGCTCCTTCAGGCTGGGTCCCAGAATGAGGCACACTTGGAATAGCACCAAAACCAGTCTGCAGCCAATATGGAAAGTGATTGAGAAATAAATATGTATTGTGTGGTGATTGCTGAAGGAAGGGGGATGGAAGAGGGTATGGGGGGATATATGGTAATTGAAAAAATACAATAAAAGATTTTTTTTAATAACCTAAAATAAATAAATAAATAGTAAAAAAAAAAAGAAATAAATATGTATTATTACAAGCCACTGAAGTTTTGGGGCCATTTGTTACCATAAACAACCTAAAGAAAAGTTGGATGATGCAGAGACAGAAAGAGGAAATGTAAAAAAAGAAACCATGGCATCTCTAGATGCAAGACATCTGCCAAAGGATTCATATACTCGTATGTAAAATTATTACATGTGAAAAAATTGATTAATGTTCTAAGGGGCCAAGGATATTAATAAAAGTCAGTTCTTAAAAGAAAGGATATAAATAAGAACAAAAGTGTTAAAATATATTTAACCTCATGAATTACCAAATAAATGCTAATAAATATTGAGACTTCTTTTTTAACTATCTTATTAGCAGAGATTAAAAAGTATGCCCACACCCAGTGTTGGTGAAGGACTAGGAAAAGAGGCACTCTCCTATACTGCTCTTAAGAGTGTAAATTTTTTGGAAAGCAATTGAGCAAAACATTAGAAGACAAAAAATGACTCAGAAAATCTACTTCCTGGAATTTATCTTTTAAAATAATTAGACAAATGGGCAAAAATGTATATAGAGCTCAGTGCCACTTATAGTAGGGAAATATCTTTTAAAATCTTAAATGGTTAAGTATCTTATGGTACACTTACACAATGGAATACTACACAAGCATTAAGCCTGATTATGTAAATATATATTTGTAAGAAAAGACATGTACAATTTAAAAAGTAAAGAAAAAGTTTTAAAACATTTGGTTATATCCAATTATTTTATAAATAATATTTATATATGTATATTTTAATTGTGTGTTCATATTTGTAAACATATATAATTAATTTTGTAATATCTGAACCTGGAGGAATAGCTAAATAATTAGTCTTTGGTGTGTTTTTTCATATGCATTTTGAAAAAAATCAACAATGTGTTATTTATGTTTAGAAAAATAATAGAATTTTAAGAGGGCATCCTAAAAGGTTGCATAAGCCCCATTAGGGTCACAGATCTTGGAGGATATGTTGAAAGCTATTGACTGGCTGGCCTTGAAGATACACAAGTACAGCTAGACACAGAATTTTGTATGAATTTCCAGTGATTTCTCATTTCTCTTGAATATAAATCCATGGACATCTAAGTGAAAACCTGGGACATAGAAGTACTGTGCACCTGATTTCTGCCTACTCTGGATTTCATAACCACTCACTCCAAGTATATATATAATGAACAAGACCTAGGGTTGTTTAACTTAATGTTTTATTAAGCAGACTAATGTGTTTTGAGAATGAATGGTTCCAAGGTCTGCCATGAGAAATGCTTCATTTACCCTCCAACATTAGGAGCATCGTACTAGGAAGTGTATACAGATTTCCCCGTCGACTGCCCACCCTTCCAAAGGTATAGGGGAATTCAACTTAACCAGGATTGCCAAGAGAAATAAAGAAACATGTTCTACCCTGGTCTGGTCTGGTCTTCTTCCTGAGTTTGAGGTTCTTCATGTCCCATACTGAGTCTCTCCTTCTTCATCCAGGCTGAGCCATGTGTCAGCTTTCTCACCTAGCACAAATCTTGCAAAAATCCACCCCCCTTTCAGCCAACAACAAATTGGGAAATTGATGTGCATTTTGTCTTACATCTGTGTCCACTTTGCCTGATCTGTTTTCTCTCTGGCTTATTCATGTTCCTCCCCCTACCTGAGGACTCTGATAGTTGAGTTCCAAACTGAAAACCCATCACCTCCTACCAACTGCCAAGGTTGGCACAGCAACAGCCCCAGGGGACCATTATGTAGCCAGCACACACTCTCTACTGTGGGGCTCTGAAAGTGTGCTGATTTCCTTCACAGACGAGGTATTCCAAAGGCTCCCAATATCCTGAGATCACCCACCCAACCAGAACAACTGCTGCTGGCACTTGAATTCCTTCTAAGCTGAAAGGTTAAATGAATGAAGTTATAACACCCAACGGCTTCTATAAGTAAAGGTAAGTCAAATCAATAAGCCTTTATTACACTTCTGTAATGGTTTAGCTCTGTAGGAAGTCTTAACAGAGATACAGATTAAAAAGAATTTAGATGATAATCTCTAAACATGTAAAACTTCGAGGCAACAAGATAATATGTTTATTCAAATATATAAAGAGAAATGTTGCAGAAATGGGAAGTTTATTCTTTTTAAGCAAAATCTTTTTTTAAATGTTAATCTTTCAAAAGAAGCTAAAACATTTCCTGCCTTGGGCAAAATACATGGAACATAGATTAACCTTTTCTACAGTCTGGATAAGTAGGAATGTCAGCTGTAGCACTACGCCGTGATATAGGGGTCCCCTTGGGGATTTTCAAGTGTACGGGGTGCCTGCAGCTATACTAAATGAGAGCTACTACAATGCTTCATATTTTTGCTTTTTATAAGTTTTTTGTTTTTTGTTTTTTGTCTCCTCATATGTTTTCATCACCTTCTTGCTTTGAGCAGGATTCCAACCGTGTAGCCAAGTTTTGATAAAAATTGTATCCAGAATTATCTATGAGTAGGAACTAGGTTCTCTGCTTAGATTCTATTTACTTTTAGATTCATACTACTTTTATAGTATGAAGTTTCGGCATCTAATTTTCTGCATAGTTACCATTGTTTTTTCTCCCCTAGGTTATCGGCTACATGGAAGAAAGGTAGATTTGGTTGAGAGGTGACAGTCAGTCAAATGATGAAATTTAGAAAAATTAAACATGTAATGAAGATATGCACAAAAGAAAGAAACAGAGTCTTTGGGAAAGACACAGAAAAAGCAAAAGTTAAATCAAATCAGAAGAAAGAAGGGAAAGGAAGAAGGTCTGGCATTTATTGACTTTCACTATTGCCAAGTACTGAGATGATTACATACTGTTTCACATGTAGGATTCACAGGACTGCATTTGTCTGCAACAGCAAACAAGAACTTATTTAACTTAGATAACAAAAAGTCTAGAAACTAACGGTAGCTTCCTTAGGTTCAGCTTCTCAGTGATACCATCAGTGACTTGGGCTCTCTCTTTCTGCCCTGCCATCGCTCACAAACTGCCTGTATCCTTGTGGTTGCAGAATAGCTGCTGCAGCCCCAGACATCATATCCAACATTCAAAGGAGAATAAAGAGGAAAGGGCAAAGGCTTTATCCCTGTGAGATGCTGTCTTTTTATTTGGAATATTGGCTTTCTTTGGCAAACTCCCATTTCATCTCCTTATCCAAATCTAGGTCACAGACGGCCCTCCCCTCCTCTGCAGGTTGAGAAAGGATTCTATTATCTTGGAATAAATTGGAATGCTGTTAGGAAAAAAAAAAAGTATGGGTGAGGATGGCTACTGAGTATGTCACGGCTAATGTCTGAGGTATTATCTCATTTAATCCTAACAAAAATAACTTTTTTATTCTAATAGGGAAACTGAAGCTCAGATATGTGACTTACTCAAATGCACATGAAGCTACATTTGGATTTGAACCTACTGGTCTTCTTTCTCCATGACCATGAAATGGTAGTGAAAACACACCACTCATCCTTAGGAAATATATTCTAGCATGAGGGGTTAACCTATTTTCTGAATATATAAAGGATCTCCCAAGAAGCAGTACCTTTTCATCTTTGCTCTAATTTGTAAAGGCAGAGTGGCTATCACCAAAGATCTGGGAGGGAAGGTGGGATCCCAAGAGGTGGAAGCCCCCCTCAATGTGCTGCCCTTTCTCCATGGCTCTAAGGCTAACATCACTCTTCCTGCCTCTTGTCAGAGCTGCTCACTCACAGCCACCAACCTCATCATGTACCTGCCTTGCCCCAAGCGTTGGATGTTCACCAGCAGCATCACCCCTGGCCTGAGAAGTCACAAAATTCAACCACCCCACCCACCCCTCCCTTACCTCGCCACCAAATTCCAGTGAATTGGGACATGACTCTTGGGTGGTTTTCTTCTTCACGGCTATCCCCTCATTTCTGAGTGCAGAAATTAAAATCATTGTTCCTTTTTGTTTTATTAAAGCTCCTGCCTTGGGACACATGATAAGCAACCTTATTAATTTCTTTTTATATTTAAATGTTTAGAGTAAAATAATGCAGTAGCTTGCAAAAGTGTAAAAAGGGACGTGACTGCACTATAATTCTTTCTCAGCATTTAAAATCCCCCTTAGTTCCTATTCATCTCTATGTGGCTCCCATGATTACGCTGAAATTCCAATCCAGCTGCAGCTATGAGGTCCCATTATCCAGAGGAAGAGTCCTTAACTTGGGGACTCACAAGTGTTCTTCAGAACATCCATTAAATTGAAAGAAAAGGTGTGAACCAGGGCGCATACATCCATGTCTTTCTCTGGAGAGAAGACCCATATATTTCATCAAACTTTCTGGAGAGAATGGATTAGTTTCCTAAAACAGCCATAACAAATTACTAAAAAAATGGTGGCTTAGAAGAACAGGGCTTTATTCTCTCACAGTTGTGGAGGTCAGAAGTCCAAAATCAGGATGTTTGAAGTACCCCATTTTCTTCAAAGTCTCTAAGGGAGAGTCCTTCCTTGCTTCTTCCAGCTTCTGGTGACTTCTGGCATTCCTTTGTGGTCACATCATTCAAATATTTGCCTCTGTCTTCACACGGCCTTCTTCCCTGTGTCTATGTGTCCTTTGCTGTCTGTTATAAAAACACTCATTGGATTTAGGTTAGGGCTCACCCTAACCCAGCATGATCTTACCTGGATCCTTACCTTAATTATATCTGCTAAGACTCTATATTCATACAAAGTCAAATTCTGAGCTTTGGGGTGGACATGAATTTAGGGGACACTATTCAACCCACTAGGAATTTATAACTTGGGATGACATTCCAAGATGTTCTGGATGACATTCCAGGGCCCTCGGGCCCTGCTGCCTCCCCATGCCTCTGACCTCGCCTTCCACAGCCACACTGCAGCCACCACACCGCCCCCAGGGTCTGCCGTCTACCCTTCTCTCTGAGGCTTTTCCATCTTGCTGAGGTGCAACCCAGTCTCTGACCATCCACATCTTTGCTCCGCACTCATCCCACTAGGAAATGCAGTCACACCGTGGTTGACTTTTATATCCCAGAAAAAGAATTGCAGACTGAAATCTATAACCCTGACCCAATCCATGCTGTGTTGATAGAAGTTACTATTTATTGAGACTTCCTTAATTCTCGGAGTATGTGGTCCCACGTAGTTACTACCTATGAAGTAGGTGCTATCATTACTTGTGTTGTACAGATGAGAGAAATGAGGGTTAGAAAGGTAAAGAATTTGCCCAACATCACATGGCTAACAACAAGCAGAGCTGAGGTTCAAACCCAAATTCAGTCAAGTCTAGAGCCTGTGCTCTTGACCATCAAGAAGAAGCTTAGTATGTGCAAGTAACAGAAAAGATGGTGTTATTGGACCAAAGTGAAGAGTGGTAGAAGACAGAAAGATAAACACCTGATTAGGTAGAGCCTTTTATGTAAAGTGTGATGGGAAATCAACAGGGGCACTGAGGAGAAAGAGATCTGAGGAAACACCATAAAGGTATTCACTTTAAAGAGCAACTCCATTTTTTCACTTGTTCATTTACTAAATGAGCATTTGCTAAGAAACTGTTGCATTCAGAACACAATTGTAATAGTGGGGCTACACTGGTGAACATGTTAGATGAGATCCTGGTCTTCATTGAGCTTATATTCTGGTAGAAAAAAGACAATAACCAAGAAGGAATTAAACAAGCCAATGCAGGTAGTGATAAGTACTATTTAAAAAACTACTACAAGCCCTGGCCAGGTGGCTCAGTTGGTTAGAGCATAGTTCCAATATGCCAAGGTTGCAGGTTTGATCCCCTGTCAGGGCACAAGAACCAACCAAGTAAGTGGATCGACAAATTGATGCCTCTGTCTCTCTCTCCCTAAAATAAATTTTAAAATTTTTAAAAACTACAACTACATAGAGGTGGGAGAGCAATACTCTAGACTGGGAGGGCAGTGAAGATGTCTCCCAGAGATAATATTTGAATTAATGTGAGCAATGAGGAGCAATCAACCAAGTAAAGACCTGGAGGCAAGATTCAGTAGAAAGGCAGGGGTGGGGGGGTGGGGGGGGGTGGGGGGGGACACAAAGACAGAGACGATGATGATGATGATGATGATGATGATGATGATGAAGCAGCAGCAGCAATGGGGGAGGGGAGGGAGAGAAGGAAAAGTGTGAGGCTGATTTAGTGAGGAAAAATTCAGGAGAGAAGTTCATGGGACCTAGAACACAACATTAATACACACACATTACAATTTCTGTAGCTGCATGTAAACAGCCCCAGTAGGATTGGGGGAAAATGTGAATTACGCCATTTGGACCCTCTGTGGGTGTTCATTGGTACTCCTGACACCAGAAAAGCCAGTGTCCTTCCTGCCTGTCATCTACCAGACCCAAGAGCAGAGACAGGGATTGAATCTTTATTCAGATGGTCTGCAATCTGAGAAGACAGTAGGTTTGTATCCTAACAGACTGTCTTAAATCCCATTATAAACGGACCCTTTTTATAAGAAGAAAAGTGTAGGTAAGGGGGTTGGAATTCAGGGAAAAGGTGAATTGGATAAAAGCTGCAGGGTTCCTTCATCTGTGTCCTGGGCAGTGGTCCTTGTGCCCTGGGCAGTGGTGTTCGTGCCCTTGTTACAGAAACAGGGGAGTCCAAAAATCCCCAGAGTTTGCTGCTGGGGGATGGGGAGAAGTAAGCAGCTTTTCAAATGCTTCCACATGCCTGAGGCTGGTGGCTACTGTCTTTCTTATGCAAATGACTTTAATGCATCCAAAGCCTCAGGCAGATGGGAGGAGTCTTGAACCAGGGGACAGTATGGAAAGCACACAGAGCCTACGTAAGGTTCTGTGAATGGTCAGAACTGTTTGCAACGCCCACTGCGTCAGATGACGCAGTCAGGGATATATAAGCAGCTGCAGACATTTTAGCTGAGACTCTCTCAGACTCTCGCTCTGAGACTCTCTCTGGCTCTCGCTCGTGCTCTCTGAGACTCTCGCTCTCTGACTCGGGCTCTCACTCGCGCTCTGGCTCTGGCGCTCTGACTCTCACTCTGGCATGCTCGCGCGCTCGCTCTCGCTCTCGCTCTCTCGCTCTCTCGCTCTCTCGTGTGCTCCCTCCGCGTGGCTTGGTGAAGGGGCCTTCTCCGTGTGGCTTGGAGAAGGGGTCTCCAGGCTGCTTTAAGAGGCTCTCGCCATGCGGTTTTGAGAAGGAAAGGAGATCCGTGCAGTTTGCAGGAAGAAGACAGTTTGCAAGGAGGCTGAGAATCCAGGTGGTTCTGCATTGAGAGCTGGAGGGCACCACAGCACAGAAAGGACCTCCCCAATCAGATTGAATGATTGGCAGCTGCTGGTAAAGCTGAACTGTGTTTGGAAAGTAGGGAAACGGTTTCTCTCACTTTCCCCAAACTAGCCTGGTTTGGAAGGGGGGAGGCAAGGATATGTGTTTGTGGGTATTTTAAAGAGCATAAGACTTAACAACAGAAATCCGCAAATAATCTAAATCTATATAACTGTTAAATAAACAATTCTTTTTTTCTTTTCACCAAACTCTGGTATTGAGAGTTATAATTTTGGCGGCGGGCAATCGGGCCCCTAACTAAAGAGCCCGTGGGTTTGTTTTCAACTGGAGCAGCCCAGGGGTTCTGTAACACCCTGGGTGGTGGTCATCTCACCTGGAGTCCAATGGCTCAGATACCTGATTGCTTGCAGTCCTCCTGAGGCATAAAGGTGGGACTGCTTATGGTCTCCTGGAGTCAAGGTGGGTCAGACCTCCAGTTCCTGAAACAACAGCTTTTTACATACACTGATTACTAAGCTTATTAACTGTTACCTGAAACTAAAGTTTTCCAACATTTGAGTCCCCTATCGCTACTAACGAAAGATGACAAAGATTGGGCAAGAAAAATGACTGCAGCAAATGCCTTGGCATCCCCAAGTTTTCACCTTTGCCAAGCAGCCTCTTCCACAGCCTCCTGTGCTGTGTTTGGCAGCTGGGCACTTCCAGAACTGCAGGGAGACGCAGCAAAACCAAGAGAGCTTCAGGGGACAGACCCCAGAAGAGCACGTAGAATTCATCCCCCTGAAGCAAGTGATGCCTTCAGAAATCCTGGGCTCCACCCATGCACCCCCAGGCTGCCCCACGTCAGAGCCATTCCCTGCACGTCTGCACGTCTGCCTTCCCCTCCTTCCCCTAGCCAGGTGACACAGGACTCAACAGCCGCTGCTTAGGAGAGCTTCAGGCTGCATGTGTCACCAAAAGACCTTGAGAAAACCATGAGAAAATCTCTAGATATCTGTGTAGGAAACATCTGCCCAAGGAGACTCGAGAAAAGGCAGGGCCTTCTTTGCTGATCTGGCAGATAACACCATTGCTTAACAATTCCCGTTGACTCAGTTCTGTAAACCAGATGTCCCCGGCACTCTCTAGCTTGCTGAGGGCACATATTTTTTATTATCTGAATAACACGGCTCCAGCCCCCATCTCAGTACTAAGAGAAGTCCTGTGACTTTTCTAGTATCTGAGAGAGTGAGGAGGAGGAGGAGGAATGAATGGGGCGAGGCTTAGATTTCTGCTGCTCACCTCTTTTCCCTGATTCTTCTGACTGCTCGCCTTCCTTCCTCCCCGCCTTCGCCTGGACAACACTATCCAAGGCTCTTGCGTGTGGTTAATTTTTACTGAAGCTTTTAGAGATAATAGAAGTGGTTTCTTCAAAATCACTTCTTCACAACCAGAGGGAAAAAAAAAACGAACGGATTCAAGCAGATGTACCTGAACTAGAGGTTAAAGGTGGACTAGGAGTTTACAACAGGGATCTGGGCAGAAGGAACTGCAAAGGAGGCACATTCTACACAGTGGTCCTCAAACCCTGCTTTAGGGATAGTGACCTTCCTTCACTCACACCCTCAATGAGAAGCGAGCAGAGCAGCTTGCTGTCCAGGAACCAGGACGGGATCCACTTCCATTCTGCCCTCTCCTCCTGCCCTTCCTCACCCAGACCCATGGAATCAGAATCTGCATTTGGGAGCAGTCCGGGCATTCGCGTTCCCATGGAATCTGAGAAGTGCTCTGCCAGGACATGGAAATCTATTTTCCCCCAGCTAGTGCCCCAGGGAGAGGGGTTATGATCAGGTGAGGTTAGGAGCATTGCCTCGCCGTGATTTTTCTCTTCTGGAAATCTCCCTCCATTGCCATGCCCAAGCTACGCAAAGCCACAGTTAATAGCAGGAATGACACAAAGAAGTGTGTATAGAAGTCAATTTACCCTCCAATCCCAATTAAAAGAGAAAGGATGCAGAAAGAGAGAGAGAGAGAGAGAGAGAGAGAGAGAGAGAGAGAGAGAGAGAGAGAGAGAGAGAGAGAGAGAGAGAGAGAGAGAGAGAGAGAGAGAGAAAGGATGCACTGTGAAATCCAGCCAAAGCTGATCCTTCTGCCAGGTTTCACTCTAAGCATTGGGGGTTCCCCTCAGGCTGCCAATGAGCCAGTCCAGCCGGTTTCCACGTGGCATCTCTATGACTTTCACCTTCACCTGTGCCTAATCTCTTCCCTTGGCACTGCCACGTCCATGGGACTGTGCAGCTGAAACTGGAAAAGCCACCGTTTGTGCTGCTTGTCATCCACCAGATCCAATAAGCAGAGACAGGGGTTGAATCTTTATGGGCATTTTATTCAGATGGTTGGCGATCTGAGAAGACGGCAGGTTTGTACCCTAACACACTATCTTAAATTCCATTATAAACGGATCCTTTTTTGTAAGGAGAAGAAAATTGTAGGTAAGTGGGTTGGAATTCAGGGAAAAGGGTAATTGGATAAAAGCTGCAGTGTTCCTTCTTCTGTGTCCTGGGCGGTGGTCACCTCACCCTGGAGTACAGTCGCTCAGATACCGTCTTGATTGCTTGCAGTCCTCCTCCAGCACAAAGGTGGAACTGCTTAGTGTTTCCTGGAATCAAGGTGGGTCATACCTTCAGTTCCTGAAACCAAAGCTTTTTACATACATTGATTACTAAGCTCATTAGTGTTCACCTGAAACTAAAATTTTTCCAACATTTGAGTCCCCCATCACAACTGCCACATGCATTAAGGATGGATAGTCTCAGGGTTTTAGGAAGGCTGCATTTGTTTTTGCATAGGGCCCCATATTTCCTCCTTCACAGGTGATTTCTCACCACCATGATTTTCTCTAAGGTACTGTCTACTGCCATATTCCTGAAACTGGGAAAGCCAGTGTCCCTGCGGCCTGTCATCTACCGAACCCAATAAGCAGAGACAGGAATTGAATCTTTATGAACACTTTATTTAGATGGTCGGCCGATCTGAGAAGAGGTGGGTTTGTACCCTAACAGACTGTCTTAAATTCCATTATAAATGGATCCTTTTTATAAGAAGAAACGTGTAGGTAAGGGGGTTGGAATTCAGGGAAAAGGTGAATTGGATAAAAGCTTCAGTGTTCCTTTATCTGTGCCCTGAGCGGTGGTCCTTGTGCCCTGGGTGGTGGTCAGGTGGTCACCCTGGAGCACAATGGCTCAGATACCATCTTGGTTGCTTGCAGTCCTCCTGAGGCACAAACGTGGGACTACTTATCGTCACCTGGAATCAAGGTGGGTCATACCTCTAGTTCCTGAAACCAGAGCTTTTTACATACATTGATTACTAAGCTTATGAGCTGTTACCTGAAACTAAAATTTTCTAGCATTTGAGTCCCCTATCATTCCTGGGACCCTCTTGTCCCATGCTTTGTTCCTCAAGCACACCAAGTTGGGCTGCCCACCAACACTCAGTCCTTACTTTCTTGGTGGAGGCATTGAGCTTCCTCACTCACCCTCACAAATCTAGGCTTTGCCTGGAAATTGGTAAAAACGCAAGTCAGGCTCATCCTTCTCAACCACACAGTCCCACCAAAGTATTTTATTCCATCGAAAAGCCATTCACCTCTGATGTTCATGCTGTTCTTCCCCTAAAAGGCAGAAACTTGATAGAATTTTTTTCTTTTTTTCCTAAATAGCATTTGTTTTCTGCCATACTGCCTCATGATACTGTTGTGAGAAACACTCACAATAAAACATCAGGACACAGGACTTGACGAGGCGTTTTTTCACAAATCTAAAGAGTAGGGCGCACAGCCAGCCAGGGGCATGTGCATGCGAAGTAGACAAAGAAAACAGGTTTTATACTCATGCAGTTAACTCCCCCTCCCTAATGCAATTATCTCCCCCTCCCCTCTCCTTCTCCCCCATTTCTCCATTACTGGTTAATCTGGGTTCACAATCTAACACAATGAACTACTTAACTCAGGGTGTCATTAACTAAGGGTAACCTAGTTATAGGTCTATCCCCAACTTATTTGCGAAGTTATCTAGCTACATCTTCCCATTTCTCTGTGTTTGGTGACAACAATCTTCTTCCTCCTTTTGATCCCAGAGATATGTATGAGGCGCTGCAGTATGTCATTTCCTTGTCCCTTTTCCATGATTCATCTGTTAATTATCTCCTACTGGTTTGAGAGTCACTGGCTTCTTTATCCCTTACACTAACAAGATATATCAAGACAAACACCATCAACAAATTCACTTCCCTTCACAGTACACTGATATGATGTTTTAAAGGAAAAAAATAAATACCCAGAAATTAAATCATGTCATTGGAATATTTTGAATTGGTGTCAACATATGGCAATCCTGGACTCAGTTCTATAGCTAATTAATGACCACATCATTAAATTGATCCCTTCTTTTATAAACATAAGCTTGGCTGGAGAGGAAAATGAGAAGCTAAGGTGGTCCAGTAGAAAATGAGATGGAAACATTCTTTAAGGGGACAAGGGAAACACGGGTTTCCTTCCACGTGGGCCAATGGCAGCCTTGTTTTTCTTTATTCACTTTCCTGACTTCCCCTTTCAATTCCCCACATCCTCATTCATTCATCTATTCAGTAAACACTGGCCAAGGACTACTTTGGACTATGGCCTATATTAGTGACTGGAGATCCAAGGATGAATAGTCTCGAGGAAACAGAGCATCATGATGAAGAACTCAGTTCCCATAATCGGATATATCTAGGTTCTAATCCTGGCTCTGCCACTTACTGATTTGTGTAAGTCATTTACCCTTCCTGAGCCTCAGTGTATTCTTCTGTAAAAGTAGTATAAAATTTAAAAAGCTCTAACTGGTGTGGCTGAGTGGGTTGGTCATCTGGGTTGGGCATCATCCCACAAACCGGAAGGTCACTGGTTTGATTCCTGGTCAGGACACATGCCAGGGTTGCAGTCCATGTCCCTGGTTGGAGGTGTGCAGGGAGCAACTGATGAATGTTTCTCTTGCACATCGATGTTTCTCTCCCTCTCTTCCCATCTCTCTAAAAACATTAAATACATAAAATCTTTTCAAAATATGATGTACAGGCCCTGGCACAGTCAATGATCTATAAATGTTAGAGATGATGATGATTGTAATAATGATATTTCCTAACATTATTCTCAGAGCTCAAGATCAAGTATGTATCTGTGGGAGAGGGGAGATCAGGAAAACAGATGGGTAATTGAAGCCAAGTGTGCTGGGTGCTGGCACAGAAATCTCGTGGAGTGGTCATACTACAAGAGAGGAAAAAGAAGGACGCCATTCTAGAGAAAGCAATCTGTGAGAGGGCACCAGGGTTGTCATATTATCACTCCTCTCCTCAGCACTGTTGCCCTTTGACCAAGGTCTCAAAGTAATTCTACTTGAGAACCCAAAGTGGTAGCCATTGGAAGAGCCTCCAATGCACCTGCGCAGGTTCTTCTCCAACAGGAATGAGGATGAAGTTGCACATCGGTGGTGTCAAAGGAAAAAAAAATCAACACCAAAATGGAGGAGACAGTCAAGAAAAAACATGGGAACAGAAGAGCAAGTTCCGGCACAAAGCCAGGAGGCTTACCTGCTACACTACAATTCTTGTTTCCACTCCACATCTGTTGCTTACAACAGAGAGAAGACAAGGGAAAGAAGACAAGGAGCTACTCTGTTTCCAATAACTAATATGTTATGCTTACAGAACTTTCAGTCTTCTCAGGCATCCCAAGATCTTGGAAAGGAGACAGTTTACAGAAGAATCACAGGGTTTTGTAGAGGAAACCTATAATTGGTGTTATAAGGATTCTTTCATCTCCACAAATTAGAAAAATGCAAAGCTGTCATGCCCATTCCTCTTATAATTTAGATGCATATTTTATGCCCAAGGTGGAGAATTTGTAAAGAATATAGAATTTTAGCCCTGGCCAGGTAGCTCAGTTGGTTGGAGCATCATCCCGTACACCAAAAGGTTGTGGGTTCAATTCCCAGTCCGGTCCGGGCACAGACCTAGAAGGCAGTTTTAATCCTTGATAGAGGCATGTACAGGAGGCAACCGATCAATGTTTCTCTCTTACATCGATGTTTCTCTCTCTCTCTCTCTCTCTCTCTCTCTCTCTCTCTCTCTCTCTCCCTCTCATCAATAAAAACATATCCTCAGGTGAGGTTTTTTAAGAAAAAGAACAGAGTTTTATTTAGGGATTGTGAGTCATGGTATCACATTTACTCAAGATTAAGATGAGAAAATGGCACCCAAGTCACCATTAAAGCTTTCATAACAAGGGGAAAGGTCAACAGGGAAATCACTGGGCTATTTCTAGGGTATGAATGTGGCCTTGGGAAGAAATATTTTGTTCTTTTAAAAAATGCATTTGCTTTGAAGACTTTCCTGTTTTGAAATCCTATCAGTTCTAAAAATCAAGATGCTTTCTTCAGCTTATTTATGTAAGAAGAAGGTTCCTTATTGATATTTCTTTCACAAAAGCATTGAGAGTCCCAAGACAGGAAGTTATTCACAAGCTACCTGCTTTGGCATATGCTTGGCTATTTACCTTTTTTTATTTCAAGTCCTTGAAAATGAACTTTAAACATGTCTTTCTGTGCTAGGGTACATATTTAAGCTGTCAATGGAAATATAAAAGACTACTTATGGTTTTGAAAATCCTTTTTATTTCTTGTGTAATTAGTGGTTATTACTCGAGATTAAGTAAAACTAAGATTTGTTTTTTTCTTTTGCAGTGTTCTTCCCCTGTGCTTCCCACTTAAATTAGCACACCATAGTTCCAATACACCATAAAGCTTCATGAAGAGATTGGTTATTGAAGAGATTTAAAAGCTTGTCCTCATTTTGAAGGGAGATGCTTATGTTAAAGATTTATAGACATTGGGCTTCCTCATTGATAAGAAAAGAAAATGCATTGCAAAATGAGTTTTTTAAAACAAGCAATTGATTCTTCAACCATTATTTTCTTTAGCCTCAACTTTCCTGGTTATTTATGAGTCTTTAGTCTTTCCCAGACACCACTGTAAATGAGTTGTAAAATCTGGTGACATTTTGGGGGTCAAGTACATAAATGTAAATGAAAAATGCTCTTGCCTCCAGGGGCCAATCTCTTGTTCCTTGAAAGAATAAAACCCATTTCAGCCACACCTATGAGCAGTAGGCTCTTTTTTGTTGATTTAATTTTCCATTCAGCTAATATTTATTGATGTTCTGTTATTTGCTAGGTCCCAAGGATACAATGGTGATCAAAACAAGCCACAGTCCTTGTCCCCATGGAGCTTACAGCGGGGGAGAAAATTACAAGTAAAAGAGAAACACAAGTAAGCGTGGTAAGTATGACATAGAAAGTACAGTCCAGGGCAGGGGAGGAGGAGAGACAGGGTGGACTAACCATTGAGTGGCTTAAAAATCTTAAAGTCAGTTAAAACAGTGTGCCATTAAAATAATACATATATTAAACATATAAGATATACACGTGCACATTAGTTAACCAATGTCTGTAAAGAAGAGGCAAAGACTTCTCTGTGAATGCAGACGACTAACTGCAGTATTGTCTGGCAGAACTCTGTGAGTGTGTAAATGTTTTATACTTGCTCAAATGCAGTTGTCACTAGACACACGTGGCTCCAGCTGCACATGTGTGTTGTTCTGGGCAGCACAAGAGAAGAGTTGTCTGTTATCTTTCCTTTTAAACCACACCCATAAGCCTTCTCTTTGATTTTTCAGCCCTGGTTTCATTAAAATGGAGTGAGAACTTAAAGACAATTGCATCATATTCTGAGAGCAGGATCCTTTTAAATTTTAATATTTTTTCTAATTTTTTACAGGTTTTTTTACTTACACTTAATCTGATCATTATTTTCCATAGCAACTTACATCTTTTAGGTCCTTTTATTCATTCAACACCTATTTCTCCTTTCCACTCCTATCTGGTTCCTCTTGAGATGGTCAGCTTCTTGCACGGACAGACTAGGGTTGGGAGGGAATTAGTTCCAGTGGCAGGGACCCTGTAGTCCTCACTCTGAGCTGTACAAAAGCCTGGAGGCCAGCATCTGAAAGCTCTGAGGCCGGGGCTGTCAATGACAGATCACAGCTAGAGTGAGGTCCATGGAGATACAAGGACTCCTGGCGTGAGAGACAGTATCGGCCCTGTATGAGTAATCTGGTACCCATGGCTCCTAAGAGGCCATGGAGATACTAAACAGATGGGCTTAATCCTCTGCATCTTTGAAGCTAAAAGAGCACAGAGACACTTAGTCAGTGAGATGTTCCTTCACAGGCCCTCAGCAAAGGACTGCTGCCCATCTCCCAACAGCCCCTGATGTAGTAGAAATCCCTTTATCTTCTACCAGTCAGAGATCAGCCTCTACCTGGAAACTTGTAACAAGCTGACTCATGGCTGTTTTTTAAATAATGTATTAGAGGAAGCTCAGCAGCTAGAGGAAAGCCAATCAGAACAACAACAACAACAACAAAAAAAAAAAAAAAAAAAAAAACATTTGGCCAGTGAAATACAGCTTCTAGAAACAAGAGAACAACCTGAACAAGCAAATAACAAGAGCAGTTAAGGAGATTCGAATTCAGCACACAAAAAGAATGTCTGGGCCTCAGAAAAACATGACTTTTCATTAAACAGGGTTTCGAGATGTAGTACTCACAGGGAAAACTACAGGGTTCCGCATTAAATCTGACTTTCACGTGAACAATCAAATAAGTTCGATGTGTTATGACCCATACTATATTTTAACGTACTTATACTAAAAAAGAAATATTGTTTATCTGAGATTCAAGTGTAACAGGCTGTTCTGTATTTACCTGGCAGTCCTACCATTGAACGACCTAGTGAATGAATTGAAAAGAAGATGGTCATTGAAGATCCGTGACTGGGAAGCACACGGAAAACCTCTCACTGCACAGAGCAAGCAAAGAGGTGGACAAATGAGAGAAAAGATGAGACTCAGGGATGGATCCAGGAGACACACTCTAATCAATAATATGAATCCCAAAAGCAAATGGAAATACAGGAGAGTCAATAATTTTAAAATGTGTAATAAAGGAACATTCTTCCTCAGCTTAAGTCCCAACATTTGGAGATTGAGAAGACTCCCAGAGTTCTAGACTTCATTGATACAGAAAAACATTCATGTGGGTATGTCCTCATAAAATTCCTGAATGAAATTACAAAACAAAAGTCTAACAAGCCTCTACACAGACAGAACAAATTGCTTGCCAACAGAAAAGCATAGTATTGATATCGGACTTACTATTGGGACCACTGGAAGACAGAACACAATGGAGTAGCATTTTCCAGTGACCAAGCTGAAACCCCTCAGAAATCCTTTGTTTAGTCAAGATGCTATTCACGGCCAAGGTGAAATGAGAATTGTAAACATGCAAAAATTTGGAAAGTGTATCACCCACAATTCCCACTTGAGGAAAGCAATCAAATGCTTTAAAAAGAAAGAATTTGATTAGAGAATTTAAGATACAGAAAGAGAGAGAGGAGAGAAAACAGTGCTGAACAACGAACCCAACACAGACAGGTAAAGATAAGTGTGCATTAATGGACGCTGGGGCGCTATATGCTGTAACTGCTACTTCAGGTCTTTGGAACCAACAGGGACATATAGCAAGAGGAATTGTAATAACTACCCAGAACTGAAGTCCTGAAGAAGTCCAGTAAAACCTAGGTATTACAGGTGGAGAGGGAGAAAAAGAGCAAAATATCCCAAAAATCTCACTTTAAAGAATGGGAAAGGGGTAATGATGAGGAGAGGAAAATGAAACGTTCTAGAGGTTTCCTCTCCCTCAGGCCTGGGATGTCCAAGGAGCAGAACAGCATTGTGAGTGGACAGTGTGCCTTTCTTGAGGAAATAGTTCAACTCCTGTTTGCAAATAATAATGTATAGATATCTTATGAATATAAGAGAAAGAAACAGAATAATACAGAAAAGTTCATTCAAACACCCAAATTAACAAGGTCTCTGAAAATGGAGAGGATGGCACACACCTCACAGGCCATTGTGAGGACTGTGTGTTCTGTCAATGCCAGTTTCCATCCCGAGGACATTGGCAGGGGTCTGTCTATTTTCTGTGCTTTCACACCACATGTAACAGCTTTACGAAGGGATCATTCACATATCATACAATTCACCTATTTAAAGTCTGTGACTTGGGGGAATAGGTAAAAATGGTGAAGGGGTTAAGAAGTACAAATTAGTAGCTCCAGAATAGTCATGGGGGTGTAAAGTACAGTATAAAGAATATAGTCAATAATATTGTAATAACTATGTGTGGTGTCAGCTAGGTACTAGCTTTATCAGGGTGATTGCTTTGTAAGTTATATAAATGGTCTAATCGCTGGGTATACACCTGACACTAATGTAATATTGTATGTCAAGTGCACTTGAAATATTTAAAAATTATTTTTAAAAAGATCCCTTTAATATAATACACTATTAAGTATACATGGCAAGATCAGGGGTCTGCAAACTTCTCCTGTAAAGGGCCAAACAGTAAATATTTTTGGCTTTGAAGGCCACACGGTCTGTCACAACTACTCAAATCTGCCATAGTAGGAAAAAAGCGGTCATGGGTATAGTTGTATTTCAATAAAACTTTACTTAAAAAATAATAAAAATAAAGTGTGTGACTCAATGTCTTTTAGAATATTGATAGTTGTACATCTCTCACCACAACCAATATAACGTTTTCATTATTCCCAAAAGGAACCTGCTCCCTTTAACTGCTATCTCTCTATCCTCCTGGGCCAATCCCTAGCCCTAGGCAACCACTAATCTACTTCCTATCTCTATAGATTTGCCTGTTGTAGGCATTTCATGTAAATAGAATCATACAATATGTGCTCCTTTGTGTCTGACTTCTATCACTTAGCATAACGTTTTCGAGGTTCATCTGTATTATACCATTAGTACTTAATTACTTTTCACTGCCAGATCATCTCCATTCATCAGCTGATGGACATCTGGATGGTTTCCATTTTGGGGCTATCAGGAATAATGGTGCTGTGAACATGTGTGTATGCCCCAGCATTTTATGCAGACCTAGAAAAGAGCTCTTACTACACCTTCCCATAATCACTTGTTGGCATGTCTGCTCTTTTCCCCATTCTCCACTGGTTCACCAGACAGTAAAATGTCTGTGGGCAGTGGGCATGCCAGGGCTGTGCACAGGAATTAGCACAGTGCCTGTCACTAATAGACATTCTATAATGTCTGTAAAATAATGAATCCAGTTATTACAGCATTTTTGACAAGCAGCAAAATTGGCCCTGGCCATATCTGTTTTCAGCAGTTCAACAAGCAAGGAGGGAAAATTCTCTAGCCTAAAACTTCCTCCCACCTTCTTAGAGCCCAGGACTCAATAATATCACCTTTGGTTTTTAAAAGCCATTAGTCTCTCACTTCTTCATTTCCTAACACACAATACTACTTACAAAGGCCTTTAATCCTGCCTAGATTGTTTTGATGTTCGAGAAATTTCATTAAACTTTGGCTATGCGCCAGCAACAGATAGACACACTGCACACAAAGGTACCATCAACCTCAGTTATGGAAGAGGGTGTTCACCAGTACCTGTATCCCTAAGAGAGAATTGAGAGCAATAGTAATTGTCCTTCAACACTCGATATTGATGTTATGGTACATTCAAGGAGTAGACAGAAAATAAAAATCAATGAAGAGTCTGATCAGTCATAAGGATCAAGACTGAAAACCAGTATATTAAATTGGAAAAACATTTGGGTCTGATTAAATATATAACACCTGAAAGTGGGCTTTGTATGAGGTTTTGTATATGGTGGTGAATGTGTGGGATTATTGAGAATATAAAATTGCAATAACTGAAAGAGAATTACTGAATTAGAGTGAACAAATCTCTCAGTTTAAAAATATCATGTCTTGGTTAGAAAACCACTTGAGCCTGTGGACCCGATAAAGAATGTAAATGCAAATGAAGGAGGGAGGTAGGGAGAAAGTGTGGTACATTTGAGAGGAGTTTCTGCAGCTGACAGATAATAAACTCCTTTTTGGATGAGTAAAAAGGATATATTGAGACCACATGCCTGAGAGCGCCGGAGTGTGGTATCATCCTGCCATCTTTTCCCACCTTTGTGCTCGCAACTCTGCAAGCATGAAACCAGCTACATTGCTTCCAAGCTGTGCTGTTTGAAGAAAAAAATAGATAATAAGATGATGAAATTACCTGTCTGATAATTTCGGAATGTTGACTGGTGATGCCAGCTAGTGTGGCGACAATCAATCATTCTTCCTGTCCCTTAGCTTGCCAAAATGGCAGAGTCCACCTAGTGATGTCATGATAAGAAATCAAGAGAGATCAAAACATGTCCTAAAATTCAAGAGAGAGAAGTAGATTTCTAAGTAAGGTTAAAGGAAGATTTTCTGGAAGCTTATTTAGTCAGAATATTCATGATTTGGCCTTGCAGAGAACAATGTGATATTTTCAGACTTAGACGTCTTACCTTCAAATGAGCACAATAATTTTTTAAAGCATTTGAAAATATTATGTGGTACCTATGACACGGTAAGAATAAACTAGCTTTAAAACTATATATATCCTGGCCCCCGGCTGGTGTGGCTCAGTAGATTGAGTGCCAACCCGCGAATCAAAGGGTCGCTGGTTCGATTCCTGGTCAGGGCATATGCCTGGATTGGGGGCTGGATCCCCGATTGGGGGAGCGCAAGAGGCAACCACACATTGATGTTTCTCTCCCTCTCTTTCTCCCTCCCTTCCCCTCGCTCTAAAAATAAAATAAATAAAAAATTTAAAAAGTATATATATACTGGAAGAGTTTCATCTAATAGAAATGTATTCATGAAGCCCTGGCTGGTGTGGCTCAGTGGTTGAGCGCTGGCCTGCAAACTGGAAGGTTACTAGTGTGAGTTCCAGTCAGGGCACATGCCTGAGCTGCAGGCCAGGTCCCCATTTGGGGACATGAGAAAGGCAACTGATGTGTGTTTCTCTCCCTCTCTTTCTCTCTCCCTTCCCCTCTCTCTAAAAATAAAGAAATAAAATTTTTTTTAAAAATTAATAAATGCATTCAGGCAAACTAACTGAAGAATATATTAAGTGTAAGTCATCATTCTGTGCCCATGAAAAATGTCTGGATTAACTTGAAAATGGAAAAACAATAACATATATAAAAATATTTAATAATGGAAACCTAGCAAATATTTGCTTTGTACTCATTTCCTTTAAAAATGACAAATACATAAAAATGATAAATTAGTTTTTCAAACGAAGTTTTATTTCCCAGGAAATCCTTGTTGATCCAAACAGAGATGTGGCAAGGGTTCCTTATCAACAGGATTTGATGTAACGGCAACACAGAAACTGAAGAATAGAAGAGCTCAAGCATCAGTGAAAAGATCCGTCATCTGCTTTTCCTTCCTCTGCTCTTCTTTCTCAGGTTTCTCTTCCAGCCTCTATATCTAAGCCATATCTAGCTCAGTAATAAATTACATTTGTTCCATGAAATTTATGAGCTTTCACAGTATAAAATTGCATTGGATAAAGGCATTCTTCATCCATCCATTACAATTCTCACCATCACAGATCCAGCTCAGTGGTGCTCACCATCAGAATGGACCATGAACTTCAGAAAATTATTCTTCAATTATTATAATAAATTATTTTTTAAAGTAGGCAATTTTTTTCCTTTTAAAAAAAGACTACATAATAATTCCATCATATACTCGTGTTTAGACTTCTGGATAAATGATCTTCTACTGAAGTCCATGAAATAACAGAATAGTTCATAAAATATCCACCTCTTAAGTTCAGTAAGATACAAAGGATATATTTTCTATGGATAACATGACCTACCCCAAAAACAAATATAAAAAATTGTATGGGAAATGGTAAAGACTTTATGCTGCAAAATTTGATTAAATGATGTAGAGGATAAATTTTAAAAACACTAACAGAATTTTAAAAATCAATTAATAAAGCAATATTGAATGAAAATGAAAATACTACAGAAGTTGGCAGATAAATTGGATAGATTACAAAGATCCAACTAATTAGTGAATGTTTTGGCAGAAAAAGACAGCAAATAAATCAAAGCAATAACCAAAAGTGTAATCAGAGAAAATTTATACAAACTTTTTGTAACTTTTGAGAATTTTTAACTTTTGAGAATGAAATAAACATATTTCAGGCAAAACTGACAAATAAACATCCTTACCAAGACACATAATGGTCATATTTTCAAAGAAAAAATACAGATGCTCCTTGACTTACAACGAAGTTACTTTCTGATAAACCCATCGTAAGTTGAAAATATCTGAAGTCAAAAATGCATTTAATGTATTTAACCTACCAAACATCATAGCTTAGCCTGGCCAACCCTAAATGTACTCAAAACACTTGCATCCGCCTTTGGTTGGGCCGAACCATCTGACACAGTGAATACACTGTAGATTAATGGTGGTTTACACTCGTGTGTCGGAGTGCCTGACTGGGAGCTGTGGCTCTCTGCCCCTGCCCAGCATGGCGAGGGAGTATCACACTGCCTATTGCCAGTCTGGGAAAAGGTCAAAACTCAACATTCAAAGCACGGTTTCTACAAAACGCATCTTGCTTTTGCACCATAGTAATGTTGAAAAATTATAAGTGAAACCATCCTAAGTCAGAGACCATTTGTATAGGACTAGAAGTGGCCTTTAGATTAGGCAACCAAGAAGTCAGGGTAAGAGTCCAACTTTTTAAAAGAGCAGTCTGTTTTCACCAGCCTGCATTTCTTTACCACCAACTGAGTCCTCAGCCAACTTATGACTTTCACCTGTTTCACTGAAACTTCTCTTTCCAAAAAATCACTGCCTTCTTGTGACTAAATCCAAAGGACTTGTCAGCTCTCATTCTGTTTGGCCTGCCTGCAACATTTGACACCCCTGACAGCTCTTTTGGAGAAATGTCTTTTTCCTTGGTTTCAAGGATGCCAAAGTTTCCTGGTTTCCTTTTCTAAGTATTTTTCCTCATTCTCCTTTCCTGGATCTCCCTTTTTTTTTTTTTTTTTTTTTTAATCCATCCTTGACATTAGTCAGTTGGTCTTCCTGACTCCAATCACAGAGCTTCTGTATGCAACCCCATCTCCTTCCCAAGCTTCCATTTCCATAGATATGCCAACAATTCCTCAATTTGTATCTCTAATTCAGTCCTTTCCCATGATCTCCAGATCCATGTATTTTATTTCCTGGATACGGTTACACCTGACCTCATAACCCTTTCTCCCTTCCTCTCCCAAACGTGTTCCTATGCTAGTGTTCCCTATCTTAGTAAATGGCATCATCATCTATTCTGTTGCTCAGGCCAGAAATCTTAAAGTTATTTCTCTCTCTCTCTCTCCCCATCCCTCCCTCGCTCTCTTGCATACAGTTTAAAACCTAGTCCTGTTGATTTAACATGTTAAGAACTTTTCACATCTGTATCTCTCTCTCCTTTCACAATACGATTCTTTCAACTAGTCTCCTATAGTCTCCTCATACATGGCTTCCTAGCAACCAATATTGTGTCCTATACCTAAGTCCATTCTTCCTCCAGAGTGATCTTTCTAAAATAGAAAGATGATTGTATTACCTACACAGACACACCACCTATAGCTATTTAAAACTTTTCATTTGGGCTCTTCTTTTAGAAAAATATCTCGAATTTCAAATAATCTCACAAAACTCTCGCACCTGCATACTTTAGGCATGATTCTCCCTTGTGTTTGACTGTCTTCCAGTCTCCTTTAAGTGTGGTGCCTGTTTCTTAACTTCTTGTGTTGGCGTATAAACTTTCCCTTTGTGTATCCAATTTTCTCTCCCTCCCATTTCATATCTCTCAACCTACACAACTCTGAATCATCAGGTTACTTAGTTTGAATAAGTACTTTATCAGGGAAATTTCTATTTCTTTCTTAGTTGGGTTAAATTCTTCTAGCCAGAAAATAATTTAAAGACCTTAACAGATACCTCATATAAGAAGCTATACTGATGGCAGATTAGCACTAGAAAAGAAACTATACATCATATGACATCAAGAAAATACAAATTAAAACCAGGAGATACCACTACTACACACCTTATAGAACGGCCAAAATCTAGGCCATTGACACCAAATGCTGGTGAGAATGCAAAAAGGTACAGCCACATTGGAAGACAGCCTGGCAGCTTCTTACAAAACTAAACATATTCTCACCATATGATTCAGCAATCAAGCTCCTTCATATTTACCAAAATGAGTTGAAAACATCTCCACACCAAAACCTGCACACGGATGCTTATAGTAGCTTTATTTATACTCACCAAAACATAATCAACCAAGATATCCCTCAGCAAGCAAATGGATAAATAAAATGTGATACATCCAGACAATGGAATATTATTCAGCACTAAAAATGAAATGAACTATTAAGCCGTTGAAAGATATGCGGAAACTTAAGTGCATATTACTAAGTGAAACATGGCAAACTGAAAAGGCCACATACTGATGATTCCAACTACATGACATTCTGGAAAAGGCAAAACTATAGAAACGGTACAAAGGTCAGTTGTTTCCAGGGCTTGGAAGGGGGAGGATATAAATGTGCAGAGCACAAAGGATTTTTATGGCAGAGGAAGTACTTTGTATGATACTGTAATGATGGATATGTCATTATTTATTTGTCCAAACCTATAGAATATATTAGAAGAACTCAGTGAATTTGAAGACAGGTTAATAGAAATCATCCAAGCTGATAACTAGAGAAGAAAAGAGTAAAATAAATAAATAAATAAACAAACAAACAGAGTCTCAGAAATATGTGAGCGAATATCAAGGACACCAGAAGAAGGCAGATGATTTTTTGAAGGAATCATGATTAAACACTTTCCAATTTTTATAAAAACACTAATCTACACAGCCAAGAAGCCTGAACAAACTCGAAATATGTTTAAAATAAAGAGATCCACACCTAGAAACATCATTGTCAACTTGTAGAAAACCACAGACAAAGAGAAAATCTTGAAAGTAGCAAGAGAAAAATGGTATAAAGTCCAAGGGAAATCAGGACAAGGCCAGGTGTCCAGAGAGCCAGAGATGTGCTGTCACTGGCCGGGTAACAGATATCCACCCCAGTCCTGCTCACAGTCATGTTGGTTGCTTATACCATTTGGTCACTTTTATATCATTTTCTCCAAGCTTCAGCCACCCACTAGCCTGGGATAATATTTAAATACATTGCTTGAGGCAGAGTTCTAGGAGGCTGGCAGTGATGGCAGAATCACCCTGGCCACAGCCCTATGTTACTTCAAAAGCAATTGCCCCACAATGACCACAATAAACTTAACAACAGACTTCTTATCAGAAATGATGGTGGCCAGAAAGCAGTGAGATGACATTTTAAGTGCTAAAAGAAAAAGCTGTCAGTCAATAATTTTGTATTCAGCAAAACTACCCTTCAAAAATGAATATAAAATCATGCCACTCTCAGATAAACAAAGATTGAGAAAATTTCTTGCTAACAGACATATTACAAGAAATAATAAAGGAATCTTTCAGGCTGAACAGAAATGACAATAGAAAGTTATTTGAATACACAGAAGAAATAAAAAGCACTGGAAATGGTAAATATATATAATAGGTCAATATAAAAGATTTTTAAATATGTGTCTTCTCTTACTTGTTTTAAGATATTACACTTCATAAAGCAATGACTATAACATTGTATTGTTATATTTTAACATACATTGATGTAATGTATATGGCAACAGTAGTACAAAGAAGAGATTAAGAGTTGTATTGCAGCTAATTTTCTATATTTTATGAACACTGAGAGTGTATTAAAGTTGATTGTGATAACTAAAAATATAGTAAAAAAATCAACAGGAATTAAAATAGAAACTTAAAATATTTGTTTATGGGGGTGGAGGGATTGAGCAAAAAAAGAAGAAAAACTCATGGACACAGACAACAGTGTGGTGATTGCAGGGGAAGAGGGGGTGAGTGGAGGTAGAAGAGGATAGAAGGGGGATAAATAGTAATGGGAAAAATACAATTAAAAAAATAAATATTTGTGCGACACACACTAGAAGGCATTAAATCAACAACTAAGAAAGAAAAAAGGCAAAAGACACAAAAAACACATAGGAAATGACCAACCTAAATCCAACAATATGAATAATTACATTAACATGAATAATTTAAAGGATCCAGTAAAAAGGAAGAGACGATCACATTGGATAAATATATAATTTGCATCACACTTGAAAGACTAAATGATTTCCTCCTAATATCAGGAAATAAGCATGAATGTATGCTTTCAAATAAATCTATTCAACACCATACTGGATGGTCTAAACTGTAAAATAAAGCCGAAAAAAGAAATTAAAAGCATCCAAATCAGAAAGAAATACAACTCTTTTTACTGATACTCTATGTAGAAAATCCCAAGAAATAAAAAAATAAAACCTAATATTATATTATAATATAATATATACTATAATAACATAACTAATAAACAAGTTTAGCAAGGTCATAGGATCTAAGATCAGGACACAAATGTCAATTGTATTTATGTATATTAGTAATAAAGAATCCAAAACTGAAGTTAAGAAAACAACTCCATTCACACTAATATCAAAAAATAATTAAATAATGGAATACAAGACAAAATCCAGAAATGGACCCAAACAAGTATGGCCAACTAATTTTCAACAAAGATGCAAAAGCAACTCAATGAAGAGAGGATACTCTTTTAAACAAGTGATATTGGAACAACTGTAACTCATAGCAAAAAAAAAAAAAAAGAAAGAAAGAAATCACAACGTATACAAAAATCATTAATTCAATATGGACCATGGATCATTGTAGAGGGTTCAATGGATATAGGGGTCGATCAATGAAATATTCATGACCATGCCAGACAATAACACATACATTTTATTGGGCAGGAGTGGGACAGGATTGTATAAGAAGGGAACTCCCTCACATATATAGTATAAGGGCCACCACATAGATACAGCTGTTTTTTAAAAAGGATTATTGACTATATAAAATATGACAATGAAGAATGGAGTTTATAACGTATGTAAAATAAAATGTATGACACCATGCATGAGAGTTGGGAGGAGAGAAATGGAAGAAAACTATTGTAAAGCTTTCATATGTAAAGTAGTAAAATATCACTTGAAAGTAAATTGTAATAAGTTAAAGACATATACTATAAATCCTAAAGCAACAACTGAAATAACAAAACAAAAAGTTTACATGATAAACCAACAAAGGAGACAGAATGGAATCACAAAAAAAAGTTTCGATTAATAAAAAACATTAAAAATAAAATAAAATAAAATAAAAATGTTTTAAAAAGTTTCGATTAATCCAAAAGAAGGTATAAGAAAAAATATTGAGCAAAAAACTGATGAGACAAAGAGAAAATAGCAAGATTACAGGTTTAAACTTAATCTTATTAATAATTACATTAAATGTAAATTGCCTAGGTACTGCAATTAAAATCAGATTATCATATTGCATAAAAAGAAATCAACATTCAAATGTCCACTGGCTACAGGAAAAGCACTTCAAATATAAAAACACAAATATATAAAAGTAAAAGGATGTTAACACTGACCTAAAGAAATTAGAAGTAGGTATTAGAAAAAAGAAATGAGAAGAAGTAGGTTTCAGAGCAAATAATATTACCAAGGATAAATGAAATTATTTCATAGTGATAAGGGGGCCAATTCATGAAGAGTACATGACAATCTTAAATATTATGTATCTAATAACTGATCTTCAAAATTCATAAAGCAAAAGTTGATTGAACTTTAAGGAGAAATAGACAATACAGAATCAGAATTTATTTCAAAAACCCATCTAAATAAAGTAGAACAAAGAGAAAACCAGTAAATATATGGAAGATTTGAACAACAATATAAATCAACTTGATATACATAATTGAAATTTATGGAATACTCTGAAAGAAAACAGCAAGATTACACATTCTTTTTAAATACACATAGAACATTTACCGAAACAGGTTATATTCTTAGCTGTGAAATAAGGTTCAATTACTTTAAACTATTTATGTCATAGAAAATATATTCTCTAACCACCAAGGAATTATATTAGAAATCTATAACCAAAAGTGCTCTGTAAAATCCTCCAAATATGTGAAAACTAAATAAGACACTTCATAAATATCCCATGGCTCAAGAAGAAATTAGGGAAATTATAAAGTGCTTTGTCTGAATGGAAATGAAAAGGCAACATATCAAATTTTTTGGAAAGCAGGGAAAGAAACTTCAACACTTACAACATATGCAAAAATTACATCATAGACCAAAAATAAAATCTTAACTGTAAAACTTCTAGAATAAATCATCACAAAAAAATATTTATGATCATAGGAAGGACAAGATTTCTTACAGGACACAAAAAGTACAGACCATGTAAGCAAGAATAATAGGCTTCATCAAAATAAAGACATCTGCTTCTTGAAAGTCACTTAAAAAATAAAGATGAGCCACAAAATGGGAGAAATATATGCCAAACACATATCTTACTAAAGATTTATATTCATAACATTAAAAAAAACACTCAAAATACAATAATTAAAAATTTTTCAAAATTGGAAAAAATACAGTAAAAAGATACTGTAAAAAATAAAAATTAATTAAAAATAAAATGAAAAATAGACAACTCCACACAAAAAAATTGAGTAAATTTTTTAAAATTTTGTCAATTGCCCTTTTTAAAACTGATTTTTTTGAGCGAGACAGAGAGAAAAACATGAGAGAAACATTGATTGGTTGCCTCCCATACTCATCCCAACTAGGCACCAAACCCAACCTAGGCATGTACCCTGACCAGAATCCCACCAGCAACACTTCAGTGCATGGGATGATGCTCCAGCCAACTGAGTCACACTGGCCAGGACAAAAAAAGAAAAAGCAAAATTTTGAACAAATACTTTACCAAAGAAGATATATAAATGGCAAAATAAGCACATGTAAAAATAATTAATATAATTTGGTCATTAGGGAATCGAAAATTAAAACCACAATGAGATACCAATGCACTCTTATTATATGGCAAATTAAAAAAATTTTAACTGTCAACACTATGTGCTGGTGAGGATAGGAAGCAAATAGATCTCTATGCATAGGTGATAGGAATGCAAATGCAAATACACAGCCACATTAGACAACAGTTTGACAGTTTCTTATAAAGCTACACATGCAATTATAGTATGACCAAACAACGCCAATTTTAACAGTTACCCATGAAAAATGAAACATATGTCCCTCAATGACCTAGACATGAATGTTTAAAGCAGCCTTTTCCATAACTTCCCTAACCAGGAAACAACCCAAATATCCTTTAATACTGAATACATAAATTGTGGTATTATAGCCTTACAATGAAATACTACATGGAATAAGAAAGAAGGAAATGATTACAAGCAACAATATCAACAAACCCCAAGTGCATTGTGCTAAATGTAAAAAGCCAGACAAAAGGTTATATATTGTGTGATTCCATTCATATGGATCTGAAAAAGGCAAAATACACACATAAATCAAATGAATGGTTGTAAGGGTCTGGGGTGAAAATAGGGGATCAACTATAAAGGAGACAAGGGAACTTTAGGGGGTAATGGAACTATTCAATAATGACTATAGTGATTACATGACAATGTATGTCAAAATTCACCAAACAATATGTCTAAATATGGTGAACTTCATTGTATGTAAACTGTTCTTCAATAATCCTGACTTTAGAAGAAGAACATAGGGAAGAGGAAAATATTGAAGATATGTTGGTTAAGTATTTTCCACACCTTAAAGAAAACCATGAATCTTTATTTTGTAAATTTGTTACAAGGTCAGAATAAAATAAATAAAAATAAATTCACAATTAAAAACACTGTGGTGAAACTGTGAAGTCAAAAGGCAAGAAAATCTTAAAAGCTATGGAGGAAGCAGGGGGATAAGCATACAACAGAGCAGGGTCAACAAGAGTAGCTGTAAATGAATAATAATTAGATTGATAGGGGACTTCTCAACAACAATAACAATAAAACTTAGAAGACAAGAGTGGAACATCTTCAAAATTTTGTGATGATACAAATTTGAACCTAGAAATGTCTATCCACCTCAAAGTAAGAGGGGAAGATAATTTTGGATAAAGAGAAGCAGAAAGAACTTAGCACTAACAAAACGTCACTGAAAGAATTAGGTTATAGTACATTTAGCAATCCCCTGGCTGGTTTGGCTCAGTGGATTGAGCGTCGGCCTGCGAGCTAAGTGTCGCTGGTTCGATCTTCCAGTCAGGGCACATCAGAGAAGGAAAACTCTGACTCCAAAAAAAAACCTCCGCTGCCTTGCGGCATACCTCTTTAGGGGAAGGCTAGGGGAGTAAACCCCGACAGAAAATCCGGAGCCGGAGTCCCTAAGGCGGTTTGACGTCGTAGTCAACACCGGCAACTCCTGCGGCGCACCTGAAGCCAAGTTGTATTGACTCCGTCTTTCCCTTGGACCCTTCAGCTGCGAAGAGAGGGGGGGTCTGCTGCATGGGCAACAGCAGACCCTCCATATCACCCTGCCCAGGCTCTGTAGCTTCAGCTTCACTGGAGAGGACACTCCAGCGTCATCGCAAGATGTCGATTCAACACGGGAGGAGACAGATACCGTGTCACTCCCGAGTCGGACTACACAACCATTCTCGGTGGTGCAGATAGACTCTTAAGAAGCTACACCATCGTCTCTCTAGACGGACGGCTGCCGACGACGACATTTAGCAAGTAAGAAATTAAACTCAGAAAGAAGTCAAGTGATGCAAGTAGAAAAACTGGTAAATATATCAATAAGTACATGAGTAATAACAATAAAAACAAATGTTGAGGAAATAAAAACAAAATGGTGGTACACTACAATAAACAAAAACAAACCATTGATATACTCAACAACTTAGATAGATCTCAAGGACATTATGCTCTCTGAAAAAAAAGCCAATCTCAAAAGTTCACATACTGCAAGGGGGGGACCCCAAAACAATGGAATTTATTAATAAAAAATTGTGTATTTATTCATGCATGTTTAAACTTCAGTACTCTCTATTTGATGCAATCACCTATTGAGACACTTTTTCCGCTGCTCAAAACAGTTTTTGAACTTGCTGATTCTGATGCCTTTTAGTGTGCTTCTGCCATTTTTTTTTTTTTTTTCACCTCTTCCACATCAGACGTTTTTCGTCTTGGAAAACAAAAAATAGTTTCTTGGGGCAAGATAGAATGAATAGAGAGGATGGGGCATGGGGGTCAGGCCACTTTTGGTCAAAAGCTGCTGAACACTCAGCGCATTGTGGGCAGGTGCACTCATAAATCACCCATCATGAAATGGGCAAATGCATTGAAAGATTCTTCAAAAAAATTCACTGACGCCAAACCCAGCCTCTCACAACACCACCAGCTAGGACACTGATACAGGTACTAGCAGAGAAAGTGTTCCTAGAACACTCACCTAGCGGGGGAGAGTCTGCACTACAAGGGGCCCACCCTCCAGAAGATAATTCCGGGGTTTTTTGTTGTACATTTATTGAGACGGAGAACAGATTAGTGGTTGCCAGGAGTTGGAGACATGGGAGAGTTGGGGTGAGAGTGAGACTACAGAGTTTTACCACAGGGGAGGTCTTTATGGTGGTGGTGGATCAGCTGCATATCTTGTTTGCAGTGGTGGTCAAATCTGTGCTTGTGAGAAAATGAAGTAGAACTGTAAACAGACATTCTACCAATGTCGACTTCCTGAGTTTGATACTGCAACTATAGTTACATAAAATGTAACTTTTAGAGGGAACCGAGTGGGAGACACAGGAACCTCCCTGTGCTATCTTTGCAACTTCCTATGAATCTGTATTACTTCAAAAGAAAACATTTTTTAAAAACTAAGACAAAACCACTAAATAATAAAATTATGGAAAATGGCAGGGGAGATCAGAGTTAAATCATCTTAAGGTCCTCATATGTTTGGAAAGGACAGAGATCCTCATTAACTTAAGTGAAAAATGTCATTAAAAATTTAAGAAAGACACTAAAAGAATAGAAAAAAGGTGAATAGTTTCTGAAGCAGAGAAAGAGAAAGGGAATGATAATAAGGAAAAATTGATTAATTCAATAGGAGTTCTAAAAGGAAAAAAAAAGTGAAGTGGCTTACTAAAACATATATGCTCAAAAAATCATAACTTTTCCTTCAACATTAGTAGTAATGAATTAGAAAACATTTTAAAAAGCAAGTCATAATAATAACACAAGAGTTACAACATCTATAAAATCTAAATGAAAACTATGGGTGCATTATGAAGATAAATGTTTATTGAATAAGTTCTGTTTGCAGTTATCTATGGTTGAGAGATAAAAAAAGGAGAGCAAGTTTCAGAAGCTCTTCATGAACCGCACGTGCTTGATAAGAAAGAAAAGTAACCACATTGTGCTGGTCTGAGCACTAAAGTGTAAGAATTCTGTAGTTTCTAATGTAGTTAAAATAAAGGATATGAGTCAATAAGTGGATGCCAGGAAGTTAATACTTGTTCCTGACATAGTGAGCTCAAAGGGGACTGGGGAGCTGAGGGTTGTTACATTTCACTGGAGCAGAGGTGCAGCTCTGACAAGCTCTGGGACCTGAGCCAGGTGGGGAGACGGAGGTGCTTAACCTTTGACTTCTCACCGACAAGCCTGTGGGTGGAACCTAGAGGCAGAGCCACACCCACTTCACCACTCCTGTCAGCCACTTCTCACCCCAAGCAAAGAGTACCTTGCCTTAGGGCCAAGACTCTCTTATCAGAGAGAGGTCTGGTGGATGCAACTTCTATCCTTGTTATTCACCACACTCAGTAAATGAGTCACATCCTCTCCAGAGACTAGTGAGGAGTACTCAGTTCAATGGATCCCATCTGGGTGGGTTTGGAATGATCCAAAAACCCTCTCTCACACCAGATTTTATATGCTCTAGCTCTGGTTAACAAAGAATCCAACTGAAACACTGCATGTGGGTAAAACGACAATTGCCCATTGATAAAATGTACAATATGACTTGAATAAAGCAAGCTATGTTCCTGAAAAGGAAGTTATCAATCTTTCCAAACCAGTGCATAAGACTTCTTTAATATGATTCCAATCAATTTCCCAATGGGATGTTTTGAATTTGACAAAACTGTGATAATAGCTAGTATTATTTAGAATTTATTCTGTGCCAGATATTAAGCTATGTGCTTTAACTACGTTAGTCCTCACCACCATCCATGAAGTATATGCTATTATTATTCTCATAGAAGTACAACGATTATTTTCAAATGAGGAAGCTGAAGCAAACTGCCCAAGGTTTTAGATAGAATATGAATTTGAAAAGTCCAGTTCCAGAGCCCAGTCTCTAAACACTTCTGCAACTTGTCTTTTAAAATTAAACAGGAAGAATAAATAGATAAGGTTATCATAATAACCCCAATGAAGGCAGACTAGCCCTAACAGCTATCTCAGGGTGCAATAAACAGTGTGATACTATAAGAGAACAGATAAAGGGAATTGGTACAACAAAACCAATCATTGAGAAAAAGAAAGTACTGTATATGTTACAGTACTTAAAGGTACATCCAAAATCAGAGGCAGAATTTTTTTTAATCCTCACCCAAGGATATGTTTATTGATTTGAGAGAGAGAGAGAGAGATGGAGAGGGAAAGCATCGAAGTGAGAGAGAAACACCAATCAGTTGCCTCCCATATGCACTTGTGAACCACAACCCAGGCATGTGCCCTGAGAATTGAACTCACAACCTTTTGGTGTATGGGACAACTCTCCAACTAACTGAGCCACCAGGCCAGGGCCAGAGACAGAATTTCTTTTTAAATTGTGTTCACTCAACAGGCTAACAACTGCAAGGGGAATGTGGAGATTTACTTTCTTTATTTGTAAATTTTTCTTTATATTCAGTATTATTCTGTATTAGTTTCAAGTGCACAGCATAGTAGTTAGACAATGATGTACTTTACAGAGTGGTCTCCCCAATATTTTAAGAACACACCTAGGACCATACAGAGTTATTACAATATTATTGGCTATATTTTCTGTGCTGTACTTTACATCCCTGTGACTATTCTGTACCAGCCAATCTGTACTCCTTAAGACTTCACCTTTTCATCCAGTCCCCCAACCCCTTATCAGTCTGTCAACTGTCAGTCTGTTCTCTGTATCTATAAATTTGTTCTGTTTTGTTTGTTTGTTTTGTTCTTTAGATTCCACATATTAAGTGAAGTTATATGATATTTGTCTTTCTGACTTATTTCACTTAACTTAATAGCACCCTTCAACAGCTTTGTTGGGAGTGTAAAAGATTCACTTTCAATTAAGAATTTCTCCTCCCACCATACACAAACAGAAATTCCAGCTGGAATAAAGAAATAAATAAAATAAAACTTTATCATAAAAAATAGAACCAATATTATTAAATATTTATGAACCTCCTGAGGAAAAAAGAATACCTATGTAAAAAAATTATAAAGAGAAATAACAACTGACTTAATAATATAAAAATGCAAATTTTCTACTAACCAAATAAAAACCCAGAATGAAAATTCAGAGGCAAAGGCAAACAAAAGTTTACAACAAATATAATTCAAAGTCATGAAAAATGCAACCATACATTTTTTGTCCCCCAGATGCTTTACATTTGAAGGATTAGTTGATATCTTTTAAATGGAATTTTCAGAAAGCAAAGAACAAAATACTAAAGCCCCACAAGAAAAATTAACATAAGAAGAAAATCTACAGAAGAGACACTAAAGATCAATAAATTAATTTTTAATTCAATAAAAGATACAAATTCAAACAATAGACCATTCTACATTACCCTTTGTTGACAAACATGTAAGATTGTAATACAGATATTCTCATGCAAACTTTCTGTAAAGAAACTCAAGAAAATGTAGTTACATTTTATATAATTTTGAATTAATAAATTTAATAGTATGATATAAACATCTTAAGAAAATTGTACTTTATGTGAAAAATCTAAAATAATGCAAAGTCCAGTATTTTTAAAACTTGAAATGCATAGCAAAATTACAGTGCTTTCAAACCAAGTAAATTATAAACTGTGGAGAGACAGTATAGAATGGTAGTAAGAAGTTTGGACTCAAGAGCCAGGCTGTCTGGATTTAAATTCTGCCATTTACAGACTGTACCATTCATAAACTGTGTAATCATTGATAAGTTGCGTTACCTCTCTGTGCCTTGGTTTTCTTCAACTATAAAATAGTGACCTTATATAATGTTACAAATACTTAGAGTGCAGCCTGGCATATGCAAGTATAACATTCTGTTTGATATGACAATGATGATGGTAATGATGATAATGATAATGATTGGTGTTGCCACATGATGGCACCACATTTGCAGAAAGCAAATATACTACTACCCTTTGTCATTATACTGGCACCTTATTATTATTAAATGCAAGAACTTCTGCAAATGATCTTGATGGTATTTATTATTTTATTATAGAATACAGTAAAAATAATACTTATAATAAAAGGTAGTTTTTTTTAATTAAAATTTAAACTATTTGTGCATATATATATATACATATTTGTTAAATATTTATAATTACTATTGCAGAAATGGTAACCCCAAATCAACTTTAAAATAGAAGACAAATATGATACAAAATTATAATAAGGATTAAAAACAACTACATGATATCCTATGCCCTTTGAAAAAAAATAAGAAGAATGCTGAAATGTAAAGAATAATTAAGTCAAAAATACAGTGTAGTGGCTGACAATGTATGCACACCAGGAATACTCTCTCACACACACTTTACAGTCATTTTGATGGGAAAATCAGCCTTGATTAGCAAAATCTTCAGAAACACTTCCCTCACATGGCATGCAAATGCCTGGGAAAGGCAGGACTAATAAACACACAATGGTCAAGACCCTTTATTTACTTACAAAATATATAAAGAAATTGCTATAAAAATTTCAAGAAAGAACTGACAAAAGAAGTAAACTAGAACACTATATTTTTTAAATAAAGCAAATATTCAATTATAGATATCAAAATATATACTCATTATCTATCAGTGAAGACAATCTCAAAACTTTTTCAAAAACAGAATTTGTTCTGGCCATGTGCTCTCACTATTTTATCACCAGAAAAATTTTAAATTCTTTACAAAGTAGTTGGGGGGCCATGTTGGAAATAAAATCAATATATAGATATTAAGACAATTTAGAAAATTGCTCCAGTAATAACAAATAGCACATTTCATAGAATTCAGTCAAAGCTGTATTAAGAGGAATATTTATACTCTTGAATGATTTTTTATTATTAAACAAGAAGTAATAAAACAAACATTTAACATAGGAAGCTATAAACCTATAGAAAAGGAGGTAAGTATTTACAATAAAGGAGAAATTAATGCACTAGAAAATATAGTAGAACTGATATATATGAGAAATAGTTCTTTGAAGTGGTCAATTAAGCATAAGATAAATTTTAGCAAGTTTATTAAGAAAAAAATAAATAAGAGACAGAACATACAAATAGAAAACTTTAAGATAAAAAATAAAATTTCTCTTTCAGAAATCTCACTTCTAATTATAGCCATAAAAATCCAAATAACATTTAAACAAGCCTAACAAAGCAGCACATAAAAGATCCATAGCCACAACAAAATGAAATTTAAGAATGCAAGGATGGGCCCATATTAATAGGACTAAATAGTAAAAACTTTGCCCATTTCAATAAAGGCAGAAAAGCATTTTATAAAATAAAATAAACCCACACCTTTCTAGTTAATATCTGACAGAGGAGGCAAGCACATACAATGGGCTAAAGATAACTTATTTAATAAATGGTGTTTGGAAAATTGGACCAATATGTGCAGAAAAATGAAACTAGACCACCTTCTTAAAATATGCACAAGAATAAATTCAAAATAGATCAAAGACTTAAATGTTAAACATGAAACCATAAAACTCATAGAAGAAAACATAAGCAACAAAATCTTGGACATTGCTCATAGAAATATTTTATTGGATATATCTCCCAGGCAAGGGAAACAAAAGAAAAATAAGCAAATGGGACTACATCAGACTAAAGTTTTTGCATAGCAAAAGAAATCATCAACAAAATAAAAAGACAACCCATAGAATGGGAGAACATATTTACCAATACATCTGATAAGAGAGTAATATCCAAAATTTATAAAGAACTTAGGCAAAGCTCAACATCAAAAAAACAACCCAAATAAAAAATGGGGAAAAGCCTGAACAGATACTTCTTCAAGGAGGACATACAGATGGCCAATAGACATATGAAAAGATGCTCAATGTCACTAATCATCAGAGAAATGAAAATTAAAACCACAATGAGATACCATCTCACACCTGTCAGAATGGCCAACATCAATAAATCAACAAACAACAAGGGCTGGGAGGATGTGGAGAAAGGGGAACCCTTCTGCACTGTTGGTGGGAATGCAGACTGGTGCAATCACTGTGGAAAGCAGTATGCAGATAGCTCAAAAAATTAAAAATGGATCTGCCTTTTGACCAGAAATCCCGCTTCCGGGAATATATCCAAAGGAACCCCAAACACTAATTCGAAAGAACATAAGCACCCCGATGTTCACTGCAGCATTATTTATGATTGCCAAGATAAAGAAGCAGCCCAAGTGTCTTATCAGTGGATGAGTGGATAAAACAACTATGGACCATTTACACAATGGAATACTACTCCTTCGTAAAGAAGAAAATTTTATCCTTTGTGACAGTATGGATTGACCTGGAGAGCATTATGCTAAGTGAAATGAGCCAGTCAGAAAAAGACAAATACCATGTGATTTCACTCATATGTGGAATCTAATGAACAAACTGAACTAACAAAGAAAATGGGGACAGACTCACAGATGGAAAGCAGGATGACAGCTTTGGGGGATGAGGGGGTGGAGGGTTTGAGCAAAAAGGAAAAAGGACTCATAGACATGGACACCAGTGGGGTGATTGCTGGGGGGAGTGAGGTAAAGGGGACTAAATTGTAATGGAAAAAATACAATAAAGAGTAAATCAAAATAATAAATAAATAAAACATCCCTTATTATTAAAAGTCTCCCATTGTAATACACATTGAACTGTACCTCTATAATTGGTAAAGAATAGCAATATCAAATGGTAAAACAGCAACTAGCAGCATACCTATCATTTTAAAAATTACGAAAAGCATTCTGATTAAAACAGACACGACAACATCACTTCTGCTATTTAAGATTACGGTGGAAGTTCCCTGTACCATTGCAAAATATGATAAGAAAAGTGAGGCACCTACTGCAAAGGAGACAGACTTATCTTCATTTACATACAACACAAATATATATTTAAGAAATCTTTTATAGAACTATTGAAAGTAATAGGAAAGTTTTCTAAGGTCTCTGGTTATACTAGTTACTCAAAAGTCAATGCTTTGATATAGTTTCAATTTAGGATGAGGAGAAAGTTCTGGAGATGGTTAGTGGTTGTGAATGGACCACAATGTGAATATACTTAGTTCCATTAAACTGTACAATTAAAATGCTTAATATAGTACATTTCATGTTATGTTATATGTTGTGACAATAAAGTCAATGACTTTGATTACTCAAAATAATACTAGCATCATACAAATGTTCAATAATTATTTTTTAAATGAGTAACTAGTTTTGAAAGGTAGTAGTGGGGAAACATCCACTCACAATATAGACAAGAAAGAAAAGGAAGGAAGGAAGGAAGGAAGGAAGGAAGGAAGGAAGGACAGGATTCATATGAAGCTAAAAATATTTATTAAGGAACATCAAAGACAACTGAGTAAAACTCTTAAAAAGCATTATCATGTTCCTGAATGAAAATATTCAGTATCGCAAAGATATAAAAATTCCCCAAATTAATCTTTAAATGTAATTCAATTCTAGTCAAAACATCAGCAGGATTTTCCTTTCAGATTTTGACACAATATTTGTAAGGTTTATCTGAAATAATAAATAAGTGAGAATTGCCAAGTTTTTGAAAATTAGTAAAGAGGATGGAGGAGCCATTCCAAAAATGCATAATGTATTCTCAATTTCTTTTCCTTAAAAAAATTAAAATTTATATACTTCCTTCCAGACCAGAGAAATTCAGCTTCTTCCAGCTCACTGGCAGTTATCCAGAGAAAGAAAAGAACATCGTTACAAACTGCTAAAAGTTGCTTTAACCAAGTAAATAGGCACGTTCAGTAGAATGTACTTTTAATACATTCTATATTTTTATTTTTAAAATAGAACAGTACAATTTGAAATAAAATGACTAGTTGTGCTATATAAATTAACTGCAGTACATTAACAGAATGCAATATTTCGATCCTCTGATTTTGGCCCTGAGCCTTACAAATATTCAAGTATTATCTTGTACAATCTATAAAAGTAAGGTCTTTCTATAAAAAATAAATAAATTTTTTATTGGCCACTAAAAAAACATAAATCAAGAACAATTTTTAAAAGGGTGATGGTAATGGGATAGTGGCCATTTAATTAACAACCAATTAATAAACAGATTAGAAAACAGCACCAAAGATATATATATATGAGTTTAATAGATAATAAGTGTAGTGTCTTCAGTCAATAGGAAAAGAATAAACTATTCAACATTAGCCAGTGAAGTTACAGACTTATCATTTATGGAGGAAAATAAAGTTAGTTCTCTGATCACAGCATACACTAAAATGCATTCTAAGTGGATTGCAGAGTTTACTTCCTCCATACATTTAACAAATGTTTACCAAGTACAAATTTATGAGCTAAACTATGAGGTAGTGTGCTAGGACAGAGCAGTGAACAAGACCCCCAGAGAGTCCTATACTCATGGGGTAACAGCCTCGCTGTGGTCTGATGATACGTGCTAACTTCAGTGGAATTGGGAAAATGTTCTACTGTGAGGTAGCAGGGGGGAGTCTAGTCACAATAACTCCAGGATTAGGTAATGCTTCTCTTTCCACCTTGCTGCTGCTTCTTCTTCTTCTTCTTCTTTTTTTTTTTTTTAATCTGGTGAACAGAGCCACCAGGTAACAATTCTTTGGCTTTCTACCTTTCCCTTGTTGATAGTGAACTTCAGGTGCTTTCCAGCTTACCTTTTGGAAAGTGGGTGGGGAGATATTCAAGCACTAGGGGGTTAAAACCCGGCTTGTTCCAAACTTCGGGGCAGAAGACAGAGAGCCAAAAGCTCACAAGGAGGTGGAGGGCATCTCCCAGAACAAAGGGTGAAGGTAGCAACAAGATCATTTACCCCACCACCTTTGATAACATTTTCCCCATCAGGGTCTGAATCAATGAGAGGAGACTCAGTTTTAAAATATAACATGTTATTCTCTTTCATTCATTCTCTCTCTCTGTCTCTCTCTCTCCCCCCACCCCCAGAACCCAACCTCTTTCCCTCACTCCCTCTCTCTCTCCTCCCCAGTGCTTGGCCTGGGTTGTTATCTGACAGGTATGGTGTGAGGTGTGGCATGTGGCCAATAAAACTGCGCCGATTCTGCCTCCCTTTCATTTGTGGCAACCGTTAGGCAGACATCAAAGTTAGAATTGCACAATCGGTTATTTAATTACCTTTGCGATGATGCCAGAGAAGTCCGGGGTCAAAGGATTCACGGAACTGGGGCTCTGACCTAACCTCAGGGGCCAGGTGAGGCTTCCCTGAGGACACCTGAGAACTCTGAAGGGGAGCAGCAATTAAACAGGCAGGTGGCTCAAGAGGAGGGTGAGCGTGGACAGACTGGGGGAAAGCAGATGGGCCTCCCAACGCAGGTGGGCATCATCCAATTCACTAAGGGCCTGAAGAGAATAAAAAAGGTAGAGGAAGGTTGAATTCACTTTCTGCCTGCAGCTGAGCCGAAATTGTCAGTCTTCTCTTGCCTGAGGTGCTCCGGGTTCTCAGGCCTTCAGGTACAACTAGGATCGACACAATCAGCTCTCTGGCTCTCAGGCTTTTGAAGGATACCACCTGCTCTCCTGGGCTTCTGTAGGACTTCTCAGCTTCCATAATCATGTGAGCTAGTATCTTATAATAAATCTCTTTCTTAGATTTTTTATCATAAGCTAACACTTTATAACAAATCTATTAACATCTAGAAAGATATATAGAAATTTTTATAAAGAGTTTCCATGTTGATGGAGATTGGGGTAGAGTGACCACCCCAGAGACAGCATGGAAGCTTCGCACCTGTTCCCCATAACTTACATCATCTCTTCCATCTGGCTGTTTCTCAGTTACATCTTCTCGAAACAAACCTGCAATCTAAATCTTACCAGCATGATGAGAGCAGTGAGTTTGCAGCCTATCTATACAACCGGAAGACAGCTCAGGATGAAGATTATGCTGGGTAGCAAAATGAAACTATTAAAAACAGAATTGATCACAAACCTTAGAGAAGAGGAGGTCACTGTTCCTGCTATTGTCTAAACAAATCCATCTAGGATCTTGAGTCATTTAATCATGGTGCTGTCATTTGGTTTGGATGCTGTATGATGATTCACTGTTGGCGGAAGGGAGTCCAGACAGTTTAGGAGGTGTATTTGGCACACTTTCAAGTGATGCACAATGTAGGGAGCAGGTTGACTTCAATTATTTTCTCGTAAGAAATAAATAACCTGACTATTGCTGATACTCTGGATATCTTTACTATAATTCATGGGAATAAGAAGAGCAAATTATCTCAGTTGCCTTTGGAATACAACTTTATTTTGTTTACCTGAGAAGTAAAGATATAGAGAAACACAAAGGTTTTTGCAATGGGTATGCATGCAGATTTCTAAAATCTAGATTAAAAAATAAAAGGAGCCAAGAATTATATATGTATATTTATATATACACATATTTGTGTGTGTGTGTGTGTGTCTTTATAATTCTGTTTCTCTGAAGAACCCTAGATTTCTGTCTTAGTCTGTTCAAGCTGCTATAATACAATACTATAAACTGAATGCCTTAAACAACAGAAATTTATTTCATAAAGTTCTGGAGTCTAGAAAGCCCAAGGTCACAGTGCAGGCATATCCATTGTCTAGTGAGGGCATTCTTCCTTCTTTGCAGACAACCATCTTCACCTTGAATCTTCATATGTAGCTTGCAGAGAGAGATCATATCTCTCACACTTCTTAAAAAGACACTAATCCTATTTATGGAAGTTCTATCCTCATGACCTGATTACCTCCCAAATGTCCCACCACCAAATGCCATTACATTGGGGATGTAGGCTTCAACCTATGAATCTGAGAAAGGCACAAACATTTAGTCCATAACAAATACCTAGTTACTTTCTTTACACCTGGGTTCATTTTTCCCCTTTTGCTGATGCTACACTATTTCTCTCACACACTTAAATTTTTGCCTGTAAAATTTCAAATAGTGTTTTTAAACCCTTAAAAAATAACATTATTTTATAAAATTAAGTATGGTAACATGTCTACAATAAAATACAAGCTTGCCTACCCAGGAAAGTTCTAGAGAAATCTGCTTTACTTGACCATCACCTCATTCTAATTCAAAGCTGATATCTGGGGGGGGGAAATGATTTATTAATCTCTTTTCAAAATTCTTTTAAATTTATGCTCAAAATGTCTTATTCTCATCAATTCAGAGGCAAGAAATGCAAAGGACTAATAAGTATGAAAAAATGTTCAGCACTCAACTAATCAAAGAAATTTAAATGAAATAACATGGTAATATTTTTCACCTATCAAATTTGCAAACGCTTTTTCAATGCCAAAACAGATGTTGGCAAAGATGAGATACAGCTCACATAATAGTGGTCACAGCAGCACAAACTAAAAAAATGTTTTGGCAAAATAGAGTAAGACCCTCCAGAAGAGTTAGACCCTTTGACCTGATCAATTTCCTGCTAGAAACCTACTATAGAAAGCATGTAATTAAAAGATTTATGTACAAAGCAGTGTCATGATAACAACACACTGTCAACACCCTATCGTTGATTGTTAGGCCTTGGTTTTCAAGCTGTGATCAGAGTTCTGTATGTGTAAGTCAAACAGTTCTACTTTTATCTATTTTATGTATTGAGTTCCAGTTAAGATTCACTTTTTTGCGTGGGGGAGAGGGTAATTGTGAGATATGCAACCAGATCCCCAAAACTAAATACAGTGCTTGACTCATAGTAGGTATTCAACAAATAGATGGTGTCCATTGTGGATTTAAGTATCTTTTTTCCTGATTAAAAACAAGTTTTCAAAGTAGTACTATAATTAGGCTGGCTGGTTTGGCTCAGTGGATTGAGCGTCAGCCTGCGAGCTAAGTGTCGCTGGTTCGATCTTCCAGTCAGGGCACATCAGAGAAGGAAAACTCTGACTTCCCCTTGCGGCATACCTCTTCAGGGGAAAGGCTAAGGGAGTAAACCCCGACAGAAAATCCGGAGCCGGAGTCCCTAAGGCGGTTTGACGTTGTAGTCAACACCGGCAACTCCTGCGGCGCACCTGAAGCCAAGCTGTATTGACTCCGTCTTTCCCTTGGACCCTTCAGCTGTGAAGAGAAGGGGGGTCTGCTGCATGGGCAACAGCAGACCCTCCATATCACCCTGCCCAGGCTCTGTAGCTTCAGCTCCACTGGAGAGGACACTCCAGCGTCATCGCAAGATGTCGATTCAACACGGGAGGAGACAGATACCGTGTCACTCCCGAGTCGGACTGCACAGCCATTCTCGGCGGTGCAGATAGACTCTTAAGAAGCTACACCATCGTCTCTCGAGACGGATGGCTGCCGACAACGACTATAATTAGGGAATAGAATAAATACCAGAAGCTGGCAAATTATGGCCTATGAGCCAAAGCTGGCCTACCACCTGCTTTTATAAATAAAGTTTTATTGAGACACAGCCACCCACACCCATTCAGATACATGTCGACTGTGGCTGCCTTTGTGCTGCAATGGCAGAGTTGAGTAACTACTCAACAGAGACTGTGTCACCTGGAAAGTTGAAGATATTTACTCTCTGACTCTTTACAGAAGAGGTTGGCTGGCGCCTAGTCTATACAATAAACTGTGTGCAGCTATTAAAAATAAAACAAATAACATTAATAACACATGAACATGTTCACAATGTGATGTTAAATGTTAAAAAAAAAGTTTAAAAACAAAAGCATAACACCAAGTGTAGGCGAGAATGTGGAGTAGCAGGTGTCCTACCTACACCACCGATGAGAGTGTAAATGGGCAGCACTGTCACCTAAAGTTATAGGTATGTGTGATGTGTAAAGAGAAACTTCACTCCCAGCAACGGAAATGAGGGTGCGTGTGCACTAAAAGACACATTAAGAGAATGTTCACAACAGCATTATTTGAAATAGGCCCAAATTGGAAACAACCCAAACATTCATCAAAAGTAGAGTGGGTAAATAAATTATGGCAGTTTCATAGAAAGGGGAAAATTTTTAGTACAAACGCATAATTACTTCTACACACAACAGGGGTGATTCTCACAAACATAATGCTAAGAAAGAGCAATCAGCCAAAAACAGTCTTTTCCATATGCTTCTAATTATAAATAGAAGGCTAATAATAGGCTAAATTAATTTATGATAGAAAATAAGATAGCGTTTAACTTTGGAGAAAAGGGAAAGGGTACAAATTTGTAGAAGATTTAAGGAAAGGGCTTCGGAGGGTCTAGTGACATTTTATTATTTGGCATGGGTGATGGTTACATGTCACTTTCATTTCATGATCATTTACTGGTTTCTGTACTTTTTAGAATACCAGGCCTGTCCGGAAAAAGTCCAGCCGTTGTTAATATAACAAGAATGGTTTGTATGACATCAGGGTAGACTGGCAGCCAAAGAGAGTGGGCTGTAATGTGCATGTGTGAACAATGACAACTTCACTGTACTAGTCAGTGGGGGTGTTAGACACTGTTGAATGAGCATGTGTACTGTGTGGCTGTCATAGTCAAAAGGACTGAACAAGTCGAGCAATGAGTCTGCATCAAATTTTGGGTTAAGCTTGAACATTTCTCCGCAGAAACTATTCAGCTGATTCAGAAGGCTGCAGCTATGGGCAACTGATGATTGGCAGCTTTATCACAGCAGCATGCCCACTCACGCATCACATTTCATGCAGAGTTTTTTAGCAAAACATCAAATCACCCAGATAACTTAGCCCCTCTATAGCCCAGATTTGGTGCCCTGTGACTTCTGGCTTTTCCCAAAACTAAAATCACCTTTGAAAGGGAAGAGATTTCAGACTGTCAGTGAGATTCATGAAAATACAAGGGGGCAGCTGATGGCGATTGGAAGAACTGTGTTAGGTCCCAAAGTGCCTCCTTTGAAGGGGACTGAGGTGTTATTGTCCTATGCATAGTGTTTCTTGTATCTTCTTCAATAAATGTCTCTATTTTTCATAGTACATGACTGGATACTTTCTGGACAGACCTCATCATATAGACATACTTTTGATTTTTAAAAGGTATCATACTTTTTTCCACTTTTTGTTGAATTTATTGGGATAACAGTGGTTAATAAAATTATACAGGTTTCAGACGCACAATTCTTCTGTACACATCATCTGTAGACTGTATTGTGTGTTCATCACACCAAGTCAAGTCTCCTTCCACCACTATTTATCCCCCCTAAATCTTCCTCCACTTCTCCCCATACTTTTGAAAAAAAAATTAATGTTTACTATGGTTCTAATTTGGTTAAAGAAGTGTGAGATTGTATATGTGAGTGTGTCAAAAAAAGCAACTGGTTGAACTACATCAAAATTTCAGAAATTGGATTATGATGGCTTTTCATTTTCTTTTCCTATACAATGTTCAAAACGTGAGAAACCCCTGAGAATGATAGCTGCAGGCAGATATCCAAAACTCCCAACCCTAAAGTTGAAAGAAATAAGCAAAAAGAAATAAAATTAGCAAAGAATACATAATGAACATTGAAATTATAGCTGATACTCTCAAATTAGAGCATAAAGAAGTGAGGGCAATCAGGGGGAGCCAAGGAATACCCCTTCTTAAGGCCTGTCACCCACACTCGTGGACAATGGCCTAGGTACAAAGCAACAGAAGTATTTACACCAGAGAAATTAGCAAATGCTACAAATCAGGGCTTGTGCTATCATTTTGTTGGTCATCTAGGCTTAAAGAAGTAATGGAGAAATATGTTAATACTGCAGATTAAAATTAAATGTGTGCTGTGTTCATAGTCATAATTGCACAAATAAATAAATAAATAAACTAAGGAAGTAATCTTCCACTGTTCAAAAGTTATTACCCTATCAGCCAGAGTCGCTCACATCATGGACAAATATCTCTACATAATGCCTTTGGTTGTTGCATTTTCATCTTACTAGTTAACATAAAGGAAAATATGAACCCACGTTTATGTCGGAGCCACATTTGCTCGTCAATTGCAACCATTAGTTGGCTACAGATGCAAGAATTCAACACAATCCACCAAATCATCCCATGAAAATCAATCAGCTATGTGGAATTTACAGTGGAGTGCATATTTTATCATTATTTGTAAATTGTGTGCTGCACATCCTTTATATCATTAATATGATAATTAACTTATATGCATATATATGCATATGTTTTCCAGAGAGCCAATTGTTAAACATTTCCTCAGTAGAAGGCTACTAACATAAGCATAATTTGCAAATGTAGCCACAGCTGAAGAAGTCAACTAGCTAATGGGAGGGGAGCACTTGAGCAAAAATGTAAGGGTAAAGTGAAAAAAACCCTTTTTCTAACTAAGACTGAGGGGGAGTAAACAACTAGTGTTTTTTGTCCTGTGTGGAGGGAAACTGTACGAGGTTAATTCTTCTCTTCATCTTTCAGGTTTTGCCACACATAAAGAAAGAAATTTGAGAGCAAGAAGGTTAAAAGGCCTTCTCTATAATTAGCTTAACAGGTAAATTAAGGTGCATTAGCTTCCCAGGGGCTAAGGTGGAAAGACGTGAGGTCCGCCAGCATCTGCCTAACTTTGCACCCTCTGCTATTCATCCAATAAATTACACTCTTCCTTCGCTAATTAGATAGTGACTCAATGTGGTAAATCTGATTTCCTCTGCATTTAAGCAGTACTTTATAATTTTCAAATACAATTATATTGATTATCTCATTTGATTCTCATAACAATTGTATGAGACAGGAATGGCTAAGTATTAAAGAAAAAAAAATAAACTCCTAGGGAAAACATAGGTCTTTGTGTGCTTAATTTAACCATGGTTTTAAAACCAGGCCCAAGAAGAATGCTTCTATTAAATCACCTGTATCTCTTTTGAGTGCACTCACATCGGGTTCCTTAAAAATTTCAGCACAGTTTTGTTTCTCAAGTACTTGCCCTTTATTCTTCTTCCTAGGAAAAAAGACAAAACCACATGATCACAATTAACGAAAGGACAACCATTAATTTTTGAAACCCTGGCCTCTGCCTTTATCATGAAACTTTCTGAAAGGTAGATAAACAACCTCTTTTTTAATCCTTAATTTTCTTCCTTAGTACAGAAAGTTGTACATACTATGTACTCAAGTAAATTTGATAAAAACAGTTTTCCCGGCTTGCCCTTTTTGGATTACGTTGTACACCACTATACAATTCCCAAGCAGCCTCATGAAGAAAGGCCATTCAGAATCAGGGAGAAAATAAGTATCTATAGTTTCTTCTCAGAGGGAAGAGGGGGAAGACGGAAAGTAGAAGGAAGGTGGGAGGGAGAGAAAAAAAGAAATGGCCACGTATTGAATTCTTGCTGCTGCTCCAGGAACTTTCACAGACTTCATTTTCTGAATCTTCAGCCCACCTGACCAGGTGGTCATGAACCCCATTTTACAGATGAAGAAACTGAGATTCCGAGAGGTCAACTGCTTGATAAATAACAAGTTAGTTAAAGATGCATCTGTGATTTCAGAGATCATTCTTTACCTCTAGATCAGTGGTTCTCAAAGAGAATGGGTCCCAACCACCAACAGCAGCACCACCTGGGAACTTGTTAGAAATGCAAATTCTCAGGACCCACCGCAGACCTTCTGAGTCAGAAACTATACGGGTGAGGCCCAACGGTGAGGCCCAACAATCTGTATTTTAACGAGCCCTCCAGGTTATTCTGACACACACTAAAAGTTGACAACACCTGTTCTAGAGCAAAAGTCAACATTTTCTGTAAAGGGACAGAGAGAAAATAGTTCAGGCTTTGCAGGCCAGATGGTCTGTATCACAACTATTCAACTCTGCTATCTTAGTGCAAAAGCAGCTGTAGACAACACGTAAACAAATGAGCATGGCTGTGTTCCAATAAAACTTTAATTACAGACAAATGAAATCTGAACTTTATATCATTTTCACATGTCACGAAATATTCTTCTTCTTTTGACTTTTTTTTCAAGCATTTAAAAATACAAAAACCATTCTTATCCCAAGGGTTGTACAAAAATAGGCAGTGGGCTGGATTTGGTCCATGGGCCGTAGAGATGGATTATGTTACTTGTCAGAATATGGCATCAGCTGGACTGCCCACCCAGATTTTTGACTTAGGCAAATGAACCATATGCAAATTAACTTGGACCCAGCCTCTCCCATAGGAAATGAAAATGGACTTTGCTCATTCCCAGAAGAAATGTTGATGGACCTAGCATGATATAGTGACTGGACTAGTGGGGGAAAAGCAGGGAGATGTAAATAACCTGCCAAATGTGTTGATGAGTAAACTCATCCTAACCGAAATGTATGTTTGGAAAGGTGTGGAGACAGTACCTGCAGGCACATAGGTAGAGACTTCAATAGGTACTCAAGGTGGACTGGGAGTCTCCTTTCCCTTCCCTTGCTCCTATGGGCCTTTGAGTTAGTTTGGGAGTTTTCTCTTACAGCTAAAACTTTTTCTCCCTTCCTTTGATAAATCTGGTATAAAATCTTAGACTATTTTTTGGATAATTTCTAGAAGCAAAGGCAGCCTGATATTACCTACTGAGAACTCTCTAATTAGGACAATAACATAAAGATAGGTAAGTCTCATATAAGGTAAAATGTTGCAAAGGCAAATATAAAACTCTCCATGGTCCCAATGAAAACAGATAGCCCATGTGATTGTGGCAATTCAGGAAGGCTTCAAAGAAGCCACAATCTATGTGGGCCTTGCATGATAAGGAGGAGTCCAACAAGTAGAGACAGTGAGGATAAACTATGCAGAGGGAATGACTTGGACAAAGGGATGAGGACTGGCATATATATGCCAGACACACCCTCAAAATGCCCACTTCTACCCCAAATACTGCAATATCTTGAACTAAAGATGCTTTGCGGAATTATAATATGGAAAAGCGTTCCAGTGTCTCAATGAGTCCCAACTCTACTAAACCATTGAGAAAGGGACGGTTTGCAACAACTAAAATAACAGCTTTCCATGGGAAAACCATTCTCAGTGATATATTCTCTCCCTACAGGCCACAAGCTGGGTGGGGAAGAGTGTCTTATTTCTTACAACAAATTATTTCCTGGTGCAAATCTAAGTGTATGAAATATGCTCCCAAGTATCATACAGTGTGGGAAATAATTCTCCTGAGATAGTTTCTAGTTATAAGGATTAGTTCCCTTGAAATTTGTTTTGTTTTCCTAATTCTTTACATACCATCCGATTTCAGAAAGTGATTTTTTTTTTTCAGGCTACACATTTTCATTAGATTTGCTTCAATACCAGCTATTAAAAGGAAACACTATCCAGTCTGGTAATATCTCCTAGAATAAAAAAGAAGGCAAATTGTCAGCTTGAAAAGGGATAATAAATTCCGCTCCTGATATATATCCAACTTTAGATAGCAGAGTGGTTAAGAGACCAGGTTCTAAAATCGAACTCTCCCCACCTAAAACCCAGCCTCCAACGTAAACGATCTGACCTTGACGAATAACTCATCTTTCAGAGCCCCCAATTCCCTAACATTAAAAGGAGAAAAGTAGTGTATGTGTTTGCACAGAACAGGAAAAAGGGCTCAGTTACTTTTAAGCATCATTATTTCCTTTCCTCCAAAACTAAACAAATCTGCCATTTCTTTGAGGTAAAATAATATTCTTTTCTTTTTTTAGACTTTTTGAATTAAGTTTATTGGATTGATATTGGTTGATAAAATTATATAGGTTTCAAGTATACAATTCTATAATGCATCATCTGTATATTGCATAGTGTGTTTACTGCCCGAAGTCAGATCTCCTTCCGTCACCATATATTTGACCCCCTTAACCCTTTATTACCTCCCCCCAATTTTCCCTATGGTAACCACCAAAGACACAAAGGAATGGAAGGATTTCTGTGCTCATGAATTGGAAGAATCAACATAGTTAAAATATACAGATTTAATACAATCCTCATCAATATCCCGATGGCATTTTTTTAAGAAATAGAACAAACAAACAAACAAATCAGATTTGTATGAAACCACAAAAGACCCTGAATACCCAAAGCAATCCTTAGAAGAAGAAAAGAAAAAAAAAGAACAAAGCCGGAGGTACCATACTCCCTGACTTCAAATTACACTATAAGGTGACAATAATCAAAGCAGCATGGTATTTGCAGAAAGACAGACACACAGCCCAATGGTACAGAATAGAGAGCCCAGATATAAACCCACACGTATATAGGCAAATAATTTTTGACAAAGGAGCCAAAAAAAAATGCCAAAAAACATACCAAAAAAATAAGTCTCTTCAATAAATGATGCTGGGAAGATTTGAAAGTCCATGCAAAAGAATGGAACTAGACTGCTATTTATCACCATACACAAAAATTAATGCAAAATGAATCAAAGACCTAATAAGACCTGAAACAATGAATTACATATTAGAAGAAAACATAGGTAATAAAATGATCTTCTCTTCATGCAACCTAAAGATATGGCAGCAAGTTCAAGACAGGAACCCAGAAGGATCATAAACTGCTTACCAAGCAGGGAGAGGCAAAAGGCAGAGAAGAAGGGTAAAGCTGAGCACCCCATCTCTCTGGCTGGGGGAGGGCAGGGCAGAAGACTTACTGTTAGCAAGGTCTGGAGTTCGGACCCTTAACATGGACAAAACATACCAAGTACTGAAATGAGACCCCTTTAGGCCGTAAAGTGAACAGGGTATTATGTATTATCTGAGAGTGGCTGGATGAGCTTCCACCAGGGGCAAGAAAAGAACTTGTCCTATCACATGGGTAGGAGTGGAAGAGGGAGAATGAGATCAAGGTGATGTTGATCATACTCCAAAAGGCCCATTCCAACTGTATGTTCATAGACTGTCTGTCTATCTGCCGTGGGTGTTGGGGACAGTGGAAATGGCTTAGACCTTGGAGACATAAAGACCTGAAGCTTCACTACCTATTAATAACCTCTTTGAGGTGCATTTTTCTCAACTAAATACTGGGGACCAAGATGAATAGGGACTAAATGAGACAAAGGAAGCACAGTTCTTCGCACAGTGCCTGCCATCCTACAGAACAAATAAACCCTTGTATGTTCTCACTCCCATTCGGTAGTCACTTGCAAAGTCACTTATTAATATTCACTAACAGCCAGACCAATTTGCAGTCAATGCTATTATCTGTCAGATTACGATCCATAACTTCCTTAAAAGAGACTTCCCTGCACCTGTTATCCCACATGGCACATGTGAGTTCATGAATGAAAGAGAAGCCTCCACATATCCGAGAGAGTCAGGAGCCACCTAGAATCAGGCTGTGTCACAACCTGCCACACGCCTGTCCCCAGCTGTGCCAGGGCAAGAATGCTGTTTCCAAAGCAATGGTGACATCATGCTTTATTAACGCCGTAGGCAAAGAGCCCCACATGCACCCTCACAGGCAAACACAATCACATGCCAGCATGGGCACCTCTAAGCAGGCACACCTAAAGATACATACACGCAAACCCAGACACAGATCCCCTGTATTGTGGGAACATGGGACTCTTCTAAAAAGAGACAAATGGCATCTTATTTCTAGTCTGGCCAGAGAAGGTAGTGTTCCAAGAATATACTTCATTGGTTTCATATCTGCCATTTAATATTTCTTATAGGTAACTTGGGGGAAATTAAAAACCCAAATGCTCTCTATCTATTTGTAGTTGACTGCTGATCCCACTAGTCCATTTTATCTCCCATTGAAAGAGTAGAGATCAGATCTAGCCTGAGATGTGAGGCCCCTTTCTCTTAAGGCTTCAATTTGTGGCCTCAAATGGGCAATCCATCACTCACGCTATTTCTTCCTCTCTTTTCTTCCCTTTCCCATTCTTCCTTCTGCCTTAATGCTCTGCTTTAGTTGGAAGTTCTCTCCCAGTAAAGTCAGAAACCTGAAACCACCTCCTGGTGTCAGATTCTGGCAGCTGAGTGCAAGCATAAGGTGGGGCATGCCCACAGTTTCAGATTTGGGGGCAAGGAGAACTACATTGGCCCTACAAGGTTTCAAATCTATATGGGGGAGGCTCAGAGGCAAAAGAAAAAGAAAAGGGGTGGGGGGCTCTGAAGAACTACCAGGCAAGATAGGCAAGACAGGGCAGTGCATCTCGGCGGGAGGGCAGGTAGCTGCAATGCCAGTGTGCAGCGTAGCAGGCCAAGGTCAGCCCTTATGCCCCCTTTGCGTTTGACAAACTGTGCTTGATTTCCCACTGTGGGCTGGCCCTGAGGGAGTACAGAAGCTGCAAGAATGGGTCTGCAGCCATATGCCCATTCACACTCTCCCTCCATCCTCTCTTCTCATGCTCAGATACCCCAGGTTCCCAAACATTCTGCAAAGCTCAAGAGTCTAACTAGAAACCTAGAAGGGAGCTTCGTTCTGTGTATGAAAAACCAAAGATCAAGCAGGACTTTTCAGTCAACATGGTCAGGAGCCCATGCCTTAAAGTAAGGCGCCCTGAGTTCTCACCCCCACCTGGCCTTTGACCAGGAGACACAAGGCAAGTTACTCAACCTGGCTGTGCCTCATTCTAGTCTCTATACTGGAGACCTACCTCCCAGTGCCTATGCCCCAGGGTGGTTATGAGGATGAAATTAGGTCATACCTATCAAGCACTTAGCATCTGGCACATAGTAAGCACTCAACAAATATTATCTTCTCCTACTCACCTGAAATAACTCCAAATTTAACTCAATTTTCCAAAGTCACTGGGTGATTTGGTTTCATATCTATATATTAAATTATAGGTGCTTTTTTCCCCTGTCTGCTCACCATCCGCACATATTTTTAAAGCACTCATCCAATGGGAGGTGTGTGGTCAGTGTCTGGAAAGTGGGGTTTGGGGGTGAGGCTGACTTTGGGAGGTTCCAGCTGGAGCTTTACCATAGGGTAATACGCAGGCCGAACAGGTCAGGATTCTACAAATTCAAAAAGTCTTCACTCTACGACGCAGACTCCACAGGTGAAAAAGTGACAAGCAATTCACTACAGTTTCATTTTTAGAGACTGCCAGTGATGACTTTTTGAATCAAGAAATGGAAAAATCAGAGTCAGTGTTTTTCCCTGTTTCCTTATGTCTGGTGCTATTATGGCATTTGCCTAAATGATAGACACAGCGTGGCTTAAGGCCAAGGTTAATGCTGACATCAGCCAGTCCTCCCTGCCTGATGACAACAGTTTGTAGGCCCCGTGTACATGGCATTTCTTCCTGCAACCTTCCCTGGATTTCCAAGGTTGGATTAGGTGTTCCCATCTTTTCCTATCTCATCAGTGAGTTAAATATGTACTTGTTCATATGCGCACTAGACTCCAAGCTCCAAGATGGCAGGGCCTTTATTGTTTTCCTCAGCACTTAGCACACAGTAGGTTCCAATATTTTTGTAAATGAGTGAGGGACGATGGCAAAGAAGGATGAGTCAGTATTTTTGAGAAGATTTTGGATGGGTGTGGGCACTGAGTGGTGAATATAAGAGGGGGTTCTTGGCCCTGCTCCCAGCCAGATCTGGGCAACCAGACAAGTAATCACTTCCGTTCAAAGACAAGGAAAAGAGGGCTCTGGAATTTCTTCAAGTGAGGGGTACATATGTTAATGGATCAAACAAACCTATGTGCAAAGAAAAATTAGTTTTCAGACAACATTTTCAGAGTGCATATCCAAAAGCTCAGATGCATGTAGTAATACAAATTCCAGCTGTTCATGTGTGACCTGGACAAAGAAACTCTGCACACGTGCCTTGGCCGGAGCAGAGAGAGAAGTTAGAACAGGAAGACCAGACTGGACCCACTGCAGGCAGGAGGGAGGCCAGTGTGGATTTAAGCTGGTTGCCAACATTCATGGCTGTGACTGGCTGCCGTCCAGCTGCGGGCCTGCATCTGATAGGATGAGGGTTCCAAGCAGGGCTGTGGCTGGAGGAGGGGTGCGGGAAGGGCTGGCTGCAAAGGTTGCCGGGAGGCACAAATGCCCCGTGGTGATGGGAGGGGGCAGGGAGGCCAGTAAATGGGAGGAAGTTTAGACAGCATCATTCCCTAGGGCACTGGCCGCTTCTAGGTCAGAAGAAAGAACTGCTAGCAGAAAAGAAACTTGGCTGGAAAAAAAATGTTTTTAAAGTTGCTGAGTGAACCTTGCCTCTTCAAATGCAGTCGGTTCCCTTACTGGGACCTCAAAGAGGCAATGGGTAATTTCTGCACTATCTTTGGAGTAGTATTCTCAAGGCCAGGCCATTGGAGAACCGAAAGGTGGGTCGTTGAGGGACTTCTTATGGAAGAACCTTTTTCAGGCAATCAGTCAATCAACAAATGTTGCTGAGTACCTCCAGTGTGTGATGGAACACACAATCTGGAAGGAGGCTTCCTAATGGGTTGGTGAATTCAGACCTAAGGCAGATAATGAGCGATTATACCAGTGAAGCCCATCTGTCAACTGAGGACCTCAGTGTGTGTGTGTGTGTGTGTATCACATCCTAAACGCTCTCGCTTTGTTGCAAATATCCACACTTGAACCCTTCCTTAATGTCCTTTTGAAGACAAAACCAAACTGTGCTAAAAAGTTAGTGTGCATAGGAGACCCAACGGAAAGTTTAGGTGGGATGGATGGAGCAAGCAAAGAGCTTAAACTTGAAGTTTGGGTATCGCGTGCTTAAGATTCCTTTGCCTCTCCATTAGCAGGAACTCTTTCCCAGCCGCTGAGACAGGTCTCTGGTTCTTCTTTCCTTCTTCTGCCTTCCTCCTTTCATCTTTCTCTCTCACACCTTCACTTCTTGAGTTCAGCCTTGAGAACTTAAGTTCCCTTCCTTCTGTCTTGCAAAATAATGGGCTCTCCCTGATTCCCACTCCCCAAACACAGCTCTGGGCCTACCTTTGAAAACCATGCTAAACTGAACCTGGCATTTGCCATTATCCTTAGAATGCAGAAGTAGTTGTTTAATAACTTCATTTCTCTATCTCTCACACACCAGGATCAATTATTATCTCTTTCCTGGCCTCCCAACTGCCGGATTCCCCCTTTCAATCCTAAATGAGCCTTGCTAAAACATCACTTTTCTCAGCTCATTTCTTAACTATTGAAAGCCAAAGCTCATTATTTTCTCCCAAATTTGCTCTTCCTTCCATGTGCCATCACCCAGAGGCCTAAGCCAGAGGCATTATCTGGTATGAGTACAAATACCATCTCCTCTCTTTCTCCATATCCTGTTGGCCACAAAACTGTTAGATTCTCCCTCTGAAATGTTTCTTGGTCAAGAATAATGCTGCATGTAGTGAGCTAGATGGGTGGTTCAGTGGAGGGAAGGCAGATGCTATGACTAACAGTTCTATAAAAACACATGGAATAGGAGAAGGAACTTTTCCCAAAAGAAGGATGATGGGCAAGTAAAAGAAGCACCAGCGTCTCAGCAAGGAATCTGGGACCATGCTATTCATAAATCTTGAGAGCTGGCTTCAGCAAAATGTGTATGGAGAACCACATCCACAATCACAGATGGAGTTTAGCACCTGGGAGGGGTATTGAAAAGATTGGACTGGGGTGGGTGAAGCAGGGTTCCTGGAGAAGGAGACTGAGGCAGAGAAGTCCTTATCAGAACTAAGGCTATATTGTTTTCTCAGGCTGCCATGACAAAGTACCACAGACTGGCTGCCTTAAACAGCAGAAATGTATTTTGTCACAGTTCTGGAGGCTGGAAGTCCAAAACCAAAGTATTAGCAGGGTTCATTTCCCCTGAGGCCTCTTTTCCTTGGCTTTAGATGAACATCTTCTCCCCATGTCCTCACATGGTCTTCCGTCTGTGTGTCTGTGTCCTGATTTCCTTTTCTTATAGGAACAGCAGTCATATTGGATTAGGGCCTACCCTAGTGGCCTCATTCTTCTTAACTTAATTTCATCTTAAAGACCTCATCTCCAAACACAGTCACATTTTGAGGTGCTGGGCTGGGTGGGGTGGGTAGAACTTCATCATATGAACTACATGGGTGTGATGTGATTCAGCCCATAACAAAGGGCCACAGTCAGAACCAAACTGTCAGCAGCAGGACCACCTGGTGGAGAAGACAGAGCCACTCAAGAGCCTCTCGTGGCCTCAAGCCAACTATGCTCCCCAGGCCCTTTTCATTGATGGCACTTTATTTTTTAAGGACTGACTTCTGAGATGGAATCGGATAAGAGCCTAGAAGCACCATCAATCATTAAGCAAAATTAACTCCATCACTCCAAACTGGATCCCATTCACATCTAAAATGCCTAAAAACCTTTCCAGGACATCTAGAAAGCAGGTCAGGTTCCTTTTGCTGCTGTCATGAGTTACCCAGAATTTCAATCTTGGTTTTTACATCACAAAACTCCAAAACTGGGTAATATACTCTTCCATAAGACACAGAAAAGCATAACTCAAAAATTTAGGTGACTTCTTCAGGCCCTTCATGATTCTATATGCTGAAATAAAAAGATAACCCTGACTAGTATGGCTCAGTGGATTGAGCACCAGCCTGCAAACCAAAGGGTTGCCAGTTTAATTCCCAGTCAGGGCATATGCCTGGGTGGCAGTCCAGGTCCCCAGTTGGGGGCACACAAGAGGCAGACACATATTGATGTTTCTCTCCCTCTCTTTCTCCCTCCCCTCCCCCTCTCTTTAAAAATAAAATATGGAAAAACAATAAAAATACAAACGAGAAGGACTATATGCACAACCAATGGACATGGACTAAGGGAGGGGGACAACTTGAGGAAGGGAGGTCACTGGGTGGAGAGGAACAAAGCGAAAAGAAATTGGGACAACTGTAATAACATAAACAATAAAGCATATTTAAAAAAAAGAAGCAGCACAAGTAACAGTTAAAAAGCTTAACAGACTTCCTGAGTGACAAGGCATTAAAATATTTACATATTAGAATTAAAAAAAAAAAAAACTAAAAATAAAATCTAAAAAAAAAAGATAAGAACCACCATTTTCTAGGCCTCTATCCTTTCCCTGGGAGCATAAATGGGGCCACATTCTCACTGACGACTCTAGGAAAGAATCTGTCCCGTGCCTTTAGTCATCTGCAACTTGAAATTTACACATGAATTGCATTTCATGAGGGAACTGGGTACATTTTCTAATGATCAGTGTGATGTAAGAGGGGGCTTCCCAAAGTATGAGTGTCTAGGGCCTAGGCAGAGCTTCAACTAACCAACCTTTGCAGCTTGGGATTCTGTGTCAAGAAAGAATTCTAACCACAACTCCTTTCCTCATAGAGTCTTTGCATTCAGTGAAGTTCAAGGTCTCTAGTAAACCCTGCCTTTGTGGGGTGCCTGCAGACTCAAGCAATGACATTCACAGAGTCTGGTGGGCAGGAAGTCCTAACTCACCTAGCCCTTGGAGGCCATTCACATTGATTTCCTACAAAATGTATCCCACTGAAGCGCTACGAAGATGAACTTGACTTACTGTCTCCCAACTAGCAGCCGGGAGGGAGCAGAGGAAGACAGGTGTTAACTGGGGTAAACACCGCTGTGGGAAGCAGTCTGTAGCACTTGAAGTCACAGCTCTCCCCAGCCTGCAAGGGAAGAGAATAGAGAAGGCTTAGATAGTGCACTACCCTGTCAGTCATGGGGAAGCAATTCTTTAGGTCATCACTCAAAAACCTCCTTGGAAATGAGAAATGAGCCTGAACACCAGGCCATTTAAAAAGATATTTATTGTGAAAGGTAGAGGCAGCAGCGCCTTCTTCAAGTCGAGATAGGCATTCAACATGAGTTACACAGGCTAAGTCCAGAGAAGCAGGCAGCAGGAACCTGGATATAAATGAGATACGACCCCGAAACCATCACTTCAAACAACGGCTTAGGAGGAAAGAGCGCACTTGGAAGGTGAGGAAGTCAGTGCCCAAGGCTGCGGGAAGAAGCAGAGCAGAGCTAGTCCTCTGTGTCTTCAGCCCCAGGTAAAGAAGGATGAGGCTTAATCCATTACAATGCAAACTGAAGATGATGGCTGAAATGACCTGTTGCCTGGAGTTTGCTTTGAAATACTCCAGGAAAAACAATGTTGGGGGATAGATGGAAAAAAATGAGATTGGTGAGATATTGATAATTGTGAAAACTAGGTGATGGATACTTGGGGGTTCATTATATAATTTTTTTCTATTTTTGTGTAGATTTGAAAATTTCAATATTGAAACAACTTTTTGAAGAAAATGGGTCTTTATCCTGCATTCATGAATCTTATTTTCCTGCAGATATATACATTGGAGCATGAACTGGCCATATTCTCTAGGCTCTATGAGAACCTGCAAACTTGAAAATGAGTTATTTGAAGATATATATGTATATATACACACACAAATCATATATAGTATGTATGTACACATACACCAATATTATAATTCCTATATATACTTATACCATATGGCATGCCAGGCACAAAGCCTACCATTCTATGTGCATTTTATCACTTAGTTTCCATGACAGTCACATGAGGCAAGGGACTTAGTAAGTCACCCGAGGTCAAAGAGCTAGTAAATGCCACCTCCAGGTTTCAGCCCCCCTCGGCCTGACTCTAGAGCTTGGAACCTTACCCTTCCTGCTATACTAATCCACCACATTCACTGGGGGTACAATGGTCTCAATGTACAATCATAAGGCCAACAGACACGAGTGCCTTCTGCCTGACTGACCACTCTACTTCCCTTTCCATGTCTCCCTTCAACACCACCACCCCCTTCTCATGTCCCTTTGGGTAAATCTGTGTGCACAGGAGGCTGCCCACAGAGAGCCATGTAACAGCGGCATCTGCATAAACAGCCCGTTCTCCATCCTGTGCCTCCTGCTCTCACACATCTGTATTTAGCTACACAGCCGGATCCTGGGACTGAGTTTAAGGGCCAGAAATGGGAGAGGCAGAGTTTCTGAGTGGCCAAGCCACTGCTATTTTTAAATAAGATTGGGCTGGTTTGATTTTCTATTAATAAAGACAATCAGGTTCTACTGGAAGCAGACCTTGAGTTAAGAACTTGAGGGCAAGCAGTTTTAGGAGAGTGTCAGTCAGGCAGCAAGGGAAGTAATCAGAGACTGGAACGCAGTCTTTGAAAGGATGTTTTACTGAGCATGCAAACGCCCATGGGCAATGCAGGGGCTTGATTCCATTGGGGAAGTCAGGGAAACCACATAGAACACACATCAGAGTTTTCCCACATAACAGGCGAAGAAACGTGGGTGTTTACCCTCCAAACGCCACCCACCCTTGGCTCACTGCTGCTTCTGGCCTTAGTAACTAAATCCTCAGCACTTCTAGCCTGTCCCCTGTGCTTGGGGCACTATTGACATTTTAGACTAGATGTTCTTTGTGAAGGAAGCTGCCCGGGGCACTGTAGGGTGTTGAGCAGCATTCTTAGCCTCTGCCCACTAGATGCCAGGAGCAGCTCTCACCGCAGTTGTGTTGACCAAACATGTCTCCAGATATTGCAAAATTTCCCAGAGTTGTGGGAGTTGAGGGGGGACAAAATCATCTCCCTATTGAGAACCACTGAACTATAGTGGCCCGTCACCCAAGTGTGCCCAGGACTCTGGTTTTAGTACTGAAAGTCCCACATCCTAGGACATCCCTCAGTCAGTTGCTTACCCAAAACACATTCTCTTTGAGGGCTGAGGGTAAATCATGTGCTTCTGACACTCTCACCACTCCGATCATAAGGAGTTGATCCTCCCATCCACTCTGCAATCCAGAAGATGATGAATGTTTTTCCAGATACCCAAGTCCAGGCTTAGACTGTGTAGGGGACTTTGGAATGAGGATATAGACATCCCACCCAAGGGAACTGAGGAGGTCTGAGCACCCACCCCACTAGACTGCGAGCCCCATGAAACAGAAGACCAAGTGTCTCCTTCCCCAACGATAACCCAGTGCCCCAGAGAGAGCATATAAAACATGGTTAGTAAGTATTGTTGGTCAAGTGGTAGATGGATGGATGGAAAGGTGGATAGACTGACAGATGGCCTGATGCATAAATAGGTGGATAGAGGGACAGATGGATAGATGGATGTATAATTCTAAGGGACTACAATTAGTTTATCCTAACATTCTAAGCTTCAGCATAATTCCATTCATAGAATGTAGATAAGAAATACCTTCTATGTAGAGCTGCTGGGAAGATTGAATGAGAAACTGCACTGCTGTGTATGGTTTTCAGGATCAAAATGCTCAATGCCGTGCCCACAACCTAGAAAATGCTGCCTCCCTTCCTTTTCTGGGATCCAGAAGAACTAATTAAATTTAATTAAATGATTTGGAACATGAGGAAAGGCAGGAGAGGCCCCCATGATGCCCACAGCACAGACAAGCAGAGGTGAGGGTGATTGCAAACACTCATCTTTTATTTTTATCTCTTGGTCATAATTTCAAATTGTTCCTAATTCAGATAGTAAATCTAATAAACGAGACTCTGCAGTGTTCTGCCAAGTGCACTCTGTCTTGTGTGCCCTGGCATCTGAGTCTGTTTGGTAACCAGCCCTCTCTGCACATTAGGCCAGTTCTGCCGCTGAGCTATTGGACCCTCTCGCCACTCCAATCGTTAAGGAGTTAATCCTCCCGTCCACTCTGCAATCCAGAAGAAGATGAAAAGAATAGAAGGCAACAGCCCAGTCTTTACTCAGCATTTTGAACCTGGGGACTTTTCCCTTGGCTCAGTCAGGGGTCCCTGACCCCACATCCTTCTCAAGATCAGCAGGTGACCTTGGGCTGGAGATCTCTTTGAAGCCAATTGAGAGAGAGAGAGAGAGAGAGAGAGAGAGAGAGAGAGAGAGAGAGAGAGAGAGAGACTGACTGACTTGTATGAACTGATCAAACATGAATTGAAAAATAACTTCAAGAGACCCTGAAATCCCAGGACTAAAGCAGGTAGGACAGGGAATAGCCAGATGGAGATGGCACATCCCATTGAGGGGCCAGGACAAACAGATTTGCACGGCTGAGCTGCTCTTCTCATTACCCTCCTCCTGGGAGAAGTCCCCCCACGGCCCCCACCCACCTCCAGAGCCTTCTCTCTGCCACTCTCCCCATTGCCATCACTAGGCTGCCACCTGCCACCCCCGAGCCTTCCCTCAGTTCCTGGAACACCCCAGCTCCTTCCCACCTCAGGCTTTCATGTCCCTTCCATGCCCAGCACAGAGCACATGAAACATGTCACCTCCTCAGGAGAGCCCTTTCTGACCCCTACCTGACCCTAGACAAGGGGCACCAAATACAGTGCTTTTCCACTGTGAATTTTGTTCTATTATAATTTTAAATGCTTGTGAAATTATTTGTTTGATGCCTGCTATGGGCTAAATTGTGTCCCATCCCCGCACAATTCATATCTGGATGCCCTTCTCCCAATGTGATGATGATACTTGGAGATGGGGCTTTGGGAAGGTTTAGATGAGGTCATGAGGGTAAGGGTCCCTTAATGGGATTAGTCTCCTTGTAATAAAAGGAAGAGAGACCAGAGCATCTTCTCCCTCCCTGTCTGTTTCTCTATCTATCTATCTATCTGTCTCTCATGAGGACACAGTGAGAACGTGGCTGTCTGTAAACCAGGAAGAAAGCTCTCACAAACTGAACCTTGATCTTAGACTTCTAGACCCCAGGATTATGAGAAATAAATGTCTGTTTAAGTCACCCAGTCTATGGCATTTTGTTATGGCAGCCTGAGCTGATAAAGATGGTATCTAAAGACCAAGTCTATTCTGTTGTTGATCCTTGGTCACTCCTAGACCTCAGAAGAGACTAATGACACACCTGAATTGGATAAGGGAAGGAGGGTTTATTTACACAAAGGGGTGGGTGTAGGGGCAGTAACCCAGAACTTACCACCCTAGGCTTTAAGGGAGGAAGGGAAAGGTCATTACGGAAGCCACAAAGGAGAGACCTATGTTGAACTGGCCCCCTGAAGAGCAATGGTGATTGCCAGCCATGGAGATATGAGGTGACCACACAGGGAAGGAACCAGAGGAAGAAGCACCTGACTCAACTCTCCCTCTTCCTCTGGATCTCCTGCCAGGACTCCCTGTTGGCCAAGCCCAGCCAGAGGGTACTGGAGTCTGATGCTGCCCATACAAGTCAGCTTTCTGGGGCTGGAGCAAGGTGGAGAAGGGTAGAGAGTAGGTCTGAAAGGGCAAATGGAGGTTGCCTGGAGTCTTCCTCTAGCATCAAACACAGTTCTGAGCTCAAGTGTGAAATCGATATTTGTTGAATGAATGAGCATTCTGACCCTGAACCTTCTCTCCTATGCCTGGACTCTGGCTGTAGAGGGAGAGCTCAAGGATTTTGAAGGGGAAAGTACAGGAGTGATTCCCATATTCTGGTCTTGCTACCATGTGCCCTTTGACAATCAACATCATTTTGGCCAACAACCACAAGACCTGGCACCTGCTCCAAAGCCATTTGGTTAGTGTTCCACATTTAGACAAATAGACACCTGGTCTTGGGTACCTGTCTCTGAGTCAGGTATTCCATATGAATATCTTCTAAAAAGGCCAAACTTAGTCCTTGGAGAGATCTGATTTCTTCCCTTCCCCAACCACCCATTCTCTCAACACTTCGGTTAAACATATTTCTCTATCCAGGGCATAGGAGGTGAGGACCAATCTGGGATTAAGAATATGGTAGCCATGGAAATGCACTGCTCAGATCTCCTGCTGAAGGAATAGAGTTGACTGACGGCTCCAGCTGTGGCCCATCTGGATGTACAATGTTCACACTGAGGTTATGCTTCTCACAGGCTACTCCACCCAACGATTGAGCATGGCACAGAACAGTGCCACCTCTTTCCCACAGAACATCAGAGTTGTCTAGGGATGACTTTAGCTGGAGGATTCCCTTATCAGCCTGGCCAAAATGTAGACTTGTGCTGTGGTCTGAGGGACTCCCTGCCTAACCCTCCTTCCTTGCCACTCACCTTTCACAGGCTCCTGTATTTGCTTCTGTGTCTTAGGTAGAGCTGTTACTATGTAACAGGTGGAGCCTTAGGTATCCTCCTAATCTCATCTTAATGTCTGCTTCTTGGGGACCCAATCCAAAACTGATCAGGCTACTGAAGTCTACAGGCAGCTCTTGGCTTGGGTGTATGTGCCTGTCAATGCAAGGATGTTTTTGTTGCTTTTTAAATTTATTTTTATGAAAGAGGATGATGGAAACTTGGGTTAGGGGCTGGGGAGATCAGGCTGATGGACAGGATGGCATAAGTACTATCTCTTTACCCAGCCTTGGGAGCTAGTTTTGAGCCTACATAGAAGAAGGATAAATGGCCAGAAGTTGAAGGACCTGCATTCAAGAAAGACTGTTTGAGAAGCTGACCATAAGCACTCTTTCTGTGGGGTCCATATAAATAAATGTGGTAGAGAGTTAGGAAAAAGGATGGTCACACACACAGTTGGCCACAGACCAAGGCCAGCAGAAATGGTTATCCCCAGTGGGACAGTATTTTCATAGATAATTGCATTAGTTATCTATTGCTATATAACAAATAATCTCAATACCCCCCAAAGGTATTATTTATTATCTCAAACAGTTATTTTCTATCACTCATGTGTCTACAAGTCAGGTAGGGTTTGGCTACTTCAGGCTGGACTCTGCAGAGGCAGCTCTACACCATATATTTCTCATCCTCCTCAGCCAGAACGTGTTTCTCCCATGGCAATGGCAGAAGAGCAAGAGAGCAAGTGGAAAAGTGTGAGACCCCTAGGTCACTTCCATACATGGAAGTCACATGGTCAAGGGTTGGAGAAATAGCCTCCACCCATGATGAGGCTACTGCAAAGGTATGGATGCAGGGAGGAGTGAATACTCTCTCACCAGGACGTTAGAGATAAAGGTAGACAAGGGTCACAAGAGGACAAGGCAACCAAAGAGAAAGGACCAGTGATTTGCTCTGGCACCTAGAAGAAACATTTCCACCTGGAAATGGCCTGAACTAACTAGAGAAGGTTTTGGATTGGAGACATTATCTTTAATATAACCTCATTAACAGGTAAGAATCCCCTCTCTCTTCATTTCTCTGCAATGTCTGCAGCTCCCCTTTCTTCTGAAAGTCAGCTTTGTATTCATCCTCAGGCAAGTCACCTTCAAGGTAACAAGATAGCTGCAGGCAGATAGGAAGATACTTCCCCAATCATCCTATGATGGTCCAGATTTGCTCACTGAAAAGCCAAACCAAATGTGGCCAAGAAAATGACTCTTGTGGGCTGGACTAGCTTAGGGCTGCATTACTCTTCTCCAAGTACCATTCATTATAACAAGAATGAGGTTATATTGCCAGTTCCTCCTTAAAGCTTTGTTTTGCCCTATTTGTTATACAACAGGGTAGAGCTGATTCCACAAAGGAAAGCGTGGATGCCCCAAGAAAGGGGAAAGGGGTCAGGGAAACGGGGAAAGCAGGCAACCAGTATCCCCTAGAAGTAGCCAACAAACACATTTCCTGATTTGGTGGAGCTTACAGTCTAGCTGAGAAGAGAGCAATTAATGACTATGCAAGCGTATCATTACAAACTGTGGTAACTGCTGCAAAGAAGAGAAATGAAGAGGCTGCTATTGGGACAGATCGTTGGAGGACTCCTCTGTAAGAACAGAGAAGGCTGAGATGAAAGGCCTGGCAAGATAAACTAGGAGAGAGGGGGTTGTAGGTGGAAAACAGAAGAGAGGATTGGTTAGAGCATCCCAGGCGAGGAACAGGCTGTGGGACTACAGGGATCATGACACTGCAGGGAGATGGGAAAGGGCCTGTGTGGCTGGAGCCCAGACTTGAGGGGAAAGATGTAAGTTATAGGGCTAGAGGGGTCAAAGAGGCCAGGCCGAGCATGGCCCCCAAAGCCTTTGTAAGGTGTTTGATTTTTACCCCAAGAGAAGATGGAATCATTGAAAGATCTTAAGAGAGAAAGGACATGGTAATTTGCCTTGTATTTCTTTGACTCCCATGCAGTTTGGAGAAGGGGTTAAAACTGACAAGAGTGGAAATAGAGAGACCTATGAGGAGGCAATAGCTGTGCTCCAGGGAAATGAAGGTGCTGCTTGGAAATGAAGCGAACAGGTAGTTCTGAGGGCTGTTTAAGAAGCTACATCAACAGGACTTGGTGAAAGATGAGGGAGGAAGACCAGGTTGGTAACCTCTTAACTCTTGACACTGCTTCCAATTAAGGACATTCTGATTTTTCTATGATCCTTAGTCAATGGTCCAAGGAAGTCATGGAAATTGCCTTGGCAGCAAAGATTATAAAGTGGACTCCAAGCCAAAATCCACCTAACACCGCCACAGATTTTCCCATCTGCCAGCACAATGTAGTGTGAACTGCATGGGATTATGAAATCACAGAGACCTGGGTCCAATTCCAATGCCTGCTGCTCATTAGCTAGAGAACATGGGTGACCTGTTTTAACCTCATTGAGCCTCACTTTCCAGATCCATAAGATAGGGGTTATAATAGCCACCTCCTGGGGTGGTTTTAACCTGGGTTGACTTAATTAGATGGAATGCTTGTTAATTTGGTACAATTATAAGGGAAATCATTCTCTTATGAGAATACATTTATCTAGCACATTAGTTTCTGGCAATGGCGAGTTCTATATTTACTCATCCCCCTCAAAGGGAAATTGCTTCTTGGGTCTTTGTTGAGATTTTACAAACCTACAAATGTCGGGGACAAAACCTCCCTGTGTGACTCGACAGTGAAACCATTTCAAATGAAAGAACATAAAGTATCCTATTTTAGAGACGGTTTTCTTCACTCAGAAAACCTGTCATCAGGAGCTGTCGCCTTGTCTGCAGTCCTCTTTGATAAATTAAACAGGTGTGGAAGCCACAGGGGAGAAAATGTTCAATGCACAATGGGATCAAAAGAGGCCAAGGGAGGGTCAGGGTTGATCCAGAGCATAAGCCTGGTGTCAGGAGGGCAGCACTGCAATTAGAGACAACTCAAACGGGTTAAGCAAAAAAGGGAAATTCATTGACATGAAAGAGAAAAGACAGGGGCTATGGCCAACTGATGCCATGGCTGGATTCTGGGACTTGAACAATGTCAGCAACTTCTCTCCATTTCTTACTTCTGCTATGTTGGCTACAACTCAGACAGGCTTTGCCCTCATATCCTCCCAGGTACAAGTCCAGTAGAAAAGAGAGAAATTCTCTTCCAGGTAGCTCCTGGGCAAGTACTAGTCTTCACTCTGATTGGACCAACTTGGGTCACATACTTATCCTTCAACCAATCATTTGGCCAGATGAACAGAGGTAGGCAACTTGGTGTAGAACTAGATATGCCCACTACTGGAGGAAGAAAGATGGGGCCTCTAAAGTGAGATGCAGGAAGAGATGAAGCTCCTCTACCCCCCAAAATCAGGGACTACTATGGAGAAATGATGCTGAGAATTCCCTCTAGATGGACACAGAGAGGTCCGCTCAGCAGGACTTACCTTGGTTTCTCATTCCAGCTTGACCCCAACTTTGGCTCCACCTCATCTGACCATACTCAGAATCATGGCTATCCACTTAATAGATTGCACTGGTATCCCCTTTACACTTTAAACTATCCTTCTCATCCACTAGTCCCTTTGCTCTTCACACAAACCATCAGCAGAGGAAATATAGCTTTCCAGAGAAATCTAATATCTAGATGTCAGCATCTGTTCTTATTCCATTTGCTCCTTCTGCTCCATTCTTCACCCTCGCTGTCCTGTTGGGCTCCCCTGGAAGCTGACTTCTATAGACTGCATCACCACGGCTTCCTTCTGAATTCACTTCCTGCTGCCCTTGTAATAAATGACCACAAACTTAGCTTAAAACAACACTGGCTTATTCTCTTACAGTTCTAGAGGTCAGAAGTCCAAAATGAGTCTTATAGAGCTAGAATCAAAGTGTCAGCAGTCTGGCTCCTTCTGAGGGGAGGGGGCTTGCCTCTTCCAAATTCTAGAGGCCATGGCATTCCTTAGCTCTTGGCTACTTCCATTGTCACATTCCTCCCCTGCCTTCCTCTTTAACTGATAAGGACTCTTATGAATACATTGAGCCCAAACGTAAAACAATCTTTCAACCTCCTAAAAATATCATTGCATTTCTTTCTTCCTTCCCCTGCTAACCTTCTTGAACAAGTGATCTGTGCTTGCAATAGCTCTGAATCTGGTTTCTTCTCCCTGAAATCTTCTGAGGCTTTCCCTTTGAAGGTCACTCAGGACATCCTATTTCTTAGTACCCATGTCTCTGTCTCCCCTGGAGACTTCTCTACCTTATGAGTCTGAGATGTGGAACTTCACTTGCATCTTGCCTCTGCTTCTGTCAGTTCCTTATATATTTGGCCCCCTCATGGGCTAATCCCATCCTGCTCTCTCACTTCATCACACATCAGCTTCTGTGAGCTAAAGGCTCTGGAAGCTCCAAGTCCTCCTCTCTGCGCCTGCCCATTGGTCATGTCCACCTGGACAAGGCACAGGTTCCTCATCATCTCCCAGATGGAATCCTCTTTCATCCACTGCTCCTTTTCCCACATTGCCAATTTCCATCTGGGACATTCCTGATATTGCAGGGATGTGGCTCCACAGACGCCAAAGCCCAGGACATCATGGCTTCCCTCCTGGCTCCTCTTCATGTGGTGTTGCTCTGACCTGCCCTCGGGCAGATATGCTGCCTGGACAATGGTAGACCATGTAAGCCCATAGTTCCCAAGACGAGTGGCAGCACAGCCAATTCACCTGAAGAAGGGTCTTAAAAACACATATCCCCAGGCCTCACCCATGCTCCACTAAATTAGCATCTCTAGGGATAAAACACAGGAATCTGTATTTTACTGATTACCCAGGTGATTTATATACAGGCACTTGGGAAATCCTGGTTTAAACAACCTACAGAGATAGTTTCAGTACAATTTTCCACTAAATTTCTATTCCATTAAAGACAAAGCAACCAGGTGAAAATATTTCTAATCTTGTAGATTATATCCACTGCCCTTATTTGAGGTGGTATTTCCTTGATGTACATTAAATGGACATATGTGTATTTAAACTACGTACTATGTCCTTCCCAATTGACCCATTTGGCAACAGTAGCATATCCACAGGCCACAGCAAATAGAGAAAGGGGATTGTTAGGGTGAAGGGGAGGAGAAATGAGGAAATGGAAAGGTTTCAAAAGGATAGTTATAAGCTCTTAATTTTTATCAAAACAAAACAAAAAAATCCTTACTAAGATAAACAGAATTCAGAACAAGATTTCAGGACCTGTGTCCAAGTCAGTCAGCCACCTTTCCACCTTGTCGTTCATTGGTCTCAACCTTGTTAGCCTGGCTTTGTTTTCCCAAGGTTGACCAGATACAGTTTCCCCTTCCTGAGCCACCAAGCAGTAGAAAACGTTCTCAGGCTTGTGTACATCTTGTTCTTCATCTTGAAGGTAATATTCCATCAACCACTTTTTTAAGAGCTCTCTCCAAAGTTTTCTCTATAAATAATTCAAGTGGACTTTGGTACCTGTTTTCAGCTTCTCAGAAAAAAAACTGTTCCACGATTACTTCTGATTTCCATGGTTATTCTTCCTCCAGGACTTAGACAAAAGAGAGGGAGGAAACCCTAACACAGCTATATATAGCCTCTAATATTTGGACTCTAACCAACTCAAAACCTCAGAAATGGGGAACTGAGGTTGCCCTGGGCTGGTTAGTACATACGTCAGATGTTCTGCTGCTGCCAGGCTCTGGAACCTATCTAGAGCACTGTCTTAGTCGGGCTGCTATAACAAATATACCATAGACTGGATGGTCTAAACAAGAGTTTGTTTCTCACAGTTCTGGTGGCTGGGAAGTCCAAGATCAAGGTGCTGGCAGATCCAGTGTCTGGTGAAGACTGGCTTCATGGTTCATAGACAGCTATCTTCTCCTTATATGTTCATATAGCAGAAAAAGAACTAGCTAGCTCTCTGGTTTCTTCTAAGAACACTAATCCCATTCATGAGGGCTCCAGCCTCATGACCTAACCACCTCCCAAAGGCCCCACCTCCAATACCATCACATTGAAATTAGGGTTTTAGCATATGAATTTTGAAGTGACACAAACATTCAGTCCATTGCAGGCAGTGCCTTTCTATCTGTGCTCTGAGCGCCCCTTAGTCTGGAATCCAATGCCCAGCTCTATCTCCATATCTTAGCAGTATCAGGAGCCCAGGATTAAGTTCTCAGGTGCCTGCCTGCCTGGGCAAATGAGTCTGGGGACACAGATCTGGCTGGAGCTGGGAGCCTGTCACTCCCCCTCCAGTGCAGATCAGGCCAAAGAAGAATTCAGGGGAAGCCATAGTGTCTGCCTCTTCTGCAAAACCCTAGGCAGCACTGGGCTTCCAGCCAACGTCCATGACATCTTGTTTGCTTCTCGCAAGCAGTGGATAAAAGGCACAGCTGTGATGGATTCTGACCCATCACTCCCTTTTGTTACAGGTGAGAATTGCCTCCAAGTCAGGAGAATCTGCTGCCCCCAAGTGAAAAGCCAGTCAGAAGTTTCTCATGATGACTCCACCCTTTGGGATTATTTCTCTCCAACGCCAACCAAATGAGGCCAAAAGATTCTAGAATGCCTATGCCAGACAGACCCTTCAAAATCATTTCTAACAAGGGACAGAGGCAGAACTAGGATTCCTGACTGTCGGCCCCATGCTCTTTCCATGAGTGTATTAGTCGGGGCTCTCCAGAGAAACAGATACACATAAAATCAACCATCACAATGAGGCCTTTTCACTTTGGAATCAAAGTCTATTACTTGAAAGCAGCTTCAACAGGGCATTAGGAGAGCCTTGTTCAGCATCAAAAGATGCTTACTAGAGCGTGCCCGGACTCTCAGAAGGAGCATGAAGTTGACACATGCTCTTCTTGCCTTCCTACTCACTGTATCTCTGGGAAACTGTTCTGCCCCCATCCCATGGGGCTTGGATGTTTGTCAGTCATGGAGCCCTGCCCGACTTACCTACTGAAGGTACCATATGAGCTAGGTTGGGCAAAATATTGGCCTTTCAGAATCATCCACATCCTAATCCCCAGAACCCGAGACTACGTTACTTTACAGAGCAAGGAGGAATTAAGATTGCAGATAGCATTAGGGTTGCTGATCAGCTGACCTTAAGATAAGGAGAGTAGCCTGAATTATCCAGGTGGGATCAATGTAATTGCAAATGTTCTTAAAAATGGAAGACATAGGCCGTTTTAGAAAGAGATGCAAGGGTGGAAGCAGTTGCTGGCTTTCCAGATGAAAGGGGGCCACAAGACAAGGCATGGGTACAGCCTCTAGAAGCTGGAAAAAGCCAGGAAGCAGATAGATTCTCCACTAGAGCCTCCAGAAGGAATACAGGCCAGCCAGCACCTTGATTTTAGCCCAGTGGCACCTGTGTCATATTTTCAACTATAAAATCATAAGACAATAAATTTTTGTTGTTGCAATCCACCAAGTGTGTGGTATTTTGTTATAGAAGCAATAGGAAACTAATACATTACATGTCCTAGGAACAGTGATTGGTCCAGAAATGCACGTGAGACCCAAGAAGGACTAATTAGGGATCTTTCCTGAATTAGTATCTGGCCATTGGAGAGAAAATTCCCTTCTCTGCTGAGATTGTCAGGCTGGAATATGGAGCCATAGACCCTCAGTGCATTGCCTGACTGCCTAATTAAGCCAATATGTGAAGAGAAGCCAAACTGATAGAGATGGTGCTCTGCAATATCTCTTGAGCCTCTGGATCTGAAACACCCCTATTTCCCAGTTACATGAACTAATAAAGTATATGGAGTGGACCCAAACCCAAACAGCAGCCTAGACACAAACCCAGGCAATCCCCAACCAGAAGAACTGTGAGCCAGAAAAATGAATGTTTGTTGTGCTAAGCCACTGAGTTTGAGGGAGTTTTGTTATGCAGCATTATTATATAAATAGCTGACTAAAATTTTTGTAAAACTGGTAAGAGGCAAACTTAGAGTTGTGGGTGGCCATTGTCCCAAAATAAGAGAAGAATCTACCTAAAAATGAAGCCAATAGAAAGAAAAGCAAAGCCAAAAGATAGAAATGCACAGTGTTTATACTTAAATTTAAATGATAACTTCAATAGCTGGATTTGCCTCATCCCCAGACTATTCAGTTTATTAATTCAAAAAACTTCCAACAAAGTTTTATTGAGCACCTATTATGTACCAGGCACTATTTTAGGTGTTGAGGACAGAACAGTGAACAAAAGATAAACAAAAAAAGAAAATAAGTAAAGCATATAGTATGTTGGAAAGTGATAAATGTGAAAGAGAAAAATATCCCGCTGGAAAAAAGGGATGTGACATTCAATGGGAGATGCTAGATTTTTTAAATAGGGTCATCAGAGAGGCTCTCACTGAGAAGGTAACATTTTTAAAAAAGGTTTTACTTACTTATTTTTAGAGAAAGGGGAAGGGAGGAAGAAAGAGAGGGAGAGAAACATCAACTAGTGGTTGCCTCTCACCCACAACCAACTGGGGACCTGGCCCACAACCCAGGTATGTGTCTTGACTGGGAATCGAACCAGTAACCTTTCAGTTTGTAGGCTGGCACTCAACCCACTGAGCCACACCAGCCAGGGTAAGAAGGCAACGTTTTAGAAAGAACTTGAGCGAGTCAGCGGACTAGGCCAAGGAAACAGAAAATGCAAAGGCTTTGAGATGAGACTAAGCATGGCATGTTCAAGGAACTGTGAGGAGGATATTGTGGATAAAGCCAAAAGGACGGCAGAGTAGCAGAACATGAGGCTCAAGAGCATATTGGGGTGAACAGTGCCCCTCAAATTTGCAAGTCCACCCAGAACTTCAGAATGTGACCACATTTAGAAATAGTGTCTTTCCAAATATAATTAGTTAAGATGAGGCCATACTAGATTAGGGTGGGCCCTAAATCCAATGACAGGGGCCATTGTAAGAAGAGAAGAGACACACAGGGAGATACACAGAGGGAAAGACCCCGTGAAGATGGAAACAGATTGAAATAAGGTGGCCCCAAGTCAAGGAACACCAAGGACTGCCCGAATCTCCAGAAGTTGGGGTAGATTAAAGGGGCAGTTTCTCCTTCAGAGCCCTCTGAGTGTAAGAAACAAGGACATAGTGACTCCCAAACCAGTAGAAAGTCATTAGTAACAAATGGCAAATGTAATTAGAGGATCTCTGAGAAGGGGGTTGACAGCATTAGCATATTTACAAATCACAATAGGGGCATTTAGATGAACGCCTTAGATTGAAACTCCGGAGTAACCAGTAATGGAGAAACGGGGAAGAAGGAGAGGGGAGGGGGAGCTAATTGCATTAGGGAGGGGAAGCTGATCGCTCTCACTTTAGGGCAGGAAGCTAATCAATTTCACTTTACAGTGGCAATTTCAGGGTGGGGAAGCCAAGACTATAAAACCAGCCATCTTTGTCTACTTGGTGCGGTGCGCACATTCTCCTGGCTGTGAGGGTGCGCCTGGTTCTGCAGACTCGTGAATAAAGGCCTCGCTTTACTGCTCAAGTCCTGTGTCCCAGTTTTTATTTTGAGCGTTTCTCACATGAGACACCTTGATCCTGCTGATACCTTGATTTTAGACTTCTGGCCTCCAGAACTGTGAGACAATAAAATTCTGTTTTAAGCTACCCAGTTCATGGCACTTTGTTGCGGCAACACTAAACCACTGATACAGAGAGGCAATGGAAAACGTGTATTGGAGGATTTGGGACATGGCAGTTATATAATCTGATTTACATGTTAACAGGATTTCTCTGATTGCTGTTGGGGGAACAAGGGCATAAGCATTTGGGAGGTCATTGCAAAATCCAGGCAACAGATAACGATGACCTTCATGGAATGGTGAGAATTGGATTCTGGATAGATCCAGAAAGCACATCTGCAATACTTGCTGTTGATTGAATGTGGAAAGATGGGCATCAGATAAAGCCAGGGTTTTTGACTTTGGGTATATGAATGATGGTACTGCCATTAATCAAGACGAAAAAATTGTGAAAGGGCAGGATTTGGAGTGCATGGGGGATATCAGGAGCCCTGTTTGGACTACATTTGAGAAACCTGCTAGACATCTAAGTGGAGATACTTTGAAGGCAGGTGGGTATTCCAGGATGGAAGTCAGGAGAGGGTGGTCCAGGCTGGAATTAGAACTACAAAGGTGGATGTGCCCTGGGGCACTTCATAGAGAGCAAAAGAATGATCAACACTCAACAAGGACAGGCCA